>NC_091821.1:94686305-95318805 GCF_038994185.2 Dermacentor albipictus
CGATGATAAGCATGATGGTGATACCTGCCACAGAACGCCACGACATCTGGAGGAAATATGCCATCCTCAGCGGTTGATGTATAATATAACGCTTGTCAATGCTGCGCGTGCGCGTGAGAAAGCCTACGGGCGCAGCCACTAGCCATTTTCTGTGGGCGTAATTTTTGTTTACTTTCTTTATTCTCAAGTACAGTTACGCAAACATTTTAGCGTGATAAGCGGACCCAACATTAATGCTTAGAGAACATGGAAACCCCAGATCTGCGTGCAACCGTTAAGCCCGCGGTGGTTTTATGAACTTCCTACATACACTGGCCACACACGTGCTGGGTTTGCCATTAACGAGACATCGCACCTGCAATGCCTTGAAACGTATACGTCCATCCGCCTATTTATCAAAAGAAGCGAGAAAAAATGAAGACGTAACTCGCAATTACGACGACGGACGACGAAGCGGAGCTGCTTGCGAACGATGCACAAGACTCGTGCAAGAACTCTCCTGCGCTTACACCGCAAGGATAAACTTCCATGTTCAACTTATATTGCATTCCCCAGTCAGAAGTTAGAGCGCTATATTTCGTCTGCGCCGTAGGCGACAGCTAGAGAGAGAGAGAGAGAAAGAGAGAGTAAGCAGATGCCTGGCACCTGCAGCGTGGGTTCTCCTAATCTTTATGTACACGAGTCGCGCAAGACGTCTCCGAGGGCTGCCTTAAAGCCGCGCATTTCTCAGAGCGCGTGGGACGCAGAAACGGCCTCGCGTCTCCCTTCGTTAGTGCTGAGCTTGTTCGGAGCTAGGACGTCGACCGGCGCAAGTGCACAGTATTGTACATCCTCCGCTGCTGAGGGTTTCGGCTGCTGGTTTCCGCTGCGGGGCTATAGTACGCGCTGGTCTGTCTTGGATGCTTGAAGCGTTTGCGCGCACCGAGCCTCCAGAAATGGCTTGAAATTACAAAGAACAAAGATCGTTGTCCTACCCAATGCTCCGCTGTCCGCGCGAAAATATTACGCTGACATGACGCGCGTGGCTATATTTCGTGCCTAATTGCGCGCCCGATCGGTTCATAACTGCTCTTGGCTGGAAGAAGTGCGCTGTAGCATTATGACGTGGAACGCGTGTAAGTTGAATTTCGAGTGTTTCGATGGTCGATCGGGGTTCTGGAACTGGGGTCTAAATACGAGAAATATTTAAGTTGGTTAGCGTTGTGTGCCATTGGTTGGCAGCGTTCGCTAATATTGTCATGGAACCAAGTTGGCCGGTGCTTGCCTTATCGAAGCGCTTTAAGATGCGAACTGTTTTGCGAGTCCGTCTCTGGATTCATAAAGCCATCCGTATGCATCAGGACGGTTCGTAGGATCGAATTTTTTCCTCAGAACAAATCCTGTCTATAAGTGATCGTAAAAAAAAAAAAAAATGTTAGTGAAGGCGCCAGCCAATGACAAGCAGTCCTTAAGCGCGAAAAGCTTTAAAAATGGCGCGGTGATTATAGTGTTCAAGGATGCGCGAGCCTAATTGTTTATTAGGGTACTAACCTTGTTTCGTTCCGCAGCTACTTTTTATTGCGTAGGACATGGGTCTCAAGGTCTCAAGTGATAATGCCGCCTTTCACGTTAGAGCCAAACTGCAAACTCGTCGGAACGTGCTAGACTCGGGTACGGGGAACACAAAATATTTAAGGCTTATTGCAGCTCCTAAACATCCTATATGCATACGTTTCTAAGCTGGGTTAGGCCAAGGTGCAGTTTCCATGTTTGGAGAGCATACACCGGCTGTAGTGTAGAAAGTCGTGAACCAGCACATGATACAATCATATAGTAATGAAGGATGAGTGAATACGGTCAAGCACCTCTCCAAGTAACAAGATGGCTCTGTCAATGTTGGTTCATTTGTAAGCAACAACATGTCTCTTTGTAGCGGTATATACGTAATTTAACGGCGCTAAAATCAAGTATAACCAGCAAGATGAACGTCAAACTTTACTAATCTTTACCAACTTCTTAAATGCTATAATTAGATGAAAAGTATAAATGAGAAAATTGTAGAGCGACATGAAAAACTCCCGATACAGCTTTCTGTTGCTCAATACGCGCTTCGTAAAAGTGTTTTTCCGAGCGTGAAAGAAGCCCGCGAATACACGCAAAATTGCCGCGCGACTGGCCGCTCGAGGCACTTTGCGCGTATTCGGGGGCTTCTTTCACACTCGGAAAAACACCTTTATGCAGCAACGTATTGCGCAATAGAAAGCTGTATCGGTAGTTTTTCATGTCGCTCTACAATTGGCTCATTGACACTCTCTATCTAATTATAATATTTGAGAAGTTTATTAATTCATTAAGACTAATTATTGAATTAGGCGGAATGAAAAAATAAATAATTTGAGTATCTCCAAGGAGACGACAAACAACATTACCTTGGTTCTGTCCAGCTACGTGGAATTTGCGCATTTTTAATGTTTGGCTCATTAGGTGGCCCCTTGCTCGCTGCGCAGAGAGCGGATGACACAGAGTGCAATGAAAATACGCTGCGCAACAGCGCGACTGTGCCGCGACTCACGCCTACAGGGGCTGCCTCACTGCAGGAAGTTGTTGTTCCTGCTGTGAGGCTGCTGGCAGCGAAACAACACGACGCTGTACATCTTCTATTCGTAAGCTACCACGCGCGTGTACAACAAATGCCCTGCAGGCAAGCCGGCGCTGCCATTTTACGGACAGCAGCGACCGAAGTGCCTGCACACAGGGAGGAGGAGTAAGTGGACCTCATGCACGTATGCGACGTTTTCCATAATTAAGCACTCAGAGCACTCACTAAGGCGGCCGACGGATTAGGTTCAAGCTCTCGGCTAATTCGCGTCTTTTGGGTTTCTTCAGTGGCGTGCCTTTTATAAACACCGAATCAAGCAAAGCTAAACATACAGACCAAAAGCTACATGTAAGCGGCTGACGCATGCCGGAGAGTAGAATTTGCACGAGAACTGAGACGTTGTATGTAAAGAAAGAGAATACAGGGAAAATAAAGGAATGAAACCAACCCATAAACAAAGTGGAGTCACAAATATAAGCTTGCAGGAACTATAGTAGAGAGAAAGAAGTCAAAGGGCTGCCTGAAAGATAATTGAATTAGTGCATTGAGGCTGGCTCCGTTAATAACGGAAAGTCATTCACTGCAAGCAACGCCTTTGTGTGAAGGCTTAACACCAGCCGTTGGTCTAACAATAGCGACCAGGCCAAGAGAAAGCACAGCGTTTCATGAAGAGCAGAGAACACTGCCTGCGTGCGCCTATATGCTACTTCAAGAAGGCAGACGGATTTAATAAACAAAGGATTGAAGGCCCAATCAGCAACGTAAGAGAGAAAGAATACGCCAATAAGCATGTCTCGTATGTCCCAGTACACAAATAAAACGAGCGCCGAGATGAGCTATCAACAAAATTATCCTGCGCACATGGACTTTTAGGGATCAATGAACTCATTAGTGAACTCAAGCAGTGAACTCATTAATTAGCAATGTGTCAATTAATTAGTCTTCTTGTTTGTATAATCGTTCATAGGACTAAAGGCGTAAGAAATATAATCTACTCGTAAAGCTATAGTTTTTATTTTTCTAGCGCTCAACGCATGCATTTGAACACATTTTTCTATCATTGAACATCATTAGCACAAATATTTATGGTGTCTTCCCATGATTGCTTTTTAATTTTGAATGAATTTGGTCTACTAAATCAGTGGAATAAAACAGAATCAGCGCGACACAGGACAGAGCTCGTCCTGTGTCGCACTGTTTCTGTTTTATTCCAACGATGAACCAACCATCCCCTTTGAACACACTGCCACTAAATCCTGCCCACCGGGAATGACTCAGTGACATGACTCAGTCTTTATCGCCAGCCATTCAAATGGCAACATGTAGTAATATTCCCTTTGCTTCACATGATTGTTGCAAAAAAGACAATACCCGAAACTCCAGCCTGAGATCGAATTCACGAAACTACATTTTTGAGAGCTGTTTGCCATTGGCCTGCCGCTTTCACGAATGGTACGTCCAGCATCCCGAGTGGTTTGCACCTGCTCTTGCGAACAATTCAAGAGTAAAAACTCTTGCAGCGAAGCTGTTAGCGGGACTATAAAAGCCCTAGGAAACGTTATATGCGTATTTCCACGGTGTGCTTTGAGACATAGACCATTCCCAGAGTTTAAATTTAGAGGAAATTGGGGGCATGTTAAGGGCAATCTACAGACTAATGTTGAAGTGTGTGGAATAATTAGAGGCTAAATAAAGATTGCATATAGTCTCGTTTATAGTCTCGTTTTCTGCCCGTTTAGAAGGAGTTATACGCAGCGCTCAAGAACTTTCCCCTCTGCTCTGAGAGAAGCAAAAAAGCAGAAAGTTTATGCTTGCACAGAATGAACCATGTTGTGGGTGACGTGTATAAAAAGTTTGAGGAGTGCTGATTGATTAGGAGCTTCGAAAATAATTACTGAATACTCGTTTGTCTCTATCTTCAGGTGCTACATGAGGCACGTAGTGGGTTTTCCCGGCCTCCTCAATGAACTTATGTCGGCACCCAACACATGCACGATACAGACTAAATGAGGCATGTGTTTATGCAGTTGAAATAGGGGGCGTGTTGTGGGTGATGTACGATCAAAATATTACAGTAGGTAGTAATTTATTTGGGAAAAACAAATGCAAGGTTTGCCCACAAGGTAAGGCAAAAGGAGGGCATAATCCCCCTGACTAAGGCCTCGCTGGAGCAGCGGAAGTAGCAGTTTACTAGTATCTGTACTAATATGACGAAGTACAACAACTAATACTACATAAAACATCAAAACTATTCACAGCACAATTTTTTAAACGCACTGCAAAGTGTTAACTGTTTGCAAAAAAGCAAGTAAATACATTAATTCAGCACTGCAAAACACACACATACACGCACACACACACACAACACACACACACACACACACACACACACACACACACACACACACACACACACACACACACACACACACACACACACACACACATTCTGTCACAAGTATTCGTTATAAATTTTAGAATGTGACATCGATAACATCACTATTAACATCGAACAATTTAAAACTCGTTTAACATTCATTAAAGATGTCGTGATCAGAGAAAAACACGTATTGCATACTCAAATGTGTGAATTCTTCTAGAATTTCTACGCCGTGAAGAATGTTAGGGTACGTGCTGCATAAGCATATAGTTTCATATTTGATAGATTGTGGGCCATAGTTTGTCCTCAGTTTCTTCATTACTATTGAAGTGCGAAGTAGGCTGTATCCTGTCTATCTACTCAGGTAGCTACTTGAAAATTGTTCAGGAGCTAGAGACCTCTTTAAATAGCCGTACGCATATATTTGACATGTAAGAGTTTCTAATATTAAGAGTGTTTTAGCGCATCATTAATATAGAAGTTCCTTTGTATTATTTTGACGAGCTAAGCAAGCGAACATCTCACCGTTACAAAACCGCCAGTTTTATTATATCGGTTTATTACCATTTTCTTATACTAAGAGGCAGTAGCTAAGCTGTGAGTGTACAGGCGAAAAGTACAGTTGTCTGAGAACCCTGACAGGCACAGAGTATCGGATACGTTGTAGCAAGCCAACAGATCGTGCAACCTCAGTGCGTGCCTTATTTTTGTGCTCTGTCCAGCTCAAGTTTTCATGAAATGGTAACACCCTGAAGCGAATGGCTTGAAGCATGTTCAGGTGGTGTTCCACGAGATAAAATGTTTACGTCATAATTTATTCCTTTATTCTTGCAATAAAAAAACTGCAAACTTAGTTTTTTTTTCGTGTTTAAGTCACGCTTATCTCGATATATACACTTACTAAGTTCTCGTAACCAATGATTAGTGGTAGCTTCTAGTTCCTGAAGGTCTACCCCAGAAAAGAATACGTTAGTGTAATCAGCGAACTGTGTAAGTGAACTGCAGCCTTTGTATAACATTATTATGTAGAGTCCCATAGCAAAGAAGCGTATATAACGAACCGCGTACGAAATTAGAGCTCACTGTCCTGAAAAGACTCAACGAGAAACAAAGTTGGAATTCCAAGATATAAAGGCGCATCCTATGGGTGATGTGTGAACAAAGTTTGAAGAGAGTCAATTAATTGCGGGCTCTGCGAAAAATTATTTAAGCAGTTGCTCAAAAGCGTTGCACGGCAGTTATCGGCAATGTTTCCCAGTGTTCTAGAAGAGCTGTAAGGGACACCGAGCTTAAATTCAGTAGAAATGGGGGCCATGTTAGAGGTGATGTGTGGACAACGTTTAACGTTTCTGGTAATTATAAGCGTCGGAAATAATTACAGAACTATATATATATATATATATATATATATATATATATATATATATATATATATATATATATATATATATATATATACATATATTGTAGCGAAGAGATTTCGCATTTTTTCTGTACTCATATGCGTTACACGAGGCACGTATTAAGTTTCTCCGGTGTTTTTAGTGGTCTAAACGAGGCACATCGTATATATCTTCTGAAATTAAGGGACAAGTTATCATCGGTGATGTGTAAGCGAAATCCTAAATGTGTGGGTTAATTATAGTTCTTGCAATAAATTACGGACGGAAGCGTGGCGGAGCGCTATAAGTATGCTTTACGAGCGGCGCAGAATTTAGCTCGCTCTCCCGTGAGAACTGAAACTGCCACCTACTGAAACAGCAAATGCTCGAAGGCGTTATATTGCCGCTATGCGCTATGCTTCACAATGTCCCGAGAGAACTCTATAATTCACACCGAGTTCACACTCGATAGAAATAAGGGGCATGTTAGGTGCAATGTGTCACGGAAATTCAAGGTTTCGCGAATAATTATTAGCTTTTTAGATAATTACTGAACACTCGTTTTCTCCCTATGGTCATGCGTCAAAGAAGGCCCCCGCGGTGTCGTCTTTAAAATAAACGATCGAGTCACCTTGTTTACGTCTCGTGAAAATAGGGTGCAGGTTAGAGGTGATGTGTCGGCAAAATTCGAAGTGTTTGCAAGTGCTTTAGAACGTCGTAAATGTGTTTTACGAACAGCGCAGAATTTAGCGAGCTGTAGTGGAATAACTACAACAGCCATCGAGATTAGGTTTGGTGAGAATGGGGGGGGGGGATTATGATTGATGTGCACTAGAGGATAAATGTGTGCGGTTGAAGTGCGGCCCTTGCTAAGAACCCCTTGAGCAACTGCTCGAAATCGTTATAAGCGGGACACGTCTTAAACGGGGGCAACCGGGCAACCGTTTAAAGCAGCCCTGCATCTCTTTTGAACTAAGCAGTGAAATGTATTTGTCATTAAAGAGCGCTGGCGTATCAATATTTTGCAGCAAAAAAGTACGTGAGTGAGTACAGTAGAAGCGGAGTTATCGGCAATAAAAGATCCTCTTTCATTCCATCCGCGGTGCCACGACCCGTTCTCGAACGGCTTGCATTGCGGAGGCTATGGCGGAGCGGGGCGCGCTGTCCACAACGCTCCGCCCACTGCACGCCATCGTGGCGCGCAGTTAAATTTTGGTTTTGGATGTTTACATGCACTTTCCATTTTGGCGCATATGACTCAGAAAACCCAGAGGCTGGCCCTTAACTTACAATTGAGTTTGTAGCAGCATCGACGTCGAGGAAGATGTGGAGAACAGCGGCTGGCTAAGGGACAGGCCATTGCCTAGGAAGCGAAGCAGGCGCGTGGCTCAGATCACGAGCGACCGGCGCGAGGTGACCGAGAGGTTTATCCGCCGAGGAGTGACGCTCAGCTAGGGCCTTCTGCTCAGTAAATATGTACTCCTGTTTATTGTGGCTCATCGCCAGCAGTGATTTTGCACGCCACGAGATACCATAGAGCTTATATGTTTCCACGGCGTGCACTATCGTTATAGCTGTGGCGTTGAAACGTGTTTAGAGAAACTTCATAGGCTTTTCTCAGCGACTGACTTGCGTAGAGTGCGCGCCGGGCGGCTGTGCGGGCTCGGTCGTTCTGTTTATACGACAATAGACGCCGCTTTGCGACGCCGGCTGAAGCGCTTGACGGCTGATTTGGGCTTCAACCTGTACGCGGACGCACTTCTGCGCACAGCAACGCAGTGAAGAGGAGCTCCCCAGGCTTTCCATGCTCGGGCGCTGATCGCCTGATGCACTCTAGCCAGGCTTGCCGAAGCTGCGCGTCTTGAGGTAACTGATACAGAGCGCTTGTATCACTCTGCTCGCCTTTTTAGCCAACAACTGCACGGTGAATCCGCAGTTCACTATTCATTTTGAGCAACGTAGCTTGTGGGGAGGAGCGCGTTCCACGCAACTTCAGTAACTTCGAACAGGAGAAACGCAGCCCTCGTGCTGCGCGTCTTAGAACGACAAAAGTAAAAGAACGAGTGATGACAGTTCTGCTTGCGTTCAAGTGAGCATAAATGCACATAAATTCTACGCGCAGTGACAAAGACTGTAGCACGCAGGCGCAGATTACAGTATATAAAGGTCAGCAAAACTTCTGCGACGGCAGATCTTGCTCTGCGGAGGAGCCGGTACAAATCGAGCAGATGCCAGTCGCCGAATATCGGAAGTACAATATATTGTACTTCCGGTACACTGAAAGTACCGGCCATTCGCAGGCTGCCTTCACTGATAATATGTAAAACATTAGGATTGCCTGAAATTTTCGCTTACGATAATTCTAGTGCAAGAGCTTTTTGTGTACATAGGCCCAGAATTTTGACGTCGAGGCTTTTGACGCAGTAGAAGTTACCAACATTTAAACACATGAAGTACTATGAACAGTGTCAGCATTGCAGGTGCTTTTATCGCTCCTGTTAAAGTAACACTTGATCGTGAAGTTTTCGAAAATCCCGCCAATAGACGTACGAAGGCACCATCCCGTCGTCATGAGCAGTTTAGATGGCGGGGTTTCGACGAATACGCATGAAAGTGCAAACAATCTTTACAGCGACTTCACACGTTCCCTGCTGTGTGTAAGTGAGTAATATTTGGCTCGGGTGTTCACGACAGCATTGCCTTGCGTCTAGTATCATGTATTTACCACGTTCAAAAAAGTGTTGATGGGTTTCTTTAAAGTGTGTGTTTCAATTATTAAACACTGAAATTATTAATGCAACTGCTCGAAAGAAACAAAGTTCGTATCCGCGAAACTTTTAGTTAGTAAGTGCTGTTTGCCACTGGCCAGGCGCATTGGCTAAGACTATGTACAACGTCACGATCGATACATATTAGTCTCAATTAATTAATCAACTTCTCAAATATTATACTTAGATTAAAAGTGTCAATGAGAAAATTGTAGAGCAACATAAAAAATTCCCGATACAGCTTTCTGTTGCACAATACGCGCTTCGCAAAAGTGCTTTTCCGAGCGTGAAAGAAGCCCGCGAATACACGCAAAATTGTCGCGCGACTGGCCGCTCGAGGCACTTTGTGTGTATTCGCCGGCTTCTTTCACGCTTGCAAAAACAGTTTTATGCAGCACGTATTGAGCAACAGAAAGCTGTATCAGTCGTTTTACAGTGAAGCTTGTCTATGGCTACGTTCCGGAAAAATCATAGCGGCGAAAAGAAAACGCCTTGCGGCGAAGCCAACGTTCTTGCGATTGCTCTGTAGCTCTCAATCTAATGTAGGCATCTTGGAAAAAATATAGTGAAACTGGCCGCTAAGACGGCTATATCATTAGGCCGAGTTTCATTTACTTGTCAAAATTATTTAGTTCAAAGCGAAGTTGTAAAGTTACAGAATTCTCGTCTGCTGTCGATACATGGGCATCTACGGAGGCAGTATGGTTACAGAAAACGTCTTGTAACCATCGTTTTATCAAAACTATCCCTAAAAACGTTACATGAGAATTAGCCGCTAAGACGACTCTAACATTACGTCGAGTTTCATTTCTCTTTCATGATTACGTAGTTCACAGTGATGTTGCAAATATTGTGGAATTCCCGTCTGCTGTCAATAAATGGGCTTCTATGGGAGGGAAATGGGCAGCCCCATGTTTGTCTGCTAGAATAAAACACTAGTTCTTCCAAGTTTAATTTAGCTAATTAACTAGGAAGTATGCTCAATCGAGAATTACCAAAAAACGTTTTTGTTTCGTGCAGTCCGAAGGACTGCACGATACAAGTTAGCCACAGAAAAAAAAACAAAATCTGGTCATATAAAACACACACAGTCCGCTTACGAGGGATGATAAAACTGTAATCACTATTTAAAACAATATTGCTTTGCTCCCAAAATCTCTGGAGGGCAACTGATGCTCGCCTTAGTGAAATATTGGTCGGCCATGAACCTAGGATCTTTTTGAAGCTTAAAGGCCTGCGGATCAGTGCCATCAGATCCCGTCAAAAACGGCGTATTTTAGTGTCGTGTCACAACATTCAAGTGGAGAGCGTCAACATCCTGATCCACGGGGGTCACACTATACCGGCGCGGCAAATTTTAAGCAGAAAGCGTTCGAAAAGATCTGCTGGTAGGCAACGTGCTCGGATGATAAAGTTCTAGGCAAGGGCAATGTGAAATAGTAAAGCGAAAGCTTTACTGGCCGCGAACTTGCGATTTAGCTGTGGCCGCGCTACGAGGAGGCACATGACGTCACACTGCGTTCCTCGTCACACCGCGTTCCTCGTCACACCGCGTTCGCCTCCGCTCACTTCGCCAGCTGCGTCGCATGCCTGATAACATGTCGGATGATTGAAAAGGAGAGCTCGCGTGCGCCGCAACCATAGTTGAGGCGGCAGTATGGACGGCGACAATTGTGATAAGCAGGAGGAGGCTTGGAATCGACATCGGAACGAGATGAAGAGGAAACGAATCGCCCAGCAAACAGACGAACAGCGCGCCGAACGACTGGCTAAACGCCGCAACATAGGTAGACAACCAGACTAACCTGGACTTGCAATCAAGATTAACCAAGGCTATACGGATATACGTATACGTAGGATATACGTATACGTATATACGTAGCTTTCGCTACGTATATCCTGGCATAGCCGAGCTAAGCCACTACCATTTTTTTATAAAGGCTTTGAAATTTGATCAAGCTATGACCGGTGTAATGAAATGATTATATTCTAACGCTGTTCATTTCTGCGCTCCACCACTGGTTCGAGCAGCGCTCCGCCCACGTTATCAGCACGATCGACCGACCGCGAACGGTGGATAATGACAAAGCGAAATCGAGCAACAGAAACCCACACATTATCTGGCCTTTCTGCAATCGCGTGCTGAAGTCTGTCTTAAAGGAGCACTGACATACTTCAGAGTCTTCATTTTTTACGTTAGATGAAAAGCAGTGACACCTAAATCTTAGAAAAAATACTGGCAAATCTGAAAGTGCCATAAACAATTTAGTATATTAAAAGCTTTCCTACAGCCTGCTTCGGTTCTGTTTCTACTGTGTCGTCACTTGATGAAGCAGGAGGCAGTCAAGTGGTAGCAGGACATTGCGACGTTTTCACACTTGTTGTGAAGGCCGGTGGAGCAATGCATAGCCGACAACTGAGCGAGCCGGAGTGAGTCTCGAAACGTCGCAGTGTCCTGCTCCCACCTGACCACCTCCTGCGTCATGACATCATGATACAGTAACCTCCTGGGAAAGGAAGCCCCAAAGTTGGCTGTAGAAAATCTATTATATTAAATTATTTAGGACGCTCTGAGGCTTGCAATTATTTTTTTAGGACCTTCATTTAACGCAAAAAAGAATAAAGATTGAAAAATATAATTTCAGTACTCCTTTATAGTATGGCACAATTTGCCATGTGACAGAGGAAGTCTTGATGTCACGCTGTTCACATCCGCTTTCCGTGCCGGCTCATCAGTTGTAACAATGACAAGGATATTGCAGTGGCCAAGGGCGGAACATATTTGTGGTAACTGGAACATCAGTGGAACATTATTATGTGATATTCTTCGTTCGCTTTTGTGAGTTCCCTTACAGTTTCGTATACTAAAACTGAGCTTCGCGAGTTTGCGTTATCAAGTGTAGCTTCTGCCTGATAATCGCACAGGATAACCAATTTTCTCCCTTCCTGCACTGACTAATGTACCGTGGTAGCGACAAAATGGCTAGACGTTCCGTTGCAGTGGAGGTCGTGTGAGACAGTTATAATGTCTCGTACTGGTTCTACTTTGTAATGACAAATACATACGAAGAATTAGCTTGAAAGTTCCTGTATACACTTAAATGCAACTACGCATGGATAAACAAATGTGCGAGTGTTTGGTGCACAATCACCTGGCTGAAATATGCTCATCTT
Organism: Dermacentor albipictus; assembly: GCF_038994185.2. Lineage (NCBI taxonomy): Eukaryota > Metazoa > Arthropoda > Arachnida > Ixodida > Ixodidae > Dermacentor > Dermacentor albipictus. The sequence continues at coordinate 94,698,588 of NC_091821.1, forward strand.
GAAGCTTGAATGTAACCCTATAGCTAGTCATTTGAAATATATATTAAAATAATGTTTTCAGTTCAATTTCCACTTGACTGACCGGGAAGGCAATCTATTTAGATAAACATTAAGAAAACAGGAAAAAAATAAAGAAAAGCGAGCAGACCGGTTTTTTTCCCCGTGCTAAATGCCGTGCTGCAGGAAGCTTTCTCGGACCCGTGCTTTTTAACCTCTGCATTCACGACATTACCAATAATAATGATAGAACAAGAAATTGATCTTGTACGGATCCATGACAATACTATCTCTATAACAATCTTATCTCTAGGGCTAATGCACATGAAATAATTTTAAAAGAATGCAATGAATTACTTGCTAAGCTACCTGACTCATCGAATGATTAATCGTTTGAGAATGAATCCTATACAAAAACTAACCTTATTGCGCGTGAAATATGAAGTGCCTAAATCTCATTACGTTGAAGTGTATACTGGAAAAGAACTTACTATTGTAGATGAAAAAACAAGAAGTCTAGGGATTAACTTTTCTTCGCATCTTGTTTAGGATGAAGACACAGACATCATATGTAAAATACCGGACTGTAGTGTAGATGTCGGCCTTTTCTTCAGTCCAAGTAAAACTTGGCATCTATTATGCACCGTTTGCATCTCCTATAAATTATTGCTGCTTAGCCCTGGAAAATGGGCAGTCTTCTGCGATTCAAGGGCAGCCTTACAATGTGTGCAGTCGTTTATCTGACATGGAACTCACGATCAGCTGACGTGCGAAATCGTGGAACTTGTCCAGCACTTGAGAGAAAAAAGCCATGATATCTCTTTTCAATAGATATTAGGCCATTGCGGCATCATTAGAAATGATCACGCATATAAGACAGCTCGGACGTCAAACCAAGAAGACCACTGCGTCCCCATTGCTCTCTCAAGGATCGACACTGCGAGACAACTTCGCATTCTAGCACGCACAGTCTCGTTAGCTGAAAGGAATACGTACCGCACGTACAAGGCGCACCAGACTGCACAGTCTAAACTCTTCGCTGCAACTCGGACCTCCGGCTGGACTGCACCGACGCGAAGCGCCTTCTCTTCTGTGTCGGTTGTGGCTGGGAGTTGCCTTCACGAAAGCTTATTCTGCACTAAATGAAATGACTGATAGTCCTGCGTGTGATGTCTGCGGGTGCGAGAACATTGACCGCTCATTGTGCCGCTTTTCTCAATTTGAAGCACATAGACAATCTATGTCCAGCGCATTCCGGAAACTAGATTATCGTCCTCTGAGTGAACAGACAATACTAGAACACCGTCTCTACGGATCATCAGCTCAGAAGGCAGTTAAGGCACTTCTGTGCTTTCTGGGTTGGTACGAGCGCCTTTGACTGTGTACGCAGCGTAGGGTAGCCAACCGGACTGGTTAACATCCCTGTCTTCCTTATATACCCCCCTCGATGATTAATACTTGAATCGATGGCCAGACTGAACTTGCCAGGGCTTTATGCCAACTGCGTAGAAGAGCTTGGTTCAACTCTTTGCTGCTACAACTGTTAGGGGTTCGGCTAAACTTCGCAAAGTCAGCAGAGATTCCTCCATACACTGAAATAACTTGCCGCGACAGCAGCTTACTGTCACAGCGGATGCCAACATCTGGGGTCCTATAACGTATAACTATTCCAATCTGTTTTTATTCCAATAAAATTTACGTAACCAAACGACGCAAGCATCGGGCGGTGACCCGCAGCTTTGTCTGAACGGCCCAATAATATGCTCTCCTCGTTTATAGGAGGTTACTTTTGTTTGATTTCAAAATAAATATCATTGCCTACGTTGAGTGGTTTTTCTCATGTAATTAGCTGACAAAAGGCGAGGAGCACCGTTAAGTGAACAGGGTTTCGATGGGGCCGAGCCAGCGCAGTGATAATAGATAACCGGATGAGGAGGGTGGTCGATTGGCCTGCTTCCCCTCACTTAGGTTGCGGTGGCAGGTCGAAAATCGCGGTGGCGTGCAACGGACAGTTAGGAATGCCGATAAAACGGATCCTCAGCACAGTAGGCAGAGCGATGTCGTATACGTGCCGAAAGGGCTCTATAACTTTATACTGCTGCCACGCAAAAAGCTTTATTATACGCAAATAAATCCATGCTCTCCGGCAGGTCCGAGTAGCCATCGTCTGAGCGATTGGCGGGCAGCCATCTTCATTCCTTTAGGATCGGGGCAGCTTCCGGCTATTAAAAAAACAGTTTTATTCGGCATATTAATACATATTTAACGCGTGCACGCTACTTTGACGCGGTGAGTTTTCGCGGTTTTGTGACATCACGTGACAGACAGGCGAAGTGGGCGCAGCCCGAAAACTCTTGACCAATAGCAGAAGGCTCATGGCGAAAAGGCGTCGAATGAGAAATAATTATTTTTCTTTTGTTCAGGCTCATCATGCGTAATAAGTGTGTACACGTCATATCAGATGGAGAGCTATCGCGGTTTTCGTGACGTCGCGTGATAGACAGGCGAAGCGGTGCTGACCCGAAAATTTTTTGTCCAATCGTACAGGGTTGATTGCATAATTGGAATAGAAAATATTCGAATAGCTTTACGTTATAGCGCCTCTGCTCAAGAACAACTTCTTTGCGACACGCACACTAAAGCCGTCTTCTTCCGCCATTATTGACTGTTGTGGCCACCTAAATGTATGCACGGATGCCACTATATTCTCTCAGAGTTTGCGTGGCGAACATAAACCCGCAGAAGTGGCCAAGCGCTTCTGCTGCGTTATAATCGAGTGCTTAGCGTGCTCGGCTACTGACTACAGGTTGCCGCAGTGGCAAGAGTTCGATCGTCAGAGGTGGCCCAAGTTTTGTTTTTCTTCGCTACAGGGTGAGGATGTAGCTGTGGAGATAGCATGACGACACGTAGATGACGGCGTGACGGGTTCGACATGCACAGCAAATGAAGCTTCCAAGCGCTTAAAAACCTGTTGTCCTAAAAACTCCCGTGATTTGCTTCAGTGGAAAATTTACTCTGAGGGTTAATGACCACAGGCAGCGGAAATAAGCGCACCAACCGAAATACGTCAACTGTAAAAGCAACTGTTTTCAGGATGTCTTCAGAAGAGAATTGGGTGGCTCAGTGGTGGCTTTCAGCTCCTGAGCTTCGCTGACGAGGTTACGGATTCGATTCTCGACCACGGCGGCTGCATTCCGATGGGAGTGGAATGAAAAAAATATATTCGTGTACCGTGCTTTGGGTGCACGTTGCAGAACTCCAGGTGGTCAAACTGGATACGGACCTACCCAGTACGGCGTCCCTCACTGCCCATTGTGCCGCTTCTGGGCGTCAAATCATGCAATTCACGTGATGCTAGCGATACTTTAGTGGAATATGAAACGCTCCATACAGAAAGTGCTGATTTTAGAAAACTAATTGCGCAATACAATATCCCCATGCTTTGTATCCAGAAGGAAAGAGTAAGGTGATGATTTACGCGCTTCACACTAGAACTATGTTGTTTTTAAGTGACTACCTTCAGCGGGCGCGACCAGAGCAATGCCATGCGTCTGAAGGTACTTGCCAACCAAACTAGTGCAGTCCAGTGACACTGACGTGCTTATATTTGTAGCTTTTAAAATAACTTTGGGCAAGACATCTATAACTATTATTCGTGTATCAGTTAAAATACAAAGCCATAGAGAGATAGGTGCATTTATCATGATAGAAAAGCTGAGAGGTCGGCCTGAATCAAAGATCTGACCTGCTACTCAGCATAGCGGAATGGAAATAGGAGAAAAAAATAGAAAGATAGAAAACTGTTGATGATGGGGATGAACATGGTGGTGAATGAACTCTAACAGCGAATACTCTTCAGAGTCTGAAATCAAGACTACTCTTTTGCATGAATTTGATGAGAGCCTTTAGAATACCCCGCCGACGACAAGGGAACCACCACGGTTCCAGTAGAACCTTTCCAGAAAAAGGTTGCCGGATGAATTTAGCCAAATATTCTGCCAGTGATTGTGTTTGTACAGTCTATCGCGGGCTGACGCACAAGACGTGTTATGTATTATTGGGTATATGGCACTCCTTGCAGTCCGGACTATCTGTACGGCTGATAAGGTGTAGGTAGCGTCGAGTGAACGCCACACCTAGTCGTTACCTGTGCAGTAGGTCTGCATTCCTTCTTTTGATGGTGGGCGGTAACTTCACTCGTATGTCTAGGTCGCGTCCGTGAAGGCGGCGATGACGGTATGTCGGCAGCGCCCAATATGTTCTACAATTTTTGTGCAATAATGTATATGCTACAGCATTAATGTCTAGTCGAGAAAGTGGCATAGACACTTGCATGGCATTATTGTGGGCCACATTAGCCATCTCGTCAGTGAGCTTGTTTCGGTGCCCTCGAATTTATTGAAACGTTATACGATGCCCATTTATCGTGGCGAAACCATGTAATTCTATATTTTGAGCAGTGAGACAGTGAGGTCCTCGTTTAAGGACATAATCAATGGCTTGTAGCGCTGGTCTCGCGCCACAACATACAGTCCAGACCTGCGGCGGTTCCATCGATTATTGCCTCACGGATGGATACAATCTCCGTCACCGTTGATGTAGTTTGTTAGTCGACACTCAGTCAAGCTCATTGCCTTTCGCTCCGCAACAGTCATTCTAATATTGTATACACACTGCCTGCGCGCACTAGCGCGCATCTCACTTTTCAGTCAAACAGCGAACGACTGGAATCATCTGCCCACCGACGCTGCGCAGCATTCCAATCCTGGGTCGGTATTTTGTAGCGATGCCTTTTCCGATTCTATGCTTTTTCACGCTTTTCGCGCTTGGCCACGGGTCAGAGCGACGGTCTGCCCACATTATCAACGCGATCACGCGGCCGTGTGTGGTGGATGATAAGAATAGCATAGAATAAGGCATAATAATAATAATATTTTGGGTTTTACGTGCCAAAACCACTTTCTGATTATGAGGCACGCCGTAGTGGAGGACTCCGGAAATTTTGACCACCTGGGGTTCTTTAACGTGCACCTAAATCTAAGCACACGGGTGTTTTCGCATTTCGCCCCCATCGAAATGCGGCCGCCGTGGCCGGGATTCGATCCCGCGACCTCGTGCTCAGCAGCCCAACACCATAGCCACTGAGCAACCACGGCGGGTAATAAGGCATAAGGCATCGCTACGAAATAGCAGCCCTGGCCACTTCAAGTCATTCATCCAAGACTTCGCACAAATGCAACAACCACCCCTCATGTAAAATCCCACACCAGGAGCATTTGAGGTACAAATAAATAAATAAATAAATAAATAAATAAATAAATAAATAAATAAATAAATTGTGAAATGAAAATATTTGGCGGAATTGTTGAATATAGAGAACTAATGCTGAATTACCCTTGGAGATTATAATGCTCACAGCGTAATCTGGGGCAGTAATTGCGATTGACGCTGCTGCCTAAAAATGCAAGTTGACATTTTAAGTGATGCCTCTGAGACCTTTCTGCGTGGTTATTTTTATTGAAGTTGCCTTGACATCACCTTCTGTTCCCGAGATACATGTACGATGTCATGTGGTCAACAAATGTGGAAACACGGGGAAGCGACTCCTTTCCTATTTTGATGAGTCATCCTCTTCTCGGCAAAGTGGTGTATACACTTTACACCAAAAATTACTAATTGGAAAGCCTTCGGATACTTCATGTCCGACAATGTAAGTGTTGAAAGCTTTACATCATTGTTGCAGAAAAACGTAAACCAATGTAGAAAGAAAGTTCCTATACCGAGCAAATACGCCACGATTTATGATGATATGAGCGACTAAGACTCATTTGAGGACGATCAGAAAGGACCTACGTCGAAACGAAAGTTTAGATGCGTCCCAGAAGTTATTTAAGAAGCTCCCTATATTATGCATAGAGATTTGAAAAGCTTGAGTAAAAATGATGACGTCAGTTCTGCACCATGCAGTCTCACCAGACATCGATTCCGAGAACATGGCTTATTGTCCTTGAGTTCATTGGCCTGGTAACTCCAATTGATGTAGTTCGTGCTCTTGTCCTCGCTCGAGATTCTCCTCAAATAGCAGTTTGTAATGAATTTTGTTAGCGGATAGCACGTCCTGCTACAACGCCAAATTGTACTCAATTTAAAATTTACTGTAAAATTGGCAAAACAGACGGTAAGTGCCTGCTTTTATGCACAGCATATTCAACTTGAGAGCGCTTTTTTTTTAATTGAAGGTACTAAAATGCGTACTCGCCACATATAGCCGATAGACTGCTGCAGGACTGGACTCTATAACGTACCCTATATGAGTAGGGTTCAGCGTTTTCGGTTTAAAGCAACGAAAAAAAATATATACACCAAATATGTTTTTTTGGAAATCTGTTGTAATTCGATAACGTCAGTGAAAGCAAATTTGCCAGACAACTAAGACAACGATCTGTGGGTAGCCATGAGCCTTCATGTACTCCGATGCAAGGACACTCACGTGGTCAAAGCCACACGCCATCTTTCTGTCACCCAAGCAATCTTTGCTCTTCTTCTTTTGCGTCCGTTTTGCCTGTCACAGCGGCGAAAACGAGAAGCGAGGAGGGGGAGTTACGCAGAGGGAGCGGGGTTGGGGACCCAATCTGACCTGGGTCTTTGCAGCCTTCGCGCTGCGACGATGCCGGTGGATTAACTGGGCAGCACTGATGGTAACGCGAGGTCGTGTCTACCTTGTGATTTATTCCTGCATCATTCGTTGGAGCTCCCCACCCGCATGATGTTACAAAGAAGGTATAATTCAAATTGAGTTCGAATGCAAAATGGGCCCATCTTCTAGCCGTATCGCGTTATGCGCTTGCTATGCTGCTTTTCGAAAACTTCGCTACTACGTTTAATGGATACAAGTACAGTGTTTAAGTGAAGGATCTGTGCTCATACAGCATGTTTCGCGTCGAGAGAATTGGTGAACGAGATATTTGCCTAAAACAAAAGCGAAAGACAGAAAGCCCTGAGCGAAATATTATACGCAGATAAAGTCCGCAAAAGTACATCTAGAAAAATATGCTCACCGAAAAAAAAATTTCGGGGGAAATAAAAGCCAAAAAGAGTACACCAAAATTCGGGAAAATAAAAACCGAAAACGCTGAATGTTACTCATGAGGAATATTGGCCTGACTGACACGTTAGCGCTTTTCCCGATTTTTAATGAATTAAGGGTCAACGAAGTTGTGCTTAGCTCCTGGAAAGCTGCTCGTTCCTTCCCATTAGTCTGACCACCTGCAATTCTAAAGTGATAGAAAAGGTAATTGTCACCAAGCGCCAATGGTAGTGTGATGAAAGAAGAGTGCTGGTTTAATTCGTGACAGTTTTTTGTATAATCGATGCTATTGTAGACACTAATTTGCATAGAGCGTCAACGTGGCTGCGAAAATACAGCCATATCAGTATTATTAAACTCTAAGATATTGTTTTACACCGTCAGGTGCATTCACATCTGGTTAGTCTACTGAAAGTTGCTCTGCTGGGGAGGTCACTGCGATGCTAAAACTGGTACAGCGCAACATAAAAAGGAAGAAACAAGCCCAGCCGGCCGAAAGTAGTGTGGCTCTTTTATCATTTGACTCAGCCCATTCTAAGCTGGTTAAGCGAAGCATCATTAATCTTTGTGTTACTAATGCTCGCAGGAAATCATGTCTTCATACCATGCAGTGCGGTCTTGCAGGTCAAGTTGATCGACTTTTGTGAGCCGGGTACCCAGCCACACTACTCTCGGCCATAGCTGAAAAGCTATTAAAGCAGCTAAAGAAGGACGGTGACACGAAAGCCCAACAAAGAAAGAATGAACTAAAGAGGCCGGTAGTCATACCATATTTGCATAACGTCTCTCACATATTAAAAAAAAGATTGGCCGCAGGGGTAACGTGGAAGTAGTGCTTTCTGCACCGGTTACGCTCCGCAGGCTCTGACGGTCGTAAACGCGCTCCGTCCGCAAACTAGTGTCTGCTCGACCATGCACAAGAAGCGTGTTGGGTCTTGCGTTGTTGAAGTTGTTTATTCAATCCCACTATCATGCGGGAAGAGGTATATAGGTCGAACTGGTCGCTGCTTAATGAAAGGCTAAAAGAACATGATTACAATGTGCACCGAGCTATACAGGGACAGTTAGGAATTTACTGTCGCGACTGCGCATGCAAGCCGAATTCTCATCGGTGTGAAATGCTAAAAAAATCACCGATCACAACTTACGCGGGAGATTATTCAAGCTGATCTCGTAGCAAGGGCTGGCAGCACGTGCGTGAACGCGCCATCTTTGTGCCTCTCTTCGCAGGAAGTAAGATGTCTTGATCAGTTTAGCCTTGCATGACAGAATTGCGCGTTCTGTGGCTCATGATGGTGTAGTCTTCTATCGGTGTGACGTTTTGTGAAGTGTTGTGACATGCCCTGATGCTTTCTTGTAGCTATATAATTTGTGCAACTTGCCAATAAACCGGTTGGAAGTCGGCGCCCTGTTCATTTATCTGGCCGGGTCGGCTTGTTTCTTCCGTTCTACGTTGCGCTGTACCAGTTTTAGGATGCGATACCAACTCGCCCAATCCTCAGCTCTAGCGGGCTTCCCTGCGATAGATTGCGGAGATTTTGAGAGACACGGAGGCATTCGCGCATACTACGGTAGGAAAATCTGCAAAGCATGCATGCCACACAGGGTAAAGACATTAAGCCATTTTGTTTTAAGCCACTTCTTTTTTTAAGGGTTCAATCACTGTAGCAATGTTTTTTAATTGCATGATCGTGAATTTATTGCGACGATTTCATCTGCATCGCATTGCTCTCTTTACGGGTTCAGGCGTCGGGCTCCAGTGAAGGCGATCTCCAAATAATCTGAGAAAGGCTAGGGAACGCGGATAACTTCTTCAGGAAGGGGGATGGCGTAGTCATGTGCGAGTACCCCAGCAGACGCCTTCACAAGCTTCCATCTTTTCTAGAAATGGAAGCCCCCAGACATTGAGAAACAAGATAGATTTCTCGGCCTAACGCTACATTATATCATCACTCATCCTTGGGCTCCGGACAGAAAATGACTCGCAGTCCAAGTAAACAATAGTGAATAGACTACTTCGCGTACGACATGGCGCCGGTCAGTGTAATCAATGCTACTGGTTTACAGAGCTCTTGCAAGGCCACAGACATCCTATGCTGCATCCTTCTGCGCGCCCTTTCCCGTATTTCAGAGGAGCGATTCCAAAGACTGCCAGCGAGGAGCCTTCGAGTGCACTTGAGTGCTCCTCATGCGACCGAGCCGCACACTTGTGGTCATCGCGGAGGCAGGCCAACTGCACGACTCTTTATTTTGACCTTCCTCGTGCGCTTATTAGCGGCCCTTAAGAGCAATGTTTCGTATGAACAAACCATCGAACTTGATAGAAATTTACCACCTTAAAAGCTATTCATGTTTCCTGCTTTTGCGCTACCAATATTCCAGACGTATTTTACTTTTCTCCACCGCAGATTCCCTAATCTTTCCACTGTTGTCCATAAAGCCCAAGGCCTCGGGCACGGTTACTACGTCCTCATTGACTTCGGGATAAATACGTCGGCAAGCTGAGAAAAAAGTGAGCGCCGCTAGCTACCTCAAATTGGAAACAGGCGCGGTTTCTGTGGTAAAGCGCCATTTTCGCGAATAACTAATCAGAGGCCGTTATTCGAAATTGTATTGAGAAAATAGATTCAACATAGTCAGCTCCCACATGAGCCATCATTTTCTTGTGACCGAAAACCAGTTGCAAATATCGTGCACAAGTTTGAAGTCTCGGAATCTACGACTAGCGTCTAAATTTAGGGACAACCTTGCGAAAGGAAAAACGATTTGCAAATAAACTGCGATGTCCGTTGATGTGCTCCAAGGGCTTTAAGCAAGTTTAAAGGTTCCGTTTAGCTCGCTGCAGTGACACTTCTCGACACGATCAAACTGTTGTTCCAGAATTGCTGTCTTTACAACATGAATGAGAAAAGTAAGGGAATGAGAATGGCTCGATTTTTTTACTAGGTGCGGCATATGGCCTTTATAAGAAAGTTACAAAATCAAACGCAAAATTATATATGTAAGCCTGCCGATGAGCCGACGTATTCAGATTGCAGCTGAGCGCGACCGAGGGCTTTCAACCAATAAAACGCGCTTATAACATGTTCGCCAGTACGCAAGATAGACCACGGCGCCCGGCGTTTTCTATTACAGCGAAACTTTTTTTTTCTTTTTAAAGCCCAGCTCTTAGGCGCCCGTTCCTGCTGCGAGCGTCGGCCTCGGAGTCGGCGTAACCGAGCGAACGAGCACAGCGAAAGATGGAAAAGCGAAGGCGGAGCGCAGCGAGGAACAAAATGCGCGAGGAGGAAAGCGGAGAAGGAGGTGCAGCGCCAACCAGGGGCGCTATAACGTAAAGTTATTCCAAACTTTTCTATTCCAATTCTGCAATCAGCCCTCCGCGATTGGTCAAAAACTTTTTTGGACCACCCCCACTTCGCCTGTCTGTCCCGCGACGTCACGAAAACCGCGATATCTCCCCACCTGACATGGCGCGTACGCACTGATTATGCATAACTGGACTTAACAAAAGAAAAGTAGTTATTTCTGATTCAACGCCTTTTCGCCATTAGCCCTCGGCTATTGGTCAAAAGTTTTCGGGTGCATGCACCCACTTCACCTGCCTGCCACGCGACGTCACAAAACCGCGAAAACTCACCGAATCAAAGTGACGTGTACGCGATTAAGATGCTTTAATATGCCGAACAAAACTGAATTTTTTTCGGAATAGCCGCAGGCTACCCCCTTCTCAAAGGAATAAATGGCTGCCGCCAATCGCTCAGGCACTAGCTTCTCGCACCTGCCGGAGAGCATGGGTTTATTTGCATAAAATAAAGCTTTTTGCGCAGCCATGTAACGTTACCGAGCCCTTTCGGCACGTTTATGACCTCGCTCTGCCAACTCTTCTTTGCTGAGGATCTGTTCTAGCAGCATTCTTAACCTTTCGTTACATGCCGCCGCAATTTTCGACTAGCCACCTCAAGCTAAATAAGGGAAAGCGGACTAATCGCAGGCGCCGGCACCACCCTCTTCAGGAGGTTATCGATTTTCAGTGCACTGGCTCGGCCCCGTCGAATCCCTCTCCACTTGAGCGTTCTCCTTGCCTCTTGTCAGCCCATTAGATAAGACAAACCGCTCAGTGTAGGCAATATTATCTGCTTTTAAAGCAAAATAAAGGGACCTCCTCTAAAAGAGGACAGTGTTTGATTGGTCTGTTCAGACAACCCTGCGGCTCACCGCCCGATGTTTACGTCAGCAGTTACGCATATTTGACGTCAGGAGACTGGAGTTTTATGTTATTGGGCCCCAGGATGCGGAAAGCGGACGAGGGTATGGCGAAAAGGGTGAGGAGGAAAGTGGAGTGCCGGCATGACCAGGCATGCGGCCAGCGCGGGATCCGTAGCCTTCGCACCCACTGCGCATGCACTACTTCGCCTGCGGCGGCGCCACCGCTGGAGAATGCGCTCCGCGCGAGCTACGCATTCCCGTGTTCGCGCTTTATTTCTGAACAGTGAGCGACGCAACCGGTGGAAATGCTTCGTCTGCCGGCGCTGCTGAGCGAGCTGCCCGAGCAGAGGCTCAGCGCCGCCGCCGAGAGCACCTTGTCCATCGGAATCACATTATTTGCCATAATGTATCAGGAATTCAAAAAAACCTAAACAGCTTGGCTCTGAATTCGCTTTAAAGAGTACCGTTGGTGAAATTTTTTCGATTAGAACCCTGGTGTTTGGTGCGCGTAAGTAAAACGTCTCTCGCGAAGAGACAACACATATAGCCGTGCATGTTGACTAGCAAACAGTAAAGGTGCCCGTGTTCTGCGTAATAAATCAGTAAATCATGACATAGAACCGGCACATACGTATAGATAATGTCCGCTCATAGGCATCTCTAAAGCAGACATGCCTCGTAATGGAATAGCAGATGATATTGGACAGCTTTCTTGATTTGCTTATATTTCTTATATTTGGGGAGCCCTATTTTATGGGCCACGGATATAGGTGCCCATTCTTGGCCAACCCTCCAGAATGGGAATGTGCCGATGTGACACAAATGATATAGAAGCCTTAAATGTACTTAGATATGTGTCCTACTGCACTGTGCCCCCCGTAAACCTTTAATTAACATTCTTCCCTCGAGAAGCATCGTACATAGCCTTTGTCCTCGTGACACAGCGGCAAGTGACGAGGCCATGCGCGAGTGATTGGGTACTGCATACCTGGCTAACTCAAACAAGTTTCGCGTCATTTAGAACCTCACGTCGCCTGGGATCTGCGCGGTTTTTTAAAGCTATTTCGCAAACTCAGCTGAGTTCATTTATTGGCCACACGTGTCTCTGTTGAGTTATCACGGGAATTGAGCATGTTGAAGTTCATGGTGCGCGGTATGGTGGCGGAGCGGCCAAGCTCGACCGAAATGTTTCTAATTCGTAGATCTCAGGGCCGAAAAAAATAATGTATTATTCTTACTGCAGTGGTGCTAAGAGTTTATTCAAAAGGGGCACTAAAGAGAAGAATTTTATCTGTATTAGTAAATTACTCTTAAACAATAGGAAACAAGAAATAAACACACCCTTACCGAGGCTTGATAAGCCGGAAGAGATGCTAAAACGAGTGGCGATGCCGCCTTGAAGCGCTCGAACCAACTCGCTGTGACGTCATTGATTTTGATGGCATTTGACCAAGCTTAGTTATTTTCTCGTTCGTAAAGATGGACTACATTGTATAACAAAGGCGGAAACGACTGGACTTAGTGCGTTTCTGGAAGCTTTAATGAGGCACAGCGGCCCTAATTCATGAAATACTTTCAAATCCATTGCAACACATGTCGATTCTGAAGTTCCGGCGCGAAATTAAAAAAAAAATAGTTAAAGTTCGGCGTTCATTTTTTTTTCTTCTTGTAATCAACATAATACAGCAAAATTAGGGAAGATAGGGTTTTGAAAGAATATTTATCAGTTTAAACTGATTTAGTGCTCGTATTTAGCGTCCATTTAGGGTATTTGGTGAAACACCGGGCACAGTTCAGTTAGCGTCCTTAGCTGGCTTGTCGTTGTTCTTTAAGTGAAGCAGGCACAGGAAAACAAGCCACCACAAAGTGGTCTGTCTCAAAATCGTCATTAATAAACCTCAAGAAATAAAAGAAGCGAATATAAAGGTTCAAAAGAAACAAAAAATTATTGTGGGGATAAATAACAGAGTAATTAATACGTACATTGCCATCTCATAGCAAAATAATAATAATAATAATAATAATAATAATAATAATAATAATAATAATAATAATAATAATAATAATAATAATAATAATAATAATAATAATAATAATAATAAAGCTGGCACCATAGTCTGTAGCACAGAAAGAACGCACGGAGCAACTCCGGCCAACCGTCCTCTTCCCGTAAACGTATTCACGTAATATTCACGTAAACGCGCTTGCTTGCTTATGTGTCGGTTGAGGCAATTCGTCTAGCCAGCAATTTTCCAAAAACTATACTGCCAGGCGTACAACCATTTGCGGCGAAGTGGCGGCGGCGTCTTGAAGCGGCCCTAATTCGCGAATTCCTAAAGCGAAGCGTCCAGTGGAGCGCGGCGTTGACGCGGCGGATGCAGTGCGCGCTTTCACAGCTTCCACCAGGGCCTGCTCCCCCCCCCCCCCCCCCCCGCGCCCCTTCTCGTCTTTTCCTCGAGCAGAGGCGCCAGCGCATGCGTGCGCGTGAGCCGAGAGCAGCTGCCGCCGACACGCCGGCGGGAGCGCGCACATCCGCGTTCACTCGAGGCACAATGTGCAGTAATCAGCAGCCCTAATTATCCGTATATAGGAACGAAGTACACAAAGCACGCGCTCCTTCAAATGTCGTTGAGCCCAATATCGCTTCAGAGTTTCAATGGCCGTTCAACTGAACCAGCTGTTACGTGGCGCATTTCGAGTTCAGTTTAGTCACGCGTTCTTCGTTAATCGAGCACACACTGAATTACCTCTTAATGATAAATAAAGCCCTTTGTGTTGCTACCGTGTGCAATATCCTTAAAAGCTTTGCGCTTTTTATAACAGGGGTGATTTCTAATGTTTCTTCCTCCATTAAACCTTCGTAATCCAAAAGTGAGCCCTTCACAGAGGCGAGCCAATATCTAAAGGCGACTACCGGACAATCGAAACAAATCGATTGGATATAAACGTGCGCATATTTCTTAGATCAGTCGACGTGATGCTCCTGCTAAACATAGTTCACCGGTTTCATTCCCGCTCCCGATGGCCGTATTTTGATGGGGCGAAATGCAAAAGCGCTCGTGCACTTATAATATGCATGTTAAAAAAAAGACGAAATGCGAAAACACCCGTGTACTTAGATTTAGGTGCACGTTAAAGAACCCCAGGTGGTCGAAATTTCCAGAGTCCTCCACTACGGCGTGCCTCATAATCAGAAAGTGGTTTTAGCACGTAAAACCCCATAATTTATTTAATTAAAAAAAAAAGAAACCAGCCAGTCGAAATTTACCTGCAATCCTCGACTACGACGTCTCTCGTAGTCAGTGTTTATTGAGGATGTTAAATAAACCCCACCACCTTCACGCGAATAGCACTTACACGAGGCTTCTATTCTGTGTCTGTTGTGGTTGGGAGTTGCCTTCGCGAGAGCTCTTTCAGCACTAGTTTTAATGGCTGACAGTCGCGCATTTGATGTCTGCGACCCTGCGGGGAGAACGCAGACCACCAATCGGGCCACTGTCCTCGAATTTATAGAGACAATCAATGGCCAATGCATTGAGGCGATTATATACGATCGTCCACTGACTGTACAGACGCTACTGGAACGTGCACCGTCCCCACCAATCATCCACGCAGAAGCCAGTGAAAGCGCTTTTGTCCTTTTTGAAAACGACTGGCTTATTCCAGCGCCTTTGACTGCGTAGTGCCTGTCCGCGCACCTGCATACATTCACCGCCTTCGCCCTCTATCTTTTCTTTCTGTTTCCCCTTTCCCCTTCCCGCAGCGTAGGGCAGCCAACCAGACGCTTTTCTGGTTAACATCCCTGCTTTCTGTCTTTATTTTCGCTCTCTCCCTCTCGCACTGTCTCTCTAAAATCAATAAATCAAACAATCAATCAGTCATGCCTCCCCTCCCCTCCCATTTTAACTGCAAGGCAGCTCAATAAAGGCAAAAGAACTTATTTGAGTAGGTGCCATTCCCACCTCTCGCTATTTTCCTCATCTGACAATACACGTCAATTTTATTGTCGGTGGCTGTCACAGTTGCTATGTAACATCGGGCAATCCGGATCGAGCTCAGCTGCCTTTTGGGTAAATTGCACTTGAGACTGTCCGTGTATCAAGGGTAAAGAAGGGATGAAGAAGGGTAAAGAAGGGATGAAGCACGAACGGATACATAGTTTCAGAATACACCATGACGTTACTTCATAAGGTAGCCACTTATTAGTACGCTACTACTAAGGCTACTTCCTCTTGGTCTACAATAGAGCCACCCTCGCTTTTTCTGACCTAAAACGGTTCGGAAGCCCGCTGGATCAGTGTGCTGCTAGCCTATTACTGTATGCACGCTTGGTGTCCTTAAATTAGGTCGAGGAGGAATGAGGAAAAAGAATGCACTAAAAACTTCTTGGGACCGTGTGTGCTTAGGGCGTCGCAGTGCTAGCTTGTTAATTGCCATTAGAGTCGGGGCATTAAGTCAGCCCCTCCTGAGCGCGGGCTTTGATTGGATGTTCACTGAAGACAGGACCGAGCGTACTCAACCATGGGGCTGGAAAGACTTACAGAGGTCTGATATAAATTACTGGAAAACTTGTAAGAGCGTTGTCAGAATGCCAGCTTACTGCCTGTCAGAGTCCAACTTGCGTTTCTAAACAAGAAACGTTGCAGCCAGTGAAACAACATGAATTTTCACCGAACAGTTGTTCGCTAGGCACTTAAATGTTGTAATTTGAGCGAAAAGATTTGTGCAGCCGTTCCATAAGATGGTGATTGAGCCATTCATGACATATTGGTCGCTGCGTGCTCATTTTGATGCCATTTTGATGCTCAATGGAAGAGTAGTTCCTGAGGTTTCTATGACATTTAAATATACTGCGAAAAATGCGAATACTGCGAGAGTTACGAGGATCGATACCCAGCACCTCCACCACTTGCGAGACAGCTGTTAAGCCACAACGGTTTATTTCGCAGCTCGCGCGCTTAAGATGACGCTGGCCGTGATGATGAATATATACAGATGAAGAAGATGAAGGGGTAATATAATGCTGACAATACCAACTGCCGGGATCTTTGCATAACCTTTGTGATATATGCGGTGATGTCGAAACAGAGCGCTTTCTCCTCATCTCCCTCCAGTTTGCTCCTGAAGGAACGTTAATACTTCGGAAGTACGTGACGCTCTCCTCAAGTATATGCCTTCAGGCAATTAATATTAACATTCTTGTATGAAGCTCTACTTGCAGCTACACTTACCAATCATCATCCAATGCAGCTCTGTATACTTTCTAATATTCATCCACCCGCTCCTCGTGCTATAGGAAGGGCATTTCATTTGTCTATTAATAATGACCAACTGGTATTGCCGACACGCCGGTCGCACTATTCCTGGCGCAATCCTGGTTTATTCGCTCTTCCTAGGAGACGACGCGTTATGATGCGCAAAGTTCCGCTGTGCAACTGGCATTATGAATTGTTTCTGCTTTCGTTGTTGGGCGCCTGGGTGGTTCGCTTAAGTACGAACACAAAAGATTGCTGCCATCTCTAACGTCAGCGGCTGTAGTTAAACAAGTGTCGACATCTCTTGACGCCTTTGCATTAGAGGAGAAAACACGATTAATATGAAAAGCTAACAAGAAATGAAACATTGTGAATAAATTGTAAAAATAAAGCGCGCGATGTGGCTAGGGTCGTCTTAATAGATGCACTGTCGTCGTAGGTTAGCGGAAACAAGAGCTGGATTGAAATACCGTCACAAGTTTACATTCAATGCCGGCGTTTGTGCCTTACCGCTGATGAAGAGAACACCAACATGTCGATCCCACTAAACATGAATTCTGCACCGATCAGGTTCAGGTTCAAATCACCGTACTGGGGATAAGGAAGTCGCATTCCGCAAATAATACGTCTAATTCATACGTATTTATAACGTGGAAATCCGGCACATAAACTAGGTCTCCTGCGATTTCGCCCTATCTTTTTTTTTTCAAAATAATAAATAAAAGTTATATTGTGAAGTTCAAAGTAAAAAAGAAAAACTACATAGAGATGCTGTAGTGAAGGGTTGAGGACAAATTTTAGCCCCTGGACTTCTTGAACGATTAACCAAACCAGTGTACACGGGCGCATTTTGCTTTCTTTTTTTTTACTACGATAGCAATTATATGGACACACCAGGCGCATTTCCACCGTCGCCGTGAGGTTCCGTGTAAAGTGCAAGTGCGATAACACCGTGGCCACCCGCCGTATGCTGCGAGGGTGAGCCGAGGATGGTGGATTGATCCCGCACGCGCAAGGGAGGAAGGCGGGAAGAAAGCACGCCCTCTTCCATGGCGCGCAAGGGGGAGGGGGGCTTTACGGCTGCGTATTGCGCGACTGAGCGCTGCCGCGAGTGCCCTCTTGTGAAAGCGATCTGCTGTGGGTAGAAAGTTTAAGTGCGAAGAGGGCTGATGACTTCGTGCGCGCTGTATGTCGCCGTTTCGCGTTGAAGCAAGAGGCAGCAGGAACGGTAATTCACTCGCTGCTGCTGCCGCTCTTCCTCACGCCAGCGTTTTCACTGTTAGTGTCCGCGGTGGTCGAGTAAGATGTGTCCGCCTTTGCATTTGCGCACGTGACAACGTGCTTGTTAATTTAGTTAATAGGTGAATGTTTACAGCAGTTTATGCAGCTGATCAAACGGCTAACCTTACTTCGTATAGCTGCTTAATAATTTGCTATGGTAATCAATGCTTCGCATGTCCGGCGAAACTGTGTTTTTTTTATAATGTGGAGACAGAAGAGCAAGCTAATGTCCTCCTTGAATATAAGTTTATTCGTGAAGTATGAATTTTGTGAGCACTGCTCATAACTGTCCTCATCTTCATCTGTACATATAATCACCATAATGTACATTGTCTTCCTCTCTCTAGAAGGTGAAATAAAACGGGTGCCTCAGAAGTGGTGGAGGTGCTGGGTAGCCGTTTTGAGACAGCTGTTTTTTTCTCTAATATTTCCCAGAGAGAGGGAGGTGATGTACTTAACGGTGATTGTATATACAGATGAAGATGAGGACAGTTATAAACAGAGCTCGCAATACCTGCACGTGTGGCCTACATACATACTTGAAAAACACGTACATTGTTAGAGTGGTTGCGAAATGGTACTCGGACAAGAAACCGCGCTCACCTACTTGAGATAGAAAGGTGTATTTTATGTAAGGTGAGTCATTCGACGGGTTTAACACCTTCATCTAAATGGGAGGTAACGTGCACCGACTGTTTTGTCCTCAATCCCGGCCGCGGCTGCCGCCTTTTGATGGGGCCGAAATGCAAGAACGCCCGTGTCCCGTACATTGGGGGCACGTTGAAGATCCCCCTGGTGGTCAAAATTAATCCGGAGTCCACCGCTACGGCGTGCCTCGTAATCTAATCGTGATTTTGGCATGTAAAACCACATAATTCATTCATTCATTCATTCATTCTGTTTTGTACTCACGCTCGCGACAAATACCGAATATCCCGAGAATATTAACCTCCGTTTTACCAGATCTGAACTTGTTGACTACATGGAGTCACCGCCACACTGTTTTAGGTACCAGCGCTTTGGGCATATAGATAAGTACTGCCGTGGAGAACGGGGGCCCAAAGCCTGTGGTGCCCTTATCATTTCAAAGCGTGTGCGCGTAAAAAGTCGGCGTGCGCTAACTGCAGCGGCGGTCACTCACAGCTAGTGTCCTGCACGAGCAGTTTCTCAATTTTGAGGAATAAGCCGTTTGTCTTGGACGTCTTGCATACGAAGAAAGCGAGGGTGTTATCGCGAAAAGACGAGGCAACGCGCATGCAAAACCAGTGCCTTAGCCACAGAATGTACATCTAGCTCCCCTGACTCAAACCGACAAACGAAATTACCGAAGAAACATCAATGCCCCACGCAACGCCGTTGAAGGAAAACGAATTCCCAAAGAGTATACGTAAAACGCGCCTATGCAGCCGAATTGTAGTGTTCTTATGCATCACTTGGAAGAAAATAGCAGGAGGACTGCAAAGATCTGCTACATGCCTTGTTCATAAACTTACGCTCGCACGTCCTGAAGATGCCAGTGAGTTCTATGAAAAACATGCTCGAAATAGTGCCTTGCTTTTGTGTGAGTAATGCTCTGCTTTACTTCCACATACTTTCATAGAACAATGACGATCTATGCAGTCCACCTGACCCCTGCCATTGCTGAACAGTGGCGCTCATCAAGCAATTGAACTGTATCAGCCTTATGTCACGTCTATGCGAACTCGCCCTTTTCTTGCTAGACATAACTGCACCAAGCTTATAGCCTTTTCCGAGGTAGATCAGTCAAATGGACGAACCATTTTAGGGTATATGAGACACGGCAATCTGAGTATACCGCTCTTTACAAATGAAGGTACCGTTTGAAACCGTGGACGTGTAACCTTACAAGTGCAAGGCCTCTGCTCCAGCGTATTCGAAGTCACAGCTGTGCAAGTGTGCCTAGGCAGTCGAACACTCTCAGTGGTATAGGTGTAAACATAAACTCTCGAAGAAAGCTGTCCATGGAAGCGTTTATAAAAAACCCTGCAATTGTTTCCTCTCTCAAAGAATAATCGGTGGTGGTTTTAATGCACATGTCTCGCGTTGGGAAGATAAGACCTTCGGAACAAATCACTAGTAATAGCCCTATATGTTGTAGACATACACGGGGGGAACAATGGCAAGTGTACTTTCTACAAACCATCGGATATATGGAGTGCCATAGATCTCATGCTACGTTCAATTGACTTTTCGTTATCCTCGATCATAGTCCCAGATATGATGAGCGGCGACCACTTCCTGATTTTCAGGAATGTAACTGGCTTCCACACTAATGATCGAAAATTATGCCCCGTAACACGCTGGACCACTTACAGGGATTGTTAGATGAATCCACTGGGAAATATTTGCCGTCTTTGTAGAGCACGAGCGTAGCTACTGAAGTATTCATACTACCAGATAATTTTCGCACTCCTGATGGGAAACTAAACATCCTTTGCGCGGCACACAGGGGAGCGGAGCAGAACCTACTGAGATAAATAAAAGGAGATACGTCGACGAAAACGGATAGACTGGAGGGCAGTTTCCATAATCGAACGCCATCTGACGATGTTTGGTCTCTTCTTATTCTTGAAAAAAATCAGCTTTTTAGTTTACCCAGAAGTGAGGTGGAGATCAGTGCACCTCTGACTGAACAATAGAGGTCATCTGATCCGCAGTGCAATTAGCGTTCGGTATCTTGATTAAACCCCTGGCAAGAAGGTACTCTGAGGACGTGCGAATAAAGATGTGACGTGCGGCCGAAGTGTAGTTGTCAAACCCGCCATGGTTTTTGAGGACGTTACCTGCAGCTTCAGTGCACCCCGGTTACATGCAACATGCACCATTTCAACAGTAAAGTTTATAATGCAAGGCCACTCGAGTACAACGTATCCAAACGACCTGCAGGTGTGAGAAAAAAGAAACGCACAGGGCAAGGCTGGAATTACAACTGAAGTTTATTGCAAATAAATAAGTTTCTTTTTTCTAGGTGCACGCATCTCTACCTGCTGGAACCATCACACTGTCATCTGCATACTTTTCCTTTTCCTTTTTCTTTTCATGGTCTGGCCAGCTGGTTCACTTAGCTTCGTTTACAACTGTTGATAGAGCGGCACTCGCCGCTGCTCTACGAAAACCTATATATGCAAAAGATGTCATGGTACTCGCAGACACAAAGACTGCGCTACGGCGACAATATCGTGGCCTACCTGGTAACCAATTTACTAAGCAATCTTTCGCACTGCATGATTCAAGGCCTTGGTCGCAAGGGTATTAAAGTGAAGTTTTAGTGAGCGCCATCTCAAGCCGGTATTGAAAGCTAAGAGAAAGCAGACAATCTTGAGCGCCAAGCGCTGTCATGTGCCACAATACTGAGTGCCCCAAAAATTTGCAGCACACAAAAGGACGGAATCCTATAGACCGTTTTCGTACACTTCCCAAGCTCACTCGTGTACTCTGTGTGGTCAAAGGACTTACTCGTGAAGAAGCTGCCCTCGTGTATCGCGTTGGAAGTGACTCCGCGTATACGTCGGCATGGTTATTTAAGGCTGTCTCCGCTTTGTGCCTTATGCGGCGACATCGACGCTTTGGGACGCTTCGTCTGGTTGTGACGCCATAAATTGTAAAACTTTGCACAAGTGGCAACCGGGCTTGTGTCATAAAGAAATAAAGAATGAACTTAAAGTGAAGGATCACTGCAAAAGAGGTGCAAACATATGGGCTGCTTTTAAGTCTGATGAGATTTATAAGCAAATCCCCACAATAAACTGGAAAGGGGAATGCCGGAACCGTGATTAGACAAGAGGCAAGAGACAGACGAGTAAGCGCAGCTTGCGTCGTCATGGAAGCGCTTTGCAAGACTATGTATAAATGACGCGATTTATTGAGTAATAGTTAATTATTCGGACGCTGGCCTTAAGCGTATCTATGTACAAAGCTACAGAAAAGAGCAAATAATTTATATAAAACATGGTTCGGTAAAATGCCACGCTATATCGCGCGAAGATAATGTCGTGAATAATGGTAAAGCTGCATGAAATATGGTGCGCCAATGGCTTTTTACTGTGCTGAGCAGCTAAGAGCTCAGTATCAGAATTCCTGTAAAATAACGTCCATGTAACGTCACAGCTGCTTGCAACATTACACTCGAAACCTCGGAAACGAAAAAAAAAGTAAGTTCACAAGCTTACGTGTATTCGAACCGAGAACCCCACGTCTCTGAAGCAGGTGCTCTACCACCTCGTTTGTGGCGAAGAAAAGTTGCATTCTGAGCTTTTATGATTATTGCGTGAACTTTCTCAAAATTGTTTTGATGGCCAACAATAAATATAGCATCTGAAAACACAAAATCATTTCGTGGGTCAAATAAAGCCTCAAAAGCATCCAAGGGCCAACCCAGCAAGCAGTGCTCCTCTATGTCATTTCCATAGACCCGCAATAAAAGAAAGATGCTTTATAATATTGCTGCGCTCTACCAAATGTTTTTAACTGGTCAAATAAAGGTAGCTATAAATATAAACTTCCTTCTTTATTTATTTGTATTATATTTTAATCTGTACAAGGGAGATTACAGATGTAGATGTAGAGCCCGATTGTTAGTGGCACATACCCGCTCTGGGGGATTGTCCAAGAACTGGGCAGTTCAATAGACAGGTAAGAAAAAGAAATATAAGAAAATGTAAACAATGACTGTGAATACGTAGTTGAGAATGAATAGATAGATTGCTGCTAGTGATTTTATTAGAATAAAGGAATAAATGAATGCAATAATTCAGCTAATCGAAGTCAATTTTGTAGAGAAATAACGAAACCTTGTTTTGATTTTATAGTCGAAATACCATTGAACCTGATATAAAATCTTGGATGGCATCTACAACCATCTTGTCACTGTGCTGAAGTGTCAATGCCCTCAAAGATAGCAAATTTTGAACATATAAGCTTGATCTAAGAAGGCGGAACAGAGTCTGTATAATTATTTTTCGCAGTTTAGAACATCTTGGACAATCATGAGAAAATGATCTGTTGTTTCATGTCTCACACAAAAGCAACAGTTTGGTGAGGGAAGCATACCAGCTCTGTGTAGGTAAAAGTTTAGAAATGAAATTCGACGCCAAAGTCTAGTGATTGCAACATCATGTGCTCGCGTTTGGCAGAGTTTACTGTTCCAATAAAGTAACAAGTACCGAAAATTTGAGCAGTTTGTTAAAGACGGGGCTCAAAATTCATGCAGCATCATTAGTTTTCGAAATCTAGCCCCTGTGATGAAACCTGATATCGGTAGGATTTGACTAACCAGACCATTTGGGGATGCTTTCGCCAAGGGATATGCCATTTCGTTCTGAAAAAAACCCTTATGCCCTGGCACTGAAACCAGCCTAATCGAAGCTATATGAGGGAGCACTAATGATTTCAAAGGTAACAAAACCTGCGAGTCAGCAGAAGCAGTGAAGAGAAATCATCACGATCACTGTGGAACGTGTTAGTGTATTTCGATCACAGAGGGCTAAAATTACAGCTAACAATTCTGCTAGAACGATAGATACGAAGTGTGGGAGGCGAAGAGAGAATGACCAATTGAGAATAGCAGAAAATATTTCAATACCACACTTTCCTTCGCTTTGGGAAGCGTAAGTATCAATAACTATCTTGATCAGTATGTGCAAAAAGTAATAATTGAAGATAGAACTTAACATGCAGTAAGATAGTACCATTACATTTTTAGGAAAAATATCACTGAACGGTGGTTTAGTGGAATTGGTGGTGCTGCCAACGGGAGTCACCTCACATATTCAGGCGTTTAACTGATCCAAGAGAGTTTGCGTAAATAATTTGAGGTGTGTGCGATCTCGGCCAGTACAAGCCAAAAACAACTCAGGCTGGGAGATAACGATTGTTTGTTAACGCCTTATAGGGGATCCACATAGCCTCAAAAATGATTGTACAGCTAGCGGTCGAAAACGCATAACAAGAAGAGGGATTCTAGCTTCCAGATGTAACGCTTTATTTTCTACAAATTTAGCTAGCCCCAAACATAGTCGCAAGACCTGCCTCTCCAGGAGAACAAGGGGGCGACGTTTATATGCACGAGCTTCAGAGTGCAATACACACTCAAATTCTAATACGGCGCGAACATACATGCAGTAGATTAATAACAGCGTGTTTCTTCACATTCCTGATCGATTCTTGCTCAGCCTACAAGCAAACCAACCGTGCGAGAACCCTTTGCTGCAATATAGTCAATGTGGGCCTTCCAAGACAGACAACCACCATATATCACGCCACGATACTTGACAGTCTCTACTTGGGGAATGATATATAGATGATAAGAAAGTCAATATATACGGGGTCCTTTAATGGAAATGCGAACACACAGCATTTGTTGACGCTGAGACAGAGATGCATCGCGTCCAGCCATCTTTATATAACCGACAAGTGTGTCTGTAATGTTTGACATAGCTTTTGAATGTCATGTGCCGATGACAAAAACACTATGGCATCAGCATACAGGCATGTACAACCCCATGACATGGGGTGGAGCTGAATAGTATATTGAACAAGACTGGAGAAAGAACTGCCCCTTGTGGAACGCTTCTTGCCTTCTTCCCTCCAGTAATTCCTGGCTGAAGATCGCGTGGCTGGCCAGGTCAGTAAGGCAGATCGTTTTATACCTCCAAATTTACCTAGGCAAGATTCAAGATTGCTCTTCGCTTATCACTGATGTCTATAAATCTTAATGCGAATTCAGAGTGCAGTTAGCCCTTAGGATAAACTAGAATATTTCTAGATTTCTTGCTCTAAATAAAAGTATATTTCTCTTTCTCTTTCTCTCTGAGGATATGGTACAATTAATTATAAAGAATTACTTTTATGCCTATATAATGCCTTCAAAATAATTGACTCGTAGAATTTGGAGGCTAAATGAAACTAATTGACATTATAGAGCAATTCTGAGGTCAAAAACGACCTACAGCAACGTTAATATAAGAATAGGGTATACATCTTTCGGAAAGCAAGCTAATATATATATATATATATATATATATATATATATATAAATAAATCTTACGCACACGTACACGCATGCACGCACACACACCACGCACGCATGCACACACACATGGACACACACAGATACACACACACACGCACACACATGCACTCGCACGCACACATACACATGTACACGCACACGCCAGCACGCTCGCGAAAGGTGTTAGTTCCAAGTCCCTTCATTACTGCTCTTTGTGGATTCTGTCTCCTTTTCACATTCGCTGGGACTGGTGTCGTTACGGCGTAGGAAGGTAACTGAGTCAGAATGCCAGAAAATATTGTTATATTGTTAAGGGGGCGAGAAAAGTAAGAAGTATATTTACAGGATATTTACAGTGACTGCGGCAGCTCACAAGATGGTAGACAGCGCGCGAAGAGCGTCGTCTTCTTCGGACTAATCTTAAAACGACTTCTTCGTTAGCCTAGAAGAAAGGGGGTTAACCGAGGGGCCCGATTTTTATTAGTCATATCATGGGAAGCCAACAAACACTGACACCAAGGACAACATAGGGGAAATTACTTGAGCTCACTAAATGAAAATAAAGAAACAGTATATCATGGGAAATTAAAGTGAATGAAAAAACAACTTGCCGCAGGTGGGAACCGAACCCACAACCTTCGCATTTAGCCTTCGCGTTAGCCTGTCACATAACCTCCGGCGGCTGAAGCACCTACCCGATGCTGGTAAGGAGGTGATAGAATGGTACGACTTAAGATGCGCGACGTGGACCACGTCGGAACGAGGCTGAGCTCCAGTGGGGTCAACCTGGGTGATTTCGCACGTGACGTCAGTTACTTGAAGCAAGACGCGGTGAGAGCCAGAGTAGCGTGAAAGTAACTTCTCCGCGAGGTCAACGCGTCGCGACGGTGACTCAAGGAGAACCAGTGCGCCCGGTGTGTAGTGGACGTCACATGAGTGGACGTCACATGAAAGGCGTCACTTTGAACTGATAAAGGCCGTCGGGAATAATAAAAGCTGTCTTCTCGTGGTCCATGCCATCAACAGCAGTTTGTCAGTAGCCGGAACGAAGGTCTATGGACGAAAAATATTGTGCTCCATGGAGGCAATCCAGGGCATCGTCAATGCGTGGTATAGCGGATAGAGGTCCCGCTTTGTTACCATGTTGAGGTGCCGATTATCCGCGCAAAATCGCCAACTGTTGTCCTTCTTCTGAACTAACACAACAGGGGATGACCATGGGCTGCAAGAATGTTCAATGGTGTTACGAGAAAGTATCTTGTCAACTTCGTGTTGGATGATGCGTTGCTCAGTAGGCGAGACGCGGTAGGTTCGCCGGTGGATCAGTCTCGCATCACCGGTGTTAATTCGATGCTTGAGAACAAATATTTGTCATAGAGGACGGTCTCCAAAGTCAAATATGTCCCAGTACGAGGCAAGGAGGCAATGTAGTTCACGAGCACGCTGGGGCGGAAAGTCGGGAGCAATCATTTTCATTAAGGCATTCAAGTGTGAAGGGGCAGGAGGCGAAGCAAGGGTTGCACACGAGGAGCTGTCACAAGTTAAAGCCGAAATGTGTTTGTCTCAGGCCGACGAATTGGGCGTGGGGAGATTGCGGAGGTCTTCGCAAGTGGACGTAGCAGACGTGTTGGGAAGTTGGGGAAATGTAGGGGCAATGCGGCGACGCTTGGCTTCTTCAAATCGCCGGCATTCGGTAATGATAGCTTGCACAGTGGAAGAATTCTTAAACACAAAGAGGTGAAAGGCATCATCTGCTATGCCCTTAATGACATGCGCGACTTTATCAGGTTCGGATGTCTTCGGATCCACTTTGCTGCACAGAACGAGCGCGTCCTGGATGTACGTGAGGTAGGACTAAGTGCACGTCCGGACACGCGAAGCGAGGTCTTTTCGGGTGGCGCGCTGACGTCCAACAGGCATGCCAAACAAATCCTGAGGTTCACAAATGTACAAGCTGCAAAGTTCCTCCTCGTGGGTTCGATACCAGGCACGTGCCCCGCGAGGTAAAATATCAAATTAGCTAGCATGATGGTCTGGTCCCAGTGGTTGCTGATGCTCACCCGCTCATACAGTTGAAGCCAATCTTCAGCATCAGTGTTTTCGGTGCCGAAAAGGTTCCTCGGTCACGCAGTTGTGCCACAATGATGGTGGGCGTGGGTGCCGACGTGCCCGAAGCATTCTCGCCTTGAGCTGGCATCGTAGATACGGCCAAGGAGCACCCGCTGCGTAAATCCGATTTGATCGTGAGCCCGCAACCTCCACCAAAAACGTTACGGAGGTAAAAGAAGTAAGAAATATATTTACAGGATATTTGCAATAACTATAGCAGGTGATAAGGTGTTGTTGTTGTCTATCATGTGTGTGGCTCCTACCCACGATGATGGATTGGCCAAGAAATGGGTGGATTATTCCAAATTAATATGGAGCATAAATTTCCGAATATCTATGGAGTTAGCATTGAATAGCGTAGAATTATCTCTTAAAATAAAATCAGGAAAGTCATAAGGAATGAGTAATAATTAATTTAAAAGTACAAAAAATTGAATTTAGCAGTGCATTCGTTTGGATTCTGTAAAAAATGTTTGGACAGTGAAGCAAGCATCCCTGTGGCTGAATCCCAATGTGGACTCCCCGATCAAAACTAATAGCAGATTCTGTCAAGTCAAGGCCAATTCTTCGAAAAGGTATTCCCAACAATACTTTTTTCTTGCCGCAATAAAGCGGCGATAACATAGAAGCAAGTAATGTATCGTCTCCTCCTCATTACACAACGAACAAAGGGGGAGGGAACAAAACCCGACCTGTGTAAGTAGAAATTCAGGGAGGGAATTCGGCAACGTAATTTGGTAAGAGAGACCTCAAGCATCTTTGTGTTTCAGGATTGGCTACGCCAGGGAAATGCCAGGTGCTTATAATCTGGAGAAGCAGTCAGATCTGGGTTTGATAAGGCTATTCTAATTGATCGCATCTGAAATCTAGCCGCCGTGATCTGTGCTGTCACTGGTAGAATGGGAAGAACAGGGCCAGAAAGTGATGTCTCTGCCAGTGATTCGGCAGTTTCATTAAAAAGCAAACTTTTATAACCAGGTACCCAAATCAAATGAACACATTGCTCATGGGTTGGAACTAGCAAGTGGTAGACAGCGCGAAGAGCGTCGTCTTCTTCGGACTAATCTTAAAACGTCCTCTTCGTCAGCATGTGAAAATATATTCCAAATCTGTATAGGCATTTCAATGAAGCAAGAAACAAGTGGAGTAGTGGAAGATACATCAACTAAATCAAGATGTGGAAGGTGCGCGAAGGGGTAGTCGCCGGGGCCACAGTTTATTTAGGCTGGCCAGCCATGGTGCCGAGATCTCGGCACGCACGCGTTGTCTTGTGCGTTGCAACAGGGAAAGCAGATTTTGGGCGTATTGGCCGGTTTTCGTCACGTGCTGAGAGTTCAGGCCGTTGAAGGGAACAACGCTGCAGACGGTGTCGTCGAACGGCGTGTAGCGGTGGAAGTGGCGTTAGTAGTGTAGTTGGTAGCGGCAGTGGCAGTCATTGGCAGTGTCGGGTTCCGAAATTCGGGAGAGATGTACTAGGCAACACCGGCAGCGTATACTTTGTGAGCGAGGCGCAGCCACAGTGATGTCGCAGTGCGAAATCACGACCTGCCGCAGGGTCTCGCAGGTGCCTGATCCTGTAGAAGTCTAAGCTCCAAAGAGAGACCATCTGGCAGCTTGTGACTTGCGTCGAGATAACGCAAGTGTTGAGCACTCACGTTGTTTACGTAGTAGTGATGCTCGAGCTGAAGAAATTAAATGGCGGAGCTACTCCAGCAAAACTTCGGTAGGCCATGCATCCGCGGAAGGTACGAGCACAGAACATCGGAAGGCTCGCTTGATGCTTGCGGCGAAATCTCGAATGCCGATAGCATCAGGTTTCCCGTGGTCGCTGAAGGCATCACGAAGGTTGTGCCTGTGTCGTCGTCGTTCCTGCGAGAGTGAAATTTGCGCCGGGACTACCTCTGGATCGGTGGCGAGTGAGGTGCCCCGGAACGGAAAGCGGACAGCTTGCGGGAACGCACAAGAAACTAGGGCGACGGGCCGTGAATAGCCGAAAGCGCTTACGTTTGGCCCAGTGAATTCCTTGAAAAGAGTCGCCGTGCAGCTGCCTTTGAGCTGGAGAGGCTCACGTACCAAGTAGAGGTTTGATGCTGGGGCTGGCGCGTGCTGACGACAGGCACGGGTGGACGCAGGCGATGTGGGACGACAAGGCGCGGAATGATGCGATAGATGGCGACAGCTGTTGTTGTGACGGAGCGCCAGTTGGAGGCGACTGAGCGTTCGAGTTGACGTAGTCAGCTAGGACGGCTGCCCGCAAGTTCTCGTAGAAGTCGGGGCCGGAGGGTACGGGGCAGGGCGACTCGCCACTCGGAGCACTTCGCGGGATTCTTTCACGCTCGGAAAAGCCCTTTTATGTAGCAGGTATTAAGCAACAGAAAGCTGTATCGGGAGTCTTTCATTTCGCTCTACAATTTTCTCATTGACACTTTTAATCTAATTATAATATTTGAGTAGTTAGTTAATTAATCAGTTAAGAGGAAGCTTTAGCTCGAGTGCTCCTATCTAAATACATGTAAAAGGAGAATTCGTTTTTCTGAGCAACCACTGCAGCAAGTTTGACGAGGTTTATTGAATTTAAGAGAGAAACTTAATATCTAGTGAGTGTTGGTTTCTAATTTTTGATTTAGGTCGTCAATTTTTAATAAAAATGGGCAAAAATCACAAATTTTCAGAAAACGAAACTATTAAGTTTACAACTCTGGAACTCCGCAATGACAAACGATATCACCATTCTGGAAACTGAACATAATGGTACATCTAAAGCGGACAAAATTGATATGTTACACATGAATCTCGAAAAATTCGGTAATATGAAAATAAAGCTTTTGCAGACCCCTTGTACACAACGTAACGAATTCACGTAAGCTATAAATTGACATATATAATTTGTCCGCTATGAATGATCTAATGGATGCCGTTTACAGAACCGCGATATCTGTTCTTTATGCAGAGCTATTAATTTGTAATCTTCCTGCTTCTATTAATTTTAAACTTTCGAATTTTCGAAAATCTTTTTTTAGAAATTTACGCCCTAAATCGAAATTCCGCTTCCAAGAGTCACTAGGATTTAGCTTCCTCTCTAAAATGAAACAAATTTCATCAAAATCGGTTCATGGGTTATTTCAGAAAAACGTTTTTGCGTTTTACATGTATTTGAATAGGCCGCGTCGGAGTTGGGCCCGAGCTAAAGCTTCCTCTAAGAGGAGCTTCTTCTAAGCTTCCTCTAGAGGAAGTGAAAAGTGAATGCTAAAGCTTAGAAAGCTTTAGCAATGAAATTACTAAAATTAAACAAATTAAAATTACACCGCAATAGGCACGTACAGCCGGAGCGCAAAGAACGTGCAGTGACCATATCATAGGAGTTTTCCAGCCACGCGACATCCAACGATGCAGATACCAGATTTGCGATGAAAAGTATGAATGTATATCTGAAATATCAGAATTTTAAAAGAACTTGACGCTTTATCTAGTTAGTTAATGATTATAGGAGTACGGCCCAGACTGGAAACAGAGACAAATAACCATGAAGTGGACGAGGAGAACGCTTGTCCAGAATTTTCCTCGTCCTCAACATTGGCTTCGGCAAATGCCTTTAAATTCAGTTTTGTTTGAGTGACTGGCGTTAATTTTTCTTTCATACAGCGTTCCAATGTTCGCCTCTTTAGTGGCTTCATCAATTCTTATTAAGTGCTATATACCTTTCTATCTAAGCAATTGTGTCTCTGGATGTACACTCCCTGTTCTTGTTGAAGTTTTTTTTAAGGACGCCCTCAGACATCTGGAAAGTCAGCTTAAAACGCCCGGGTGGATCGAAAAAGGGCACGCGGCTGCGCATAGAGAGAGAGAGAGAGAGAGAGAGAGAGAGAGAGAGAGAGAGAGAGAGAGAGAGACGTCTCCAGTACGCCACATGACAGTCGTCGTAGAAGACTTGCTGAGGTTTTTACAAGCCTTCTTTTCTAACACGGCATCTTTCTAGATACGCGCGCTTATACATGCAATAAAGAGCAGCACTAAACTAGTTGGTGAAGCATTCTTTCAAGACTGTTTCGGCATGCTTGGTGGAAAGAGTTTGGTTACAGGCGAAGAAACTGAAGGACAAAGTTTCCCTTAAATTTCGCGTTCAAATGATAGCGTCACTAGGTCAGCTTGATGTCACTGACTCCAACGCATTTCCGCTTCTTTTGACGGTTTATGCGCAGCAAATGTACCCTAATCTCGCTAGGTTGAGTCTTCAGTTCTTTTAGAGTAGATTGTAAAGTTGTCTTATCGACGAACAGTTAATCACCCCTCCCCTCCTTCCTCCTTCCCCAGCAAATCCTCTATAAATTGGTGACGTCAGGACGTGTCTTTTGTTGTCGCGAATTTCCTGGTTTAGCAAGCTTCCGTTCATGGTAAGAGTCGGTATTTAAGAAATTTTATTGCGACAGCAATTATATGGGTACTCTAAGCGCATTTTTGCCGTCGGCATCACCGTGAGGTTCCGTATAAAGTCCAAGAGCGATAACACCGTCGCCGCGCATCGTATGCTATATGTGCGAGTGAAAGCACGCGAGGTAAGACAACGATTGCGGCTCACTCTGGCGCGCGCGAAGGAAGAAAGCGGAGAGAAAACGCGGCGTGTTCCGTCGCGGGAAAGGCCGTGGGGCGATGGGAGGGAGGGAGGGAGGGAGGAGGAGTCATCTATCTATCTATCTATCTATCTATCTATCTATCTATCTATCTATCTATCTATCTATCTATCTATCTATCTATCTATCTATCTATCTATCTATCTATCTATCTATCTATCTATCTATCTATCTATCTATCTATCTATCTATCTATCTATCTATCTATCTATCTATCTATCTATCTATCTATCTATCTATCTATCTATCTATCTATCTATCTATCTATCTATCTATCTATCTATCTATCTATCTATCTATCTATCTTGCAAAGTGATGTTTGCAGTATGTACCACCTGGGATCGCTCTGCCGCTACTCCATCCGCATTGACACCACGCCAACAGCAGCTTCACTGTTCGGCACATCATTACCTCTTTGACTTCTCTGCAGTACACGTTCGTTTTTCGTAAGTTTTACCACAAAGCCCGACATGCAGGGCTCGTTCCGAGGGGAGTGGAGCGAGCCGACGCGCAGCGCGGCTGGGAGTGGGGTTAGGCAGATGCTGCTTTAGTGGACACATACCAATCAACGATGATACATTCTTTTATTTAATGTGCTAATGACATGCTGATTTGTTGGAAAATATTCATTGGAGGGTATACGGCAGTTCATGTTCATGACAGGGCAGAGAATGCACTTTCAGAGTGGGTCCAGGTGGTACGTATACTGTAAAGTTCGCCTCTCTTGCGGTTTACCCTATTACCATTGCAATAGAAAGGCTGTAAAATGCGTCACTGAAAGTTATCTTTGTCATCGACAGATCTAGTTTTCAATCGTACATTACGAACCATTACAGTCTTGTGTTGCCAACATTTCAGGAAGCGTGTCACTGAAGTGAGACAAAAAAAAAGTCGCTAAAATTCTCGCTATATATCCGCATTCGAGAATGAACTATTCGGTATTTTAGAATATCAAAACTAACCAAATATTTCGCAACAACCGACTCTTCAAATCGGGTTGCTGTTCTTCACTTGCTGAACGAAGTATCGGAAATTAAAGTTATCAGAAGTAAAACAGCGACAAAGTTTTCGAAGCAATGCAGAAAAAAAAATCGGTAATGCAAGCTTTGTTTTCGGTTCTGCTGCGGAAGTGTGGCACTGATTAACATTCCTTGGGTTACATCTTGTAAACATTCATAAATACCTACGAATGCATGGATGCGGGAACTGTCGTCGCCATAGCACAATTTGCCGTGCAACTCGCGCGTAATGCCAGAGTGTTCCTCCATTTCCCATTAGATTATCAGTTTTGCACTTCAATTAGAAACTACAAATAATTTATCCTATGCCTTCTGTTTGTTCATTATCTGTTGGTTTCATATGGTTCCAACAAATACGTGCGAGCGTTCATACAAAAACCGATACCCTTACAAAACCGGGCTCCTCGGTTCCCCTCCTTTTCGTCCAATACATGACAACTGGCTATATTGTGCTTGTGGCCTGCCAATTAGTCTTTCTTGCAGCCTAGTTATGTAGGAGTTTTATCTCTTACTTTACAACTAGTGATGTTTTTTTCCTGTAAAAGACTCTGTATTCTGTCTAGGACACAGAAATACCTCCTGAGCGTTTTAATTTCCTTTTCCATAACTTCTGATGTTCTTACAACAACCATTTATTACGCATTTTTGAAAAGTTCGTCGATTTCAAATGCCTGTCATTCTTGGAAAGCCTGTTTGGCACCACGCTAAAAGGTGTCAGGCGGCTATTCGTGTAATTCTTTTCATGACTGTTGTGATCTTGTGTTTAAAACTATCTTAATTGTGAGTGATAGTAGACTGTCTATTCAGTGCAATCGTGTTCCTAAGTATACTGAAACAAATATTCCTGCTGTAAATATGTGCGCCTGCGTTTGTCTATTCTATATTTGATACTTACCATTCGTATTCGATTCGTATTTGAAGAAGTCGATATTTGATCTCCTACCTTGAATAAGTGCGCACTGTATTATGGCAGCTCAGATTTTTCATTATCTTCAGATTGGAAGGTTACAAATACAGCACGATTCAAAAGAACACAAGCAACGTAGTTTTCCTAGCATGAAAATGCATTTATTCTGCCTATTATGACTACATATTTTGTGCTT
This sequence comes from Dermacentor albipictus, assembly GCF_038994185.2. Classification (NCBI taxonomy): domain Eukaryota; kingdom Metazoa; phylum Arthropoda; class Arachnida; order Ixodida; family Ixodidae; genus Dermacentor; species Dermacentor albipictus. The sequence goes on from NC_091821.1 coordinate 94,732,303, forward strand.
ATCGACATTCGTGTTAGCATGAATACATTATGTGGAACGCGCTTGGCCTCATGTTGTTAGCATTGTTAAGAATGGCGAGCTGCTAAGCAAGATTGCCACCCGATTACGACAAGGGGGGCAAGACGCGCATTCCGCACCCTCTCCGTCACTGCAGCTAGGAGGCGTTCGAAGAAGCGGCCTTTGTGCTGAAAACCGCTTCCTTCCTCCAGCCCCATCGACATTGTGACGGGACGAGTTCGGTGTGTGAACAATGGTTTCGGAGTTCCCCAACGTGGACCTGATTTGACACGCATGGACAAGCTGCCGCGGGAACGACGTATTTTGGTGCTTCTCACGCTTCGGCGTGACGCGAAACAACGAGCTACCCTCGATCGGCACCGATACTTCCCGGAACGGCACCCCTCCAACGCCGTTGTTTGGGCATCGGAATGTGTGTGCCTTTGTGTCTGTAAACTGATCTGCAGAGCAGCGGCGAGTTGGTGACGAGTAAATGAACAGTCGCCGCCTCGTATGGCCGGCGGATCGAGTGTATAAAAACTGTGGTTGTGCGAATGCTGAAGACACTTCTCTTGAGCAGTCATGTTAGACTGAGTCACTTCTCTCATGCAGTCATGTTGGACTGATACTCTTTTTCTCAAGCAGTCATATTAGACTGATTTAATTTCTGTAAATAAACCCATTTTCCTCGTTCTCGATGAGAAACAGTTCTTCACTTCATCAACGATCTCAGCGTAAATAAGTTGGACGACGGCATGGGCCAGTTACCTTCGAATTCATGGCGTACTCCAATCTTGACAAAGGACCACGGACGATGGGATTGAGCCCCCAATCCTGACAGCATGGCAATGACAATTACCCGAGTTTTGTACCGGTTAAATGCCATATTTTTGCCCTTGATCTAGCTGAAAGCCGCCGTGAAGTACTGATTGGTCCGAAAGGCGTGGGAAACGGAAGCGATTTGTTCAGTCACGCGTGAACGAGCTAAGCCGTTCCGATATTTGCGCCTTTTTTACGCAGTCCATATGCCTTATTCGTCTGCTGTGTTCTAAATCTGAACAGAAAATGTATTACCCTTGGTTTTGGAAAATTAGTTTTCTGATACGCTAGCCAAGCGTCTACCAAACGGATGGATTTAGTGACACCGCTAAACCCGCAGCATTTAAACGCATTCAGATAGGTATTGTAAATAATAAGGAGACTTCAAATTTGTGACCGCAATGTCAAGGCTATGATGACAACTGTGCTGTGAAGCACAATCACAATGCGAAGGCTACCTATGTGAAGGAAACCATTGGTTCGTCACGGTCACAGAGCCTATGCGTCGTACAGCGAGCTTCGGCCACTTACATGCGGCTTTTGAATATCAAAGCTCGTTCTTGAAGGCCATTTTCCAAGCAATTTTTCTAACTTATAAGTCGTTAAAACTATCGCCCACTGTTCTTCAAAGCCACTAAAATAAAGTAACGGATCGCTAAATGGCAAACTTTGCCAGAAACAGACAAAAAAGTCACTAAATATAGCGTCAGAATCGCTAAAATGACAACACTGATAAAACACCGGTAAGTTATAAAAGCAAATTTGATTTTGTGTTTTCATAGATAGTTGGCTTAGACGGCCCCAACAAACGCGGGATGAGGCAATGGATGGTAGATTAAACTTGTTTTGGACAGCCTAGCGATAGCTTGCTCAGCAATGCAGGCTTGCAAGGCACGTTCCACAGGCGTCTCGCACCGCAAAGTACGGCGTAACCCTTGGCTGCTTAGCGCGGCCGGCCGAGTGTCATCTGCTACAGCGCGTGGAGGCGAGGCCCGAAAGCAGAGAATGCGTAATAAATAAATCATACCTATATGAGCCCAATTCTGAGAGAAAACTTGGTCTCAGCTGTTGTTTTGCTGCATTTGTGCAGTGTGCAGCCGACAGTGCCCGCTGAGAGTGGGAAGCGGGCAAGTACCTTCTTGCCTTGGGCTGCAAATCTAGCGATATGCGACATGTCAGGCTGCGACATTGTGTCCCTCTGCAAGGCAACATGCGAGTGGAGTGGATCCAGCACATCGGGCTGTCGATATCTAACCGGCACCAGCATTAACGCGGTAGCGGCCGTCATTTCACGTCGAATGATTACTACCACAACATAGTTTAGGGTGTCCGGTATTCGCGAGTGGACTGGACGTTTTACAGGATGAGCGGAGGCGCAAACGTGAACAGCCTTTCCAGTGCAGTCACCTGGTGGCCCATAACTCAACCAAACAGAGATAAGTAACTAATATAGCAGTAACCGAGTGTATTATACATTGCTGCTAGTGTAAATTTTCGGCAGAAGTTTAGTAAAGAACACGTCGTATTTTAGAGCTCAGCTCTTAGGCGCCCGTTCCTGCGGCGAGCGTCGGCGAAACCGAGCGAACGAGCGCTGCGAAGAATGAAAGTGAACGCAGGGCGCATCGGGAAGATAGCGCAGTAGGAGGATGCAGCGAAACCATGGGGCGGATAGCGGAGGAGAAGCCGAGGGGAGATGACGTGCGCATGCGCAGAGTTACCGGCGGTCTAGGCATCCGCAGCCGCGCGGGCAATCTCACCTGCGCTTTTGAGGGGGGAGGGGGGGAGGGTGCGAGGCGCCATGAGGTGGGGAGGGCTACGCTCGTCTGCAGCGTCAGCTGCCGAGGTCAGTTTGCGGCACCAGCGAGTGTGACGGGGATCACAGCTCCTGCAAGGGGTGATGGCGAGCGGCTACGAGTAAGGCTCTATGTGACGCCCCCTTGGGTGTTGTCTCACTGAAACTGGTAGCATGACTTCCCCGTGTTACGACTTTGCACCGCTGCACCACTATTACGACTTTGTGGTCCCGTAGCGCTCGTCACCCGTTTCGTGACAGAGCGTTAGTAGCGAAGACTCCGAGCCAGGCGTCGATGAGAATAACGAAAGGGATTTTATACATTATATACAGGTCATTGTACAGGACAAGATCGGATCGGCACTGGGGCCGAGAGCTCACACAAACGCGACTGTTCCCGCACGGCGACGTCCGCCGAAAACGCGTGACACATCTCACCCCAGTCGGGAGCGACACTGTCTCCCGGTGGGTCGGCGGATCCTGTTTTTCAGGTGGCGCGTCGCGTCTTTTATAATCCCCGAGGAACCATTGTCACTCAAACGGCCCAATACAAAGTCAACACACAACGGTCGTCCGAGAGGTCCAACCAGCGACCGCGCTGGCCACCCGGTTCAAAGGTCGCGCGCGCGGTGACCTCCATGCAAAAGGAGGTGCGGCGCCGGGCTGTCTGGCACTCGCTGACACGTCCAAACATGCTGCTCGCCGAGGCTTCTCCCGCAGGACACCGCTGCCTGACTGCTCAGCATCTTGACTTGTGAAGGGAGAATTAGGGCGCTCGCAGGATAGATTCCGGATCTTGCAGATTCGGAATCCGGGCTTGTGGTAATGGCACAACACCCGCGACGATGGGTCCCTCGTCGTTCGTGGAACGATAGCGTGTGAAGAAAAGAGTAGTGCCGCGCAAGACGGGCTGTGGGGCGACGATGGCTACTACATGGCGCCAGAGTAGCGCACATCGTCTCTATGGAAACAAAGCGCTGCATGAGCGGAGGTCTGTCTGTGGCGGCTGCTGTGAATCGCACCCATGCTTCACCCACGAGCCGCCTCTCGCGATCTCCCGATTAGCGAGGCAGATGCACCACTCTTCGCTCCGTTTGGAACGTGCCGCACGAGACAGATTGTGCGCGCCAGCCAATATATCGCGAAATGAAAACACGTGTAGAGCTGCGCTGAAATTTCGCATTAGGTCGTATCGTAATCGTCGGCGAATTTTTTTGGTTTGCCCTTTTAGCGGTAACTGTATTTGAAAAAAAAATGCCTGTAGTACCTGTAGAACTGTTCATTGAACTGGATCACTTGAAAAGGCGGACATTATTACAGTCTAAATCAAGATGCATAATTGCCTAACAAAATCTCACTGAAATTTTGAACTAATTACACACGTATTGCAATATACAAATTGAAGGCCGTGATTACACAAGGCGCATTCACTTACAAATAATTCTCAAACTAACCGCAGTTTTTAGATAAGCGTTGCCAAACTTGCGGAAAAGTGTACTGGTCTTCTGCTTGCTTTTTGAAATGTTAAAAGTATTTTACACTTGGTTACAGCAATATTAGCTCTCTCTGCGCCACGAGGTTGCTGGACCGTGCAGGCCGATCAGGCCGTTCACGTACGTCTACGCTTAAGCTCCTTTATCACAGCGGTAGACGCAGGGGGGGGGGGGGGGGCTAGAGTTTACGCCTCCACTCATTGGTCAAACGCCCAGCTCGCCTGTGGCTACCGGAATACCGGACAAGCTCGGCGCTGCGACAGAACGCTCGGGGTGCCTGAATGGTCTCTCTCTCGCCGCCGCTCGGAGCGGCGTGTGTCACACAACGTCACACCATGACGCAGAGCCAGTGAAGGCGGAGATTAGCCCCGGTCACTCGGCGAACTAGTTGAGGAGAAAAAGCATGGCTAGGGAGGAGGGTAACTTGTAATCTTTCATATCTCTCTTAATATCGGACGCTTCACTTAAATTGCGGTGCGAATGCCTTTTTTGTGGCTGCACACTGCGCGTCTATAAATAATTTGCCCGAACCGTTTCAGTAACCCTTTAAACCTACATAGGCCGGGGATACATAATACTATAAAAAAGGGGGATAGCAAGCAGTATGGGACACCCCTGTAAACACCCGACCAGTGAGAATAGAAGGTGACTAAACGGGATCCAAAACCAGATGATGCGCCTATCGCGCATTAATTACACATGATCGCGTTGTTTTTGCTTACTTTCTTATGTTTGTCGCTGTACAAGTAGGAAAAGCTCCCGCGGCACACATAATATATTTTTTTCCCGATCAAGCTTCACAATCATATTGGTGTCTGATCGCATCAATTAAAGTTGAGTAAGAATAAAAAGCGCGCATATAACTTCGCGCGCTTGAGCAGATATGTTCAGCTTGCTAAGCTGCATGCATTTAGTAATTACGCAACAGGTACTCTCGGAGTAAAGCGAAGCAATGACGAAGAAATACATGGCATTCGCATGACTTGCTCTTTCTCGTGCATGCACAGATACGAGTGAAATATCTGGAGCGATGCATCCACTTGTGCGCCATTTTTTTTCTGAGAGTGACACTACGCGTGCTTAAACAGCGTCCGCTTGTTTGATTCGCTTGAGTTTTCTTTTTTCCCGCACCACTAATCATGAAAGCAGCTGCGCGTAAAACGCAAGACGAAGGGAAGAGAGAGAGGGAAAGTGGGAGTAAAGACTGACCAGCTGAAGCTTCTGGTTACCTTGACAACGGCCGGCACGCGGAAAGCCGTAGCCCGGCTTCATGCGCCCGACATCAGTAAGAATACGCGACAATGAAATGGAATTTTTCCGACCTCCAGCAGTTTATACTGTTTCGCCCCCCAATGTCTTCCTACTATTGTTTTATATATTGCAGCTGTTGCAGTATACGATGTCGAATAACGCGAAAGATGGAGGCGGAAGCAGTGAGTGGGTGCGTATTAAAAAAGAAAAAAGAAAAGCTACGCCTTATGACATTTTCAGATGGTCGCTGTGATCATTCGAATCCGAGCGGACCGATTCCGGAGACAACTCTGGATCACCGAAGCAGGAAATATCTTTCGCTAGCCGAGCAGCCGGCTTTTTGTCGAAGCATTGAGAAAGTGAAAGGTGAGGGGAACTTCCGGGTAACATGGCCGCGGCCACCGCCGATGATATAATAAAACAAGTCACGAGAGTTTCTTTCTCGTATTTGCCCGACCTAAAGCGCTCCCGAGGAGAAATCTGGGGACTTTTGCTAGGGACTTTTTCTTCTCAATATCTGCGTTTGCATATGTACCACGGAGTACGACCCGCTTTGGTCTGTGTAAACACTGCACCATTTAAACGTCCGTCCAAGTGGGATCATAGCGGCTGGTACAGAGTACGTAACGGCGAAGCGGCACCTTTCCGTCGTCGGCGGTTGGTCCTGGTCGCTGGGGCGGACGTCGTAAGACTTGCCGCTTCGCAGTGCGCCTTCGGCGCTCTGCCAGTGCCAGGGTTGTCGGCCAACAGGAGACGGTCTTTACAGTACGTGTAACATAGGCCCGCTTTGCGTATACTCCGCTGAGCCATGAACATGAACTTGAGTATAACTTGCAGACGCATATTCTACAATAAAATTAATTCGAAGTAACAACGCGTCATTATTCATTGCTCTGCTCCCGCTAAAGTGGCATCTACCTTCGCCAGCGCAACCACGGGAAAGGGCCGGGTCGCGTGACCGCAAAGTGGCCAGATGTAGTCTCGGCTGCGCCCCTACGGCAATACTGGGAGAGCCTCTCGGCGGCTCCAAATTGGACGATCAATGTTTAACGTGGTCCAGATACCTCTTATGTCACCGTGGGATAAGCGGAAAGCTTGTCATTAAAATGGAATTTCTGTCATTTAATTCTGCGGTGGCTTTCCGATGTAGAATAATTTTAAATATTTAATAAGAAACGATGAGAAATTATTCTATGGTGTAAAATTTCTGCACAGCAAAGCACTGAAGGGATGAAAGAATGGTAAAAAAAGGACAAAGGAAGAAGGATTGCAAGAGGCCAACACGAGCGGTCATGTTGTCCTCTTGCAATGCTTCTTCCTTCGTCCTCTTTTGACCTTTCTTTCCGCCTTTAGTGCTTCGCGCTGCAAAAATTTTACACCATGGGCCTAAACCAACTCGCCCACATCGATATTTTTATTAAGGAATTATTCGGCAGAATATGCGTGAAGGTAGGAAAGGAAAAAACAGTAGCGCCGCGTAAGAATTACGGTGTCTTACTAACCATCGCCTGATACAAGTAGACGTAGAGAAAGAAAGCTCTTTTATGAAATGCAGAGACTTTTGCTGGCGTGTGTATGGTCGCCTACATGCTACGCTATATGGGGGAGCGGATGTGCGAATGAAAGGCCCTCATAGAGAGATAGAGAGTGGAAGAAGAAAGGTGTGAAAAACATGGACTTGATATTTACATGCAAAATGATGTTCGATGTGTTACATTCAAAGTGAAGGCGAGGTCAAAATGAAGTTTGGTCATTACAATGTGCATATACCGGGGGTTCCAGCGAACACTTTCAAAAATTTTAAAGAATTGCCTGTGGCAGATGCCACAATTATGGTCCGTTAGATGGTCTACTCGAAGAGACGGATATTACTTGCACAAAATATTAAAATGGATATTTGACTAATTAGCAAAAAGTCACTAATGAAGTTTTTAACTAATTACCTTACGGCGCATATCGCAATTTACAGATTCTAGCCGGGCCGCTCGCAAGGCGGATACACTAGGAACGAATTCTCAGGATGGCACCAGTTTCGTGATATTAACTCGCGAACATTGCGGATAAATGCATTGGCGTTCCAGTTACTTTTTGCTTCAATGCACAAAACGACGTTTTGTTAAGAAAGTAAGTGGAACGATGGTGCATTTTTACCGCAAGTTTGACGGCGCATATCTCGTAAATGGTGTCATCCACACAATTATTTTCAAACGGATATGCCTTGTAGTTTCACCCGCTAGAATATGTAAATTTCAATATGTGCCATAACGTAATTAGTTAAAAATTTAATTAGTGAATTTTTGTTAATTCGTCGATTATGTATTTAAAGTTCTTGTGCAAGTAATGTCCACATTTTCGAGTAGAGCAGCCCATGGCCTAGGTGTGCTTACTGCTACAGGCAATTAAACAAATATTTTGAAAGCGTTCGCTGATCGACACTCTGTATATGGTATTTCCTAAAGCTTCTCAAGCAAGGCAACATCCCAACAGAAGCAAACAACAAGCTTAAAGCATGCTGCTGTGAGGCACACTAGGGGGCGCTGTAGCGTAAAACTATTTTATGCGGATGACATTGTGTTGCTAGCTAACAACCAAAGTGATTTGCAACATCTGGCTAATATCTGTGGACAGGAAGGCAACAATTTAGGTCTTAAATTTAGTGTTAGAAAATCAGGTGTTATGGTATTCTGTGAAAACAGTGAACAGACTGGAAAAACAGGGCCAGGAAATACCTCGGGTAACAGAATATAAATACCTTGGTATATGAATAAACGACGGCAATAGATATACGGAAACACAGGAAAAAACAATAACAGTGAAGGGGAAGAGAAATGCAGCCACAATGAAGCACAGAGCGCTATGGGGATACAATAGGTACGAGGTCCTCCGAGGAATGTGGAAAGGTGTAATGATTCCAGGAGTTACATTTGGAAATGCGGTTGTTTGCTTTAAATCAGTGGTACAATCAGGACTCGATGGGAAGCAAAGGTCAGTGGGTCGCCTCGCATTGGGCCCTCACGGGAAGACTACAAATGAAGCTGTGCAGTGTGATATGGGTTGGACTAGTTTTAAAGTGAGGGAAGCTAGCAGTAAAATTGAGTATGAAGAACGCCTGAGGAATATGGAAGAAAGTAAATGGGCTGTGAGAGTGCTCAGGTATCTGTACCGTATAAAACATTGATTCACAGTGCAGGAGAACTAGGAAGCTTACCAGCAAGTATGCGGTCTGTAGGGTGGGCTACACAGCGACAAAGATGGTCAAGCGGAAAGTCAGAGAGGCTGAAATAATCTCATGGGTGGCGGCAATGGAAAGGAAACCTGCCATGAGTAACTACTTAAAGAGGAAAAAACGAAATCAGGAAAGAAACAATTTACGATAACTCAAAGGGAAGCTCATTACTTTTCGAAGCGAGATCGGTATGCCTTAGAAGACGCACCTATAAAGCGATATATAAGAAGGAAGAAGAAGCATGTGCTTGCTGCGGTAAAGCTAGGGAAACTATGGAGCATGTTTTATTAGAATGTGAAGACGTCTACCCAGCGGTCGATTTAGGCACCACTGGCCTCCTTGAAGCCCTTGGATTCAGCGAGAGCACTGGAAAAGTAAACATGTCCGCAATATGCATTAGTAAGAGGCGATTGGAGGAGTGGTGTAATAAAACTAGGGAAACGACAGAAAACGGAGACGTACAAAAGCCCAGTTCGCAATAGGGGATAAGAAAATGTGGTTGTGCGAGTTCATAGTGTTCTTTTTATTTTTTGTTGTTTAACCTAGGTAGCACATTAGACAGTATAATAGCAAGAGCTTGGTGGCGCAACCGACCGCCCCGTTCCAAAGGGGGCGCTCATAACATCCATCCATCCATCCATACCGATCTGCTCCTATTATTGCATTTCCGCCATTAGCTCTCCGTGATTGGCGAAAATGTTTGCAGATCTCATCCGCTTCGCCATGTCTTTCACACAACATTACAAAACCGCGATAATTCGCCCTGTCAAAGTGATGCGTATGCACTAGATCAGCATAATTATGTCCAACAAAACTAAATTTCTTTTTGGAATAGCCGGAGAGTGGCCCGATTGCGAAAATAATAGAACATCCCTGCCCGCCTAGCTATCGCTCTGGCGTTGGGTACTCGGAGCAGCCAGCGAGAACGGATATCTTTGCGTATAACAAAAATAAAGTTCGAAACGGAACATCAAGCGAGAATTAGAGTATATTCTGAGTGAAATACCCTGCACTTTTTTTAGCCTATGCCTACGCGCAACGAAGTTGCATAAAACGGTGTTTGCTATTCGCGTTCTAGTATTTCATGGTTTCCCCCTTTCACTGCAGCAAATACAATATCCATCGATTGAAAGTGGTACACTTCGGTAGGGGAGCCCTCAATTCATCTATCAGCGCTGTGAGAAAATATAAAGGAAACACGGCTTGTTCAGCTGTACAACTGTTTCCACAGCGGCTACCATCTTGCGGGCATTGAATTACATAGATTGGATGCGGAATCGATGCATATGTCGCTACGGCTTGAAAAATCGGAGTACTTTTATTTCGTAATGTATTCAAACCGCTTTTGTGATGAAAAGTTATCAAACAATTTTGCTTGCAGTAGCGCGCAATCGTTAATTTATTTAGCTCTTCTGGCCGAAATAGACCCTGTGTAAAAAGAAGGAGAATAAAAAAGAAGCATGCGGAAATAATCAAAGATAATTATATAAGTGAGCGAAGAGCGTTCTTAACCTGCTGAGTGGCCCGTGGATCACTGCAACGCAAGGGATGTACTAACGAAACTCAGAAGACACCCTGTTTAAGGAATTAATGATTTGTTCGCGATATAAGCATGGATTTGCTGCGTCATGTTTTGGACGAGTAAATGTAAAATATTTGGTGAAGCATTATATGATGTCAATTTGGTTCTTCCTAAGTCATCTTTACTAACTGTCCGACTGGAACCACAGCCAATTGCGCACACCATACCGAAAGCACCATTAACTAAGTGCTTCTCGAAGTACTTGTTAGCAGCAGCAGTCAGGTGAGTTCTCAAGTTCCGCTTCGCGACGCTTCAGAAGTCATCTCCGTGTCAAGCCTGGTGGTTCAGCATTACAGAAAAAAATATTCTGGTATTGTAAGTGCCGAAACCACGATCTGATTATGAGGCCCACCGTACTTGGGGTTTTTAACGTTCACACGATGCATGGTACACGGACGTTTTTGCATTTATACCTCATCGAAATGCGGCCGCCGCGTCCAGGATGCGATCACGTGAACTCCTGCTTAGCAGCGCAACGTCAAAGCCACTAAGCAATCACGGCGGGTCACATTCCAAGTACAGGTTCATAGATGTGCACAGTCCTTTATTGATTAGCAGTTCGCTCGAAGGGCGAAGCTATGGCAACGATAGCAAGCATGGGAGGCTTGTGCTGCTGCGCAGCGTAAACAGCACCCCAGTGCTACCACGCGTCATATGTATATCCGACGCGACGGTGAGTGCGTAGGTGGAGAAACTGTGCCAAGAGCTCCGGCGGCATCACGTGCGCAGCGCCCATACAGATGTTCAAATGTGAGCAGATGCGCGAACATGACGACGACGACGATGAGGATGAAAAAGAAGAAGGAAATGATGACGCTTTAGAGGCATCCCCTTTGAAAAGAGGCGGTAACAAACAGGCCACCTAGCCTGCTTGAGTTCTCGGCGCGAGCCACCGCGACGACGCCTAGCGGTGACAAGGATCGTCTTCAAAAGAGCGTGAGGAACGCTGTCGCCCGTAGACGCCGACTGTATTGGACCGCCAGACACTTCCCAGCACTGCCATCTTTACAACACTTTCAGATGTCCAGGCTCCCGGCCATAATTGTCGACGAAATTACGAAGTAATCGAGCAAATGATGCCCATTAGAACAAATATACGTCATCAATAGCCCAATTCCTTTTATATAGCAAACCTTTGTAACCGTTTTATGCCTACTTTCCTAACCATCAGGTAGGCACTAAATGGCAACGTATCGCCATCTCACGGATTCGCGTGATGATGATTGTGTGATGTACGTACATGTGACAGATCTTGGGGGAGCCCTGCGTGAAACATTTTTGTACTAAAAGCTGTGTTGAAGCAGCTTGACTAGCTTCCAGCACATGTTACAAGGGCAATAACAGCAAAGTCATAGACTGACAATGAATCTAGACGAAGGAAGACACGCAAGAATAAGGTAGCAGAAAGAGAAAATAGAAGTAGTAATATCTACCTAATCACAACCGAAATACATGACAATAATTATAAGAAATGAGAAAAATGGCCAACAGCGCCGCATGCCAATCTTGCGAATGTGATAAATCTAAAGAGCACACGCTGAGCCTGTGCTCCAACCTTCGACCGTCAAAGATATGCACTAAATACTAGTCTTAGCCGCCTACACGACAGACTGTTCTCGGAAGCAAGAAACTTGGGACCTTGTACACAAGGAAACCAAAGCGCTATTGCGCTTTTTGAAGACTACTGGGCTAGACGAGCGCTTGGGACAATACTTATATCTGAGTGTACATGCGGGTGTGTGTACATGCGGGTGTGCGCGCGCACTCGTCTTCTTTCTTCTTATCTTTCTTTTCGTATTCAGTAGCCAACCGGGATTTATCATGGTTAACTTCCTCCCTCTCTCTCTCTCTCTCTCTCTCTCTATATATATATATATATATATATATATATATATATATATATATATATATATATATATATATACATAAACGAGAAGATAGGGTGTTTACCGAGGGGCCCGATTTGTATTCGTCATATCATAAGAGGCCAAGAAACACTGACACCAAGGACAACATAGGGGAAATTACTTGTGCTTAATAAATGAAATAAAGAAACGATAAATTAATGGAAATTAAAGTGGACGAAAAAATAACTTGCCGCAGATGGAAATCGAACCCACAACCTTCCAAACCTTCGCATATATATATATATATATATATATATATATATATATATATATATATATATATATATATATATATATATATATATATATATATATATATATCTTGTGAGACAAGGTGTAGGCAGCCAGTCTCTTCTTTCTTCTCCCGAGTGAGAGCCCCACCACCAGGCCCCAAAACGGTGCTGATGAGTATGTACAGTTGAGGATATGAAGCGTATGATTAATGCTCAAACCGCAACATAGCCAGGAAGGAAACGCCGAACGAATCGTTTGAGGCGCGAAACGTGAACGATCTCCGAACCACGATAACGATGGTCTGAAGAAACGTCTACGGGAGTAACGTGATAGTTCACGGGGGATGTTTGTTCCTTAATAATGTAGGGTCCAAGGAAGCGAGATTCACACGCAAACCGGATGTACGAATGGGCGTCCAAAGGAGCAAGCACTTCCTCTGCAGGACGAAAGGAGACGTCAAGACGAGAGAAGTCGTAACATTGCTTGCGATCCAGCTGACTGACTTCTGTGTTGAAGCGAGCACGTTGACGGCATTCCTCAAGCCTCAAGACGAACTGTTCAGGTATACTGGCCGAGGTGTTAGTTGGGGCATTGAAGAAAGTGGCGTCGATGGTGAATGTCGATGAACGGCCGTAAACTACGTAGAAAGGTGAGCACCCCGTAGTTCGCTGGATAGCGGTGTTCTGAGCAAACGTCACAAAACGTAAAAGTTTGTCCCAGTTGTCGTGGTTCGGCCCGATATACAGTGATATCATATCTGTTAGTGTGCGATGAAATCGCTCTGTTAAGCCGTTTGTTTGAAGGTGATATGCGGATGTCGTCTTTTGAACTGTGCCACAAGCTCCGAGTATTTCTTTGATCATTGTTGACAGGAAAGTCTTGCCACGGTCACTTAACAATACACGAGGTGCACCATGACGCAGCACAAGGGCATCCAGAAAGAAGGTGGCAACGTCTGAGGCCGAACTAGAGCGTAGAGGAGCGGTCTCTGCGTAACGTGTGAGCTGGTCAACAGCTGTCACGATCCATCGATGACCTGCCGGCGTTATGGGTAGAGGGCCGACTAGGTCTATCCCAACGATGGGAAAGGGTGTCTCGGGTCGTATGGGATGGGCTGTAAAGGCCCAGCAGGAGGCGAAGTCGGTCGTTTCCGCCGTTGACACTGGACGCAAGAAGCGACGTTCTTGGCCACAAAGGTAGACATCCCTGACCAAAGAAACGGCTCCTAATGTGGTGATATGTTTTTTGGAAACCCAAATGGCCCGCAGATGGGTCGTCGTGAAAGGCTTCAAGGGCTTGTGTGCGCATCGAATGTGGAAGAACAGGTACCCAGCGGTGTCCGTCAGAGTTGTAAATGTAGCGGTGCAGCACATCGTTGTCGAGCTTAAATAGCCTCAGTTGTCGACGTAATCTGGCGTTTGGTGCAGTAGTAGTTCCGCACAGGCGTTGGATGATGCTGTTGCAGTAGGGATCAGAACATAGACACGAGGCGAGCTGAGTGACGCGAATGGAAGATAACGTGCCAGTAACCGCTAGAGGTAATAACGAGAGTGGAGACTTCGTCTCATCAAGTAGCGAGCAATGAAGAAATGTACTCGAAGTTAATAGTGGCAGGAGGCAGCGAGAGAGAGCGTCGGCATCTTGACGCTTTTTCCCCAGACTTGTAAACAACATCAAAATCGTACTCATGTAAGCATGGCCAAGGCATCCAAACAGCGGCCAAGGCATCCAAACAAATTTTTGATTGACGACAACCAGCATAAGGCGCGGTGGTCGGTTATGACCGTGAAGTGGCGTCCATAAAGACATGGTCGAAATTTTTGTATCGCCCAAACTACTGCGAGACATTCCTGCTCTGTGATCGAGCAGTACTTTTCGGCAGCCGTTAATGCGCGACAGGCATAGGCAACAACTCTCTCTCGTGAGGTGGTATCGCGCTGTAGAAGGACAGCACCGATCCCATGGCCACTAGCGTCAGTGTGCAAACTAGTTGGTGCGTTCTCGTCGACGTGATAGAGGACAGGATCGGTGGTTAATGCTTGCTTGAGGGCTTGGAAAGAATGTTCGCAGTCGTCTGTCCAAGGAAAAGCAGTGCCCGACGTGAGCAACTTGTGCAGCGGCGACGCCATGGCAGCAAAATGACTGATGAAGCGGCGGAAGTAGGATGCCAGGCCTAAGAAACTTCTTAATTGTTTTTGATTTTCAGGGCAAGGGAAGCGAAGCGTGGCATCCACCTTGTCGGGATCTGGTCGAACGCCATCTTTACTGATAACCTGGCCCAATACTTCGATGTTTTTTTCTGGCAAAATTGCGCATTTCTTTGTGTTGAGTTGGAGTCCAGCGTTGGAAATGCACGTGGAAACTCCGTCCAAACGCTGAAGGTGCTGACGAAAAGTTTTAGAAAAAATAACGATGTCATCTAAATAGCACAGACAGGTCTTCCACTTAAGGCCACTTAAAACTGTGTGGATCATGCGTTCAAATGTTGCAGGAGCATTACATAAACAGAAGGGCATGACGTCGAACTCGTAAAATCCGTCTGGTGTTGGAAAGGCTGTCTTGTCCTTGTCCGCTTCGTGCTTGGGGATTTGCCAGTACCCGGATTGGAGGGTTAGACTAGAGAAATGTCCTGCACCCTGGAGGGAGTGGCATCGTCGATTCTTGACATCGGATATACGTCTTTGCGGTGATCTTATTAAGGGCTCGATAATCGACGCAGAATCGTACAGAGCCGTCTTTCTTGCGAACCAACACAACAGGAGATGACCAAGAACTGGACGATGTGCGCATTATGTCGCTTTGGAGCATGGCATTAAGGTCATCCGCAATGATTTTCCGTTCTGCGCAAGACACGCGATACGGGCGGCGGCGTACAGTCGAACCGCCTTCGGTTTCGATGCGATGCACTGCGACGGAAGTACGCCGCAGAAGCTTGTAGTGAACGTCAAATCAGGCACTGTGTTTGTGCAGGAGTGCCAAAAGGTCTTCTTTCTGCGCAGCAGTCAGATCTGGATTTATTGCGGCCGTTAAAAGAAGCAGCGGCAGTATGATAATCAGTAGCGGTAGGCAAAGGTGGGGATTTGGTGTGAAGTGGTACCAGCGAAAGGGGTTGAGTGTCAGTAAAGCAAGTCACAGTAGTGCACCGGGAGAGCACAACTGGCGAAGAAGCAGGGTTGCGAACAGCGACGAACGCTCTACTGTCCTTAAACCGCACCAGGCTAGGGGTAAGGCTAAGCCCACCAGAAATGCAGCGACCGCTCGGCGCAAGGAACACATCACCATTAACAACTGTGTCGGAAGTCAGTGTGAGAATATGCGCATGGCCCGCGGGAATAAAACAGTCGGTAGACGTGACGAAACGTAGGCCGTGAGCATCAAGAGCGGACGAAGATTCAGTATCCGTCATATGAATAGTTCGCTGACGGCAAAAGCTGAAAGCTGAGGCGGAGGACAGGATTTCCCATCCCAAAATCATCGCGTATGTACACTAAGACAGCACGACAAACTGAATGTGGTGAAGGATGCCATCAATGAAAACATGCGCAGTGCAAACACCGGAGGGCTGAACAAGAACTGCATTGTCACAACGAAGGGCAGGGCCATAATATGGTGTATTCACTTTCGCAATCGAGAACACAAGTTAGTACTTATAGCGGAAAGCGATGCGCCTGTGTCAACCAAAGCTTCGGTTCGGACACCTTCAACACACACCATAAGTACATTTGACGGGCACTCTGGAGGAGTTTCACGTTGTCCAAAGGATGCAGCTTTCCCTGCTGAAGCTGCACCATTTAGTTTTCCGGGCTGTGATCGGAGGACGAAGTAGCCGGTCGAAGAGGGGAAGAGGAGCGCCGCATCGGTGATGGAAAGCGACGACGCGTGAAACGCAATGAACCGGCAGCGTTGAAGTCGTGTGGAGATGGAGAACGTTGTGGAAAATAATCGTAGTAAGAACGCCGACGTTGTGGTACAGGGCCACAAAACTCATTCCTTTCAAATGCGTCATAGCCACGCCTTTCATCTTGCTGATGGCGTCGGCAAACCTGGAAATGTGGCCACGGATGCCGCAATAGTAGCAAGCCGGTCGAGGTGAGCTCCATGCGTTGTAAGGCGGAGGAGGTGGTGGTCTTGTAGTGATAGGATTCAGGCAAATGTGCGGTACAGGTGCCTGTCGTGGTGGCTGCTGGGAGGGTGGCACTATAGAGGCTACCTGAGCGTATGTTGGCGTAGGGATAAGGTGCGGGCTCGGGACTTGCGGGCAGGTCAAGGCAGCTATTTCTTCCCTCACAAGGTGGCGTAGGCCTCCGCAACGAGGCGTCATATGGACCTCAGGAGGGGTTGACGAAGCTTGGCCGTGCAGTTCCTCACGGACGATGGAGTGAATCAGGGCTTGTAGCTCGCTGTCGTTGGACGCCTTGAAATCAGAAGTGTCAGGGTTTATTCGGAGCATGTGAAGCTCATCGAGACGCTGACACGTACTGATGATGTCTGCGACGGTAGTGAGGTTCAGCACTACAAGAGCATTGAATTCCACAGTCCTAATACCCTTGAACAGGTGGCGTACACGGTCACTCTCTGCCATCGAAGTGTTCACGCTGCGGCGGAGGGCGAGGACGTCCTCTGTGTACGAAGTGTACGACTCGCCCGAGTGCTGAACACGCTTAGTAAGCTTCTTCTTAGCGATATCGGAGCGGACAGACGAGTTCGCGAAAATCTGGCGTAGGTGGTGTTTAAAGGAGCTCCAGTTGACGAAATCGAGCTCATGATTGTAAAACCAAGTTTTCGCGACGCCGGTTAGGTAGAAGGCGACGTTAGCAAGTTTTGCAGATTTGTTACAGTGTTTAAAGTCGTTCACGCGCTCGTATAGCTCTAACCAGTCTTCAACGTCGTCACCTGGAAGTCCAGCAAACACCGGTGGATCCTTCTGAGGGGTGATGACCGTTCAAGAAGGTGTTCCCACAGGAGCAGGCAATGTGGATGTCGTGGTATTGGTATGCTGGTCTTGGGACATGGTCGAGTGCAGTTGATAGAGGCGGTGACCCGAGCAGAGCTCCAGGGATGTAGCGTAGGCGAAGCTGGAGAGAAACCGGGAGCGAGAAGACGAAGAAACCGGACAGCGCACTACACCACTTGTGAGAGAAGGTTTAGGCAGCCAGCCTCTTCTTTATTCTCCCGAGTGAGAGCCCCACCACCAGGCCCCAAAACGGTGATTACGAGTATGTAGAAGTGAGGATATGAAGCGTATGAATAATGCTCACAATATATATATATATATATATATATATATATATATATATATATATATATATATATATATATATATATATATATATATATATATATATATATATATATATATATATATATATATATATATATATATATATATATATATATATATATATATATATATATAGATATATATATATATATATAGGCACACAAGGCGTCGCAACTATCATGCACCAAGATTTCACTAGATGCGTATGCCACGTAGCTGGACAAGACCAAATTAGTGTTGTTTGCCGACGCTTGGAGATACTCAGATTATTTTTTTTGCATTCCGCCTAATTACATAATCACACACACACGCACACGCACACACGCACACACGCGCGCGTACACACACGCACACACGCACGCGTACACACACACACACACACACACACACAAACACACAAACACACACACAAACACACACACACACAATCTTGCGCGCTGCAAGATTGCACCACTTTTTCTCGAAGCAGGAATGAGCGACAATCTGTGTCGTGCCGTCATCTACCGTCGCTCTCTTTGGCGAGCTTGCGACCTATTCCAAAACATTTCACATCCGCGGAACACTGCATGCGAGACGCGCCAGCAAGTGCCAGCTAAGTGCAGCGAGCACTATAGATCGCTCGCTGCTAGCAAAAGATGCGGCAAAAACGGGCAGGGAGAATAGCTGTCCCTAAAAGTACAGCACCGCCATCGTTCGAGGCTGAAATTTCCGGTAATTAGCGATGGAGAAATTAATTATTCGACTGCCGACAAAGACCAGCGATCACTGAGGTAATAACGTGGAAGACATGCGCAGGCGTTGAGAGAAACCCAGCGCAAAAACGTGCTGGACACGATGGGCGAGAAGATTGACCGTTATTTATTAGCGCTTAATTCTATCAGTCGCCGCCGAGCAAGGCGACAAATTTGACGACACATTTTCGCGCTGCGGCTACATTTTAATTTCCTTTACCTCGGTTTCCGTGTTATTTAGCATGACTGCCGCAAGTGTATAACAGTGAATAAGTGCTGGTAAATGGAGCAAAGTTTTCTTTGATTTATAACTTCGCTGTCAACCCCATGCAGGACGGAGCGTCAAAACATGTGCGGCAGGATACTTAGTTGGCTGGTCAATCAATTCGCGCCCTGCAAAAAATTGACACGATGGCTATAGAGAAGCAGCCACAGGTGCTTCCAGCGGGCGCAAAACACCATGCGGAGACGCACGTGAAGAGACAAAAATCGCAGAGACCTATTGGTAAATGTGTTTTGCTCGTGTTTATATACACATAGTGCGGAATGAGCATCTTGTTGGAACTGTGGGTACCCTGATTGTGACGCAGGCATGCAAGTGACGTTCAGAGAAAATGTGCACGTATGAACTGTGCCCAACTTGTACATGAGCACGTATGTTATAACTGCAACTACACCATTGTGCAATGTGTATATTGAGATTATAAGATGTCAAAACTGTAAGCGGGGCGTATACGCGTGCCTTCTGTTCTCGACAGCCATCGTGTAGGTTTTATTAAGGGTGCTTCAATTATCTTTTTTTTTTCTCGTCATTCATCGTGGCACAGCGATACTAAGAGAAAAGGGGTAGCCGGAAAAAAAAGAAACATGCCAACAGCTCCGAAAAATACCTTAAAGAGTAATAATTGACCCTTATCAAAGTGTGAGTCTAGGAACAATGTATTGGTCTTATGGTACTGGCACATTTGGAACAATAAGACAAAACGCATGAGTCAATTGTGATGCTATATACTCAGACCTACTAAAAAAAAAAAAAAAAGCCAACTCACCAGTGCGGTTGAATGCGGTTGAGTGCATGAAGAAGCCTCCAGTATATTTTGTGCTTGCATAAGCGCACTAACAACGGTCGCTGACACGCGATAGCGGCGGTCCGTGGCGACATTTTTTAGTGATTTGGCGGGCTTTCTTTTAAGCACAAAAAAAGAACGAAAAAACCGCTACGCAAATGCTATACGCGTTGCAAAACACAAAAAGTGATGTTTTCAGGTGACTTATAAAAACCCTGCATTGACCTTCCGGCCCTAAACATAATAATTATAACGTTCGTTAATAATGAGTACTAATTAGAGTATAAAAATACTGGAGACTCCTTTAAGAGGTTGCCAAGAAACAAATATGGTAAAACAAATATGGTGCGAGTTAGCTGGGACACCGTATAGATAACGCCAGCTACGACGGTATAAGTAACACCTTTAAAAAATGAATGTGCTGTACAGTTGTACCATAAGTGCGAGACAACAGAAATAGCAACAGTGAATATAGCAGTTATTCAAAATAACCATTCAAGAAACACGCACCTAGCACACATCGGCCATATCAAATTTGTCGTCTCAACAACTTCGCAGTTCATTGCACCGATCGAAGCTGAATACAAGGGGACGGAAATGCAATATTTGTTGAAATGGCATGTGCTATTTCCCACAACAGATGCATGCTCCAAAATGAGTGAGGCTTAAAGAGCTGTATGGCCTAATA
This sequence comes from Dermacentor albipictus, assembly GCF_038994185.2. Lineage (NCBI taxonomy): Eukaryota > Metazoa > Arthropoda > Arachnida > Ixodida > Ixodidae > Dermacentor > Dermacentor albipictus. The sequence continues at coordinate 94,752,371 of NC_091821.1, forward strand.
AGTGCTATTGCACTCGTGAGTGCTCTTCGTATGCTCAATGCTTCATATGCTTCAATGCTCTTCAGGTGCAGTCTCCGACGAACAAAAAAACTCGCAGTTTCGTAAGCCGAAGCATCGATTGCCATATCAAATTAGTGGACAGCTATGCGTAGTAAGGATAGTATTTTTATCGGCCGTATAAAGTTGTAAGCATTCGCTTACCAACTAAATCAAGAAGCAGTCACGCGAGCACAGGTACACATAACCACATAGTATTCGATAACCGCGGAAACTCGCTGTCAAAACGCTATAATGAGGAAACGCGGCATCAGCAGCGAGCGAATTGACCTTCGTGTTGTCTCTCGCTTCAATGCGAACGAAACGCCGAAAGCACAGCGCCTACGAAGCTACCGGCCCTCGGCTCATACACTTTGTCCACAGCGCAGATCGCTTTCGAGATATCCATGGCGGCCGCGCCGTAAGCAGCCACTGGAGTAGAACGGCCCCCTCTCCCTCGCCCCCCACCCCGTGCCTCGCGCGCGACAGAAGACGGCGTGCTGCTCCGCTTTCCTCCCTTGCGCGTGTGAGATTGAGCCGCGATTGCCGGCTGGCCCTCGCAAGCTTTCACTCACACATGCGTCCAGCGCACGCCGCGCGGCGACGAAGGTATCGTGTTTGGACCTTATACGGAACATCACGGCGACGGCGGAAATTCGCTTGACGTGCCCATGTAATTGGTATCGCAATAAAACAACAAAGTCAGTGCGCGGCCTTGAATACAATCGGTGCTCAGCGTTGGTGTGCCGGGAAGGCTGTTCACTCCCGTGATAGTTCAATGGGAGAAGGGCGTTATAATGAGCGCGCTCATTACATATTTTTCGCAAGCTGCCTACTTACGTGGGTTTCGCTTAAGAGTCTCGTACTGCATGGGCTTATCGTGCTTCTTTAGTTATTTAACGGCGTGCGAATGTACGTCAGTGCCTGGCAAGGCATATAAACTTAATCAGCAATACATAGCTTTAGTGTGCTGAATGCAGCCGGCTTCATTAGGGAGATCCCGCTCTCCCACTCCCTTCTACACATCAAATTGTGCTCATAAATCTGAAGCGTACTAAGCATGCGAAGGTGCGCTTTTTATGTTTGTTTATGAAAACTTAACTGATGTAGCCTTTTACAGTTCATGAGACTGCAACGACTCTATAAAATCGACTGAAACGTGCAGTCGTTGGTGACGCGCTCCTCGCACGGAGTGAAATATATATATATATATATATATATATATATATATATATATATATATATATATATATATATATATATATATATATACCAGGTGGTTTATTATATGATTTTCACAGCTATGATCCGCGCTGTTTGCTGGTTAACTTTCAACATTTGCGGAAAGTCGCCGCGAAGGTCGTCGACCGCGCGGCGCGTCTATATCCAGGGACAACCTTGTGTGGCATTGAAGCAGAGGATGCTGCAAGGCAAGCAATTTATTCTGCAACCATCAGTTCCCAATACCTCACCGCGTGAGAGAAGACCACGTGAAACTTGCGGCCTTGCATTTGGCAGCCTCCACTTCACCGCCACACTGCAGTGGTCTAGAACCCAGTGAGTCGACTGGAGGCAAGTTCTTGCGGATTCGTACTTTCGGAACGGTTGACCAGCAGCTTCAGTAAGCGCTGCAATAAGTCCCATGATTCAGCATAGACCGGTTATGTGATTCGCAATGATGGTGCTTCGTCATTGGTGGCAGTTCCGTGCTTTGACTGAAAGCGGTGTAAAAAATTTTCAGCTGCCCTCTTCTTGCACTTCAGGTTTAAAAAAAAAAGAAATGTCCTGCCCATGATTTAAAAAAAAGATGAGGTTGAGGCCGCAGTGCAGCTATTGTGCGTAAGAACATCCCTCACTCATTGCTAGCGCAAGGCCCAGACAGCGTAACGCAGTGCGCCACTTGAAGAAAGGCCCTCGAGGTTCCGTTTGTTAGAGAAAGTGTACACAACGTTTTTTTTTAAAAATGGCGAAGGCTCGATTACCATTTCGTAGGGAAGAAATGATCTAATGCTTTATTTAGCTCCAATTTTAGAAGGCGTACCGAAAGAAAGCAAAGATCGTACAGGCGTACGTTCGCATACTTGAGGCGTGCTTAAACATCTTCGCTACGCTAAGGGAGCGCAGGAGTCACTGATATAACGAAAGTTTTGGTGTAGCCACGTTGAAATTTTAGCCGGAAACAGCGTTTTAACTCATGGTCGCTAAATTTCAAGACCTCAGCCAACATGCATTGCACGGTACCTCACAAACCTGCCGCTCAGTTCCAAAGCAGCAGATGAGTGGATTTCCACGCTATCCCAGCCCGTTTAGACGCGTGAACGCACTAGAGGTCAGTTAAAGCAAGCAAAGTGCGTACACGGTGCGAGTCGCTGTCCAGCAAAGCTGGCCAGGCGGTGTTCGAGACCACTGCAGCGCCACAAAGGTTGTCCCCGAGTGTAATACCTACGGGCGCGGCGGCGAGGCCGTGGGCGGCAGAGGCGTCTCTCCTCCCGGGAGGGCTGCCATCCGGCCTGCACGCACCTGGCTGTGGCGTTGCCCGCGCCGCAGAGCTCCCTGCCGCGACGGCCGCCTGCTGGACGGGCGCTGCGCGTCTCCCCATCATCGCTGCGGCCCCGTTGGCCTGGGCCCACAAGCGCGTCTGGCGCCAGCCTGCACGGACCTGAAGAATGACACGGAGGGAGAAGCGTTGAGAAAATGCGTTCACTGCCGCCTCGCAAGACGGACAAAACCCCAAACTCATTCCGAGCTCATTAAGGAACAAGGACTCCCCTGGCGCCCCCTCCAAACGCACTCCTTTTCCAACCCACAAATACGCACAACATTTTACCCTGACTTGATAGACCCACACTGCTTGCTATGTGGGTCCATAGACTCTTTAAATCATGTTCTCTGAGACTGCAGACGAGACCCTCCCATACCAGATCTCCTGGCCGCTCCTCGCCTGAAGCGTGGGAAGCAATACTCAGGGACCCGAGCCAGGAGGTCCAACTTCGCGCCGTCGAAAGAGGGGAGGAGGTGACTGTAAGGCATTGCCTGGTAGCCACCACCTCACTAATCCTAATTGACAAAATAAAGTTGTTTCCTCCTCCTCTCGCCGTAATGGCGATGCTCTTGCCCCGACGGGTACTGAAAGACACCATCAGGCCAAGCGTTGATAGAGCTCGTGCTAATGCGCCTCACGCGCTGGTTTAAAGCGAGAACTTCACAGCGAGTTGCAGACTTTGTCTCAAGGTCGTACATTAAATTTGTTCGATGATTTTTTTGAGGATGCTGGATTGAGTGCGCGCCTATTGGGTGGATCGATGCAACTTGATGCAACCAAATAAATTTATAAATTTATGGAAAGAAAAATTTTCGTCGGCGTTACCTTCACTTGCGTCGACGCGGAATGCATTGAGAGGTCGGAGAGCTGAAACAATGTGAGGTTAAGAAGTGCTCATTGTTAACAGCGGCATTACAAGGAATGTCACGTCACACTAATGGTACAGTAAAGTGGAAAGTTGGGCTAGTTGGTGAGTGATCATCATACCTTGCTGGTGAAGCAGCGCACTGACACGGACACAGTGAAGACAAACAGGAAAAGACGACACTCGCTAATGGTAACTCGACAATTCGCATGTCGTGCCATATAAACTAATGGTTGTACTAGGCCACTCTATACAGCCGACGCAGTGTTTTTTTTTATTAGTTGGTCATTTCGCTGAATGTTATTGCCAAATATAAAGCATTAGCAGCACTAAAGTGCTGCTTTTCTAACTGCTGTGTAGGAACTTGGGCGCTGAATACAGCAGGAAACACCGGGACAAACGTTCTCATGAGGTAGTACAGAGCCGCTGATAAATAAGTCGCCACGCTCCCGTCTAGTGCATCTCTTGTATTCTGTCCGTTGCGAGATGGCGATCCTTTCTCTGAATCTATAGACTAAATAACACTGGTGCAAACGGAAGTCACGGTGCATTACGTGGACTGAAAATTTTCACCTTGCCATATATATATATATATATATATATATATATATATATATATATATATATATATAGGGAGAGAGAGAGAGAGAGAGAAACTTTATCTTTATTCGAGAGGGACAGACATTAAGGAGGGGTAGTCGGAGCCCCTCAGTCCAGGGCCCCACTGGCCTCTGCCGCCTGCCTGACCGATCTAATTAAGGAGTTTTGTCAAGCTTTCACGATGGGTGAGCGCGTAAAGAGAAGTTCCATCCCTTGCAGATGCGCAGAGTGGACGCCACGAGGTACCCTTTCACAGACTTTTTGTAGATTTTTTTTGCGGACCCATAACTTCTGCTTTATATGGTTGAATAATCCGTTGGATTCAACTTTTAAAGTAATGAGCTTTAAACGACGCCTCGGTGGAAAGGTGAATTTCTATCCCTGCTGTGTTCGAAAAGACATTTCTGCGTTTCTTTTCCTTCGAAATGCTCCAACCACGCTGGGAGCCCCGGCGGCGTATCTAATGTTCTCACAGTGTTCCCGCTAAGTTGCGACAAAAAAAGAGTTTCCTTCCCTTACTTTGAGCGATTCTAGCACCGTTTGCCATTTTCTTCTTAAACCTCTCGACTGCAGCGGCGCACTAAATCTCAGTAGATGGTTAGCAGATGCCACCGGATCACCTTTTCCGTCGGTAATTGGTTAACATGGAGGCGACAAATGAACGATCAATCAGTCAGACGTAGCATCGTTAGGGTTTGTGCGCAGCTCGTTGAAAACAAGTCGAATCGTTTTAAGAGGAGCAAGGCCGCTGTAAATGGGTTTCAAACGGGATTGTATCACAGAGAAATAAGACGGCATCCGCGGCACAGCAAATGTTTCCTCTCCCAAGGCTTAAAATTAATTAAGTCGTGCAGCTCCTCGGCATTGCGAAACCCATTGATGCCATTAGTATTCAAACCCCACCATCCTTTCTTTCCCTCATTTCAGTCAACCTATAACCATCTGAGGTTCTCATTTGCATACTGAGTACATTGTAAACAATTTGAGGATGACGCTCCTCCTCCTCCTCGTCACCTATTTCGGACTTGCTTTGCTCTCTTCCTTTTCGTGTTCATCGAGAGTAAGAACTGAACAGGCTAAAGTTCTCGCTTTTTTTTTAGAAACTTACTTGCGACTGAAACAAAGATCAAGTTGACGCACATTCATTTAATCACATAGGGGCCTTGCCGCCTTGTCTTCAGTTCTTCAGTGCCTTCAAATACTATACCGTTCAAAGCACGTAACTGTATGAGTGGTATCTCCATTAAGACAATTGACTTTGATTGCACTGGTTAGTGCTTTTGTAAGCGATTCTCGTATATTATTCTAAAGCAAAACAAAAAAGGAAAAGAATGAGGTGCTTTAGACTAGCGGATGCAATGGATCCGAAAGCAACAAGGCACAAAAACTGCCATATGAATATCACATGCAGTTACGTTTCCGCGCACATATAGTGAACACGTGGGCATATAAACAGAATGGTCCACACCAATGCTATCTACAAGCCTTTCGGATTTATAATGATATCGCACTTTAATGTAAAGAAAGGCTACATTTAAAAGATTTGGCCAGGGGTGGCCCAACTGCTGCTCAATCACCGGCTGCTTCGTGAGGCAGCCCCTTTTTATTCCGATAGCAACGTGCGTAATGTTAAGCTAGCTTTTGCCAAACTTGGGTAGTTTTCACGAACTTGTGAATCTGCCTTTATTGAAAACTAGAACAGTGTTTCTTAACAAAAAGGGCAAATACTCAAAATGCTGTGCACGACGCAAGTGTCTCAAACTATGCTGAGGACTTTTTGAATACGCCTGTTTGGCTACCCCTGGCTGAGACGAAGTGGCACGGCATGCGAGCGCCCGCGGCGGGAGTAGCCAGGGCAGCACTCACCCCCCGTGCGGCGCCACCGCCGGCGACGTGTGTGGGCGTCGCGTCGCGTCCTCGCGGCCAGGCGGCGGCGGCGGCGGCGCCTGGCGCTGCGGATCTGGCGCACGTGTGGGTGCGAGCCGCGCACGCAGCGCGGGAGCTCCGACGGACTCCAGCGGCCGTCCACGCAGGTGGCTCCGGGGGGCCCGTGCAGGATGGTGTAGCCCCGGCGGCACTCGAACATGATCTGCCGGTTGTTGCTCACGCGCCGCACGTACGGCCGGTAGTCGTACATTCCCATGTTGCCCACCAGTAGCACGCGGCCGTGCTCGATCGAGCCCGGGAAGGGGCAGTAGACTGACCGGGAGACACGGAAGAGCAAGCGCCGTTAGTCTGCGCCCCTCCTGCTGCACACGACTGTCCGTGAGTGGTACACCTGCGCGCGCCGCACTGCTTCCTCCCACGGCACCCGCGTGTGTCGTACTAACAAGGTCGCGCCATTGCCGACCGGCATGGGCGCACGCGACTGAACCGCGTGCTGTCATGCCGCTTCAGCCGTTACGGTATAGGCGACGACGCTCTTTTCAGGCCACCAAGTGGCTTAACGGGAGGCCATTAATGGGAGACCTTAACGAGAGACCTAGTTGGCCCAACAGTATGTTTTGATAAACATCCTGTAACACTGGATGACGGCATTGACAACGAGAAGATGTAGCAGAACGTGACAGCCTCGGCTGCGAACATGATCGACAACGTTGTCCAACACGGGCGCCGGCGTTCACTGCTTGACATAAATTTTCCACCATGCACTTTGCGGCGCGCGCTACAATGCCTTGCTAGGATTTCTTTGTGTGCTTCTTTCTTTTCGTTGGGGGGAGGGGGGGGGAGGGGAGGGTAAGCGGGGAATTCTTCATGGCGCGAGCCCTAAAGACGCAATTGTATTATTTTTGATTTCTTCCACTCTCATACTTGCAGTGCGTGCTGTGCAGCCAATAACAGTGATGAGGACCTTATGCTAAATCGCGTCACAATCGACGTCTACATGCGCTATAAGGCGGCGCACTGTACCAAAGCTTCACTTGTGGCTGCCCTGAAGACGCCTACTTTTTCACCTGAAAAGATACGCGTATGATAGCGATGGCAGACGGACACTGCTTGTTGTGGGGCAGGGAGGAGCCCGCGAGGGTCTTGCGCAACATGTTTTTTTGTTGGTCTATGGCTGGCCAACAACTCGCCTGTGCTTATTGAGAATACGATTCCCAACATATCCTCTTTTTTTTTCGTACAGTGTGACGGGGCTGTTCGTTGGCAGCGCTGGATAACTAGTTTGCATAATACATTTAAATTGGCTCCCTATAATGTTACTTACTCTCTCTGTCTCTTTCGATAAGATTGCTGAAAAGTCAAGCAAATCACACCGGCGTCTGGCTGTACCTTATCTTCAAACGTGGTGAGTATTTGACAAGTCCGCTGGCTCAGTAATTTGATTACGTATTATACGGCATGTCGGGTGTGTCAAACATCGCTTTCGAGGCACGCAAGGCTTCCACTAATGCTCCGCAGTTTGTCCACGACAGATGCACCAAGTGTACAGGGTACCAAACGTACCTGTCACACCTTGTCGGTTTATCACCCACTACCATTCCTATGACAAGGAGGTTGAGTCCGCTTGTCGTGAAGATCAGAACCGGAAGAAAAGTAATCACGCGACGCCGGCGCGTATGTGGTTCCTGCGCGAGCACCGCATGTACGCGCCGGCGTTTTCGTCGGCCCATTACAATACAAAAGCATGGTTTAGAGCAATGTAGAAGAGAGGGAGATATATAGATACATTATCGGGAGCACAAGGAGGCAGCTGGAGATACCCTGAGTCCGGAGTCCCCCTGGTGTGATTCTTCTCAGCGCTGCGGTAATCAACTCCACCAAGTATTTCTGCGTTGGTAAGCTTGTATGGCATAAGTCAGCCACACAAAGTATATGGCTCGAACGCCATTTGTGTTATATTCTCCGAGCACACCTCGAAGTTCCGTGCAACCATTGTTTTTCTTACAACAGTTCGAGAAACATTTGTAGCATTTAATAATCCATCGCGAAAGTAAAAAAAAAGTACGAAAAGCTTGGCCTGACAGTGCCAACCTGGGAGCGGCCCGCTTTAGCTTAAGAAGTCGAGCCTCCGGACAATAAAATACAATAAAAGTTTTCACACCCACACGCTGGTCGGAAAGTACGCGCCGCAACCAACACCACATTCTCTGTTGTAATCACTCTGGCAAGCGGTTATAAATAACTTCAGCGCTAGCTCAGTGGCTATGGCGTTGCGCTGCTAAGAATGCGACCGTATACGTTCGAGTCCGACCGCGGCAGCCGCATTCCGATTGGGTCTGAATGCAAGAACGCTCCTGTGCCGTGCAGTGGGTGCAACTTGAAAGAAACCCAGGTGGTCAAAATCAAATCCTCCAATACGGCGTGCTTCATAATTGGATCGTGTTTCTGGCACGTAATACCCGATAATTTAATTTTTAACTCGGGTAGGAGTATACTAATATCGATTTAGTGGGCATAAATATACCGATTGTTAATTTACGAGATTTGTCGAGACAGTATCATCCTAAAACAGAATAAATAAATTTTAAGAAAGAAGAAAACATGAACGAACAAAGGCCTATTGGCACATTATATATACAAAACGCGCATCGGGTCGGCGACGTTTCTCGCACCAGGTGCTAGACCACCGCTTGATCTTATTGTTGATCGAAAGCTCCCCTATCGAAACTTTCCTCCGCCTAAAAATAAATAAATAAACCCTCGCTCTTACGGCTAAGGTGGAGCATCCTGCACCGCAGGGTATATCGCTAAAGCCTGAAGTGTATAGTGCGGTTTCTGTAGTGAGGTTCTGTGGCGCGTCTATGTAGTGCGGTTTCTGTATTATGCCCCTTTTATTCGTTTTGTTGTCGCAGGTTCCCGGCTATATAACGCTAACGAAGTCTGGGGGCCCAAACTCTCTCTCGGTGGCTTGTTGAGGCCATGGTAGCGAGTTGAAACACTCAAGGGGCCAGGAATGCAGGAGAGGAAAGAACGACTGAGAGGAGTCGGCAACTGTCGCGAAGTTTGCGCTCGACCGATCGGTGCCTCGAGGCATCGTCGCCGTCTTCTTCCCAAACGGTGCTTCGGCGTTTCCGGGGCTGTCGCGTGCTGTTGCTCATTAAGGAGGCAGCTCCTCCGGTTTGGAAGAGCGGTGCCTAACTTGACACTTGATACGCGCCTAACGAGAGTCTGCCATCGGGGCGAGGCAAAGGAGGAATACGAAGATGGGGGAAGAGAGGGCGCGCTTACAGCCGAGCGGTGCTGAAACCTTGGGAAGGGTGCCACAGCACGGCCGCCGCCACCAAAACCACGGGAACGCACCGCTGTCGCCGCGAAGTCACTCCACGAAGTGGCACGCGTCGCCTCGATCATGCTCATACATCACTAAACCGCGGCTCGTAGCGTGGGGTACGCGCTACAAGCGGAGTCAGGAAGGGGGGGGGGGGGCAAAATGAAACTTTGCTCGCGTGCATTTGTCAGACGCACAGGAGCGCTTGCAGAGGATTCGCATTACAAAGAATAATAGATACTGGCACGACACGCCAGCGCCTTGTACTGAAGGCCCGTAGGTGGGGAACTATAGACGGATGACGATGTCTCGAGAGGTGAGACGCTAATCCGAAGAATATAGCCTCGGGCACGTGCAAGAAAATATGGGCGAAAAGAACGCGCCTGGCGACGCGACTACTGTGACGGGCAAAGACGCCACTGGCTATATCCCTTTACCTGCGACACTTGGTAGGCCCTCGTGGAAGCAACGAGTTGCTTTGTTATGGCACGATGGCTGCCCCGTACCATAAGCTAAGAAATACGCATTGCCTTCAAGCTAAACTTTAATTTTAGATCAGGCCGTCAACCGAAGTTGTCTCGATGGCCTTTCAGCCGTACTAAACATCATGAATGTTTTGAAAACGGAGGTGACGATAAGCAGTTGTGAGCAGGCCTTCTCTTCCAGGTTTGTAATAACCACGTCCTATACCGCGGATCGACCTCATCGTCGTCCCTCACAGCCCTCCATTTTAGTCCCATTTCTTTTTTAACTTTCGTCCGCGCAGGCTGCAGGACTCTACCTCAGGTCAACCTCCTGGCTTTTCTAAAATCATTTTTTTCTTTATTTCCTTCCCGACATGCGCTCAATCTACCGTACCGAGGTCTCCTTGACAGTTAGGCCTCCTCTGGCGAAGAAAAGGCATCAGATCATTTCAAATTGAATTTATGCTGTATTAACCTTGTTCACCAGCTCCAGATGTCAGAACAAGGCAGCATCCCTCAAAAAACAGCATTGCGCCATGCAATTTTAAGGGGAAGAAGGGAGGTTGCGCACTTTCAGACTCTTCTGCACTCTACTGTTTGATCAATATCTGCACAAACACTGTATCTCGGGTGTGATAAAGCTCCACAACAATGCATGCTTGGGCCAGTTGGTGCATGTTTTTGTTTGTTCGGCATTAGCGCTGTCGTTTCGAGTCTTAAAAGGCCATCCATGACTAGACCCCCCCATCACGCACTGGGTGGCCACCTCACGAGTACAAAGGAAAAGGCGCACGCATCCATCGTGTCGCTAGAGTGCACCTGTATACTGATCCCTAGAAGAGTATAGAAAACTGGGCGGATTTGAATCGGTTCGTGGCAAATAAGCAACAGCGCACTGAAAACGAAGACGAAGGAAGACACAGACACAACACAAGAGCTGTGTTGAAGTCTGTGGACGCAGACACAAGACAAAAGCTGTGTTGTGTCTACGTCCACAGACTTCATGGCAAGTTGGGCGTGCATGCTTCGTCAGTAAAAGAACTGCTCACTGAAATATTTGCGACTAAGCTATATACAGACGTATACACCAACACGATGAATATCTCTTGCATGCAATTATCTTGCGAGCACTCGCTTAGGCGAACATTGGGCAACACTAAAGGCCGGTTATGGCGTACCGATAAAGGGCGCACGAAGCATGCAGACAGCGTCGACAGCTCCACGAAAGAGGACGTGCCTATTACGTGAAGTGGTTTGGCAAGACGGCATAAAGTTAATGACAGGCACCGCAGTTATATATAACTGAAAGTTAATGTTCGTTTACTCGTTATCAGAGAGCTTGGCGGAGCCCTTTATGCAGCGCAAGGCAACCTGGCTCTCCATAAGCTTTGCTGCTAAATTTCCAAGCTCTGCAAAACGCAGCCTGCATGACAGAGTCATGTACAATGTGTAATTAGGTTGGCTTTGTCACAGGTACCGTCAACTCCTCCAGGGCCGTCGAACGTATCTTCGTGACTATAGAGAAAGTAAGAAGACCCGGAGAATAAAGCAGCCAAAGGCGGTCGTGGGGCGCAATTACTGCCGTCTTCGCACCGCTGCACAGCTTCTCCGTGTGGTCATGCGCACCCCGTGGCACGAAATGAAACGCTTGGCTGGTGACAAACTGGGATTGCGAACCTAGATTCAAACCGCCAGGAAGAAAGGGACGAGCGAACGGACAGAAAAGAAGGGTGCGCAAGAGGGGAACGCTTCTCGAACCTATAGTGCGCCGCCCGGTCTAATTCTCGCGCCGCTAGTTCGATTAAGGCCTGTTTCGCGAGTCCAGTTGTCTGAACGCGTACCTGCTGACTCCGGCACGCACCTTTTCTAGACTTGTTCCTTCTGGGAAGCGCTTGCGTATGCGGCAACGCTCACCTTGGCGCCTCGCGTCACCGCTCTCTTTAAGCCCTCCCCGAATGCCTATAGCTTCGATTTTTCTCAAAGAGGTGTTCTCTCGGTTTATTTGAACTCATATAGCCAACTTGGCATTCCCGTTGTTCGTCCAAGTCGTCTTCACACTCAGAGTATTTTCTTTTTTTTTTTTCACCTTCTCTGAAGAGTTCGGCTGCGTGTGAATCTGGCTTACACGACCACTTTCTTTCGCCTGTCGCCAAGCGCGCTGTTAAGTTAGCTTATGCATCAGGAGCCACATAAAAGGGCTTTCGAGCAACCTTATCTCTGGTCTGCGTTATACAACGTCTCTTAATTATGTGTGTTTTCAGTAGCATTTTTTCCCATCTGCGAATGCGTAGGGTGTTATCACAAATGACATGGCCAGTCGTATGTGAAAAAAAAAATCGGGCAAGCACTGAAACTGCGTCATGTAGTTAATAAAAATTTACCGGAAAGGAAACCCCAAGTGCGTATTTCTCGTTGGCACGAAGTTACAATGTAGGTGCGCGGAATATTAAATTGAAGGTCAACACTTTTTCTTTCGGTCGAGGTGCAACCTCGCCCGATTATGTTTCTTCTACTGATAAATAACTCGTGTAGAGCGTCGGCACAATGACTCGCAAAAGTTAGTATGACACCTTAATTAACGCTTTATTTTGGTCATTTGTATCAGATCTATTTGGCCTTACCATGCCCAGTTGCCAGAAACTGGTTATTAAGCAGAACCTAATAACCAGCCAAATTTATCTCAACTAGCGGCTTCTCAGACATAAATGACTTAAAAATTATTCTATTCTGATATTTTGATGTATGCAACGTCACGGCTCAGATCGTTGCGGCAAAGAGGGACTTAACCCTTCCGATTCGAATAAGGCAGAAGGCATTATTTGCAACAAGGCGCCGTAATGTAAGCAAGCAAGCAGAGAAACCAGCGAATAGGCGTGTGCACCGGGAAGATACGCACGGGCGAGCTGGACTTGCGCACTGATGGCCTTCAAAAAAAAAAAAAAAGGAAGAGAGAGAGAAAAAAAGCAGCGCATGCGCGACACTATTCGGCACAAAACAGAGCAGAGGAAACGGTATCAGGATTGTGAAGATAGATAAACTATTTCTTTGCTAATTGCCACGATGTATGCACTCGCACATCTTCCGCGGCAGTCTCACGCTCGTGTACAGCGGGCAACCGCATGCAATGGCCAACCAGCGCTGAAAGTTCCCGCTCCAACAGCGACGCCGTGACACGCACAGCCTAGCGAGCGCGGAATACAGTCTTCAGTAGCGCACGCTGCAATTTCACGTCTGCTAATTCACTGCTAATCTTGAGGCGCACGTGTCCAGCTGACCTGTCTGCGCCGACTTGGTAGAACGCAAGAGCGCGCGCACGATTTCCAATGCGCATGGCCATGGACCACGGTGTACAGTGGACAGAGCTTGAATGGGCGCACTCCATGGGCTAAAGGCAAGCGCCGACATAGGCACGCGTCTGTTATGGTCCAAGATGTTGCGTCACTTTCGCGGCATCCCTACTGGACGGCGGGAGCATTTTTCAGTTGCACTCTAAAAACTGCCGTTGCATCTGCTGTATCGTTGGTTCCCCGTGACGCTACCGGAGTTTTTTTTTTCTATAATGCGAGGTTTAATGCCTCGGGGCATACAGGGGCATGGGATTCGGCCGAATAAGGATGGTTAAATTAACGAAGAAAGATTTGCGGATCTAATAAAGTCCAGGAGGGATCGATAATGTGGTCCCTGCGTCCAAGCAGTGTAGTGGCTAGGATTATGCGGCGAAAGTCCCGCTGCTGCTAGGTGCCGGAGTTGAAGGACCGAGTGACGCAATTGCACATTTTACAAACAGAGGCGAATATCCTCCTGTGTCTGATGGTATCAAGTTTCCGTGCTCACGTAATCTGTTGTTAATACAATGCGCCGCCTAACCTTTAAATAATAATAATAATAATAATAATAATAATAATAATAATAATAATAATAATAATAATAATAATAATAATAATAATAATAATAATAATAATGATGATGATGATGATGATGATGATGATGATGATGATGATAAAACGTTTGCCAGCGGAATCTTGAAGACCGCATCCATGGAATAGTTAGCGCATTCAGTCGCATGCGATGCACTGCCATCTCTTTTTTTTTATTGCGCTTTACGACACAATGGCAAAGTTGATTCGTGAAGTTCAACTTCCCAAAGCAATAAACGAGCTCACAGAGTACACGGGTGTTTTCATACACAGCCCCCTTGTGGATGTGGCAGCCACAGCCGGAAATTGAGTCCGCGACCTCGTATTGAGCACCAGGATGCTATACTGTGCCACCGCGGCGCGCGTAACACTAAAAAGTTTCAGCCTTCTTCATGTAGCCTCGTCATGTCTTAAAAGTAACGAGCACCTTCAACGAGGCTATTAAAAAAAGACTGTCATTTCGTGTGCGCAATGTATGGAACTCAATGGACTGAATGCGCCGTTATGCGCACCTAGGTCGATTACCGCATCATTTCAAAGCTGTCTTGAAGCACCATCGCTTCGGAGAGAGCGGGTAATGAATCCTGGGTCTTTCGTTCTCTTTGGCTATTGGTTTTGTTAGAATCGGGAGGTAAGTGAGTTTACTTGCGGAACCGGTGCTTATTGGTGAAAACGAGTTAAAAAAAGAACGATTGTGATCTACTTGTTACCATTCGATAAACACGTCCAAGAGAGAGAGAGAACGCATTTATTTACAGTTGTTGGCTCGTGAATGATAATTCGCCGGTGACAAATGGGACAAAGCAGCGTGTCAATATTAATACGTAAGTTTCCATCAGCGGCATGTACCGATGTGTCCAGTCGGACTTGAGATTTCCCTTCATCCCACCACCTCGTACTATCGCTGTCACTCTGTCCTGTACTGCTCGTTCCATGCGCGAGCTTAATTTCCTGTTCACGCCACGCAAGCTGTAAAAGGAAAATCACACTCCTGCCATTCGGATTTGCCTAGCCCTACCCGGCTGACTTTCCTAGTTATCTCTTGTCAACGCTAAAGGTAGGGGGGGGGGGGTGCAGATAAACGTACATATTTGAATGTGGCGCTAGGCGGCACAATTATGCATAGCCATCTGCAGGCTAAATGACTATTTGTCAACATGCCGTTTCGAATGGGATGCCAATAAACCACCACCACCACCACCACCACCATCATCATCATCATCATCATCATCGTTATCATCATCATGAACGCGCCGGAGAATGCTCGCGCAATTGCTTCTTGCATACATAAAGTGTAGTTTCATAAAACTACCAATAAGTAGAGGCGTGTCACCTAACCTGAAGGGCAACCAATGAAATTACATATGTCTTTTGCAAGGGTGGCTGAACGGGCATGTTGGTCATGTTGCATCTTTATTTAGCAGTGCGACGATCTACATGAGAATTAAGAGGAGTGCTCTTTCATGTCACATGTAGTGTCTACATGTCCCATGTAGATCGTTGCGTTGCTAACCAAAGATTAAATGAGAAACTACATTTTCCACGCTAAAGACCAGGAAAATACAGGGCCCGCATCGAAAAAAATAACAAGGAGAAAATAAGAAATAAGAAAAATAAATTAGAAAGAAAACATTGCGTCTATATACTATATACATGGCGTTTGCATGGTTATAACGTGCCCTTAACTGGGAGCCTAGCTTAAAGAGATTCATTCTTCATTTGTGGCTTGGACTAAGCCTTGCTATGAAGTATTATGAAAGCAAGAGGTGCGCGATGCGTGAGTATTGGTAAGCGACTATCCACCCCTACCCCGTTTTTTCTTTTGGTGGTATCAGTTTTTCTAAATAAGAAATCCAGCATTTCAGTAAACGCGGCGTGCCTTCGCGTGTGTGGCTCCTATGTCGCTGAACAAGCTGAGATTGAAGTTTTGCTCGGCCTATACGCTGACACGGTTCGAACACACACACACACACAAAGAAAAAGTAACGTCAATGATGATGACTATAAAGAATATGTTTCGAAGAAAAATACATACCCATGATAATAAGAAGAAAATCACATCTCCACGGTGAAAACAGCGCTATACAATAATGCTCGCCGTGTTTCGGGAAGTATCATTCGCAATAAATATTCGCATTGACGCACGCAAAATCTCTGCATCAGTGTGAATACGAGAGCCCGTGTGCGACCTGCTGGTGGTATTGGGCTATCGTGTCGTCTGGGCTGGCGCAGGGCAAGGCTATATAAGCAAACGAAATATCGTGCCATGGTTTCTAGACATTCAGCTTTCTCCATTCTGATGCCTTTACTGTAATGTGCCCATTGTTATACCAGCCTGTTGGACTACTCGAGGACCTATCAAGCACCGTTCGACTCTCTATCTACGCCGACGACATCTGCATCTGGACGTCGGGGGACGACACGGATTCAGCTTCGCGCTCGGCTTCAGAAAGCGGTCTCTTCGAAACCATGCTACCTTCGTAAACAAGGACTGGCGGCGACGTGGGAAAAGTGCGCATTGGTGGCATTTACCCGGAAGCCAATGTCCGCATACGGCATATCAATCAACGGACAAGTGATATCGTCCAGTAGAAGTAACAGGTTCTTGCGGGTTGTGATTCACAGAGACCTACCCTGTACTCCTCACGTGAACCACGTGTAAAAGCCTCCGAGTGATATTTGTCATCTGTTTAGGTTCCTATAGCAAGAAATACCTGGGGGCGTACACACAATCTATGTTACAGCTGTACAGGGTGTTGTTTGTTGGGTACAGGGTGTTATATCCGACACCTGCAACACCAATTTGTGTACACTTCAGAGAGTTCAGGCCCAAGCTCTGAGGATATGCCTTGAATTACTACGCAGTGCGTCGACGGCTGAAACTATTGCCGTTTCTCAAGATTATTCAATCACGCCGCACATCACCTCCGAGACAATGCAATGCGTGCACATGTCAGACACACTTCCCGGACCCGTTGGCAACACCTCGCCGAACTCCCCTTGGAAAGCCCCGCACGTCATTTAGCACAACTGTCAGTGCATATCGCGCCTCGCTTACATAGGGGTACACACCTACGGCCAGGCCGATGTCTCCTCCATGGTGTTTGTGCCATCCCGAAGTACATCTCAGAATTCCAGGACTTCAGAAAAGGTCAGATCTACCACTGTCTGCTCTAAAACAATTGAGCTTACTCCTGTTGTACGAGAGATACAGTAGCCACGTACACATCTATACTGACCGATCGACCACATCGACCAGTTCTGGCGGTGCTGTGCTTATACCGACAAGAGGAATAACACTGCGATTTAAGACGACACATGTGACGACGTCCACGGCTGTAGAACTAACGGCTCTGCGCAGTGCGCTTCGATTGATTGATTGATAGTCGGAAAATACGGCGCAGTGCGCCGTATTTTCCGACTAGAGACCGGCTTTACACAGCATGCAGTCAATTCTCCGACGTGGAGCTCATCAACGGCTAACATATGAAATTGTCGAACTTCAACTCGACGTCAAGCAGAAAGGCTACGAAATTATTTTCCAGTGGCTGCCTGGCCATTGAGGGATCAGTGGAAATGATCAAGCAGACAAAGCTGCCCGAGAGGCACATCAAGAACAACACAGCGTTCCCATTCCTCTTTCCAGGACAGGCGCTGCAAGGCAGCTTCGCCACCTGGAACGCAAGCTCATTTTAACAGAGTGGAACACTCCAAATATAAGGCGCACCTGTTTGCACGTACTGAATCTTTGGCTCCAACACCGACCTCCACCTGGGCTTCAGCGACGTGAGGCAACACTCCCATACCGGCTGTAGTTGGGAGTGGCTTCCACGAAGACGTACATTACTTTGATCGGAATGACCGACAATGCTGCATGCGACGTTTGGGGCGGCGAAACGCTAGAACATCGAACATTCATTGTGCCGCTGTCATCGATTTCAGTCGGAAGGACAAACATCATCTATCGCATTGCGAAGACTGGACGACCGGCCATTGTCCATGCAGGTGCTACTTGAATACCGTCCCCATCGCTCGTCGACCCACAAAACTGTGAAGAAACTCCTTGCGAAATATACTTGTCGGATATTTCTGTGGGCCCAAGGCTGTCAGGATGATTATATGGTTTTTCAACTACGTCCTTTGTCATCGCAAGTCTAGCTATAGCTCCGTTGTCGGCCTCTATAAATTTCTGTTCATATACAAAAATCATATAAGGCCCTCAGGGCCTTATATGAGGCCCTAACGGTAAGGGTATTTATTACCAGTGTGACACAAAAACACCCGTAAGGGTGTAAACATCTTTATAGGGATGCGAGTATTGAACTGAAGCAAATCGAAATGACATTAAAAGAACAATCGCGCTGCCAAAGGAGGCGTGGACAAGGCGATAGAGACATTAAAAAGAGTTTATTCTATTGGTAAAATAACCAAAAATCGATAAACAATAGAGTGCGAATGTGAAAGCACACAAGCTAGGAGAGGCTACGCGCAGTTATGTATACTATCCAGAGCACCTAGAGTATAGCCTGGATAATGGCCTCTTACCAAAGTATAACGCCTTGTGAGTCTAACCTCTCAGCTTATGAACCCGGAAAGCCACATGAGTTGTACCGTAGCACTTGAAGGTGACAGACTTGATTTCCCGGCTGGAACTACTGTCTTGTTTTTCTTTCGAGTGCTTCCATTTTCACCCGCCAGAGTAAGGTAACAAACCCGGGACAAAGTCTAGATCCCTGCCCTTCCTTTCTTCCCTCTAGGCTGGATCCGAAGCCGGGTGTTGTGTGACTTTTTTCACGGTGTACGAGTCACATTACATATATGCCTAAGTATATATGTATGAATAACGTAGTCAAGCTTTAAGACAAACTAAAATATATTGCAATAGAACTTAACTAGGGGCTAGTTGGTAACGATTGACAGTTAGACTGCAGCGCGCTCGAAAGACGGGTACTGCAGAGTTAACAATCAGCGCTTGTCTGTTAACTCTGCCAGGGTCCTTCGTCAGTTTTGCGCACTGCAGTTCAAAATTGAATGTAAAAAAAAAAACTATGCAGATCCCACGTACTGTGGGAATCAATGTAAGCGAAGCTTTTCGTGCTCCATGCTTTGATTGACAATAATTAGAGGTGATGTTGACAGCTAAAGCTTAATTTCTTCAACGTTTAGGCTAACACGAGAGTGGCGAGTTGATGTTAAACGTTACCTTGCGTGCACCACTTCTGTTTGTCTGCGTAGTACACAGAACACACAGGGAGAGGTGTTTGCTTGATGCATTGTTGTGCGCCATATTTTATAACTTCTGAGAGGGTTGAGGGTTGCCATTTTCTCACATGGCACATCGCATTGTGGCAGAAGTATTAAACTTGAATTGTATTGTGGGGCTGTACATTAGAAAACCACACTCGGATTATGAGGCAAGCCGTAATGGCGGATTCTAGATTAATTTTGACACCGTGACGTTCTTTAACGTGTCCCAAAACCTAAGTGCACGTGCGTTTTCTATGCCCCCCCCCCCCCCCCCCCTGTGGAAATGCGGCTGCCGCGATTGGTATCAAATCCACGACCTCTAGCAATGCCATAGCCGCAAAGCTAACGCGGCGGCCACAGAAGTGTTGATTTGACGGTCAGCCGCTCCCGTAGTGTCTCCTGGAGCCTGCGGTGCGCTTTAATTAATGCGGCTCTGCTTCTGCACGCCCTGCGTAAGTTGCCCGCTTGACATGTTTGCATGGCGTTTACTATTCAGATAGAAGCAACGTACTGTACCGTATCTTGAACTTAAGCTTATCCTGTTTCCCCGCAAGCGCTGTCGTATAGCAGTAGGGTTTCCTTGACTTCTCACGTAACCTCCCTCTCTCTTATATTGGAACTGCCTCTTCTCCCTATCCTTCTTCTCTTCTCTACAGTTCTATCTACAGGGAAGCGCTGCAGTTTCTTCAATGCTTTTGAGGGGACTCGCGGATAATTACAACGGTCAAGCGGCTAATGTGGCGACGGCCAGGGAGCTCCAGAGGGCATTGTGCCCATTCGACGTGGTAGGACATTAGGCAGTATAATTGCAAAAGCTTGGTGGCGCAACACACCGCCCTGTTCCAGAGGAGACGCTCATAACATCCATCCACATCCATCCGTGGTGGGGTGAAAACGAGCTCCCGTCGCGTTTTCTCTCTTACTCACGCTGTCATCGCTCTAAACGCTCTGAACACACCCTTCCCCCCCCCTCCCCCACCACCACCACCCCCAACGCGGTGTGCGCGACAGCAGCCCACAGCAGCAGCAGCAGTGCGAAAGTCGAAGGAAAAGGCAAAAAAAAAAGCTTCGCTTTAATATATTGTCGATGGAGCGCTCGACAAAGTTTCCAAAATTTCAGACGACCCGCAAATTGCACTTCCGGAAAGGTAGCCTGCCATTATCGTGAAAGGGTATACGAGCGAATATGGCCGCTGGCCACTTTCAGTAGTTGCGAGCTCGCGCCTAGGAGGATTCACCAGACCTTGAAGAAATCCAGGTGACTAGGGCTGAACGGGAACGCAACGACTAGCAACCCATGAACGGAGCCGCCTTTTAGTCCAAGAAAATAGCCAAGAGTTCAGACGTGAATATTTTCAACAGCGATGTATGACTCAATTGCGTCTTCAAGAGACATTCGGTGCCCTTCTGGTGCGTTGTTGAGCGGGTGATAAGAATATCTTTATTGATTCAGGGTCAAATAACTGCCGTCGTCTGTACAGCTTTTCCTTCTGAAACGACATCTTTCATTTCTAATTAATAACAGCAGTTCGGAGAAGCCAGGCATGCGTTGCGGGATCATGCTGTTAAGCCATATACAACTTCTCGTGGTACCCTCGGGTTCGGCCGCCCCCCCCCCTACCCCCCCCCCCCCCCCCCCCCCGTAACGGGAGCCTACTATATTTAATGTTAAACGTCATCGTTTTATCGCTTCAAACTATGAGTGGCATATAAGTATAGGTGGCATTAAATCATCCACCAGCCTCCCCAGTATAACACTTTGTAGGAATATTTCAGAACTTTCCTTTTTCCAAAAAATGTATTATAACTTCCCACAGCTAAGGAACACTATTCTACTTGCACCCTACCGCACTTCTCACCGTCTGTTCAACAACCTCAGCCTAAATCGCTTGCACAGTACTTATAATGCCTTCAACAAATATTTCTTACCTACTGCTATTGACCTATGCAACGCGCTACCCGACGATATAGTAAATGAAAGTAATTCAGATAAATTTAGGCACATATTGTCGCGTTTTTTAAACCCTTAACCTACCACCACTGCGCTGTTACTCTGTTATACTGCCGGTCGTGCTGCCAGTTGTACTGCCGGTTGTGCTACCAGATCTACTATTTTCTTTTTTTCGGCCATCGTCTTCAGGCATGCATACCAAGTTTTGTTAACCATTATATTAGTAATTTAGCCATTGTGTAATAATGACCATAATGTTTATTGATGCCTCCCCTCCCCTTATGTAATACCCTGAAAGGGACCATAGATGATGATAACATTTTCGGTGCACTTGTACTAAACACTTACTTATTATGCTTATGCTTATTGTTAAAAGCAGCTGTGGTACATAAAAATAACTTTGATATCGCAGTGCTGCTAACCCAATATTCTGTATGGTCAAGAGTCGAGACTGATACCGCAGATTAAATATATTTTCCAGGCGGCTAGTTGCAGAGCAAGTGCTCCTGCTTTTAGGCCAACATGGCACAAAAAAAGAAAGAAAGCATAAAGATCGCTTATGTACATGAAAGAGGTTGCAAAAGCTACGCGTGCAACTTGTCATCTGCACCTGAAGGGCTGCTCGATCGTCATCCACCAAGAAACACTCGACCTACTCTCAGCAGTCCTGGACGAATGGACGCGAAGGCAGCTGCGGAAGCGCCCAGCGCCGGCACTCCACAATCACCTCGAAACCAGCCGCGTACTTTCGCATAGCCGTCAAGTAGCACAGAAGATTTCATGCTTCGAGCGGAACCGGAAACAGATTGCCATACCATCGGAGAACGCGCCAGCGTTTGCGCCAGCAACACCCTGCAGCTTTTTTCTCCGAAGACGTTCAATTGCACCGAGAGATTTACTGCAAAGGAACTCTTTCTTCCTTCTTCTTTTGAACATGCACAAAACGTTTTTCAATGCGGAGGTTCGCTCTTAAACAGATTTCTGGAACGAGAGCAAGTGGCAAAAATTTTCCTCTTAGGGAAAAGAAGTAAATTAACGCTGCTTGTCACGTGCGGCGCCTCCAAAGAAACTAAGTCGGTAGCTTGAATAAGGAACTTCCGTCTAAGGGAGCGCTCCGAATAAGTTTGCACGCGTAGCACATTTATGGTCACATGCATCACAGATGAATTACTTGCGCTCGAATCGAAATAACTGCCTTCCTGTCTTCCGCGAGCGGTGCACGAGGTATTCCAATACAAAGGAGACGCTGACGCAATGGTCACTGGCACGTATGTCTTATATTCCATCAGAAACCGTGTAAATATTGACTTATATGCTATGCATGTACAATATATATGTCTAGAAAAGATAACTTGTGCGCGATATTTTAGAAGTGGATGAATAAAGGTAATAAAAATTAAAACATTTTTTTCGTCATTTTTTAAAGTAGTAGTAGTATTAATAGAAAGCACTGGATATCTCGCAGCACTTAATGGAAAAAAATAATCATGCGGATCCCACGCACTGTGGAAATCGATGTAAGCAAAGCTTTCTGCGCTTTCTCGTTGATTGACGACAATTGGTGGCGATGACGGCGAATGGTTAATTTCTTCAGCGTTTATTGCCATACTAGAGAGGCGGGTCGTTGAAGGTTGCCTCGTGTGTGCCTGAATGCTGTTTGTTTGCGTAGCACGCAGAACCCACAGCGAGACGTGTTTTCTGGAGGCGTTGTTGCGCGCCATTGTTCACAGTGCCCGAGAAGGTTAGCATTGTCATTGCCTCACACGGCACACCACATCGTGGCAGAAATATTAAACTTTATTAGAATTGGGGACTTCACGCATGAAAACCACAAATGGATTATGAAGCGCGCCGTAGTGGGGGACCCCCGGTTAATTTTGCCCACCGTTACTGGCACGAAAAGCGATTCGTGCACTAGTGCAATACTTTAAGTGCACCTGCTTAGGAGAACGTTTATAGTGCCCTGTGTATAGTGTCCCTCCCGCACGCACTCAGTGCTTACTCTTTCCCTTTTTTGCTCTTTCTATTCCCTTTCACCCCAGTGTAGGGTAACAAACCGGGTGCTCTTCTGGTTGACCTCCCTGCCTTTCCTGTCCTTGCTTTCTCGCTCTGGAGTTCCTCAACGTGCACCTAAATCTAAGCGAACCAGCGCATTGCTCGAGGTCGAGGTTTCGTCCCCGTCGAAAGGCGGCCGCCGCTTGCCGGCATCGCAAATCGCAACTGCCACCTCGAGCAATGCCATAACCACTTAGCAATCGTGGCCGGCACAGAATTCTTGACTTGCGGGGCGACCGCTTGCGTAGTATCTTCCTGACGCAGCGGTGCTTTCACGCAGATTTACGTCCGTACGCCCTGCGTCAGTTGTCCGCTGGGTAAATTTGGTCGGTGCTTATTTTTCAGGAACAGCAGAAACGTACCGTATTGAATCGCACTGCATACTGAATTTGCATTTATCCAATTTGTCTGCAACTGTTACCATATCTAGTAGTAGCGTCTCGTTTATCGAAGAGACCCCAAACGAGGCGTGCTTTCTCACGTCTCCTTTCCGTTGCCTCGCGCTCCCCCCATGTGTGCGAGCTGCCACAAGTTAATAGTGGGAACTCATACCGTGACTTTGTCGGCTCTGTCCATTTTCAGCCTCCCCTTATCACCTCCTCTTTACCATTCTATCTACCTCCTCTCTGGACTGTTGCGCGTGAGTACAAAGGCAAGCTCGGCACCTTCTGCAATGCTATGTCACGCATAATTACTGCGGTCTAGTGGGTATTGTTGTGACGCCCAGGAAACTCGAGGGGTCATTGTGCCCATACGTGGGAAAGGTCTGATAGACCCCAAACGAGTTTTTGACGTCGCCTTACCCCTCTGCAGCGTTCCTGCTATGTATATTGACAAGTGTACTTGTTTAGCTTTGTCGGGTGACTGATTTTCACCGGATAACAAATGTTAAACGCTATCGCTCAGCGCAGCATGCGCCTGCATGTATCGGAAGTGTCTCGAATGTTATCGATGGTTCTATCCGTTGTCTGTTGTCACCCAACCTTGCGTAATCTGATTTTAAGCGCGACGCGAATTGTGTAGTTCTTTCTGGAAGACACACGGGCATCAGTGATTACGCTGGAACCTTCGACGACTCATGTATAAAAGCCGACGCGCTTGACCCACTCATCAGATTTTTGACGATCGCGGACTCTGCGCGCCGCTATCGTAGTGCTTGAATATTGCTTGTTTTGTGGGGCGCAAGCTCGCCCAATAAAGAGTGAAATTTGTAACTCACAGTTTTGACATTGTGTCGTTCTTCACTGTGACTACCACGTGACATCTGGTGGAAGTGCTTTTGCGGTCCGTGCGACATTCGTATAACTGTCCATGTACAAGTCCGTCACTTCTTGCTGCCAGCAGATTCGTGTGCGTGATATGAACGCTCGTAAGGTTCTAGCTGACCGAACAGCGCGGCATGCGCGTCGCGCAGAAGGCCTTAGAAGGTCAATTCCCTAGAATGGATACGTGCCACTGTGACAGAAGGGCTGCAGAGACCTTATATATATTAGAGATATCTCGTACTTCACAGGGCATACACTTTTCATCCCCATTCTTCCCTCGACAAGCATCATATATCTGTAGTAAAACAGCGCAACAGAACACAAGGGACCAGACGAAGAGGAACGACACGTACACAGGGCGCAGTGTCTCTGGCGCTGTTTTACAACGGATATGAACCAACTAGGCCAAAAATACCATGGCATATCGCCTTCGTACTTTTGACGCAGACAGCTAGCAGCACGCGACGAGACTTGCTCATGTCATTCGCTAGTGCTGCAACCTCGCTGACTCAAACAAGGTTCTTGTAATGTTCCGTTCCTGATTAAACTGACCACTGTAATTGCGTGCACTTTACATTCGAGGGAAATTACTATTGACGGACCGACCATACTTGTCAAAACTACGTGCTGTCGTGAATGAACGCTCCTGCATGGCCAACTTACGAATAGTATACGCAAATTTCTTTATAGCGAAAAGAAGGTCTGATTAATAAGTATAAGTGCGTGTGCGTTTGCGCGTGTGTGTGCGTGTGTGTGTGCGTGTTGCCAAGATGCAATCGCTGCACAGCGGTATAGTATTTCAAGCTGTACCTCAGCATGGTTATTTAAGACGTGTATCAATTCTCCTAACTGTACGACATGCGACGAGACAGGAGAAATTTAACACTTTCTATGGTCAAGCCCTTTCCGCATACGTGCTGCAGCACCTTGTGTTCCCCGAAGGATCAGTTATAGCCCGCAAAGAAGGCTTAAGTCTCCTTATCGCATTCATGAGGCAGACTAGTCTGATCGACATGTGGTAAAACACCACTGATTCTATAAGAGACGCTCGGGCGTCTCCACGCGTTGTTGACAACAAAGAACTTAGCCTTTACTATCGATAAATTTGCCAGAAGCATTAAATGCGGAAAGAGAAGCAGAACAGGGCTCCATTTTGTCTGGAGAAGAGAAATATTGAAACTGAAACATTTTACGATGATTTGCAGAGGCCGAAGGGGATTATTCGCAAGCGGAAGTGGCTCCTGCCTGTCGCCTACGTGCTATTTGAATGGACTGAGCTGTTCGCATGCCCGCTTTTCGCAGAGATGCTGCATACTGAAAATATAGAGTGCACACACTCCACTAGAGACCGGCGCGTGCGTGCCTAAGCGCCCTGAAATCGTTTTAGAACGGCGCGTTCGCGCATCGTCTGTCGCTCCACTTGGCGTTGGAGCAGATGCACATGCCCGTACGGGGCAGCCTCCAATGTTTACGCGCACATAAGCACTCACGCGAACAACGATCTCTTGGAGCTCGAGTGCGCTGTTCCCTCTCGTAATGGCTGCTCTCAGGGTAACTCTCGGCAGATTTATCTCTTCAAAGCGCTGTGTAAGCACATCGCGTACAAGGCAAGACCCAAGTGCCCGACAGTTAAGACCATCTCAGCACGTGCTGCTAAGTCGCTTTCGAGAAGCCGTCGGATCTAGCGACTGGATCACTGTAGTGTGATCGCCGATTGGTGTTACATTCCGCAATACTTATACCATGTTATGATGTAGTGGAGTACTGTAGAGACGAGCAGTGCCACAGATTGATCAAAATATGCGCCAGTCCTCGGGAAGGCACGCAGTTATGTAAGACTCTGCTGAGAAATTGACAGGAGCGGATAATATTAAACGAGGCACTTTTTTGTAGGAAGGGTGCCCAGTTGTCTGAGCTTCTGCCATTGCTGTCAACTGCTAGTTTTCGGCTACACATACTTTCGCGGTTTATTCAAAAATGGTGGCCTTGATGATAGGGTCACTTATGTGGCAGACCTTGGGCTGACAAATAGATAAGAAATAAACTGCGAAGGAGCAGAAACAAACCTGCGTTTGCGTTATCTAGTGCCACTGATACATTTGGGCAAGCTTCGGGAAAATCAAAATCTAGCCTAACTACAAGGGACGTTCATAAAATGTGTACTATCGGGGCCATAAATTTGGAACAGGAGTACACGATAAACATCAAAATGAGTGATCGTCTTTCTCTTTTACCGGAATATTAAAAAAACTGTTCATTATAGCACTGCGGAACACACCTTGGACATCAAAACAAAAATGACAGCGTATATTAGAAAATTCGATTGAAGAACAAATAGTGATCCGGCTTTCTGCACATCAAGAGACCCAATGCCAAGGAGATTAATGCGAGACGATGAGTGTGACAATATTCCAGCTTATGACACTGTTATAAAACGGTGCAGGTGATTTCTGTGCAGTCGAAAAAGCCTGGACGACGCTAAATTAAGCGGCCGACATTCACTCGATGGTGAACCTAAAATTGATGCGCAAGTGGATGCTCATAGAGCTTGCTTACCCGCACATAAGGGTTGAACAAATAGTGAAGCAGTTTAACGTGAGCGCTGGCTCAGATTGAACTCCCAACTGAGTCTTCTCGCTTAATCTTTGTTCCTTCATGAAATAATGCGAACACCCCTCGTACAGCTCACGCTGCGAAGTGGGCTTATTCATTCTAATACCGATGTGTTTTGTGTCAAAACAAACAGTGTTTTTCGTGGGATGCCGTTTGATACGTCGCACATGAGTATGATAGAACTGCGTGGTTAGAGTGGACGAGGCGTGAGTGCCCGTATTCTCAACTGAGCCACAGAGATCGCGAACGCACAATCCGGTGAGCGCCATTTGTTGCTACAGCCTAGATGGCGATAGTGACAATGCATTCAGAGTAACCGACATATGAACTCAAATGAGGTCCTCAAGCATGCCATCCCGCCTTCATTTTGAATGTCTTCACTTCTCTACCTTTCATTAAAGTAGTTCGTACGCATGAACGCTTGGTATGGACAGGGGCCGACCAATCGTAACGGCGAATATCTTATTAACGAAGCCAGTCGACAAATGAAAAACAGTTCTTACGAGCGAAGTGTTTTGTGAATCCCTGAGGCTGGAATCCACTTGCGCACGCACGCACGCACGCACGCACGCACGCACGCACGCACGCACGCACGCACGCACGCACGCACGCACGCACGCACGCTCAAGTTGTTCGTAAGAACTTTATGTAATCGATTTTTATGTCATAACAAGTTATACTTTGGGACGGCTTGATGCGCCATATGTATGCACACCCGTTTACGTACAAGCGAAATGAACGACAATCAACTGGAGCATAGTTCGCTATATATGTAGGCTATCCGGATCGGCGCCTGTTCTGTACGAACTGCTCTAGCGTAAGAGCTGTTTTGCAAATAACACGGGTCGGTTCGCAAGAACATGCGCAGATCAATCTCGAAAGAGAACAAGCAATCATTCCAGCGAGCAGGCTATGCTTTGAGAAATCAGGAAATCTTGTTCTCTCAGGACCATAAAATTGAATTGAATATCATAAAAGGCGACCGGTCAGGAACAATCTGCTCGTACGAATGAGGGCATGCCTTTACAGAGCAGTTGTCACGCTAATGTGGGGCTGGATTTGCAAAGCTCTGCGCTCGTAAGTGCGGCTTGGCATTGGCCAGCCAGCCGCTTTCACTAATATGTCTAGCATCACGATTGACTGGCATCCGCTCTTACCAACAATTCTAGCGTAAGAACATTTTTCGAATACGGGTTGTAGCTTGATGGCTGTAAATTGTGATAGCGAACATAATATTACTGTAGGCGGCCGATCAACGATAAACAGTTGTCACGAATGAAAATATCTGTAAATTCGACCCGAGGACCCGTTTTCACAAGGCGCCTCGTGCGCTGAAGTGGTTTGTAAGAACAGGTGTCGGTCAATCGTGATAGCGACCATGTCATTAGCAATTCGGTTGGCCAATGAAAAAAATTCCCTGAAAAAGTAAATAAACCTTCATGAATTCAGCCCGTTTACATGCCTTTCGTACGCAATCTCGACTCGTGATTGGAAAGACAGATATTTTGGCCTTTGATGCAATCACTGGAAAGTGGAAAGTGTGACGAGCACCAGCCATTGAAACATATTCGCTTACGATCAGCCTTCTGAATCCATAGACCCGGATTTAAGACGTTCACATACTCAAGGCATGTTGGTGAGGACAGGCAGTACATTGTCTTGTTGATAGGGAAGTGATTTCTGCACACACCTATTTTTCTATGATTTGCCATAGAGAAAAAAAAATAAGCAAATGTAAAGTGCAGTCGCCACTGCATACTACGAGTGCGATCGCTCGTCCGCTGCCGTCCTACTCACTCTCTCGGCACAAGGGCACAGCTTCGTGTGTCCAATTCCCGAACTGGCAGACGGTGACGTTGGGCCCCACCAGCTGGTATCCGTCGGTACAGCGGAACAGTGCTCGCATGCCGTGGTCCGTCTTGGGCGCGATCACGAAGCCATGCGCAGGCCGCTCGGGAAGGCTCTTGCATCGGGCTGTGCGCGTAACAATGTAAAAAGGCGACATAAATGTAATCGCGGAACGTTTTATTGTGCAGTTACTGCTCTACATTATGCCAAGCCACTAACACTAAAGCGCGACAGAGTGAGATTCTCTCCCTAAGGCCTCTATTTTTTCCCTCTCACTTGTTCTTTTGATGTTTTCAAGGCGAAGTCTTCTTTGTGGAGCCGGGTGGGTTTTGTTACTGTAGTGGTTGGTTGGAGCATGGAGAGGAGGAATGGGGAGCAGGGGCCACTACATCTTCACTGGGCAGGCGATGAAAAGCGATGAATTGTGTCGCTTCGCAGTGCATCGCGCAGGCTTCGCGCACACAGATAAGCTGGTAAATTTTCACTGTGCTGCGTTACTACGGGCCCTAGAATACCGTACCGCCATTTGCAGCGACGGCCGCTGCTTCCGTCTCTATGTCTAGAGTGCCGTTTTCTGTCAATAAAGCGGTGAAGTGAAGTGAAGCTTCTGCGGTGAACAGCCATGCCGCTGAGTTACCATTACGCTAATGGACAGGGAATGGCCAGGTCATTGTCATGACTGACTTTATTGGGAATAGCACTGCAGCGCCCCTGGCCACTGCTCCCCGTATGAAGTCCCTCGTGCGTGAGACCCTCTAGAAGTTATCCGCGTGTAAGCTTTCGCCTCACTGTCGCCACAGGCGGCAAAAAGTGCAAAATTTAATAATTCGCTCAATACTCGTTCGTCATAAGAAACTTATTGCATTAAAAACGAAAAAAAACAGACACTTTAAGAAAGAAAATGTTTGCTATTTTATTTGTTGTATTTAGCGTATTCGACTGAAGGAATGTGTAGGTGCAAGAATGCGCCGCATGTGCCCTGTTCGCATCCGACGAAGGATAGGAAGATAATACCCGAAAGAGGAGGCACGCCGTTGAGGCGCCCGAGAATGGCGTGACAAGCGGCTCACGGCAAGTGTGTAAATAGACAGACGGTCAGTCACAGTATTGCTATAAGTTGCGATAATCCGTCGATAACAATACGCGGCGCTGGCGCGTTTCGTTGCGCAGCCTTCTGCGCTTGAAACGCGGAAGCAGTGTGCCGCGCAGGGAGCGCTCATGTTGCCACACGCGGCTTTTTCTCGACAATTTTTTTTGCCTGCTGTTATTGCGCGTTCCGTGCTATCTTGGATAACTGACTGCCATCGAGCAAACTCTGGTAAATCTCGTGAGAACGACAAACTCGGCGCATCCTGCATAGCACCCTTGGCCTCAGTCGTTTTGTCTGATTTGCCAGTGTGCAGCCAACAGTGTCCGCTTTCAAAAGTGTGTGCATGTGGGGTGGGGGGTGGATGGCAAGTACCCTGCCCCCGATAGATACGCCTATGCTTAATTATCACTTTGTCGACAGCGTCGTCCCTCTTTGGCTCTGATAAGTGTCTGCTACGCTAACCTCACGCTACAAGAAGCTTGTAGCTAAGAATTGCGCACCAAAGAGAAATATTTGTGAATACGACCCGAACAGTTACGTGCCTTCGAGTACAAGCATCTATATGTGACTTCTATTGACTTTTATAGAAGTGTGACCGCTTATGCACCAGTTGAAAATTATTGAACGAATCGCTAGGGTTACAAAACGCTTAAATGCGGGAAATTTCTGTCACATCGGCGCCGCGAACACTGGCATCGAACGCTTGAGTCTACTTTGCACTCGCGTCGATAAAGTATATGCGAGCGGCGGAGCCCTTATTTCAATCAACAAACTGCTGCAACGTTGGGCCAACAATATTTTTTTGGTTGTACACTTCTTACAGTTGTGAAATAATACCTTTGTTAAGACAGGTACTGTTAGAATGAAACCGCCTCGTGATAGATAAAATAAACTTTTTTGTCCAACGGTTAGGGGGATCTACTCACTCCCCGACACGCAGGTCAGGGGGTAGGTGCCGCCACCTCAGATGCAGGCTGGGAGGTCTTGGGTCCCAGCAGCCTCTTAAGCCAATTGAACGAACCGGAGCTGGAGCTCAGAGTCCAAGCTGCACAGCAGGTTCTTCCAGGTGTCTTAACTACCTATATTGTGCGTCCCCCAAGGAGAGTATGGGCATTCCCATATTATGTGGACGAGGGTCCCTCTCGCTCCACTAAGATTACACCTATCGCTCCTGGTCTTGGGGAGCATGTGGTTCGCTATAAGTTTGCAGTCGTCTCCATGCGACTGCTTGTCTGTTGTTTAATTTCGGGTCTGGCGGGGATACCAGTCTACGAGCCAATCTATAATGCTGCGTGATCTCCCCATATTTTAGCGTGCGCTCTCCTCTCGCTCGGTCATCAAGGGGCGCCGCAGCGGCTCGGCGGTAGAGATCTCGAGCCAGCTCGTGGGCCGCCTCGTTGCCGGGGACGGCTTCGTGCGCCGGAGTCCAAATTATTTGAATTTTTCTATCTAAATTTTTCTGGCCTAGGATTCTGGCCGCTAAGGGCGAGATCCTTCCCTTGCTAAAATTTTGTATGGCAGTTTTGCTGTCAGTGATCACAAATTTCGCGTCTGTTCCAGCGCAAGCTAACGGGATCGCAATTTCCTCGGCACCTTCTATGCTCCGCCCTCGCAGAGTGGTAGTTGTCACGGGATTGCCCCGGCCGCTGACGGCCATTGCCACCGTAGAAGCGCCGCCACCATAAAACCGCCGCCACCTCCCGCCGTGTGTACATAGACCACCTCATGTTCCAAAATTTCGCCGAATCTAATTTGTAATGCTTCGGCTCGCTTTTGCCTCCTGTCTTTGTGATGTTCCGGGTGCATGTCTGTTGGGGGGGGGGGGGGGGGATAGTCCGATTTTTTCTGACTTCCGTGTCTACCTCCACCTTTCGGGTGGGGCCTCTACCCGTTTTTATTCCAACTTTGGTCAATATGGCACTTCCTGTCCTCATGGTGCTAAGTGTCAATTTGAGAGGTTCTCACCGTTTCCGCCAGTTCTGCCCGTGTATTGTGCACCCCTAGAGCCATCAGTCTTTCTGTAGATGTGCACATGGACAGTCCCAGCGCTCTTTTTACGCATTTTTTCGTTAGAGAATCAATCTTTTATCTTTCCACCGCTTTCAAATCGAGATATGGCGTTTCGTAGCTCACCCAGCTGAAGATGTACGCCTGTATTAGTTTTATCAAAATTTTCTCCTTTAACCCTCAGCCTTTGCTGGCCACCCGCGTAATTAGGCTCAGGGTCTGCATAGCATGATTCTGCAGCCTCTTGACGGTCTTGCCATTATGGCAGTGTGAATGGGGAATCAGGCCCAAGATTCTGACTTGCTCGACTATTGGTACCTCCTTACCCGCCACTTTAATTTTGATCTCCGACGGTGCCTTGCACCTTAAGTGCTCCGGATTGTATATAAACAATTCTGATTTCTGAGGGCAAGCACGCTACGCCTCTCTCGGCCGCGTAATTGACTACGATGTCGGTGGCGGCCTGGAGCCGCTTTGTGAAAGAAAAGGGGTGAAACCACCAGGTATGGGCATATGTCCGTGCAGTAATGCGTTGCGCGTAGGCTATACTCTCGCCTGTGATATTCGAGCCCCTGCTTTGACGATGTAACACATAATAAAAGCGACGAACTACACGTCATGTTTACAGTCCCTTAGAGAGGTAGGGGAAGGTGCGTGCAAGGAAAGACAGGAAGTTAGAGTAACGGCGAAAGCAAGGAACGAGACTCAGCTGCTGCGGCTGCATATGTGCACTTGGGTGACACATACCAAGGCCATGGCGACCAACTCGTACTCCTTTCCAAATTAATATAGAAGGCAAAGCTATGCTGGGGTGTTGTGCGGTTCTTCTTTCGTCCAACCCCAGGACACTTGCGTGTGCAGTGGTGGTAACCCACCTGGAGCGCAGATTGGTAGATGCGTCCACGATCCGTTGTTGCACCGTGGCGGCGTGGAATTATAAGCCAGCTCGTAGTGCTCGTGGCAGCTGACGCTGAGCCGGCGCCCGTGCTCCAACCGGGATTCAGGCGTCGATAGATTCACGTATGCGTGTTCCAACGTTGGAATCTTGCATGGCGCTGCATCGAAAACATGTTCGTGACGTGTAAGAACCCAGGCAAGTATTCATGAAAAGTTATTATGTTAGAATTGTTCGTAACAGCAGATTGCAGCCAGTCCTGATATTGGACATATTATTAGCGAAGGCGGCCGGCCAGTCACAAAGAGCACTTACCAAAGAGAAGCTTTGCGAACTCGGTCCCGGATTCTAGAAGCTTTTTGTTCGTAAGAGCATATTGACATTGGGCATACGTTGATAATGCGTTTGCTATCACGATAGACCAGCGCCCCTGATTCGAAGGCCGCGGGTCTACCCATTTTTCTTGGATATGGTGAACGGACGCATGTCTTTTATCAACTTCTATGAGAGAAAATAGGTCGGGCGCCTAATAAAGGCTCATGCTTAAGATAATCTTTCTTATAGGCATTTTCACAGGTACAGAGCAGGTGAAAGTGTCGCAGCTGTGGCACTGCGACACGGTGCCTCTAGCTGTGCGATGGAGCCAAGTTATTCCTTCAATTGGACTGCTTCCTGGAAATTTCATTCTAATTGTTAAGTTGCATTTAGGGGCATAAATAATTTGCTGCAGGTGCTTCGGGTGTCTGGTTTGTGTTATTAGACGCGCTAACATGCGCGGCTGCATCTGGGTGTGTATGATTTTGAGTTCTACATTGCGGTGTCAGGGCCGCGAAAGTGTGGATAATGTTCACTTTGTGAGCAGCTATGCGTGGCTATTATTATTATTATTATTATTATTATTATTATTATTATTATTATTATTATTATTATTATTATTATTATTATTATTATTGTTGTTGTTGTTGTTGTTGTTGTTGTTGTTGTTGTTGTTGAGACGTATCAACAACAACACAAAATAGAAAGCTCGGTCAACTATTTTACGCATGGCTTGGTCCTCCGATTTCTGGCGCCGTCCTATTTGCCATAGAAAGAGAGTTCATCCGTCTGTATCCTCCTTTCGCTCGTCAGCGGATTGCGCCGAGGTGCTGTCTTTCGTACTTCAAAATTCGCGTACTTCGCCAAGGCCAAATTGAACGCATAGCATCCTGAATGGTCTTGGCGATCTGAACTTGGAGTGTGGACGAAAAGCGTTCGTGGCATACGTCTTCCATTAGTGATTTAAATACGGACCAATCTATTATTTGTTAAAGATTTGATGAAGTCGATTTGGCTAGGCCCTTTATATTCGAGTACCTAGGAATGTGGTCGCTTCCGTGGGTTTCTATATCTGCGAACCTGTGGATACTGCCAGTAAGACATCGTGAGACAAAAGCCAAGTCTAAACAACTGCTGTACGTCCGGCCGCACAGAAACATGGGGTTGCCATCGTTAAGATAGCAAAATTCATGGTCACAAGCAAAGGAAACTGGGCTTCTTCCTTTAGAATTTACCTTCTTCATCATCATCATCATCATCATCATCATCATCATCATCGTCGTCGTCATCACCGTCATCATCATCATCATATCAATCATCATCATCGTATTCATGTCCACTGCAGGGCGAAGGCCTCCCTGCTATCTCCAATTACCCCTGTCCTGCGCCAACCGCTTCAAAATAGCACCCGCAAATTTCCTAATTTCGTCATTCCATCTAGTCTTCTGCCGTCCTCTACTGCGTTTCCTTCTCTTGGTACCCGTTATGTTACCCTAATGGTCCAACGGTTATCTAGTCTACGCATTACATGACCTGCCCAGCGCCATTTTTTTCTCTTAATGTCTATTAGAATATCGTCTATGCCAGTTTGCTCTCTGATCCAAACTGCTCTCTTTCTGTCTCTTAAAGTTATGCCTAGCATTCTTCATTCCATCACTCCTTGCGCGGTCCTTAACTTGTTCTCAAGCTTGTGGGGATTTGGGAAATTCGACGCGCCATTGCGCGGGCTCATTTCACCCATGTCTGTAATCCAAGCCACGTCGCCCTTGCTCCGAACCGGTTTTAGCGGTGGCGCTCCACTCGCGATGGTTCGCGGGTGAGGGCGGAGCTAGTGACGTCACGCAGCGGCCCCTGGTGGCTACTGCCGTGACGGTACCGGCTCTCTTCTCCTTGGGACAGCACCCGGTACGTACGATGCTCTCTCTCATCCGCCGACACCTTTGTGACTAGGATTGAGCTCACGCACGGCGCCTTTGCCCGTGCGGGGAGCGCGTACCTCGTGTTGTTTTCTATCCCGACGCTAAGCCTAAGAACGGGTGCCTAGTGCTCGCGCGAGGTCGTACCACGCCGAGCCGCACTTATCGGAGGCCCAAGCCGAAGGAGATTGCCCGAGCTCTCGCGAGTTGGCCCATTGGTTATCGCCAGAGCAAGTAGCATAGCCGCCGGGACTTTTCCTAGCGGCACGTCCCAGCTTGAGCCTGTGCTCTCGCAGCGACGTGCTACAGGCGCCCCTAGCTGTATTTTCGCCCTTGGTGCGGGACCCCTTTGGTTCCCCGCCGTCCCGGGACCGGGCGTTTGTGCAGTGTTGGGTGCCGCTGGAAACAATAAACGGTTTCCTTCATTTTAGGGCAATACTGTGTTTTTGCGTGCGTCGCTCGGTAGCCCCTTGTGGCCTGAGCTCGCGCGCAGCGGCGCTAGAGGCTGACGGCTGACGCGGCCCTGTGGCTCGCTAAGCTCGAACCCGCGGTGGTCGGTACTCCTGTGCGACCCTAAGACTCCACACTGGCGCCCAACGCGGATTCAAAGGCTCATTAAGCCTTTGTCTGTGCTTAGCCGAGTTAGTACGCCTTTGCATATTATACTTGCCGCGTTATGTCTGCTAGGCCGAGTGACCTTTGTCATTTGTTAGGGGATTTTTGCCCTTTGTTACCGCGAGCAGACGCCGCGTTGCTCGATACCGGGGCCAGTGCTCTCCTTGAGCAGCGAACTTATGCACCCTCACATGTCGCGGCCCCCTGTGGGGACAACACGAGGCGCTACGTACCAGCTCCCAGTGGAGCAGTAGCGTTGTTTGGAAACGGGGCCAGAGCCCTCCCCGAACAGTGCACACCAGCACATTCGTCTGCCAGGACTCCCTTCGGAATGCAAGGCAGTGCGATGTCGCAGCGCTCTCGATCGGCTCCCTGTGGAGTTTACGGAGCGCGGCACGGAAACGGGGCCTTAGCCCTCTCCGACGTTTGCCCGATGGCTGCTACTCAAATGAGCAGCCAAAACCAGTGGTCTGCCACGGCCCCTTGTGGGGATTACAATGCTGCAGCCACGAATTTCGCTCATTCGTCTCCCTTTGGAGTACATTCGGTTGTGCCCAGTGGCGCAACCTCCGAGCGCGCACCTGTTTTGTCGACGCTGGCTGCAAGCGGCCAAAGCAATTCACGTATAGCTGCCTCAAGTGGCGGCTGTGAACGACAGCAGGCGCACCCCGCTAGGAGCCCGTTTTGCTGTGGGGCTGGCGGCGCCGCGGCCGGTATCCCTGTGGAAACCGCGCCGCTGATCGAGCTGGAGGACTGTTCACCCTTGCTCGACCACGCCGCTAACGCGCCAACGGTTCCCTTTGGAGCAGGCGCACAGACGCTGTTGCAAAACGCCGCCGAAATGATTCAGTCACTCTCGGGGGCAGTTAAGACGCTTTCGGCTGTACCGAAATGCGCGCACCCCGCTGTACGGTTGGCAGTCCCGACTTACAGCGGATACGGTGACCTGCTCAGTGCCAGGGATTATTGTGACTCCCTGGTACGCTACCAGATGGCAAATCGTTTGGAGGATCAGGAGGTGCTGGAACGCGTCGTTCCCGTAGCACTTACTGACACGGCGGCTAGGTGGTACCGGCTTTCCGGATACCGTGCAACAACCCTCGAGGAGTTCCGCGTGGCATTCCTGCGCGAATTCCTACCCGCTGACTACCAGAGTAGGATGCGGCGAGAGCTTGAGCTACGTACACAAGCTCCTGAAGAGTCGCTTCAGGAGTACGTACGCGCGATACAAGACCTTTTCTTAATCGCCGAGCCCAATGCTTCGAACGAGGAACGCGTCAAACGGGTGATCAGGCAGGCACATCCGACCTTTTCGGCGTACCTGCGCGGCGGCCGCTTCCGAGATTTAGAAGAATTGGCCGCCGAGGCAAAGCGCATTCAAGGCGACATTCTCGCCGCGCGAGCCTATCGCCCACCGCCGCCCGCCAGCGAGGCCCTTGAGCCACGCTGCGCGTGGGGAGGGCCTGTGCCCCTCACCCAACGGCAACAACCCGGCCAAGCTGCCTTTGCGGCTACAAGCGGGTGTGTTTGGGAGCTGAGCGCGCGCACTCTAGATCCCTACACGTACGGGAGGCGGGCAGCCTGTGCTGCACCACCGCCCGAAATACATGCGCAGGGACGCACTTCGACCCAACGCATCGCAGATGCGGACGCTCGTGACAACAGGCCCTTTGGTCAAGCAGCGAGTCGACCCCGGCAGGGAGCTGAGGCCGCTCCGCCTCGGGAAAGGTACCGTGGCGGAGTGCGCTGTTTTCGCTGCCAACAACGAGGGCGTATAGCAAGGGACTGCACCGCGCCTAGGCCTCCTGCGAGGTCGGGAAACGGGAGCGCGGGTCGCTCGTGAAGGCACGAGTGACCGAAACCTTGCTTGTCCCCTCGGCATACCGAGCAGGTTGTGTTGCAGGGGCGGACGCGCCCTACATTCCGGTGACCATTGTCGGCCGCGAATTTCCTGCGCTGTTGGACACGGGCGCAAGCGCTTCGTTGTTCGGCGAACAGATGTTATCCCACTTGCAGAAGCACTCAGTGCGCTTGCGGGATTGCCGAACGACATTCAATCTTGCGAAAGGCGTGGCCCATTCGGCGGGCGCCGCAAGACTGACTGTCAGGTGGGGAGAGCGAATGAGACGCACGCGTTTCGTTCATCTCCCCGGGCTCAGTGTCCCTGTGATCCTCGGAAGAGACTTTCTCCTTAAAACAGGAATCGTTGTGGACATTGCGAATGGCGGCTATCGCGACGGACCGTTTACGTTGCTAAAGCCGTTCATCAGCCCGCCGGCGTCCGATCTTGCCTGTGCAGATGGGGCGTCGGAAACGTGCCGCGCGCCAAGTTCGGGGGCAAGCCCTCGAGCTGTGCGCTCGCCTGCTACGACTCCCCTTTGGGAACGAGAGGCATGGCACGAACCGCGTCGCGCGCAGAATTCGGGGGCAGGCCCCTGCGCTATGCGCTTGTCGACTCAAAGTCCCCATAGGGATCGAGCGACACGGCACGAAGAGGCACCACATCCTCTGGCCGCCTGTGCGGTTCATTTGGATGATACACAGAAGGCTCGCTTGTCGGCACTGTTATGCCAGCACGAAGAGCTCTTCACCGATCAACCTGGCTGTACCGATTTGGCGAGCCACGCGATCGAAACTGGAGACGCGCTTCCTTTGAAGTGTAACCCCCGGCCCGTCAGCCTAGCC
Source organism: Dermacentor albipictus (assembly GCF_038994185.2). Taxonomy (NCBI): domain Eukaryota; kingdom Metazoa; phylum Arthropoda; class Arachnida; order Ixodida; family Ixodidae; genus Dermacentor; species Dermacentor albipictus. The sequence goes on from NC_091821.1 coordinate 94,790,512, forward strand.
AAGAGGCAGGTGATCGATGGCTTGCTGTACGAGATGCTATCGGCCGACATCATCCGCCGCTCGTACAGCGCCTGGGCGTCTCCAATTGTGTTGGTACCTAAGAAAGATGGCAGTCATCGCCTGTGCGTAGACTATACCGCCGTCTGAACGGGGTGACTCGTAAGGATGCCTATCCGCTCCCCACGATTAACTCCATCGTAGGAACCCTGGGTAGTGCGAGGTACTTTACTACGCTGGGTGCCTCTAAAGGTTACCTACAGGTCCGGATGGATCGACGTGACCGGTGCAAGACCGCGTTCACGTCCCACAGAGGGTTAGTTGAGTTTACTCGTATGCCCTTTGGTCTATGCAACGGTCCTGCGACCTTTCAGAGACTCATGGACCGCGTCCTCGGGGAAGCAAAGTGGTCATACTGCATGTGCTACCTCGACGACATCGTGATTTATTCACGAACCTTCGATGAACACTTGGCCCATGTTGCCGATGTGCTCGAGAGGGTGAGGGCCGCCGGGATGACTTTGAATCCTGCGAAAGCCCAACTAGCGCAAACCCGAGTTCAGTTACTGGGGTTTACGCTGGGCGGAGGCTCCATTGAGCCGGACCGGGAGAAACTTCGGGCAATCCTCGAGTTCCCCGCGCCCAAGGACGTACGTGGCCTTCGCCGCTTTTTGGGAATGGCCAACTTTTACCGGTCATTCATTCCGTCCTGTGCCCGAGTGCAGGCACCCTTGAGCAAGCTCTTGGGTAAGTCGGCCGCGTGGCAGTGGGGACCTGAGCAGCAGCTGGCCTTTCGCCAACTGTCTAGCGCCATTGCGGAGACAGCGCAGCTCAGACTCCCCGACCTGACCAGACCGTTCGCTGTCCAGACCGACGCGAGCGATCTGGGTTTAGGAGCAGTCCTCCTACAGGAATACGATGGTGTGTTGCAGCCGTTGGCCTTTGCCAGCCGCTCCTTGATTCCGGCAGAGAGCAATTATTCCGTGACCGAGAAGGAGTGCCTCGCTATCGTGTTTGCACTACGTAAGTTCGATGTGTACCTTGATGGAACGAAATTCGTAGTGCAGACGGATCACAGTGCGCTCAGTTGGCTGATGCGGCTCCGTGAGCCTGCTGGCCGACTGGCGCGCTGGGCTCTCCTGATAGTGAATTAACCGTGAAAATGTTTTGAAATTCGCCTCTCTCATGAACCTCTGTATCTCGCTATTTAAGAAGGTAACTGTGAATTTCTACATCATCTTGGGCGTTAGCGCCCAAACAAAGAGAGCGTTCGACGGCCAGGCCTCATATTGGCAAAAGGCCTGTTCTGAGCTGAGATTGCAGAACTTTTGCCGCAACATTGAAGTCAGCGGCTGCCCGCTGGCTGCGACAGAGCACTGGCCCCTAGTTCTGCCACAGTTCAATGTAATCAATTAGAAAACTGTTCACGGCATACAAGGAATTTATTGATAAAAACAGTGCGGCCTCTCTTTTTTTAATTACTTTAGATTTTAATTTTATTCCTGTTTTACTTTACCTACTTATTTGCTACGCTGAAGAAAATATACAGTTAGCGGGACTGTAATAATTTTATGCTTCTTTCTTCCGAAAAAAATAACCACTTTTACATTTTGGCACCATTTTAAGCAACTGGAGGTTTCGTAAAAAAAAATAAACTTCTTTTGCTAGTTCTCCAGTTACTGCAAAAGTATACGCTACTTGTAGTTATATACAAAACTTGCGGCCCCGAAGAATCTGAAGTACAAAAGGGGCTTAATCCTTTGGGACGCTCCAGAAGGCTCCACACCAACCCTGTGCGGCGAAAGCACTTACTCGCAAAGTGGCTATCCATTAGAACTGACCCTGCACAGAGACAGGCACGGTTATTTAAGACCGGACCATCGACTTCCCCACTTAGTGCTTCATATGGTGAGATTGGCGATGTGGAGCACTTCGTCTGGTTCTAGACGCAGTTGAAAGAACAAACAAAGGCGCTACTTTTGCAGCTTACAGAGGAGGGGTTTTCCACACGCGAGCTTTGAACATGTAGCGTTCTCTCAAGTGCTCGGAGAAACCAGAAAATGTTGTACGCCTGTTAGTTACCTTCCTCCGAGACACCGAATTGATCACTGATTGGTGAAAGGCTCGTACTGATAATCGCGTAAGAGATGCTCAAGCGGAGCAAATGCTGGTCTAGAACGCCAGACTAACACCACCTGCTGCACCACGTCCCACCGCAGGCAGATGATAAAATTATCAAAAAGTCTGGTTGACTTCCATTTATGTACACCCTGCGCCTCCTTGCTTTATCGCTCTCCTTCTCAATTAAAGAGTCGCTGAAAGACTTAAGTTGTGTAAGAAACAAAATGGCACAAATATTTCGCAAATGTACTCCAGGAGCCATGTGATGCATGCATTTTTCATTTTCCGTTCTTTTCGCCTTTCGTCATTGGTTCGCATGAAGCTGCGCCCCCTCAATGGCCAGGATCAGCTGCCAGGCGGGACGGATGCTATGACGTGGACCGAAGCATTCTTAAAAAATATGGCCCTAGTAACAGTTCAAACAAGACGAGGGAAACGGTATCAGATATCAGAGTAAAATAGTCGATGATGCCATCACGGTTAAGGTACACGGGCAAATGCAGAAGAGGATGGTGCTACGTCAGTAAGAAATAAAAGGAGAAAAATGGTAGCCATTACACCGTGAAACACGGGCCTTGCCGCATTCAATGCCGATGGTTTCGGTCCGGAGCCCAACCAGCACTAGAACATTAGAGTCAATAGCGTGTGCGCCTTACTGCGCTGCGTCCGCACAAGCGTAGTTTCATAGCGAGCTTTTACAGGTAAGTTTGCGAAGAGACGCGTACGTATAGGAAATGTTTTTTTTTTCTTGAGCCGCCCTTCAGTGCCACGAGTTCATAACGGCATGCTATCTTGTAAAAGGACGGGACAGTATCGCTCGGCGCTGCTCTTGAAAAGAACCTTCAGTTAAGGCTCTCGCGAATCGACCGAGCAATACCAAGGACTGAACAAAAGACAGCCAGCTATAACGCCGTGTCCCCGTGTTTCTGATCCCATGGTGCGCTTTCTCATCAGATAGAGCATACGCGCTTTTATCGGAGACCTGCGAATGTTCGTCGAGACCAAGTTCAAAGGGGCCGCAGCATTCATGTTCGCCAGTGAACTAGTTCAATGCGAAAGGCGATGCACGCGCATTCGTAAGAGCCTGGCAACATTCCGAAAGCTGTATCAGGAATTGCGCGCTTGTTCGTCACATTTGTTTTGTTTCGCTTTTTCAAATTCAAGGTATATTAACGAAAGAGTAAGAATGCGTTCAGCCAACGAAATTTCCGGCTATCTAAATGTAAACGGCAGCGTGCAACTCTGACTGCGAAGGGTAGGATAATCCATTACAGAAAGCTACAAATTTAGCTGCGTACCCCCCCCAATACCTCCACATCCCCCTCCCCCCCCAAAAAAAAGAAGTAGTGGCTTCTCTCTTCTTCAAGATGCATGGTTACGAAATCGCCTTGTGCTTTTATGGCATGGTTGCTCAGCGCAGTAAACGAAATGAATGAAAGCTGGCGTAGATCTTTTTTGTCTTCTCATCTGCGTTTTCTCCGTTTAGTGTGGGTCCGTTCTGTTCTGTTGTACATGAGTTGCTGCGAATATATTCTCGGCTACTCCATTTCTCTATGTTATACACTAAAAAGTAAAGGAAGAAATAGTAATACTGAAATCAGTGAATGGATGAAAAACCAACAATCATACTAACAAAGATAACAACGCCGCAACGAAGGGTTCGCTTGACGCCTGCCCACAATGCTAACTGAGTAATATATACACTTCGTAGTCCTCGCCCCATCCATTGATGGAAGAGTCCTCCACGTACTAAATGGATGGCAGGTCGAAACACACACCTTCGTTCAAGTTCTCTCTGGCGCACACAGCATAAGCGCGCCCCTTCGTATATTACAGTAACAATGTCTTGCTTTAAGTGAAGTTGCTGCGCAGGTGCTATTGTTTCCTTTCTTCCAACTTGAGCGTTCACCAGTGGGTATATTTCGAAAATTTATTTCCCCAAATAAATTGTCAAAATTAGGACTGACCGCTTTCTGTTACCAACGTCTATTATTTCATACAGGAGCACTAAGTTGCGTGAAGGTAGATGTTTGAAGTCACATTCCCGAGGTTGTGCTGCCATGTTCTCGCCCTAAATCGTTGTCGCCCGAAACACCTAAATTTCTAATGCCGCCCAGATTTTTGTCGGCAAAGGTCCGGGCTCACATTTTCTCCTCTGTTTTCGTTCTGAAATGAATCCAAAAGATTTGTTCTTCTTTATTTTTTCCTTTTTTCCTTTCTTTCTTTCTTTTGTTCGTTCGTTCGTTTCAATACTTAGCCGCCGATCCTTGTCTTTAAAGAGGCAGTATACCGATCTTTTCAGGAGCCCCACAGTTGCGACGCAATCGAAAGCTTATCATCGACACTGTGTATACCCGCATCGGTATATTCGGGAAACGCGCGAGAAATTGACTCTTGGGCGCGGGCCGGCCATGGCGGACGCATTCCAATGGGTGCGAAATGCAAGAACGCCCGTGCACCGTGCACTGGGTGCACCTTAGAGAAAGCCAACTGGTCAGGGTTAATCCTAAGCGTCTTTCAACTTTTTTTTATTCCATTTTAAATTTGGCACCCCAATTTGGGTTTGGTTGCAAGGTGCACGATGGGTATTTGCCAGTTACTGCGGCAATAATAATAATAGTAATCATCATCATCATCAACGCTAGCACGCTTTCGCAGATTTCCCTCAGCACACACGAAACTCCCCCCCACCCCCGCCCCTTTTTTTTTATTAATTGGTATTAAATAAAAGAAGAGGCTGGCGCCTTCAATGGCGCAGTCTACTTCTCTTCGCAAGACAAGCAAAACTAAAAACACAAAATAAAAAGCATCGGAAAGCATAGGAGACAGTCGAATAGCATCGCGGAAGAGCAATTCAAAGCATAGAAGAGAGTCTAAGAGAAAGGCATAGTTTCGTAAACAAGTGAAAGTGCACAAGAGAGTCTGAAAACACGCACATAAATTGAGAGTTGCGCAGACGACGGCTTACGTATCTACATATATCTACATAACAGGATCCAAACAACATATAAGAGCACTAAACGTGAGCTACAGATTCACGACCTGCACTATTTAAAATTCTAATAGCGGGCTTAGCCACGAACGCGTAGTATGAGCCTAAGATTTTTGTATTTTCCTAAAAAAGATTTTAAAAGCCACAAGTGCTCTTTCCAGCAACCCCATTGGTGGCCTCGGAGGCCAATTATTTTTTTGTTTCGCAGTGAATGGTCGGCGGCCTAACCCCGTTAAATGAACCATTAGTATTCGCCTCGCGATATCGCGTCGTAGACACTCGAGAAGGAGGCGTTGTACGTCTTCGTCAGCGTGGTCACAATGACACTGCGGACTATAAGCAACACATTCAATTAATTGAAAAAAGTAGCACGTATATGGTGGGCCAAGCTGCGGACGCTACAGTACAGGTACAAAATTTCTGTTGTCGCTCAACTCTGACTAAGTGGACAATTGAATGTTAAGGTCTCTAAAGAATAACTCTGAGCGCTTTGGTTTCATCATTATTTCATGCAAGCCAGGTGTTTGTGCTAAGTCGACAGGACATCTGTTTTAGCAAGAGGCGGATTTCACAACGGGTAAGAGGGAGATTGAATCTATTTTCATTTTCGCGGAGCTGTTTTGCACTAGCGTCCGTGGCAGTGTTTACAGGAATATAGCAGTGTCCTGCTTCCCGCAAAAAAGTTTCGCGTATGGTGTGGTACGTGATAACTCGAACTTTCTCATTTTATTTACTGGCATAGCTAATGACAGTGAGTATACCAGAAGAATTAGCAAGGTTATCTGAATAATAATAATAATAATAATAATAATAATAATAATAATAATAATAATAATAATAATAATAATAATAATAATAATAATAGAGAAAATTCAAACGGATCGGTGAGTTGCTGTGGTAAAGTATTCTCGCTGTTCAGCCTGAGTGAGTTGTTTTGGAATTAAACCCCTAAAAGAAACAAGGCTTCTACAACGGATCTCAACAGTGAAATGATGCACTGCCACCTACGGGATTTAGGTGTATGAATATTTGTTCCCTCTACATTTGCACCGCGGATGTAAAGAGCACTTGGTCTTTGTGAAGGGTGTCAGCTACTACGTAGAAAAAAAAATTGGTGCAATCGTGGCGACGTCGTTGTTCGCTGCGACACCGTCGATGATTTCGGCGTTATTTTTCGCAAACCGCCTGATTCTTGGCGCATCCTCCATCCTGCGTATATGCCATGTGTGAGCCTAATCATCATCGTTGTAGCATAAGTCTCATTTTCGCCATTGACGCTGATTTCATTACCATGACGACGAAGAATGTCATACCAGTACGCTGCCATCATCTCATAAACGTGTTCCATGCGCTGAACATAATGTAATCCTCATGCCCTCAGTATTGCTTGCTTTGGAAATGCAAGCAAATGTCTCACCGCTCTTTGCGAGTCGATGGGTGAGTTCTGCGAAAGACCTTGCACAGATTTCAAAGCGTCACGGCGCGATAGCGCAGCCATTATGGTGTCCAGCTGCCAAGGGTACATGAAGACATGAATTTGAATCCCAGGTACGACAAAGTTTTGTTTCAAGCGCTTATTTGGCTACCTTCACGGGGTTTGACCATGTTTATGATGAGCTGCGAAACATTAGGTCCTTCACCTGTATTGTGAATCCATTGAGTGTAACGTACTCCTGTATTAGCAGATCTGTGGGCCATGAAGACCTACGAAGCGACTGTATATTACACAGTGTTATGTTATTATTTATTGCTTATTTACGTAGAACAGGCGTATTCTCACTGGCCCCACCGCGTGGGTCAAAATATTGTGGGTCCTATATAAGCCGGTTTGGTGGGCGCGTAGATGTGCGCACCGCGAGCGATGTATTATTTATTTATTTATTTATTTATTTATTTATTTATTTATTTATTTATTTATTTATTTATTCAAGCTGTCAGTACATGTCTTGGTTACATTGCTGTCATGTACAAACTAAAGATATTACATGTTTATAGAATTCAATGAAAAGCAATCAGGATAGGAAGGCACAACACATAATCCCGGGGAGCATAAAGATCAGTTACTAACTTACAGCGACATCACTAAATATTGCTACTTGGGGCGTAGGCAATTTCCACTGCCACACGTAAAGTTGAACAGGGCTCAGGCAGTGACGCTACGTTTACTGCAAACCGGGACGTACCCCACTCCGTACTTCATAAATAAAATTCACCCCGAAAGAGAAATTAGGAAAGATTGTAACGTGTGCGATGGCATCATTGACATCCGACACATGCTGGCGGGCTGTCCCGCGACTCTCGCCGACCCCGAAGAAAAATGGCTTTACTGGCGCAAGTTGATAACAAGCTCTTCATATCAAGATCAGCTACGGGCTGTCCAGAGGGTCCAGGATGACGCCATAAGGCTCGGCCTGGCGGTGCCGACGTGGACGCGGCCCGCCTCGGTCTGAAAAGACCGGGCTTCAGGACACTAATAAAGTTTTGTGAATGAATGAACACATAATCAAATACGAAAACAATAAATCACATTAGTTACAAATTACAAGTTACATCGCTGTACAGGTCCAAAAATAAGAGGAATACTGAAAAAAAAAGTGATGCGCCAAACAACTGAACCGATAAACAGCTGTCAACAACATCTATTCTCAACCGTTCACAAGTAATTGGTAACAGCCTTCTCAAAAGCTTGTAAATCAGGACATTCAACTATCTAACGTGGCAACTTGTTCCAATCGCTTATACTTCGAACCAAGAACGAATGTTACAATGATTCTTTCCATAATTAGGTGCCTTAATAGGTTTTGAATGCTTTGCTTTGTCGTTAGCAAGATTCTGCAATGTGATGTGTTTTTCTAAGTCTACTTTATAGTCCCCGCTTAATACGTGAAAAACAATGTCAGCCTCTTAAGCTTGTGGGGATTTGGGGAATTCGACGCGCCATGGCGCAGGCGCATTTCACCCATGTCTGCAATCCTAAGCCATGCCGTTCTTGCTCCGAACCAGTTTTAGCGGTGGCGCTCCACTCGCCATGGTTCGTGGGTGAGGGCGGAGCTAGTGACGTCACGGGGGTGGCCCCTGGTGGCTACTGCCGTGACGGTACGGTCTCTTCTCCTTTGGGACAGCACCCGGTACGTACGATGCTCTCTCTCGTCCGCCGACACCTTTGTGACTAGGATTGAGCTCACGCACGGCGCCTTTGCCCGTGCGGGGAGCGCGTACCTCGTGTTGTTTCCTATCCCGACGCTAAGCCTAAGAACGGGTGCCTAGTGCTCGCGCGAGGTCGTACCACGCCGAGCCGCACTCATCGAAGGCCCAAGCCGAAGGAGATTGCCCGAGCTCTCGCGAGTTGGCCCATTGGTTATCGCCAGAGCAAGTAGCATAGCCGCCGGGACTTTTCCTAGCGGCGCGTCCCAGCTTGAGCCTGTGCTCTCGCAGCGACGTGCTACAGGCGCCCCTAGCTGTATTTTTCGCCCTTGGTGCGGGACCCCTTTGGTTCCCCGCCGTCCCGGGACCGGGCGTTTGTGCAGTGTTGGGTGCCGTTGGAAACAATAAACGGTTTCCTTCATTTTAGGGCAATACTGTGTTTTTGCGTGCGTCGCTCGGTAGCCCCACGTGGCCTGAGCTCGCGCGCAGCGGCGCTAGAGGCTGACGGCTGACGCGGCCCTGTGGCTCGCTAAGCTCGAACCCGCGGTGGTCGGTACTCCTGTGAGACCCGAAGACCCCACACTGGCGCCCAACGCGGATTCAAAGGCTCATTAAGCCTTTGTCTGTGCTTAGCCGAGTTAGTACGCCTTTGCATATTATACTTGCCGCGTTATGTCTGCTAGGCCGAGTGACCTTTGTCATTTGTTAGGGGACTTTTGCCCTTTGTTACCGCGAGCAGACGCCGCGTTGCTCGATAACGGGGCCAGTGCTCCACTTGAGCAGCGAACTTATGCACCCTCACCTGTCGCAGCCCCCTGTGGGGACGACAACACGAGGCGCTACGTACCAGCTCCCATTGGAGCAGTAGCGTTGTTTGGGAACGGGGCCAGAGCCCTCCCCGAACAGTGCACACCAGTACATTCGTCTGCCAGGACTCCCTTCGGAATGCAAGGCAGTGCGATGTCGCAGCGCTCTCGATCGGCTCCCTGTGGAGTTTACGGAGCGCAGCACGGAAACGGGGCCTTAGCCCTCTCCGACGTTTGCCCGATGGCTGCTACTCAAATGAGCAGCCAAAACCAGTGGTCTGCCACGGCCCCCTGTGGGGATTACAATGCTGCAGCCACGAATTTCGCTCATTCGTCTCCCTTTGGAGTACATTCGGTTGTGCCCAGTGGCGCAACCTTCGAGCGCGCACCTGTTTTGTCGACGCTGGCTGCAAGCGGCCAAAGCAATTCACGTATAGCTGCCTCAAGTGGCGGCTGTGAACGACAGCAGGCGCACCCCGCTAGGAGCCCGTTTTGCTCTGGGGCTGGCGGCGCAGCGGCCGGTATCCCTGTGGAAACCGCACCGCTGATCGAGCTGGAGGACTGTTCACCCTTGCTCGACCACGCCGCTAACGCGCCAACGGTTCCCTTTAGAGCAGGCGCACAGACGCTGTTGCAAAACGCCGCTGAAATGATTCAGTCACTCTCGGGGGCAGTTAAGACGCTTTCGGCTGTACCGAAATGCGCGCACCCCGCTGTACGGTTGGCAGTCCCGACTTACAGCGGATACGGTGACCTGCTCAGTGCCAGGGATTATTGTGACTCCCTGGTACGCTACCAGATGGCAAATCGTTTGGAGGATCAGGAGGTGCTGGAACGCGTCGTTCCCGTAGCACTTACTGACACGGCGGCTAGGTGGTACCGGCTTTCCGGATACCGTGCAACCACCCTCGAGGAGTTCCGCGTGGCATTCCTTCGCGAATTCCTGCCCCCTGACTACCAGAGTAGGATGCGGCGAGAGCTTGAGCTACGTACACAAGCTCCTGACGAGTCGCTTCAGGAGTACGTACGCGCGATGCAAGACCTTTTCTTAATCGCCGAGCCCAATGCTTCGAACGAGGAACGCGTCGAACGGGTGATCAGGCAGGCACATCCGACCTTTTCGGCGTACCTGCGCGGCGGCCGCTTCCGAGATCTGGAAGATTTGGCCGCAGAGGCAAAGCGCATTCAAGGCGACATTCTCGCCGCGCGAGCCTATCGCCCACCGCCGCCCGCCAGTGAGGCCCTTGAGCCACGCTGCGCGTGGGGAGGGCCTGTGCCCCTCCCCCAACGGCAACAACCCGGCGAAGCTGCCTTTGCGGCTACAAGCGGGTGTGTTTGGGAGCTGTGCGCGCGCGCTCTAGATCCCTGCACGTACGGGAGGCGGGCAGCCTGTGCTGCACCACCGGCCGAAATGCATGCGCAGGGACGCACTTCGACCCAGCGTATCGCAGAGGTGGACGCTCGTGATAACCGGCCCTTTGGTCAAGCAGCGAGTCGACCCCGGCAGCGAGCTGAGGCCGCTCCGCCTCGGGAAAGGTACCGAGAAGGAGTGCGCTGTTTTCGCTGCCAACAACGAGGGCATATAGCAAGGGACTGCACCGCGCCCAGGCCTCCTGCGAGGTCGGGAAACGGAAGCGCGGGTCGCTCGTGAAGGCACGAGTGACCGAAACCTTGCTTGTCCCCTCGGCGTATCGCGCAGGTTGTGTTGCTGGGGCGCACGCGCCCTTCATTCCGGTGACCATTGTCGGCCGCGAATTTCCTGCGCTGTTGGACACGGGCGCAAGCGCTTCGTTGTTCGGCGAACAGGTGTTATCCCACTTGCAGAAGCACTCAGTGCGCTTGCGGGATTGCCGAACGACATTCAATCTTGCGAAAGGCGTGGCCCATTCGGCGGGCGCCGCAAGGCTGACTGTCAGGTGGGGAGAGCGAATGAGACGCACGCGTTTCGTTCACCTCCCCGGGCTCAGTGTTCCTGTGATCCTCGGAAGGGACTTTCTCCTTAAAACTGGAATCGTTGTGGACATTGCGAATGGCGGCTATCGCGACGGACCGTTCACGTTGCTAAAGCCGTTCATCAGCCCGCCGGCGTCCGATCTTGCCTGTGCAGATGGGGCGTCGGAAACGTGCCGCGCGCCAAGTTCGAGGGCAAGCCCTCGAGCTGTGCGCTCGCCTGCTAAGGCTCCCCTTTGGGAAGGAGAGGCACGGCACGAACCGCGTCGCGCGCCGAGTTCGGGGGCAAGCCCTCGAGCTGTGCGCACAGCCGGTTGCACCAACGTGGTAGCTGACGCGCTATCCCGTGCCCCATTGTGCACCAAGAGCATTCCTCCAGGTGTTACAGCCACTGCCGGTGCCTTTGCGCCAGCAAGCGTCGGGGGCGAAACGAGCGCAGAGAGAGGCGAGTCCGCAAGCGGGCAAACCTGTCATTCCGCTCTCCAGGCAAGCAGCGCGCCGCAAAACGAGCGAGCGGGGGAGCTTCTCGAAAGCGAACCTACAACGCCGTTGGCTGCAGTCCTGAGTGGGGACGAGACCAGACTCCCCTTTGGGAGAATTGGAATCGCATTCAGCAGGCAAGAGTTACTGAAGGCCCAGCAAATTGATTCGTTTTGTCGCGGAGTGAGCGACGGTCTCAGGGAGACGGAGCGCCGAGACGCTGCTGGTAGTGCGGCGGGCGCAGGGGGGCCGGAACCAGCGGGTGTCGCTGGGTCCCCCGCGGATTCATATTTGCTGGATCACGATGGGCTCCTGCTGAAATACATAGCTACCGATGACGAGGCTGTGGACCCGTTTAAGGTGGTTATCCCCAAGAGTCTGAGAAGCGCACTGTTGCGATCATCTCATGACGAACCCTTGGCCGGTCATTTGAGTGGCTCCAAAGTTTTTGCGAAACTAAGCCAAACTGTGACCTGGCCTGGCATAAAGCGTGACATTTTTCGCTATTGCCGTTCCTGCCATGTCTGTCAAACGGTGAAATCAAGGGGTGGCAAGCCGCCCGGGTTGATGAAACCAATTGACAGTGAGCGTCCGTGGCAAGTGGCCACCTGCGATCTTATGGGGCCTTTCCCCAGGAGTAAGCAGGGGTTCACACACCTGATGGTAGTCGTCGATCATTTTTCGAAGTGGGTGGAGTTGTTTCCGCTTCGAAAAGTGACCGCGCGAGCAGTGCTGGAGAGGCTACAGGAAGTTTTTTGTCGGTTCGGCTTTCCGAAAAGACTAATTACGGACAACGCGTCCTATTTCACTGCTCGGGTGTTTGGTGCTACGTGCCGTTCCCTGGGAATCGATCACTGCACCACGTCGCCCTACCATCCCCAGTCCAATTTGACGGAGAGGGTCAATAGAACCCTCAAACCAATGTTGGCGGCCTTTGCCGTGAGTCAAAAGGATTGGGCAGACCACTTGAGTGAGCTCGCGTTCGCAATCCGAACCGCCGAGAATCGCTCGACTGGTTTCTCTCCCGCTTTCCTCAATTTTGGAAGGGAGCTGGCAAATCCGGTGACCAGTGTCATTCAATGTCAGCTCGGGGATGAGGAGGCGCCGGCAGACTGTTCTGCGTACGCTTCAGCACTTCGGGACAGGCTTTGTCGGGCTCTCTGTAGAGCAAGGCAGAGTTTGACTTCGGCCAGGGCCCAGCAGAAGGCTCAATACGACCGGAAACATCGCTATCTTTCATTTAAGGTAGGTGATTTAGTCCTGAAGCGCAACCACGCTCTTAGCGACGCGAGCAAGGGGTTCTCAGCCTCGCTCGCTCCTAAGTGGCTTGGTCCGTACCGAGTAGAGAAAGTTTGATCTCCGCTCGCGTACTTGCTGAAGGATTCCCCTTCGGGAAAACTCAGCCGTGCCCATATCGCCGACCTGAAAGCCTTTGCGTCGCGGTCCGACGAGCTCGCGCCGGTGCCCAGTGGCACCACCCGCAAGCAACAGGGCACACCCGGGGCGAAGGACCGCATTCGGACCACGCACCGGTACAACCTGAGGAGACGGTCACCTGTGTGATATCGCGCCTGACGGCGGACTTTTTCCGCCACCGAAGGCCCTCAGTAACATTGCTTAGCCTCAGTGGGTTAGCTTCTTTGCGGCCAGTGCACGAAAAGAAGCTGGCCCCAGCCCAGCTCTAGCCTTGTTGGCAGTGTTGTTCAGTGTGCATTTTTTTTTGTACGCATGCTGAGTGTAATTATTGTTTTTGTGTTTAAGTGTACAGTTGTGTAGTTCATTTTTTGTTACTTGTACATAGATTTTGACCGTTCTTGTTTTCTTCTCTGTGTGTTTTTTTTCTTCTCGTTTTCGTTTTTTTTTGCCTTGCCTTTTTTTTGCCAAGAGGGGGGTCGGTGACTGGCGTGTCCTGCAGCGCGGGGGGGTGACAGTGGTCCCCTTGACTGGTTGGTGCGGGAGAGAGGGACGCTTCGCGCCTGGATCGGCGCGGCGCGTTGTGGCCAACGGGCGGCATGGCGGACGGCGAGGAGCGCGGTGCCACGAGGAGTGTGCGCGTGTGTGTGTGCGTGCGTGCGTGGGGGCTGTTGCTCGTTGAAGCAAGCTGAAGCAGCCGCGCCAACTCCATCGGATCGCCGCGGATACCGTTGGTGGACGGGACCCTATGACATCACGCCAGGAGCTCGGCTCTGCAGTCGCCGACGCCGTGCGAACGCCCTGCAGCCGCCGCTGTGGCTGCCCATCCATCCTGCGTACGGCGGCGTGGCCAGCTGACCTGGCAGTGTCCTGCCCCGTCCACCTGGAGTTCGGGACCACCACCACCACGAAAGCGACACTCCTCGGTTTCGCCGGCAACTCCGATAGAACAACGGTGAGCCCGTTCCTGCGTTAACTGGCCTGCTATCAAGCCCACGATCGCAACTCCCGCGACTTCGGCCACCGCCCTAGCCACAGAACTTTACGCGCCGCGTTCTCTTCGCACTCCCGGACATTGTCCCGCGCTAGCAGCAGACTGTTTTTGTCAAGATTTCTTCCCCCCTTCGCGGCCTCATTTTCTTGTATTTTAGAGTGTATTATTATTTTTTTATTATTATTTTTCCATTATCATTGTATGTATGTTTTTTTTTTTTACGCACAGTGCTTGCTGGGCTGAGGTAGCAATTAGCTAGTGCATGAAAGGCTCAGTTGTCTTTGGTGCATTAGCCCCTACCAGCTTCTTCGCCAGACTGGTAGGGGGGCAATTAAGGAGAGGAGGATGTGGGGATTTGGGGAATTCGACGCGCCATGGCGCAGGCGCATTTCACCCATGTCTGCAATCCTAAGCCATGCCGTTCTTGCTCCGAACCAGTTTTAGCGGTGGCGCTCCACTCGCCATGGTTCGTGGGTGAGGGCGGAGCTAGTGACGTCACGGGGGTGGCCCCTGGTGGCTACTGCCGTGACGGTACGGTCTCTTCTCCTTTGGGACAGCACCCGGTACGTACGATGCTCTCTCTCGTCCGCCGACACCTTTGTGACTAGGATTGAGCTCACGCACGGCGCCTTTGCCCGTGCGGGGAGCGCGTACCTCGTGTTGTTTCCTATCCCGACGCTAAGCCTAAGAACGGGTGCCTAGTGCTCGCGCGAGGTCGTACCACGCCGAGCCGCACTCATCGAAGGCCCAAGCCGAAGGAGATTGCCCGAGCTCTCGCGAGTTGGCCCATTGGTTATCGCCAGAGCAAGTAGCATAGCCGCCGGGACTTTTCCTAGCGGCGCGTCCCAGCTTGAGCCTGTGCTCTCGCAGCGACGTGCTACAGGCGCCCCTAGCTGTATTTTTCGCCCTTGGTGCGGGACCCCTTTGGTTCCCCGCCGTCCCGGGACCGGGCGTTTGTGCAGTGTTGGGTGCCGTTGGAAACAATAAACGGTTTCCTTCATTTTAGGGCAATACTGTGTTTTTGCGTGCGTCGCTCGGTAGCCCCACGTGGCCTGAGCTCGCGCGCAGCGGCGCTAGAGGCTGACGGCTGACGCGGCCCTGTGGCTCGCTAAGCTCGAACCCGCGGTGGTCGGTACTCCTGTGAGACCCGAAGACCCCACAAGCTGCAGTCTCTGCTTGACAGTCATGAGGTCAGCTCTGCTTGTAAGTTCGGTTACGGACTGTGTTCTAGCGTATGTGTTAAAGATAAACATCAAGACCTTATTTTGTACGCGCTCACATATTCATGTGCTTTGTTGAGTGTACGGCTCCCCCACATTACTTGCATAAGTCAGTACAGGAAGTACAGTAATCTTGTAAGCCACACTTTTTACCTCTGGGGTAGCGTTGTGAAATTTTCGTCGTAATAACCAAAGTTTACGCATGGACTTATTACAAATGTGGTCAAGATGTACCGACCAGTTAATATCATGCGTGAGGTGAATCTCGAGGTATTACGATTCTTTTTTACGTGCCGTACATATACAAACAGCTTTTGATGCGTTTAGCTTCATTTGGCAGTCGCCACACTACAGATTTACTTTTTTGTAAATGGTTACTAAGTTCCTGTTGGTCATTAATAGTGCATATTTTAGCATAACACAATAGTGTAATCTGCGTAATTTTTATGGCTATTTGTGGTAAGAGAGCTGCGCCCATATCACAAATATATATGGAGAAAAGTAAAGTGCCTATAACAGACCCTTGCGACACGCCAGATCCAACTGATTTATTAGTACTGCAAATAGAATTTAATTAAACAAATTGTTCTCTTTCTGACAAATAGGCCTCTATCCATTTTAATAGCCGACTATTACTTAGAAAACGAGACAGCTTCATAAGCAGCTTTCTGTGGGATAATCTATCGAATGCTTTGCGGAAATCGATAAAGATAATATCTATTTGACCCTTTGCATCAGTACATTCACAGATTTCATGAGTAACTTCAGTGAGAATAGTGACTGTCGAGTACACTCGTCGAAAACCATGCTGAGTTTTACCCAAAATGTTGTTTTCCTTCCACAAATTTCATTAGGCGGGTTGTTAAAATGTGCTCAAGCGTTTTGCAACATGTACTTGTCAAAGAGATTGGCTGGTAATTAGTGACATCATATGTTTGGAGCACTGTTTGTGGATTGGTACTACTACTGCCTCCATTTTTTCGGAACGTCTCCGGATTCTAGAGATTTAGGATAGATATCCAAAACAAAAAATGAGCCCCACTGAGCGTATCGCTTTATAAAGCACCAGGAATTTGATCAAGGCAAGGATATTTTTTCTCATCTAGTTTAAGGAGCAGATTCAGAATACCGTCTTGTCTGATAGTTAGCTCAGATGGACATTGCTTAAGGGAAAACCATGTTTAGGGTGTAGGATCATCGTCTCATGTGAAAACTGGTTCAAAATATTCATTGAAGAGACAAGCCATATCATAGCTGTTCATGACAGACTTATTTTCACTTGTCAGAAATTGAATGCCAGATTTAGGCCCTGAAATGTACCTCCAAAATTTTCCCTGAAAGCTTTAATGAAATTGGTTGGTGTTGGACTGATGTAACAATTGAGTAGAACTTGTTGCTGGGCGAGATACTTGGCAGGAGTGGTGATACGTTAGCAAGAGAACTTTTGCAGGCATATCACATAAAAGAGAGAGGCACGAGTTGTATTAGTGATACGTCTGTTTTTCTAAAACGAGTTGCAGCTGTTAAAAACGTCACTGTAATCGCTCTAGGCAACACTGATGTACGTATGCGCATTTGTTCATTCTCCCTGCCCTGCTTTAAGAATAAAATCAGTTGAAGTTCAGCGCTCGATCTGTCGTTTCCTACTCTCCCTCCGAAGTCCTTACTTTCCTTTTTGGCGCAACAATGTATTCGTTTGATGTAACAATGTTTCGATTTAATAATTTCCATTTTGAGGTCCTGTGAAACGGAATTAATACAATGACGTGTTGTTGTAGAGGATAATTTTTTAGGCCTCATTCGTTTCAAAAGACGCTTTTTATGAGTTATTTTCCGTGTAATCCAGGGGTATTTTCTGTTAACTTTCTTGGGGCGCTTGAGAACAAATAATTCGATTGATTTCAATACCACAATTTTCAACTTTGCCCAAGAATGATTTTCTGACGTGGTGCTTAGCTAAATAAAATGGCTAAACTCATAATAGCCTGTTTCTAAATAGTCCGACACTGCAACGTCATGTGCTTTAGAGCAATCGGGGACTAACAAAGCTTTATTCTTTTCTGCTTGGTTATATGTGGTAGATCCACGCGTGATCACCACTTTGTGGTCAGAAATCCCTTCTAAGACTTCACACCAGTACTTGGACTGTGACAGATCTGCTCAAAAAGACCCAATCGAGTAGTGATTCTACTGATTCGTTGGTTCGTGTTGGCGTAGTTACAACTTGTGCTTAGTCGAGCAGGAAAGCCACATACAGAAGAACACGAGACGCGGCCTAATCATTTTGAACTTCCCGATAGCATAACAAGTCAATATGCGGTAAATTAAAATATCCGGCCGTTATAATCTTACAAATGCTATCGTCAAACTTGAGAAATGAGAAATCATTAAGCAATAGCAGGTACTCTTGCGTGGTTCCAGGGGGGCGATATAGTGCAGCAATTACAAAATACAGACTATCGATCTCTATGGTACACACAAAACACTCCAGTTCTGGAGGGGATAAAATTTCAGTTAAGACCATTGAAGTTTCATAGCAATTTTATTAGAAGTTTTATAGCAACACCTACTCCTCAGGATCCTCGGTCTTTGCGACAAGCTGTATAGTTCGGAGGAGGATGTATGGCTGGTGGTGGATAAAGTTTTATTTTTCTTCGTGCAGTGGTGATTGTGAAGGAGAGGAGGAGGTGGAGGCTGCCTAACCATGACACAATATAATGCAGATGACGGAAACGGTCGTCGTCAGCCTAACGGAATGGACGGACCAGTCTTGTCAGATTGCCATGTGCATTTTTTTTCATTGTTGTAATTCTATATTTGGTACAAGACACCACAAAAAGAGGCACTAAACAACATTGTAGACCTGACTAAAACGTTTCCCACGAATTACAGCGCAAAAAGAAACACATTTTCCTTTTCCTCTCGGACCCCTTCTTTTTCCCTCAATATGGAAAATTTTCTGCGATTTGGCAACAATAGGATGGACGGCCAAAGCAGTGTTACCTGACAATGTATCGAAAATGTTGCTCGTGTTTTCTCCGTTACGCAGAACTTCTATGCATATAAAACGTTGTCTTTGTTTGGCTCGTTCCCCCCACTTTGCGGTTTGTATGCTTCTGGCAATTTATGGCCAACTTGGGGTTAATAGGTGTCACTAGGATATAAATAACTAAAGAGATAAGAGTGTCCAATGGTCGGCTGCTGACGCGGCGCCCTTAGCACAGCAGCCTGATGCTCTAATCATTAGAGCATGCACGCATGCCTCAAAAGAGAATAAAATACTCTTAATTTGACTCGTGCATGCCAAAGCTTGAGATGCTTGGCGCGTTAGGCGCGTCACATAGCCCCCAATTATTTATAAGAAGTGATCGGGCGTTTCTTCTAGCTTACGATGAGGAAAGAAGTTACGGTACGCGTTCGTCCCGGAAATTAACTGCCCGTTTCTCATCGTACTGTGGCGCTATGGCGCGTCTCTGCAAGGTCGTGTATTGTAATTTAATACGTTTTAATGCAGAATTACATTTACGCGTTCTCATCAATGTTCCCCATGGTGGCTGAGGGGCGCGCTCATGACTGAAATCTGCAGCGCGTCTCTTGTCGTAATGTGCAATATATTGCTTGCAAATATATCTGCCCAAGGCTGTTCTTGCCGGGAGTTTCGTAAAATTGGACCGACTACTAACTTTTAAACTATTCATCCAAACATCTTTTTTGTGCACTTTTCTTGATGTCTTGAATGAAATTAAATAAAAGGCAAACCCGGTTTCGAACACTTAACTTCTGTCGCATTAAAAGCAGAGTGCAGTGCCAATGTTTTTCATGTGAAGGGAACATCATCTCGACATTACCAACCGGTGATTTCATCTTCTTAGTGAGACGGGAGTTTCGTTGGTTCAGGGGCTCTGCGAATACGTTGTATAGGTGCCGTGCACGAAAAGAAGAAAAAAAAAAAGAAAGGACAAGAGGTTGGGCTCTAGGCAGCGAACGCGGCTCCATGCGTCCTCTCTGCCTTTTACAGCTGTCCTCCTCGACGGCTGCTGCGAGTGACCAACAGCGAGAATTTATCTATGTCGTACAAAAAAGCAGCCGTGAGACATTGTATCCTACCAGGCTCGCGCTTTTCCTCAAAACCTGCCCGTCGAACTTACAAGTTCGGCTGATGTCACACAGAAGCGACAAAATATAAAGAAGACACGTCTGAACGAACGGTGCAGGGTCATTTCTGTATTTGCTCGCAGTCAACAGAGCGCGGACCACGACCCTGTGGAAATTGGCCAAGTGATCGACTCCTCGGGCAGCCGACAAAGTCCCGATACGGCATGCAAGCTCTGCGCCCGCGGCATTTGAGGACGTTCGACTGTCTGTTTGCCAATGGAATGTCGCCGGGCGTTCCAGATGACCACCGAGAGAAAGCCATGTGCACGGCCCTCGCGACACGACTGTCGAGAATTCCCTCATTTGAGCCCAGCGTGGGTCCAACCAGATGAGTTCTGCTTATGGACGCTCTGCTCTGCAGCGCTATATTAAAGCGAAGCTGAAGCCCTGTTATCCGAAAAACTTGTCGAGTGCGGTTTTAGATACTTTTTTTTCCTAGCGACGCGGATGTTGCGTAAGTTACATGTAGGCTTGGAGAACCGGGCAGAGGCTGCCATATGGTACATCAACCACCGGACGGTTGGCTGTTGTTTGCCGAGGCAGCAGTGATGCGATCCCTGGTATATCGCCGAGACACGTGGTAGGGCCCAATGCACATGTCCCGCGAGATCACGTCCCCCGTGGCACTTTCCCTCCTTGCTTGTCTGTTTCCCAGCGATCGGAGCGTGTGAGGGACAGAGCGAATGCGCACATTTAATCACTGACTGTATGGCTGAATTCGACGCAAAAAACCGAGAACTTGAAGGGCACCGTCTTTAATGCAACAGCCCTCCAATGTGCCCTCTGCTGCCCACTTTTCCACTTCCACAACAATTTCGACTGCCTCTTGAAGTTAGGTTTCTCTGCTGTAGAGCGTCTGAAATCTTGAGCCACACGGCACCAATGGGCCTAGAGGAAACGTCGGCACCTGGTGCTCATGAAAGGGCGCGAACGTATGCCTCAAGAGAACGGAAGAAGGTATCTTTCGTTGCTGAGGAACGCACCCGAAGGTCCACTGCATGGAGACGAAATGATGTCAGTGAAATTAATTGCTTGGTTACGTTAATTGCGTGTAGTTGCATCAGTGCTCACAAATTAGGGCACTTCGCTGCTCCGTACTGCATGGGACAATGTGTCTCAAATACAAAAGCGGCGCCGGCAGCCTCTCAACACAAATGTCGGTCCCTGTATTGCCTTCAAAGTAAGCTAAACACGTTCTGTGAGGCAAAGCATGCTTTATATCAAGCGGGAAATTCTGGATATTTCGTTACCTTGCCCGGTCTGCTGCCGTACAATGCAACCTCTTGCTATTGTTAAAACCTAAGGCTCCTAAATTCGACATTTCAACGATGTTACAAACACCTATTTAGATAATTGATGTAGATTATGGCGTAGATTAGGACGTAGATTTCATGGTCCGAACTGAGCAGGAGATCCATTCAGTATGGCGCTGTTAGTTGCGTACCGTTGTCTCGGTGACTCTGCCGTTGCGTTGATGAGCATGGGGTTGAACCACGGGTTCAACCCCGACCGTGGTGACCGTATATTTATGGGAACGGAATGCGAAAAACCTCGTGTACCCTGCTTTGGGGGCACGTCACAGAGACCCCACGTGGTCAAAATTTATCCGGAGCACTCAACTACGGCGTCCCTCAACGTATGCAGAGTCCTTAATTTTAGGGAAAAAATACGATCTTCCCACATTTTGCACCTCAAAAAAGTTGTATGAAAATCGGATAAACCCGATTTCACCCCGAAGTTTGCACCTTCGTAAAATATAATATTAAATGCAGGTGCTACAAAATTTTTTAATGCTGTCCAGCTTGAGCGAGAAAGTGGTGGTGGTGGAAACTTTATTTTTGTCCGGCAAGTTAGTAAGGTGGGCTTCACCCTGCCTAGGCGTCTACCAGGAGCCCTTGGGCCCTGGCGACGTCGTCTGCCGCCTGGACTGCCCACAGTCGATCTTCTGGGGCGGAGCTGAGCAGCACAGCCCACCAACGCGCGGGGAGGCTTTCGCTAGAGGCTGTCTTCCCGCTGCTACTCGTAAGCCCATTGCATTCCCAGAGCATATGCTCAAGAGTTGCTCTTGAGCCGCATAACTTACGTTCGTTTGCCTTTTATATATCTCGATAAATTATATTCCATATTACTGGATTACAGTATGTCCTTGTTTGTAACAGCTACCACCGGAGAGACTGCGATTTATTTAGTTTTTGATGAGGTGGTGGATAAATGCACCACTTAATTTTGCAATGTATTATTACATCTTTGTATTTGGTCAATCTGTCTCCCCACTCCCTATGTCTGTCCTCACCTTGTTTGGGGACCCCCGAGCTGATAGCGCCAATGTTTGTCGCAACTCGATGCCCTCGAGCTGCGTTGTGTGCCGCCTCGTTGTTTCCGCCGTCCCCTGGTGAGGTCGAAGTATGGGCAGGTGTCCATAGTAATTGAACGTTTTTGTCTTTTGTTTGTTTTTCTTCTTGCTCCTTTTTATAATATGTGTAGTGCTTCCGGAGAGATTCGGCCATTTGCATAGTTGCGTATTGCTGCCTGTGAGTCACTGATTATTATGTATGCCTCAGTTTGTGATTTTGCTAGTGCTATCGCCATTTCTTCTGCTCCTTCTGTATATTCTGTCTTAATTGCGACGCTTGTTACACATTCTTTTTTGTGATTGGCTACGACTGCAGTGAATCCTTTCCTGCGTTTAAGTCTAGCTGAGTATACAAAAACTGCTGCTTTAGCTCTTCCAAATCTTTTCTGTGTCTCCTTTGCACCTGCTTTGTATTCGTTCTTCATGTTGTTTGGATGCATGTTTTTTGGCAGGTGGGTAACCATAATCATATTTCTGATCTCTCTCACACACAAGGCCTTACCATCTCAACAGAAAAATGTGCGTTAGTCGCTTTTACGCGAAAAGCGATGACTCCTTATCCAGTATGCATCAATGGTCAGCCTATCTCCTACAAGAGAAATCACCGGTTTTTGGGCGTCATTGTAGACCGGGACGTCACTTGGAGCCCTCATGTTGCCCACTTAAAGAAGAAGCTCACATCTATTGTTCACGTCTTCAAGTTCATCGCTACAGTTATATCGAGCACTGTTCATCGGATTCCTGCGCGATAGCTCCCCCGTGCTTGCTAAAACGTGCAAGTCAAATCTTCCAGAACTTCAGAGCGTGCAGGCTCAGGCACTACGTGTTTGCCTAGGCCTTCCGCGCAGTGCCTCAACAGCTGGAACCATTATAATGGCTCAAGACCATCCGATCACGACTTACATTAGCACGGAAACGCTTAGAGCTCATGTTCGTCATGTTTCACGGATGCAGTCAAGCTCTCTTGCGTGCCTGCCAGAACGACGACCACAGGCGTTCTTCTCCAACAAGTTCATCATCCACCGTGCCTTCTTACCATCGGGTTTCACACCCTCAGCATGTTCAACCTATGCTTTGTGGTGTTTAAAACAACCTCAAGTGCGTCTTACGGTTCCAGGGATAAGAAAGAAGACCGACCTGCCTACCTTGGCCTTGAAGCAAGCAGCTCTGGATAGTTTGCACACTTTCTACTTTGATCGAGTCCACATATATACAGATGGCTCTTCCACTCAGACCAGCTCCACCAGCGCAGTGGTTATACCATCACGAGCACTAAGCATCCAATACATGATTTCTTACTTGACGACATCGACCGGTTCGGAGCTTGTTGCCCTCCGAGGTGCCGTTGATTATATTAATAACCAACCGGCTAATCGGTGGGCTATATTCTGCGATTCGAAGGCGGCCTTACAATGTCTTCTGGCATCTCTTCGTAGCGGGTCATGTGAACAACTCGTGTCGGAAATACGAGAAATTCAGCATCACATGATCGCGAAAGGACACGAAGTCGTGTTTCAGTGGCTGCCTGGTCATTGCGGTATCTCCGCCAACGACCTCGCTGACGAAGCTGCTAGAAAAGCACACGAAGGAGCAACCATTGTTTCAATACC
Source organism: Dermacentor albipictus (assembly GCF_038994185.2). Lineage (NCBI taxonomy): Eukaryota > Metazoa > Arthropoda > Arachnida > Ixodida > Ixodidae > Dermacentor > Dermacentor albipictus. Next base: position 94,813,747 of record NC_091821.1, read on the forward strand.
TTTATCGCGGACCGACGCAGCCCAACATTTAGGCAAGCTAGCGCACTCCTTGACATTGGAGAAGTGGCACACACCTGAATTCACTCAACATCGCTTGCATTCCCTCGATCCCTCTATGCAACTGCGGCTGTTATCAGGTCTTCCGCGAAATGAGGAAACAGTGCTGTGCCGCTTACGTTTGGGCGTCGCATTCACCAATGCTTATGCATTTCTGATTGGAATGGCTGATAGCGCCGAGTGCAATGCCTGTGGTGTCGAGGAAACCATAGAACACCTACTGTGCTACTGCCCATCTTTTGAAAATGAAAGGCAAGACCTCTGCACAGCTCTCAATCAGCTAGATGGAAAGCCGTTCACCTTGAACAAGATCTTGGGACCATGGCATCGCATATCGCAGCTACAAAAGGCCACAAAAGCGCTGCTGCGATATTTGAAAGCGACCGGATTGAGTCAGCGTCTGTGATCCGGACTGAGGTACCGAGTGATATCTCCAGTGGACCTTCTCTTTTTTTAATCTTTCCGTCCCCCTTTCCCTTTCCCCAGTGTAGGGTACACAACCGGGCTCAGTCCTGGTTAACCTCCCTACCTTTCATTTATCATTTTCTCTCTCTCTCTCTGATCTCTCTCGGCATTTCCTTCCTTTTTCCCTGTTGTGTGCGGCAGTTAATATACAATCTTTCTAATATACTTATTCTTGTCTTTGCCTTAGAGAGTATTTCATACTGTGATATGCATTGAGCTTCTATTATTTTATAGAATGTGTCATGTAGTCCTAGTGCTAGTAGTCTTTCTGTACTAGTGCTAATTGGAAGTCCTAATGTCTGCTTGTGTACTCATCTTATTAGGCATTCTAGTTTGTTCTTTTCAGCGGCATACCATCTGAGGTATGGTGCCACGTACACTACTCTGCCTAGGACAAATGCCTGTACCAGACTTGTGTCTTTTTCTCTGATTCCGTTGTGTTTGTTGGTTATCCTCTTGATTAATCTTATTATTTGAGAGACCGTTCCCTCTAATTTACTGATTGTTTCTCCGTTGTTGCCTGTGGCCGCTATTATTAGTGCTAAGATTCTGATTTTGTCCCCTTCAGGTATAAGTGTTCCATCCGCAGTTCGTAGTTGTATTTCTGCTTCTTCTGGCTCACTCCCCTCTGTGCTATTATTTAGTTTACGTCCTCTTCCTGTGGACCTGTATAGCAATAATTCTGACTTTTCTGCCGAGCAGGCCAGCCCTGTCCCTTTTAAGCATGGTTCTACCGTCTCTATCTCGTTCTACTTGTTCTATTTGCCCATCACTGCCCATATGGTGATGTCATCGGCGTATTTATTTTGTTGAGTTTGGTTGGCAATCCGGTTAGTGATAGATTAAAGAGCATTGGCGATATCATTGATCCTTGTGGTGTGCCTGCGCTGCCTATATTTATTTCTCACGATTCCAAATCTCCTATATTAATTTTTGCTATTCTGCCAGTTAGGAAGTCTCCAACGTAGTTTCATGCTCTTTCTCCAAACTCTAGCTCATCCAGTCTGTTGAGTATTGTTGTGCGTGTAACGTTGTCAAATGCCGTTTTTAAATCAAAACAAGAATGGCTCTGATTGATCTGCTTGGGACGTCCATGATTTGGTGCTTAAGCTGAAGCATTGCATCTTGAGTACAGACTCGCTCTAAATCTAAGCATTGTGGTGGGGAGTAGATCTCTGTCTTCCATGTAATAAGTAACTGTCGTTAAGATTGCATGTACCATTAGCTTTCGTACACAAGATGTGAGAGATATAGGTCTTAGATTCTCGAATTGTAGGCGTCTGCCTGGCTTACGTATTAATATGACATGCGCTGTCTTCCATTGTTTTGGAATTTGGCCCGCTTTCCAGCATTCATTAATATAATCCGTTAGTTTTGTTATAGAATCGTCGTTTAGATTTCTTAACGTTTTGTTTGTTCGGCACCCGACTAGTCCGGGTGCCGATTTTGTGTTGAGTTTATGTAGTGCTGTTCTTATTTCTCATTCAATAAACTCTTTGTCTAGATCTTCGTTGGTTCTTCCGGTGTAATTTGGATCTGCGATCGGCTTGGCTTGCGAACTGTATTTTTCCGCGACTTCCTTTAGTAGGTACTGTTTCGTTCCTTTATAGTCATGGATGATTTTATTAATATTTTGCCTGTGTGCTGTTTTGGTTTCTTCCGGGTGCAGCGTGCAGGTATCTGAGTGAATTTCATGTTTTCGCTAATCCTAACTGACTGTCCATGTCATTGCATGTTTCTTCCCATTCCGGTCTACATAACTGTTGTGCACGTTCTTCTATCTCTCTATTTAGCTGTGTAATTTTCTTTTTGAGAGTTCTGTTATGTCTCTGTTTTTCTATCTTCTCGGTAGCTCTCGGTAGAAGGACGCTACTGGTAATTAGAGTCCAGATGTTCAGGTACTAAAAAAATATATTTTAGGTGCTTATAAGAGAGACTAAAGCTGTCATTTACGGCATTAACAGGCGCCAAATATTGTCATCTAGGCACATGTATAGGTTGAATTAGTACGTGTAAAATGGTTCCGCTGAACACACGATGATAAATTATTATTTTCCAAGAAGCACAGCCCCGCTAAAACCTTCTTTTGTCAAATTCACTTCGTTTTCTCGATAGAACAGAATGGGGCAAGTTGCGTAAGTTTCAAGATTTATCTGAAATTTGGCGTGGTCAGACACCGGGAGGAAAATTGCGAAAACAGCGAGAAGCAAGCCCGATCTCAAGTTCTTCGAGTTTCGTGTTGCGTCTTTTTCCACTCAGTACCAGTTTGTATAAGCAGAAAAGGAACCGTCAACATTTACCTAAGTTACGGGCACGCGAACATGTACAGGCTCGTCCACTCTTAGGGTGAACACGGCTCACCGTGGCCGCGCTCCGCGGGGCGCCAGTGCGTCCGGCGCGGCGGCGCATCGAAGCGAAGCGGCGCAGGCGCACACGGACCTCGGTGAGGCGCTTCGCGTCGTCTGCTACAGCGCTGGAGCGCGCCGCTCTGGCTTTGCTGTAAAGCACGCTTCGCTAGACCCAGGTGACTGAGCGACCGAGGCGGCGTGGCGGGAAGGCGCACTTCACTTACTGGAGCATTTTCCAGCTAGTTCGGTCTACAGCTTGTGAACAGCCTGATTAATCAATATACATTAACAGAAACAAGCTTATGACCACATAAATCACTTAGCATCTTTTTATAAGTGATGACGGTAAAAATACAGTGATTTTTTCGCGCTCTTTATTAGGCTGTGGCGTAGAGGCGACGCTTGATAGTCGTGTCAGAGACGTCACCCAGCCAGAGGCTGTTCTTAATTTCCCGAGCGATAAAGGTCGGGTTTGCAGCAGCCGCCGCAACAATGGTCATGTATTCAGCTTCAGTGGTCACTCTTTGGCGGGCTTTACGGGGAGCATCCGCAATTCTTCCATCCTTCTTGTAAGCCTGGACTATTCGATTCACAGTTTTCAGTGGCCTTTTTGTCATCTACGATATAACGCGTTGAGAATAGTTTTGTAGGCACAGATCTACAATGCGTCGTCTTTCTTTTTCCGGTACCCGCGACATGGCCAGTTTCCGAAAGTGCACCGGGGAAATAAAATCCTGCACTGTAACAGCGTTTTTGTCGCCGAAGTGCCCCGGCAGCCGACAACCGAACAAAATGCAATTCATCATGCAAGTCGATAGAAATGCGTTTGATGGAAACACCTCTGGTGTCTTTCGATTTGACGAGTCATCCCAGAATATTTAACTTGTGAGTGGCCAGTGACTCACTTGAGCAGTCGTTGGCTGCACCACATCACCATATTAAGCTAAAATGGAGTAGCATGACCTAAGCCAAAAAAAGGGGGGGAGGGGGGGGGGGCTCGGTGGTAGATCCGGCTGACGCCCATGGTCAGTTAAAAAGTAGACTGGCCCGAACATAGCAATCTGGCTTGGGCCGGGCTTGGCTTTTACAAATGTCGAGCCCGTTGGCCGACCACCGGCATGCTGTCGGCAGACGACACCGGGCCGGCCTCATGACCGCCGGTTTAATTATCGTGGCCACGTTTGTCCAACACACGCACCGGCCACTTCCCCACGACGGCAACAGCATCGCTTGTTCAAGGCAAGGGTTCCTGTGCCATATCCATATTTGAGTTTTACCCACTCAGCGTCGCCACCCCCCTAACCCCTAAAAAAAGAGAAATCAATTCCTCCTTTTCTCCAAATTTATCCGATGCCCCCCCCCCCCCCCCCCCCCCATTTGGCGTAACGCAGAGGCCATGTGCCGCTTCGGGACGCACACCGCACAATTATATGCTAGTGAGAATATACATATGACCGATTCCGAGGAAGTACTGAAATGAAATACAAGCGAGTAACGACTTAATTACCCGGCAAGACGTAATTTAAGCTAGAAAACAGACATGTAGATTATAGATTTTCCACTTCAATTACGCGGTCGGGCAAGGCCTGACTGTCCCAACGTGGGAGCGGCCCGCGGCGCACTGAGTCGAGTACCTCAGGACCTTATTAAGGTTTTGCATCCATTCATCCATCCATTCAAGTACCTATTCAAAACGGACAGAAAGGGCATTCGCATGCGGTCTGCATCGACTCCAAGGAGAAAAAAACAAACAACCAAATAAACGACGGCGCCACATGTTTCACTCCACCTAATCAATGTAATCAAAAGCTGACCGACGATTCCTCTAAATAACAATGCGACTTCTCACGTCAGGTAGCCGTCAAAGGACCGGCACCGCTTCGGCGATTTTAAACAATCTGTGACAACAAAAATATGATGTAGAAAGATGAAAAGGGGGAGTAAAACTGCCGCCAAATCAGTTGCTATGCAGGGGAGAGCCCTTTCCAACATCGCCTAAAGCGCTCCATGCACCCCTACCAGCGACATTAACGCGTCAATAAGAAAGTCGCGAAGTAGCGGATGTCACTTCTTAGTAGCTGTCGAAGTAATATTATTGCCCTCCTTAAGAGGAAGCTTTAGCTCGAGCCCAACTCCGACGCGGCCTATTCAAATACATGTGAAAACGCAAAAACGTTTTTCTGAGATAACCCCTGGACCGATTTTAATGAAATTTGTTGCATTTGAGAGAGAAAGTTAAATTCTAGTGACTGTTGGAAGCGGAATTTTGATTTAGGGCTTGAATTTAGTTGAATGGATTTTCAAAAATTGAGACGTTTGAAAAAAATAGAAGCACGAAGTTTACAAGCTAATAGCTCGTCATCAAGAACAGATATCGCAATTCTGTAAACGGCATCCATTAGACCGTTCAAAGCGGACAAATTTGATACGTCAGTTTATATATTACGTGAATTTGTTACGTTATTTACGAGGGTTCTGCAAAAGTTGTAATTACACATTACTACATTTTTTGAGGTTCACGTGTAACATATCAATTTTGTCCGCTTTAGACGTGCTATCAGGTACAATTCACAGAATTGCGATATCATTTTTTCTTGCTGAGTTACGGAGTTGTAAACTTGATAGTTTCGTTTTCTGAAAATTTGCGATTTTTGCCAAATTTTTATAAAAGTTTGACGACCTAAATCGAAAATTCGAAACCAACAGTCACTAGATTTTAAGATTTCCTTTTAAATGCAGCAAACCCCGTCAAATTTCGTGCAGTGGTTGCCGAGAAAAATGAATTCTCCTTTTACATGTATTTAGATAGGAGCACCCGAGCTAAAGCTTCCTCTTAAATGCATGATTGAACAATCGAGTGGGTCTTGCAGCGGCACGATGAGCACATGGTTCAAGCTTGTCTGCACTGTCTTTCAGATTGCCGCCTGCACCAAATCCAGATGTCTTCAGGAATGTGCTACCTCTGCGCATGATCCCTTTGGCCCATCCTTCGAAACGTTACTCAGGAACACCATATCGGAGGATGTGATACAAACATCGCATCATCGTTGGATTGAAGCACCGGACCTGCGTGGCTTGACCTTTGGCGAGCCCTTCTGCGCATGGAGCACTACCACAGCGTCACCTGGTCGTTTACACTGCACTATAAAGCCGAGGACGGACGCTATGCTCTTCAGTGGGTCTTGCAGCGGCACGATGAGCACATGGTTCAAGCTTGTCTGCACTGTCTTTCAGATTGCCGCCTGCACCAAATCCAGATGTCTTCAGGAATGTGCTACCTCTGCGCATGATCCCTTTGGCCCATCCTTCGAAACGTTACTCAGGAACACCATATCGGAGGATGTGATACAAACATCGCATCATCGTTGGATTGAAGCACCGGACCTGCGTGGCTTGACCTTTGGCGAGCCCTTCTGCGCATGGAGCACTACCACAGCGTCACCTGGTCGTTTACACTGCACTATAAAGCCGAGGACGGACGCTATGCTCTTCAGTGGGTCTTGCAGCGGCACGATGAGCACATGGTTCAAGCTTGTCTGCACTGTCTTTCAGGTATGCCCGAAGTACAATTTTCCTTGTTATAGAAGCGATGATCGATGTGTAGTGCTGCTGCCTGGCCCACTGATGAGAGCGTTTTCAATTTTTTCTGTCCGTAGAATGTTGTTGATGTTATCTGGTGACGTCGAGACCAATCCTGGTCCCGATAAGTTACAGGAAACGCTATTTCAATTGCTCGCAGGGCAGGAAAAAATTCGTTCCGAAATATCTTCTTGGACAGCCAAGTTTTCTTCCATTGAAGAAAGGCTAAACAGGCTTGAGACGTCAGTACTGCCAGTCGCGGAAGTGATTCCGCAAGTTCAGGAACTTGAAAAAACTGTCGCTCATCTTAAAAACGTGGTATTGAAGCTGGAAAGTCGGTCTGACGATCTTGAAAACAGGTCCCGCAGAAATAACCTTGTTGTCTATGGATTACCTGAACCCCATTCTGAGCCCTCCGGGCAACTACTTGACGCATTCACGAACTTGATATCTGATAAACTTGGTGTTCAGTGTGCAGACATTGAACGTTGGCACAGGCTTGGGGTGCGTAGAGGTGATAAAGCACGTCCTGCTATTTTCAAATTTTTGGACTACAGGTCAAAGATTGCAATATTAAAGAATGCCCGAAAGCTTAAAGGTACAGATATATATATAAATGAGGACTTCTCTGAACGGGTTCGAAAGATACGCAAAGCTCTTTGGAGGCTTTCTGTAAATCAAAGGAAAAATGCATCTACCGTTCGTCTGCAGTATGATTCCTTGCTGATAGACAATGTACGCTATGTGCTGAATGAATCAGGTGATTCAATGATTAAAACCAAAAAGCAAACCTCTGCAGTACATGAAACTTGACTGCATTCCGATGCTAATTTCTCGCTGGTAAACGTTAATGCCCGCAGTCTTCTTAACAAAATTCAAGACTTTCACCACCTCGTGGCATTTTATCATCCTTCTGTGATTTGCGTGACTGAAACGTGGCTTGGTGAACACATCTTAGATACTGAAATTTTACCACCAGGTTACAGCGTCCTCAGGAAAGATAGAAGTGACCGGCGCGGTGGCGGTGTGGCACTCTTCGTAAACCAAGACATTGAGTTTACAGCATTGCCTGACGTTCCTAACTGCGAATCAGTATGGTGCAAAATAAGGCTTTGTGGATTCACTTTGGCTGTAGGAGCTGTTTATCGACCCCCTGACACAGATCTCAGTGTCTTTTCCGATCTTACCGATTATATAACCAAACATAAACTTAACTGTTGTAAAATGTTACTTGCTGGTGATTTCAACACCCCTGGCATAGATTGGCCAACGCTATCTGCTGGTGGCCGTCACAAAGCCATTTGTGATTACTTGATTAGCATGTCTATTTCTTTCGATCTGACGCAAATTGTGAATTCCGCAACCCGAGAAAGCTCAATTTTAGATCTTGTTTTCATAAATGAGCAACTTAGACAAAATGGTTACGATAGTACTATCGTTGAAGGCCTCTCGGACCATAAAGGGGTCATTGTTTATTTGAATTTAGCAACTATGCCTAAGCGCCCCTCACATCAGACAGTATTGAACTTTGAACGTGCTGATGACAACTCCATAACTGAGTTGCTCGCATGCTCTTTTGATGAATTTTCGAGTTGCGTAAACCATTCCTCTGTTAACGTGTTAGTGAACCGTTTTTACTCAATTGTCAATCAATGTATAACTGATTACATTCCAACCAAGTGTATAAAGCGCAATCCCAAGCACCCTTGGTACACACGTGAAATTATACACCTAATTCGTCGCATCAGGCGTCTGCGCAAACAACCCTATGCAAACAATCCAATGAAAGCTTCAGTATTGACCACACTTAAAAACAACTTAAAATCTGCTATGTCAAATGCGAAAAGTTTCTATTTTAATAGCACCTTGTCATACTTCATTAAAAACAAGCCATCAAAGTTCTGGCGAACCATCAGTCCACCAAGTCAGAGCTCTCCTTCATTCATAATTGCTAATCAACCATGCTCAGATAATCTTAGCATTACTGAAGCTTTCAATAATTACTTTAAATCAGTGTTCACCTGTGATGATGGACGCACCCCCACGTTTTGCCCTACTCTTTCGTCATCACCTTTTCCTAGTATGGCAATCACTTCAGCTGGTGTACAGAATCTTATACTCAAGATCGATACTATGAAAAGTACTGGGCCAGATAATATTCCAGATATGTTTTTACGGCGATATTCTGAATGGAGCTCTCGGTACTTATCCCTAATTTTTTCGAAATCTGTAGAATCATCCACTGTTCCAATACTCTGGAAATGTGCTAAAGTTGTTCCAATTCACAAAGACGGTAATAAGCACGAAATATCTAACTACAGACCTATTTCTTTAATATCAACATCTTGTAAACTATTGGAACACATTATTCATAAATATATCATTGAGTACTTATCTGAACATAATCTTCTTTCGCATGCTCAACATGGCTTCCGTTCCGGATTCTCCACGGTAACACAACTTCTAGAATTCTCCCATGATATTGCATCCACACTTAACCTTAGAGGACAACTTGATGCCATTTTTATTGATTACAGTAAAGCTTTTGACACAGTGTGCCATAAAAAGCTTCTCATTAAACTCAAGGCAATAATTCATGATTATAAATTACTAGGTTGGATACAGGACTACCTAAGTACAAGAGCCCAGTTTGTTGCATTTAACAATGTTCACTCATCTCGTGTCAATGTTACATCCGGTGTACCACAGGGGTCTGTCTTGGGTCCTTTGCTGTTTGTAGTCTATGTAAATGATGTCGTTGAAGTAACCGCGGGCACTTCTGTCAAAATAAGACTATATGCTGATGACTGCGTCCTTTATTCTAGTATAAGTAGTAATCATGATCAGTTAGAGCTGAATGAAGTCTTCACCCGTTTTTGCGAATGGAGCAGAACATGGCAAATGTCACTTAATTTTAAGAAAACCGTATCAATGACTTTTTCGAATAAAAAACAACCATTACAATTTACATATTTTAATGAAGCGCACAAGCTTGCAAACGTCCACACGTTTAAATACCTTGGTGTTACTTTCTCCCCTGATCTAAAATGGCATGCTCACATTAACTGTATAACCAACAAGGCGTTGAGAAAACTGGGTTTTCTTAAAAGAACCTTACGAGATGCAACTAAAGAATGTAAATTAACGGCATACAGATCACTAATAAGGCCTCTACTTGAATACGCGTCGGTAGTGTGGTCGCCACATCATTACAAAGACATAGACATGCTTGAGTCTATTCAGAAAAAGGCCATAAGGTTTATATATAATCGTTATGACCGCCATTTCTCACCGACATCACATGCGAGCAAGCTACTACTAAAGCCACTGGCCCATAGACGTACTTGTGACCGTGTTGTTCTGCTACATAAAATTGCTCATGGAAAAACTTATGTCAATGCACCTATTGTTTTCACTAACCCTTCTTCTCGGCCCACCAGAAGAAGTCATCATCTTAACATTGTTCCTTTGAATGCAACCATTGATTGTTTTAGGTTTTCCTTTTTTCCGCATACAATTGTGATTTGGAATGGCCTTGAGGGGTCCTTGCGCGAGTTACCAAGTGATGTATTTGCCAACCTATTACCTAATCATGTTCATTAATCAACTAGCTATTCCTGATATTGTTTTTTTTTCCAATTGTTTGTTTTCTTTTTGCCACTCAAATGTATTCTTCAACTGATTGACATATGTATGCACTCACTCCTGCAATATCTTGCTATGCAAGATGGCAGTATATGTAAATAATAAAAAACTTTCTGAGGAACTTATTGCTGGTTTCGGTCGCTTTTTTAGGTCAATTAAGCACATTCGTTCTAGCATCAAGACATGCGCGAAATGGCGCGCTAGGCTCATCACATGAAGACTCCAACGAAGAAGAGCGCGCCTAATAGGTTCTCGGTATGCTACACCAAGTGCTATGAAAGTCAAATAAAATGGCACCAGCCTAATAAAGAGCGCGAAGAAATGACTGTATTTTTACCCTCATCACTTATTAAAAACATGCTAAGTGATTTATGTGGTGATCAGCTTATTTCTATTAGTGTATATTGATTAAGCAGGCTGTTCACAAGCTGTAGACCGAACCAGCTGGAAAATGCTCCATTAAGTGAAGTGCGCCTTCCCGCCACGCCGCCTCGGTCGCTCAGTCACCTGGGTCTAGCGAAGTGTGCACTTTTCAGCAAAGCCAGAGCGGCGCGCTCCAGCGCTGTAGCAGACGACGCGAAGCGCCTCCCCTGGGTCCGTGTGCGCCTGCGCCGCTTCGCTTCGATGCGCCGCCGCGCCGGACGCACTGGCGCCCCGCGGAGCGCGGCCACGGTGAGCCGTGTTCACCCTAAGAGTGGACGAGCCTGTACATGGGAACGCGTGATGATCCGAAGCACTCTCAAAATTCCAGAATGTTCGCTCGTGAGCGGTTCTAACAGCCACTCTAAGCGCCGAAAACCGGGAATTTCTTTTTATTGTCCCAGGTGTATTGAAATTAACTCTATCAGCAACAGGTCGGTGGGGGATAGTGGCGTGCAAAATGAACGTCCAAAATGAGCCCCGCATTCCGGTTCATAGCGGTGCCTGAACATTTAAGTTTCTCGACGATGTGGGCTCAAAACGTGAAGCGAGCACACAACTACGACAAATCACCTTCGCGTGCATCGTTTCGTAACTCGGTTTGAGCCCTTCTCACAGCGATGCTCTCGTCTGCGGCAAAGGTCTCAATACCAGCCTTTAAGCGGCAAAGTGTGCGTGGTAAAAATCGGCTTCCTTCAGCCAAATTCCCTAGCGAGCCGTAGCATTTTAAACAATTTGAGGCTAGGAATAAACAATGAAAAAAAATGCATCTTTAAGCCCTGGATTCTATAGGTGCCAACACTGAAATAAGCTATTTTAGGGACGATATATAGGTGCTACTAAATAATTGGCTGCCTTCGGCCAATTTCCCCAGCGGTTTATAACATTATAAAAAAAAGGAGGCTAGGAATAAACAAGAAAAAAAAAGCATTTTTAAGCCCTGGAAATTTATATAGGCTCCAACAGCGTAATAGGAATTTACAGGGACGATATAGGTGCCACTAAAATGTTTGTAAACTCATAATTCGTGCTTATATTTTAAATACGCACGATAAGGAGGAAAAATAAATCGACATCGAGCCTAAATAGCCCATATCTACTCATAACCGAGTGCGCAGTTTCGAGAACGTTATACCGCATAATTTAATTTTATTAAGTCACAAATTTTCTGAACAGGTCACGATCGCTTTCTATGTCTAGAGAAAATGCTGGAAATAACGAAGGTTGGCATGTGAGCATTTATTTCAGCACGGGCATATTTTCTTTTCTTTATATCTATTTTTTTATTCGGGGGATTTGCTGGAAGGCATATATAGTAAAATATATTTAAAAAAAACGTGAATTAAGTGCACGCAGCCCTATGTCATACCGGTAAAGCAACCGTGCCATCGTGGACATTTCGAAATTTGTTGTGATTTAAGCAATTGCTTGCTATCATACGACATGATTTGCTGGGCTCGTATCGTGCTGCTTCAGTGGATACTATTACACGCTGATACTTCAGGAAACGAGAGAACTGATGCTCTGGCAGCGTCAGCGCAGAACCTTGATATCACAGCTGATAATTTATATAAATTCGACGACGCTGGACTATTTATACGTCACCATCTACAACGCTCACAGCCGGATGAACATGTAGCCAAGGCATCGTACCTCCATCGCCTTTACTGGCAAGGACGTGCGCTGAGCCCTTCGTGCCTGGCTTGCACACACTCCAGCGAAACGCTTGAACACTTGCAGTTAGGATGCCCCACAGTTGTCGGTGTGTGCTCCTGAACATGTTTAAACAACTTAATCATGCTGGAACTGCGCTCAATGATATCTTGTTTCTGAAAGGTCGTGTTTCAACGGATCAAAGGTTTCTCCCTTTTTGGAGCAACTCTGTTCCAGTGGCGGATCGACAGCGGATCTCGATTCGAGATCGACCCGCGGAGCAGCCTAGACCGCTACACCGAAATCATCGTATTGAAAGGGAAGTCTGCGTGACATAGTTCATCTTGAAGCCGTTGACTGGATAGTCTGTCTAGCACACGGCGTAAAGAAGAAAGAGCAGGCGATACTAGACGGCATGCTCCGCTTACATGGAAAGGTACAGAGATACATAGCTTTTAGTTAGCGCAAGGGTTCTCAAACTTCATGCCCCAAAATAACAGTAGTTCCGCACGCAGACACGCCACAGAAGTGCGACAAAAACCTTTGTCATTCGCCAAAAAAAGGAAACGGTCAATTTGGCGTGAATAATACCGGTCCTCCCGCATGTGGTTGGCTGCGCCCACGCTCGCTCTGGTTCGAGCGCGAGTGTTCCACACGAGGATCCAGAGCGGGTGCTCTTCGCCGGAGGTCGGAGCTCTGTAGCAGAGCTTGCGGCCTCCTTTGGATCTGGCGCTAGAATTCACCGTGTGCGATGCTTTGACGTGAACCTGCGTTTCCCTTTTCCCTTCTTTTTCTCCTCGTCAAACGGGTTGGCGTAGTGTCCCTTTGAAGAAACAATTGCTAGCCCTATTTCCTTTCTCTTGGTGCTGTTTGCATATGTCTATAATAATAATAATAATAATAATAATAATAATAATAATAATAATAATAATAATAATAATAATAATAATAATAATAATAATAATAATAATAATAATAATAATAATAATAATAATAATAGCTCGTGGCGTTGTCCTCTTTAAGTAGACCTCTTTTCGTAAGCCTCCAGGTTTCTGCCCCGCGCGGGAGTACTATATATATAAATATATATATATATATATATATATATATATATATATATATATATATATGCGTGCTCTGTGCGCAGGCGGCGTAGGAGTATATCCGTCTTCGTGTGTCTGTACACTGATGTTGTAATCATCCGACATACCTTAACAGATCCCTTTGTTTTGTTTTATTCTTGAGAGTAATGAATTGCGAAATAACGCCGCGTTACGATTTATTTTAATTTTTTTTGTTCCAAGGTAAGCGGTAACTTAATCGCTGGCACACACTCAGAGGACCTGCCATTCCCTTCGGTTAAACTTCCTCCCTACATAACTGAAGAGAAGATACGCATCACAACAGCGTATACTTCAAAAGAAGCGTGTATCATTGATTTCTAGCGTTCACAAAGAAAGAAAACGACGCACTCGGAGTTGGCTGCTTTTGCCTGTGTTACCGATCGACTTAATCTTTGTTGTAATAATCCTAAGAGCCCAGGGAAAAGCGTAATTAAGAACATACCGTTAATTAATTGCGCCTTTGTATCGCCCGAACCCGCGACTTGTGTACCCCAAGAAATATAGTACAGCGTGGCAATGATGCAGCTTTGCGTAGCTTGTGAACACTTTTCTGTTTTACTTTTTGAACTTCAGAAAGGCTAACTTTTAATGCACTGTATACACATCATGTATGGTGCCCGCACAGTTTAGCACTTTCAAAGATGCGAAAGTGAAAAACGTTACCGAGTCATTGTTTCTGAACAAAAAACTACAGTGAAAGCTCGTTAATTCGAACTTCAATAATTCGAATTTATGGATAATTCGAACTGTACGATTTGGTCCGGCCAAGCTTGTCAGGATTGGGGGCTCAATCCCATCGTCCGTGGTCCTTTGCCAAGATTGGAGTACGGCATGAATTCGAAGGTAGCTGGCCCATGCCGTCGTCCAACTTATTTACGCTGAGATCGTTGATGAAGTGAAGAACTATTTCTCATCGAGAACGAGGAAAAGGGTTTATTTACAGAAATTAAATCAGTCTAACATGACTGCTTGAGAAAAAGAGTAACAGTCCAACATGACTGCATGAGAGAAGTGACTCAGTCTAACATGACTGCTCAAGAGAAGTGTCCTCAGCATTCGCACAACCACAGTTTTTATACACTCGATCCGCCGGTCCTACGACGCGGCGACTGTTCGTTTACTCATCACCAACGCGCCGCTGCTCTGCAGAACAGTTTACGTACACAAAGGCAACCGCGCTCTGATGCCCGACGACGGCGTTGGCGGGTGCCGTTCCGGGAACTATCGTTGCCGCTCGAGGGTCGCTCGTTGTTCCGTGCCACTCCGAACCGTGAGAAGCACAAAAATACGTCGTTCCCGCGGCAGCTTGACCATGCGTGTCAAATCAGCTCCGCGTTGGGGAACTCCGGAATCATTGTTCACGCACCGAACTAGTTCCGTCACAATGTCGAAGGGGCTGGAGGAAGGCGGCGGATTCCAACGCAAAGGCCGCTTCTTTGAACGCCTCCCAGCTGCAGCGACGGAGAGGGAGAGGTGCGCGTCTTGCACCCCTTGTCGTAATCGGGTGGCAAGGTGGCAATCTTGCTTAGCGGCTCGCCATTCTTAACCTGCTCCACAGAAGTCTATGTAAAAAAAGTCCGTTAATTCGAACGCGAGAAGGTTCCCTCACGGATAATTCGAACTACGCTCGCCTGACACACGGCAAGAGAAGCGCGCCTACTGCCTACACACAAGGCTGTATTGCCACCGAAACGAAGAGAACGGCGAGAGAAGGCAAAATCGGAAAAAAAATCTAACAGACGCGGGGTCAGCCAGAAGGCAGCGGCGGCTGCCGCCTCTCCGTTCTACGTAACCTCCGAGACTTCTTGCCCGTTGCGAATCTTGGAGGCTTTGCAAATCTTGTACAGCTGCTAATGTTGTGTGGAGATGGCACGGCAAGCTCCAAAACACAGCGAATCAAGTACGTCGCAGCTGCGCTTGCAATCAAGAACCAACGAATGAGGGCCTTCGCCACCTTCACATGTTCAGCGTCTTTGTCTCGGCAGTCTTCATCGGTTGTGCACCTCTGTTTTCAGCTTAGGAGGTACCGCCGTCGCGATTCATTGTGATGGTGTTAAGCCTCGGCTAACGTTCGTTTCGGTGGACATCGGTGGTGTGGCACAGTCGGACCCAGAGCTTCGACTTGAAGATGGCGTGTGCCCGCGGCACACGCCATCACTTTTTGACACGCCAAATTTCTGACATGCCCTACTGCTTCCAAATCGCAGTGTACTGTTGCCCTCCTTCACTTTCGTTAGCTCGAACTTTCGTTAATTCGAACTGAAGCGGCTTCCCCTTGCGGTTCGAATTAACGAGCTTTTACTGTATTTCCATGTTTATACTGTCACCTTCTTCGCAAATCGGCATCATATTGGAAAGCTTTGTGGTTACGTCCACGTTCCTCACATCCTCTCGCGGTCGCTTCCAGCTCCTCTTCGGCATCTATTCTGCGTTTTGGGTATGCCTTGCGCACCGACGGCCAAGCGCGAGTATATGACAAGCTGCCCTCAGAATCTCGTCTATAGAGTATACGTATTTAAACAAGCTTAGATTTCAGCAAATTCCGACACACAGTGCCTTCAAAGTAGCGGTGCCCTGGAATAAAAACGTTGGCATGGCTGTATCTTGCTTTTAGCGCGTCTCACGCGTAATTTCTTTTATTACCTTAGATTTCTGGAAAATAATTACGTCTATATGCTCCTCCATTAGGTTTCGACATCTACAGTATAATTTAGGCACGTACTGAAGAATACTCGTGTTTACAAGTGCGCGATAACACATGCGTCGCATTTAAGCGCACGAGCCGAGGTGTACACTTGCACGATATCAAAGAAACGGCGACTCCGCGGATTTAACTTTTTTTTTCTCTCGCTTTCATACGTTAAGTCCGACACAGGCGCGCTTGTGTCGGACTTAACGACAATGGACCGGTGAATTGACCCGAAAGCGGGCGTTGAGCTTCTGTTTCAAGCGCGCTCCGAAGCATCCCGTGCGAGGGAGTCCTTTGTCTACGACCGCGCTTGGAAGGGTTCGGCTGAATGCCTGGGCGGATTCGCCCACGATTAAGTTAAACACTACGCGTGGAGGGGCTTTGTCAGCGCCGCTTTCGAAACATCGATTGCGCGTGGACAGACTGAAGGAGGGCGCGCTTCTGAGAGCGGACCAGGTTTCGGTACCTCTAAACCCGCCAAGTGGTCAGCGAAGCGGAAGAAACTCCGAAGTCGGGTTCTACTTCATAGCCGGCAGCGGCGGATGACACGCAACTGTGAGGGTTCTGACTTTGCATGGCTGTGTCGCAAAGTGTGCGCGCCGACTGGGTCTGAATGCAAGCGGCAAAACGACGATGGAGATGTAAAGTTCAGCCCTTTCTCTCGTGCAGGTAGAGAGGGTGCAGGGAACGGAGGGCCGAATGCTCGAAGCACCATATAGTGTAAGAAAGTTCGTGGCCTGCCATCATCTTTTACCGTGAGTGCGAGCGTATATCATGCCGTAGACATCATCCAACGCAAGTTGCGGCAAGAGTGACTCACTCCTCTGCGACCAAATTATGAAGTATAGGCGCCTGATTTCGAGACATTACCACACAGAGGGCGTTGACACTCGCAGCGATGTTGTGAAGGAAATGGGTGTAGCCTGGCAAATAAATATACCAGCAATTTGGCCACCCGAGCCGGCAGAAGCCGTGAAGTAACAGAATTCGAAAAGCGAGACGAGCGGAGTGGACGAGTTCAAACGCAGTGCAAGAGAAGCCGACAAGCCATTCAGCCCATTTTGCAACGCCATGCAGTCTGCTATCGTGACTCACCATTCGCAATCTTATTCTGAGTAAAGCGCAAAAAATGACGATTCAACATTGTAGTTGATTGGTTTCGGTGACAGAGTTTCACACTTTTGCAGATTACTTCTCTTGTCACGTAACATTAATTTGACATAATTCCCACCAGTTATAATAATACTGTTATATTGCGCAATATGTTATTATTAAGCGATCAGGTGGAGCAGTGCTTATTTCGGAAACCTGAAATAACTTCTTAAACTAATAGTGGGATTTTAATACCATTCAAGCTGACTACAAATAGATAATTAGTACATTTGCGATTGACAGGGTGGAAAGCGATGCGCCCTGCTTCAGCGGCGAAATGCTCCTTAGCAAATTGCCAGCAGTGACGCTGTGTTCTGATGGTGCAGTCCTTTCAGACCCTGTCTTACAATCGAGAGAGCTCATATTCGATCGTGGCTGACGAGAGCTAGCTTCCATTGCGAGCAGCACCACTTAAGACAAGGACCGGACGAGAAGAACCACCGGAGACGTGCTAGCTTATATTGATCGCAGCGTTGGTCTGCAGTGGTTGAGCGTCTTCCCTGGCTCTGGGCAGATGTGCCCAGAATGCCATCAGCTACTTACCGACAAAGAAGTTGCAATAAGCCAGTCGGTATATCATCACAAGGTGTTGCTGAACAAAAAAAGAAAACGAAAAGAAAATCCAGATTTCACATACTGTGAAAATCGATGTTACGCGAAGCATTTTGCTGGCAGCTGGCTATTCCAGTGTCGTTTGGCCTTCCTCAATGTATTAGATAGGCGAACTTTTTTGTGCAAAGAAAACAATTGTGTATGTTACGTGAGCCTCTGTGTGACCACACGAGCAAGACGATGGCGACGGCGGTAATATGACGTCGACGGCCTGATGACAGTTTTCGCT
Organism: Dermacentor albipictus; assembly: GCF_038994185.2. NCBI lineage: Eukaryota > Metazoa > Arthropoda > Arachnida > Ixodida > Ixodidae > Dermacentor > Dermacentor albipictus. The sequence continues at coordinate 94,831,720 of NC_091821.1, forward strand.
TTATTCCGGCGAACAAACATTAGAACCTATTGCGTTACGTCCTGGGCCGATTGCGAATGTATTACAATGTCCCACAGCATCTTCGTACCGTTATCTGCTGCGAGGACAGGATTGGAAAATGTGGGCCGATCCCGAAGAAGGTGCGGTCTGCCCGCTTCCGCTTATTACGCACAGGAAAATTGGTAAGTGACGCCCGCACACGTGCTCTCGCTCGTGCTGTGTTACGTGAAAGGCGTGAAAGTCGTCTCAAAGAGCTAGTAATTGTCGTTGGCAAGAGGGGAAAATGTGTGCGATCGTGGCCTCACGGTTACGGCATCGGGCTGATGCGCTTGAAGTCGGAGGTTCGATCCCACCGTTGGACTCTTGAATTCTCATTTTATTGAAGAAGTCCTAAATGACGCGAGACAGTACCTTGCCTAACTACCTACCTACCTACCTACCTACGTACCATGAAGTACCTGGGATGAGCCAACGAATGCCTCGCATCAAAAATTAATTAGCCGAACAGGCATTGAACCCATGGATTTACGTATGCAGGCCAGGTGTGCTAGGCATTGCAGCGCGGCAATTCCATTGAAGTGAGGGAACAGTATCAGAGAATTCGTTCAGCTCGACGCGAGTGCGCCGAGACAATTAGACGCACCCCTTTGCCCGTGCCTCGCCGAGGACTATATATTTATTTATTTATTTATTTCAGAATACTGCAGGCCATTGCTTGGCCCTAGCAGGAATGAATTTACATTGTTACCTAACCAAGAGAATAAAATTTATACAATGTTAGCAGCACACATATATCAAAAGAATAAACCAAAAGAATAAAATTGTACAATATTAGCAGCATACGGATACCAAAGAATAAATTATACAATATTAGTAGCACAAGGATACAAAACATACATATCAGGTAAGTAGACGATGTAACGCATCAGAAAAATTTTGTGAGGAAAAAACAGATGCCGGTAACGAATTCCAATCTTGTACTGTTCTAGGGAAAAAACTGTACTTAAAGCTGTTAGTTTTGGCGAAGATGGGAGCAAGTGAATGCTCATGAACGCTCCGAGTCCTTCTCACTAGAGGACGCTTAATGCACTCTGGAAGCTGGAGCTTATTTTTTCCTGTTAAACTATTGTTCAAGAATATCAATCTATTAATCTTTCTGCGGGTTTCTAGTGTATGAATGTTATTTGATATCATTAACTGCGAAGGAGAGTCTTCCCTTTTGTATTTTCCGTATATAAACCTAACCGCTTTCCTATTGACTTTTTCAAGGATCATTATATCTTTTTTTGTGTATCGGTCCCACACTACTGAAGCATATTCAAGTAAAGACCGCACACAAGTTTCGTAAGCCAATTTTTTTATGTGTGCAGGGGCAGTTTTTAGCTTTCTTCGTAAAACCCATAGCTTTCGAAATGCAGATGTAGAAATATTAGTAATGTGAGCCGACCATTTTAACTTATTGTCGAGTGTTATGCCTAAATATTTATATTTGTCAACTTCCAAGATCATGGTTCCGCGAAGAAAGTAAGGAAGCAAAATTGGAGACTTTTTTCTAGTTATACGTAAGAGAACAGTTTTTTCACTATTAAGTACCATAGCCCATTTCAGACACCATTCTTCAATAGCAAAAACTGCTTTTTGAACAGAGATGTGGTCATGTTCGGATGAAATTTGTTTAAACACAACACAGTCGTCTGCAAACAACTTAACAGAGACATCTTTAGGAACAACCGCAACTAAATCATTTACATATATTAAAAACAACAAAGGTCCCAGCACACTTCCCTGAGGAACTCCTGAATGAACATTAACAACACTAGAAGCGGTCTTATTAATTTCCACATATTGCCGTCTGTCTGTAAGGTAGTCTTGAATCCATTGAATAATAAAAAATGGTATACCCATACATTCCATCTTATAGAGAAGTTTGCCATGTGGCACCTTATCGAAGGCCTTGCTAAAATCAAAGAAAACCACGTCCGTTTGCCCGGACATATCAAGCACCCGCGCAAATTCATGCACAGACAAAACAGTCTGAGTAACTGTGGATAACCCCTGCCGAAACCCGTGCTGATTATCCGACAAAAGATTATGATCGCTCAGGAACTTTCGCAGGTAACCGGCTACAATATGCTCCAACATCTTACAGCAACTGGATGTTATGGAAACAGGCCGATAATTTGAAACAGACAATCGATCACTTTTTTTATATACGGGAACCACCCGTGCTATTTTCCATTGTGAAGGAATTTTTCCGTTTGCTAATGAGAGTTTAAAGATGTCTGTGAGGCAGCCTGATATTTGTTCTGCGTAACGCCTCAAAAATACATTCGGAAGACCATCGGGTCCAGCGGATTTTTTAGTGTCCAGTTTCAAGAGCATCGCCAGAACACCCTCACGAGTTACTTCAATGCCATCCTCTGGTGCAGCCACTGCTTTTATTTCATATTCATCTAATTCTGAAAACACCTCGTAGAAATACTGATTAAAATTCTCAGCTATTTCAGCAGCATCAGTGATAATCTTGTCCCTAACTTTTATTTTAGTAAGTGCATCTTTGGGTTTACTCAAATGCTGCCAAAATTTTTGCGGATCAGTCTTTAGAAACTCTGCTAATGTGTGTGTGAAATATTTAGTCCTGGCGCAGCTCACCTTTGATAATAGGTCACGTTTGATTTCTATAAGCCATCATATATTTCTATATGATGGCGATGGGGGTGGGTTGTAGCAACAGGCGGATTTAGCGTGACCATCAAGGCCGGTGATTGCTCCGCCCGAGCGTCTCTCACAATATCACTGCGGAGTTTCGCCATATGTCCATCAAACCAGTCTTTCTTAAAAATATAACGAGAAGACGTGAACCTTCTTTTCAAGCTATAACTGATCCTTATGGGCACACAAGGTGTTGCAGGCACGCACGCGGAAGGTCCTTCTTTTGCACGTTCTCCAGAAAAGCGTCCCTTTCATCTCGGAATTTTCGGCCCGACCGCAAAAAGCGTTCTACGTCTCCTGTCTCGTCGCATGCCGTACAATTCGGAGAATTGATACGCCCAGTCTTAAATAACTATGTTGGTGTACTAGCTGATCCTGTCCTTATTCGATATAGAAGCGAGGCTTCCTCTAGACGAAATCTTTTGGTTACGCATGATATATGTGGTGGAATCCAAAGCAACGGAAATGGATTACAAATATCAGGTTTTTTAGCTTGATTGCTCTTTGGAGCCTTGACTTTAGGAGGATGATAGAGTGCTACGTATGCAATAGGCATCAGCTTTTTCATTGCCACCAATGCCAATGTGGAAGCGAATTCGCTGAAGCTTTACTGAGAAGCCTTTGCTGCCAAACTTGATGGATGGTAGACAACGAGATAGCTTATAATGCAGCCTTTGACTCCGTAAGAACAACGTTCGGTGAAGGTAAGAGGAAGAAGTATTTTAATGAATGGAAGATGTAGAGAGGTCGGCCGGATAATGGAGCATCGGGCCTGCTACTCTACGTAAGGGAAGGGGAAGAGGGGAAGAAAAAGGGTCACAATGGGGGATGATAATGGGAGGAACGAGGTGAATGACACATTACACAACTGGTATCACAGGCGTGAGTCCAGGCCCGTGTCACCTAGGAAACGTGAAAGTGCACGCATTGTCTCTGTCGTCTGCCAACTCTGTGGCCACGCGCCTAGCAAGAGGTCCTCCGACAGTGGTCCATTGTGTAAATGTCTCAATGTATCTGCCAATGTCAGTCTTTCTCGCGCATACTCAGGGCACACCCCGAGCACATGTTCTATAGTCTCTACAGCGCCACACACTGAACAGTCCGGGGAGTCTGTCCGTCCAATAATGTGCAAATATTTGCGCGTGAAGGCGACGCCTAATCGCAGTCTATGTGTGAAGGCAAAGTATTTAGTTTGCCTAAAGCAGCAGCTATTTCCATGCATTTCGCAACTGTCGATGAGTCTATGCGGTCCAGACGGCTAGACCACATATATCTCAGAGATCGACTATAGAATGCAGCTAAGCAGCGGTATTCGTCGACTTTGACAGACCCAGCTGTGTTTACTTGTAGGCGATTCGGGTAAGTCATGGTCAAATGAAGACCCTGGAAGCCTGACATGCAGGAAAGTAAAAAGATTTATTTGTTGTGCAGTCAGATAACTCACCTGTGATGAACAATAAACCTGAAACACTTCTCAGAGGGAAAGTAAGTACAGATTAGACACCGTAATACAGTGTCAACATATTGTAAATGACACACGTAGATGCGTAGTGAAGTGCTTGCGTAAGCGCGTTTGTCAGAGGAAACGTGGGTTCACCGAGGCTGTAGCCATTACATCACGCTCACTCTCAAAAGCAAAGTCTCTCGTAGAATTTTACCTTCTTTGTTTGCTTGTTCGCTATCCCTCCGCCATTGTGTGCAGAAAGAGGGCTGCAGACAGGTGTGAAATATGCAGTGAATACAGCTTACCGAGGCACTTGGGCAGCGGGTTGGACCAGTTGCCGGTGTCGAGACAGATGCTAGTGTTGGACTCGCCCTGGAACTTCATGCCGTCGAAGCAGTTGTACGTAGCCTTGGCGTTGAGCGTCGACGAGCGAAACTCCACGTAACCGTTGTGCAGATGACCAGGGTGGCCACAGTCGATCTCTGCATGGACGCGTGGGGCGGTTGCTTTCATTCTGCGAAAAATCTTGACGCTCAGCGAGCTAGAGCTCAAAAGCAGTGACACTGCTCGGGCGTTTCATGCTTTTCGCCTAGCACTCGCCTGTCGTGCAACTAAGGTGGAATCCGGCTAGATGCAGGTGTCTGGTATTCAGGTAATGTACGTTCTGTTTTCTTAAGTTTTTATTGCTCCAAAATTTCGGATGGAAATCTACTACAAAGCATACGAAAGCATCCTGATGTTGCGCGTGTCTCTCTACGTGGTATACATATTTACTTCCTTGTTGCGAAGTAGATTACATTAATGTTTCCTTAACAGGGCTTAACAACTCAGTCTTTATTCGTAGCTCTGTGCTAATGACAGCACGCGCAGAATAACTAGGAAGTGGTACAGACAAACTCGATTTTGTCTCATTGCTATAGCTCAGAGGTTATGGCCTTGTGAATATGAGGTTGCGAGATCGAATCTCAATCGCAGCTGCCTCGTTCGAGTGCGGGCGAAATTCAAAAGCCTTCGTGTGCATAGATTTTGGCGAAATTTAGAGAAGCATAAGTACTCAACACTAATCCGTAGCTCTCCAGTACAGCGCCTATGCCTAAAACGACGAAACACTGTTAGACGGGTAGCGGCGCCAGTCATGGTGAATTTGCTGTGACATGAGAGACAACGAAAAAGACCGTTCAGTAGAGACAGCAGCTAAGAGTTAATGTTCAGTCTGGTAATTTTTGTTTGTTCGTCAAGCAATAGAAATGAAAGTTGGGTGAGTTGATAATTGTTCTTCGTTAAACTGCAGCACGTACAAAAGACGGGCAAGGCAAGTTTGCTAGTTGTACACCGAGCCTGTTTGCTAACTTGCTTATGAGCTTCGTCGTTTATCCGCGCTGCAGTTTAACGATGCTCAGGCAAAAAAGTGGGTAAGAATTTCTAAAAAAGAATTGCTAAATCTGTGGCGCCATACAATGACGGGATTATAGAGAGTGCGTAAGGGGGAGTAAGGAGGACAAACTGGGGAGTTAGCCTTTAGCAGCAGTGCACTTCAGTGGCAACTGTCATTTCCATGATAAAGAAGCAAAAGGACAAGTATTGTAAGAACAGCAATCAACCAGTCTAGCGTAATATAACGATGGCTTTTAGTGCCCCTAAAGAACTCGAAGCACACGCTCCGGAGGGAGGAATAATCTAGGACTACAGGAGGCAAACAGGAGGAAACAAAGTGGTGTGACTTAGTTCTGAAGTATGCAAGTTTCCTTCTTCTTCTTCGAGAGAAAACTGGAGCGATCTTCCTGGCGGCACACCTAGCATGCTACTGCGGATGAAGGCGATGATAAATGAACTTATACACACAGGACGTAACATTTGACACTTAACACCACAAAAATACGCACACTGAACGAATTGAAAAGTAAAAATAGCTCATTATTTAAATTCAAAACGAGTTTGTAAGTTGGGTGGTGAGATCGTGGTGGACGCAAAGTCACAGGTGGTATCGGCCAGCCTGCCCCGTCCTCTTCCACACAACTTAGTATTCATCCTGTTGTACTGGAGGTCCTTGCTCCTCTCCACTCCTCTTGTGCCCAGTTATGTTTAAGCCTCATCCTCTTAAGAAAATCACAACAGACTGTCCGCACGAAGACCACATATTGGTCGGCAGCGTAGGATTTCTTGAAATTGACGGGTCATATGGCTTGATTGATTACACACGTGGTGTTGTTGTGAAGTTGTGAATGCTAAACATAAAGAAGGCCGTAAGAAGAGTGATTATGCTTCGAAAATTGGCAATGCGTCTGCATTCTTACTAGAAAAAGAGGCGCAGGAAAAATAAAGTTGCTATTTCTATAATCAAATCATCATCATCAACAGCCTGATTACGCCCACTGCAGGGCAAAGGCCTCTGCCATACTTCTCCAACTACCCCGGTCCCTTAATTGTGGCCATCATGTGTGCAAAGTAAGTGAGCTTTCATGTGTCCCCCTCATCCCATTCAAACGTAACATTTTACTTAATCCCGAAGTAACACCTCGCGTCACGTAGTAATAGATAGGTTGCTATGTCGGCTCGGTTAATCTGGCTGCGAACAAAAAGTAAATACGCTGTTCTTGCTCTAACGCAACATTTCAAGCAGATTGCATTTCACAGGCCTCTCTGGAGCAGTCCCAAGATTATGCTTAGCGTACGCGGCCCTAATGAAAGTGATCTAAAATTGTGCACGCTTCCGAAAGTTTTGAAGTCATGTCATCACATTTGCTGGTGCTACTTTTGAGTGTATCCCGACACAGCCGCGGTTGCGTCAGTATCTTCTTGCGTCGCGAGACGTGCGCGAAATAAGCAAAACGCGTAGAACGTCCAGAAAGAGCGGCATATAAACGCTCATATGGTAACGACCGTGCAATTCAGACAGGCTTATACCTAATAACGTTCGTGTAATTGCGTACTACTGCTCCGCCCGTTACGGCGAGAGCGACGAAACGGAACCAGCACGGGCAAGAAACAAAAAAACAATTAAGACGCTCAAATAAGAAAATACAAGAAAAAATGACGTCTAAACCAATATTCACGGCGATGCCAAAAAAGAAAAACAGGCCAAAAAAAGAAAAGTGGGGGGAGGGGCGTACACAGCGCAAAGGACTCTAAGCTCATCACCGAAGGACGAGACTTCAGAAAAGGACAATAAAGCCTTTATGTTTTATTCGTTTAATCGTAGGCTATGGTATTTTCGTCTCAGAAGCGCTCTTGTTTCTGTAACAGTTCTGGCTGATATAGCCACGCTACAATGGCCGCCGCAGTCGGAAGAAGACAGACACCATTTCTGCGCTCCGCCCACGCCGGGCCCCCGCGTATTTAGCGGACACCAGCAGCAGCGGCGGCGACGACGGCGGCATCCGCAAGAAAAAGGTCGTTACCGGAAACAGGCTCTCCCCCTCCCCGTTCCTCGTTTTTGTCGTCCCGTCGTACTTTTTTTCTTTTACCACGAAGCGGGGACACTGCAGGGGCATTATCATAATTAAACTTCATTCCGCGCCCAACGAGAACTAAATTGAGACAACGATAAACGGGGAAAAGGAACTCAAGAGTCAGCAAGTATACAAAAATAAAAGAAAAGAAATAGGGGGTGGGGGTTGAGGAGGGTCAAGTAAAGAGGACACGAAGAAGAAACAATAAATGACAAATACTTCCAACGAGGCCGCAATAAGGTTCGACAGCTGGCAGAAAGTCAAGCGGTCCGCGCGGCCGCGCCGCTGAGAGTGTGGTGCTAACGAAGCGCGAAATCTGCTGGATTTGGGCAAACAGGTTATTATTGTTCCTCCTCTTTTAGAGCGCACAGGCACCAAGGAATGAGAGGAATGTAATAAAAGCGAGAACAAGAAAAAAATAAGAGTAAGTGACAACCAGGCGCAAAGAGCAGCGTCTAGGACAGTCGTCGGATAGCGACAAAATGAGAAGGAAAGAAAAAAACGAGAACGAAGAAGAAGAGCGATCGGGCATGGATATAGACACGATGTGTCAGCTGAATATAGAGTGAGAAACAATGAGCCGACAATGGGCGCTCTTTAGTGAGCGCTGTGCACGCGCTCTGTTAGTGCGGAAAGAGAATAGCGAACAGCGAAAAGGACAAAAGCGGGAGCGCGAAAACCATCGGAAATGGCGGAAGTGAGCGAATGAGGGATCGGAAGCGTTTCGCAATCTTTGCACTTCTTGAACACAGTGTACAGACGCCCGCGCGTTATCGGGGGAGCGTAAGCGAAACCGTGGTCTTAATAATGACGGGCGCATTTGTCGGCCGTTCCCTTACTTGTGACCTCCACTTTCTCACAAGTGTTGTGTCGCTGCTCGCGCTCCGCTGGCCAATTAACCATCGTTTGCCGCATAACTGAAACGAGTGTTCGTCAGCATCCTCTGTACACTTTGTTACTTCATCGCACTTAGTTTTCATTCATACTTGGATTGAATGCACAAGCCTTCGAATATGACTAAGCTGAATATGACCAGCGGCTAACATAGCGTTTTTCGCTTCCTCACTTTCTTTTCGTTGCACTAACACCGTTGTTCTTGTAAGCCTATGTTTATGTGCACATCGTCAATAATTCTCATCTCTTACGGATAGGGTTGTGACCGGGGGATTGATTCAGGGTTGACTCCTACTGTTCTCAGAGGTCACAGAAAATAACAGAAATATATTGTATAGTAGACACTGGTGCAACCTAAAAAGCTGGTTTTGTTACCCGGCGTGGTTGCTCAGTGGCTGTGGTGTTGGGCACGAGGTCGCGGGATCGAATCCCGGCCACGGCGGCCGCATTCCGATGGGGGCGAAATGCGAAAAAACCCGTGTACTTGGATTTAGGTGCCCGTTAAATAACTCCAGGTGGGCCAATTTTCGGAGCCCCCTACTATGGCATGCCTCATAATGAGATTGTGGTTTCGGCACGTAAAACCACATAAGTTCACTTTTTTTTTTAGTGTGGTGTCTTTTAGTGTCTTTTAATGCCGGTGTTCGCGTCGAAGTTGTACTAAGAGGAATGTCGTAGTGGACGGGTTAGCATTCATTTCGGCCTCCTAAATTTCTCTAATGCGCACCTATATGAGTACACGGGGAATATTGAACTCCACCACCATGGTAACGCAGCTGCTGTAGGCTGGAATTGAACCCACAACATCGTGTACGATAGCAGAACGCTGTAGACACCGAGCCACCGCGACGGGCTCACGTACGTGTAATACTGACCAACGCAGTGCGTGGGTGCGCCCTCCCATTGCCGCTGCGAGTTGCAGCGCGCCGTGGAAGGACCCTTCAAGCGAAATCCATGGTGGCACTCGTAGCGCACCACCGAGTTGAACAGCAGCTGGTCGTAGATGGCCCGGCCGTTCAGCGGGTCCTCGGGCTTGTCGCATTGCACCGCTGCGCACGGAAAGAAGCGCGGCAAAACTCGATGCAGTTCTTTGGATTGTTGTTGCGGCGTGCACACGGCAAAGCGCCAATCGCAATTGGCGAGTGCTGTCGGCATCTGCTCGCCTCTGCCTGTGTGCCTTGACAAATATACTTTTTAGTCGATATACATGCAGCATGCAGACACTTCTGCCCACAATTGTGTGCACATTGTTAGCAGACTCTGGCGACACGAGTATGCGCCTGGATGGACCTGAATTAACTCGGTTCCTTGCAATAATGCATGACAATATGCAGGCTTAGGATTTCAGTAAATTTGTACTGCGGATTCTAAATTGTCTACTTTACTGAGCCCATATTCGCTTATTCAGCTTGCAACAACCTGACGGAGTTAGAAAATTACCATGCAGCTCGCAGTTCTATGACGAGTATGCGAGTGCTTAAGTAAGCCTAGTGAAGTTTTTAAGGGGGTCTTGAAATAACTCGTGGCTGCAATGACAGCAGCGACGGGATCAAAGAGTTCTGTCGCTGTAAATTCTGGTCACAGCGAAGACAAGGAAGCATACCTTAGTTCCCGTAATAAATGATACCTTGGACCTCGTCCTGCAGGTGCTCCGCCAGCCTTTTATGGCACTGTGTTAAAATATGCTGACGTTGCGTCGCTAGCAATATAACTTATAAAAAAAAGGACACTGAAGGCGAAAGCGCCCACGTGACAATAAGTCTAGCGACGAGCGTCCACATAGACTCGCTCTGTGAAGCTTTATTTACCATCCTTGCGATATGTATAAAATATAAAGAAATTTGCCTGAAAAATCTTGCCGCTTAAAAGTTTGCATCCCAGCAACAATGGCAATCCGATTGTCACGTCCCAAAGTTGAGTTTCCCCAGTCATGCATGATGCGGCGCAAGTCACGCTTAAGACGTTCTGCGCGAGAAGGATTGTATATGTACGCCACTTGAGAACTGCTGCAGAAACGATTAACAAAGGTAGCCTCAAAGATGAGCGGTATTAGCACGCACTAGCAGCATTCGCACGTAACGTCAGCATGTACCGGGAAGAGCAGTTTGTTAAGGTGTTGCAATTCATACGTACGCCTGCATTCGGGCAGTGTGCCGCTCCACTGGCCGGAGGACTGGCAGTAGCGGTGCGCCCGGCCAAACAGCTCGTATCCCTCGTGGCACTCGTACTTGACCGAACTGGTGAAGCGCGTCATGGCGCCCATGCGGCGCCCATGCTCCACCTCACCTGGAGGGCCGCAGCTCTTGGCTGCAGACAGGGAGGCAGGGAACGGCCTGAAGGTCATTGTTTTCGCCATCACTATAATAACACACGTGCAGAAGAGCGCCTCCGAATGCATTGGCCATGGAACACTATATCGCACGTCGTCAAGCGTCTCTTTATTCTAGTGGCAATGTTTCTATCAGTGCGGTACTCTTTACGGAGCGCATATTCTTGTAAATGCCTTTGCGCCTACCGGATCATCCTGCCCATCTTGAAGCAACGGACTACCGGCTTCGCGTTCGTCACTGCACAAGGGCCGGCAAGCTCTAGTGTTTGTGCGTGTGTCCTTTAAAGCGACTCGTTTATTTTTTCATGCCCTCCTCTCTTTCTCTACTGTGTTGTAAGCTGTAGCCAACAAGGTGACCTTCCGGTCAACCTCCCTTCCTTTCCCTTTTTGTATACTCCCTTTCTGCGTCTGCCTCGGAAGCATTTTTATCACGAAAAATGCAGGATGTCGAACGAGATATGTGGTAAACGCGTGGAATATCTCCACCCACTTCTGAAAAAAAAAAAGAGAAAAAGAAGAACTAATATGGTAGGCTGTGCACAGACGCAGCCGCAGTGGGTACGTGAAATGTCGTTCCAGCGAAGAACGTTACAGTTAAATTCCAATTGTCGAACACGACTACATCTACATCGTGTCAGGATTGGGGGCTCAATCCCATCGTCCGTGGTCCTTTGCCAAGATTGGAGTACGGCCTGAATTCGAAGGTAGCTGGCCCATGCCGTCGTCCAACTTATTTACGCTGAGATCGTTGATGAAGTGAAGAACTATTTCTCATCGAGAACGAGGAAAAGGGTTTATTTACAGAAATTAACTCAGTCTAACATGACTGCGTGAGAAAAAGAGTATCAGTCCAACATGACTGCATGAGAGAAGTGACTCAGTCTAACATGACTGCTCAAGAGAAGTGTCCTCAGCATTCGCACAACCACAGTTTTTATACACTCGATCCGCCGGTCATACGACGCGGCGACTGTTCGTTTACTCATCACCAACTCGCCGCTGCTCTGCAGATCAGTTTACAGACACAAAGGCACACACATTCCGAAGCCCAAACGACGGCGTTGGAGGGTTGCCGTTCCGGGAATTATCGGTGCCGATCGAGGGTCGCTCGTTGTTCTGCGCCACGCCTGAGCGTGAGAAGCACAAAAATACGTCGTTCCCGCGGCAGCTTGTCCATGCGTGTCAAATCAGCTCCGCTTTGGGGAACTCCGGAATCATTGTTCATACACCGAACTAGTTCCGTCACAATGTCGAAGGGGCTGGAGGAAGGAGGCGGATTTCACCACAAAGGCCGCTTCTTCGAACGCCTCCCAGCTGCAGCGACGGTGAGGGGGAGATGCGCGTCGTGTCGCCCTGTTGTAACTGTGTGGCAATCTTGTTTGGCAGCTCGCCATTCTTAACAGCGCCTCCATGGCCCGGAAAGTCTCGACTGTCTAGCGTTGACAACCGCTAGGCAGGAAAGGAACGGCTGCTGGTCAGGGGGGGGGGGGGGGGGGGGATTGATGACTTGGCTCGCAGCGACCACTTGTGCATTGATGTCACCACCCCAACACATCCAAGGACAGGCAACTGCAAAACGAACCCCACAACACGGCTCTGCGCCGAGATGACGTGCATTGGCTCTCACTTTAGACTCGCTAGGCTTCAAAAAAGAACAACGTAAGTGCAGAAACAAAAAAAAAATGCTGCATTTCGCTATGCCAATTTCTGAAGCAAATTCCTGCTGACACATTCAGCAATCATGGAGGGAATCCTGCTAAATGAGAGGGGATCTTCTTCGCTTAATAAAAGTTAACACTAGTAACCCTAAAATTTAGGCGGGACCCTCAAACGCAGAATTCAAATTAGCCTGCTCAAACCATCCGCATTGCTATGCAATTTTCCCTTCTTATATCTAACGGAGAAGTTGTACTCTTGGAGAGTGAGGCTCCATCGGAGCAAGCGGCCATTTTTGTGTGACATTTGATTGAGCCACGTCAGAGGACAATGGTCGGTCTCGAAGATGAACTTCGCTCCGTAGAAGTAACACGACAACTTCTGGGCGGCCCAAACCAAACAAGCGCATTCCTTCTCTGAAGCGCTGTAGGCTTCCTCCCTTACATTTAGTTTACGGCTGGCATAGAGGATAGGATGCTCCTCGTTATCGTCGCCGACCTGACTAAGTACCACGCCCATACCTCTGTCGCTTGCGTCGCATTGAACTATGAATTCCTTTGTGTAGTCTGGCGCGCGAAGCACAGGGCGAGAAACCAATAGCGTTTTCAAACTTTGGAAAGCGTTCTCTTTGTCCTTATCCCAGTGTACGTTACTCGGTGCTCCCTTTCGGAGGGCGTCTGTTAATGGACTTGCCAATTGCGAGTAATTCGGAATGTACCATTGATAGTACCCCACAAGTCCCAAAAATGAACGAAGGTCCGTTTTCGGGCGCAGCTGAGAAAATTCTCCAATCATAGCTATTTTCAGCTCAGCCGGCCGTCTCATGTCCTGACCGACAACATGGCCCAGATAAGTAACCTGCGAACAACCAAACCTACACTTTTCCGCTTTCATCGTTAAGTCGACTTTAAACGTACGAAGCCTCGCATTCTTGTCGTAATAGACTTTCGCGTTCTTTTGAGCTATTGCCATGTTCTTTCCGACTAGTTCTTGGGTTGCGCTTAGCCGTTCCAGTAAATTTAGCACGTATTCAACCACGGTTGGACTCTCCCCTCTTTCCTCCCACATCTCTCTTAACATTCTCAGTGGAGACCGGAGTGTCCTCCCATACACTAGTTCTGCTGGTGAGAACCCTGTCGCCTCATGTGGAACCGTTCGCAAAGCAAACAACGTTGCCGGCAGACAGTTCTCCCAGTCCTCCTTGTGCTCGTAACAGAGCGCACGCAAAACTCGCTTAAGCACCGAATGCCACCTCTCTACACTGTTTGACTGAGGGTGATAGACAGAACTGTGTATTAACTTTACCCCGCACTTTTGCAAGAATGTGGAAGTCAGTGCGCTCGTGAATACTGACTCTTGATCTGCCTGAATTTCGGCTGGAAACCCAACTCGTGCAAACACTGTCAAAAGCGCGTCTACTACTTCGGTGGAGCTGAGCTCTTTCAAAGGGATTGCTTCTGGAAACTTGGTAGCCGGACACAGCATGGTAAACAAGTACCTGTAGCCTGATTTTGTTTTTGGAAGAGGCCCCACCGTGTCTATTACAAGTCGTCTGAAAGGCTCTGTTATTAAGGGCACTACCTTCAGTGGAGCTTTCCAAGTCTCTCCTGGTTTACCAGAACGCTGGCAGGCGTCGCATGATCTTACAAAGTTTTCTACATCTTTGAAACAGCCAGGCCAGTAGTATTCCATAAGCAATCTTTCCTTTGATTTGTTTATGCCTAGGTGGCCGGACCACCCATTTCCATGACAAAGACTCAAAAGGTCCTCCCTATACTTAGTAGGTATGACTAACTGATCTAAAATCCTACCCTTTTGATCTCTGTAATGCCGATACAACAATCCTCCTCTCTCATGTATCGTTACGTTGCGCCTAGCAATGCCTTCTTTAGCTGTGTCACGTAATCTAACTAAGCTCTCATTATTCTTTTGCTCAGCTGCCAGTGACTCTCTATCCACGCGTAAGAGTTGATCAAAGTTCTTTCAGGCCGGTGATAATAACGACCCTGTCTCGCTTGGGAGCGCGTCTGCTTGCTCTTCCTGCAGGCTAGAACTCTGACACTCTAGTGCTACGCTCTCATTGAGCTGGTCAGCTGGCAGGCTCTCCTCAACTGTTCTTTTGTCCCTCGGGCCTAGCTCGGATTCGGGTATTGAAGTTATCCCCTTTTCTGCTTCCGCTGGAGGAGCTTGAGCATTTTCAGACGAAAGCGCCGCGATCTTACGAGCTTGGCCTCGGGTCAATGCCTGTACTATGCCCTCTCCCAGTTTGAGCCCTCTGTCACGCAGTAACTGATTCGAACGATTCGAAAAGATGTAGGGATACTGCAGTGACAAAAATTTGGAAACTGCAGCCTCAGTCTCTAGCTCCCCGAATGGTCCACTGATTTTGACTTTGGCCATGGGCAGACACACGCTGTGTTCTTCTACAACCTGTTTTATCCATGCTACTTCTCCGGTGAAGTCATCTACCACCACGTAAGACGGATGGACAATGTCCAGCGTGGCGGCACTGTCTCTTAGCACTCGGCATGGTTTTCCATTAACTTGCAGGTTGTGGAGATACGGACTTAAAAGTTCCATATTCTCATCTTTTTCCTCCACGTAGGAAAAAACTACGCTAGACTTCTCGCAGTTTACAGCTATATGTCCGAGTTTGTGGCATTTGTAACAGCGAATTGGTCTAACAGATTCGAATTTTCTTTTCTGTTCTTTTTGTGCGGTTTCTCCGTTAAGTTTCTCCTCGCTCTTTTCTGCGGGCTTTTCCGGCATGTCTACAGGCTCTGATCGTCTAGTTTGCGCACCCTTTTTGAACGGAAATGGTTTCCGCGGTCCATTTCGACCGTCCCAGTTTCCCTCCTCGGCGTTCAACTTTCTGCGGGTTGCGTACTCTTCGGCTAATTCAGCCGCCCTTTCCACAGTGTTTACATTACCTCTGTCTTGCACCCACAGTTTCACAGCTTGGGGGATGGTTTTGTAAAACTGCTCTAAACACATGCATTCAATGATCATGTCTCTGCTGTCGTACGCTGCCGCGCTTTTAAGCCACTCGACTAGGTTGGCCTTTAAGCTATATGCAAACTCCGGATAGCCCTCGCTATCTTTCTTGCCTGTGCTCCTAAACCTTTGCCGAAAAGCTTCGGCTGAAACGCGGTATTTCTTCAGGAGACTAGCCTTAACTTTTGCATAATCATATGCATCCTGCACACTCAATCTGGCGATTACTTCCGCCGCCTCACACGGCAACATAGACAACAACCGCTGTGGCCATGTACTCGGGCCGAAGTTCATCTTTTCGCAAGTCCTTTCAAAATTGCTTAAGAACAAGCCTATGTCGGTCCCGACCTCAAATGGCTTTAATAGCCTGTCCATGCGGTACGATTCTGCCTCACTTGATCGTCCCAGAGCGCCTTCACTTCCTTGAGACAACTCCAAACGTTTGCTTTCAAGTTCAAGTTGCATTTTTCTTAACTGAAACTCGCGATCTTTATCGCGTTCCTCTCTCTCTCGCTTTTCTCTGTCCAGTTCTTCTCTTTCTCTGTCCCGTTCTTCTCTTTCTCTTTCCCGTTTCTCTCTCTTTTTGAGAAGTTCCATTCCCATTTCAATATCTTCCTCACTGGCCTGATTGGAAATTAGCTCCAATAATTCCGATTTGAGCATTTCCTTGCGTACATCTAGGCCCAGTTCCTCACCAACAATCAACAACTCGTCTCTCAGCAGTGTCCTTAAATCCATGACTGCTGCTTTACTGCCTTTATTCTGCTCTCTAAATCTAGCTAGGAAAACACAACCTAGCTAACACACAACAATCTAGCTTCCCTACTGTTCTAAACAGAACAACCCCAAAATGAATTCTAGAGAGTCAAAGCAAAAACCAAGCACTCACCGCAGATACAGCACCATGTCGCAAAGTCCATCTCACCGCTGTCAGCCAGTTGTCAGGATTGGGGGCTCAATCCCATCGTCCGTGGTCCTTTGCCAAGATTGGAGTACGGCCTGAATTCGAAGGTAGCTGGGCCATGCCGTCGTCCAACTTATTTACGCTGAGATCGTTGATGAAGTGAAGAACTATTTCTCATCGAGAACGAGGAAAAGGGTTTATTTACAGAAATTAACTCAGTCTAACATGACTGCGTGAGAAAAAGAGTATCAGTCCAACATGACTGCATGAGAGAAGTGACTCAGTCTAACATGACTGCTCAAGAGAAGTGTCCTCAGCATTCGCACAACCACCGTTTTTATACACTCGATCCGCCGGTCATACGACGCGGCGACTGTTCGTTTACTCATCACCAACTCGCCGCTGCTCTGCAGATCAGTTTACAGACACAAAGGCACACACATTCCGAAGCCCAAACGACGGCGTTGGAGGGTTGCCGTTCCGGGAATTATCGGTGCCGATCGAGGGTCGCTCGTTGTTCTGCGCCACGCCTAAGCGTGAGAAGCACAAAAATACGTCGTTCCCGCGGCAGCTTGTCCGTGCGTGTCAAATCAGCTCCGCGTTGGGGAACTCCGGAATCATTGTTCATACACCGAACTAGTTCCGTCACAATGTCGAAGGGGCTGGAGGAAGGAGGCGGATTTCACCACAAAGGCCGCTTCTTCGAACGCCTCCCAGCTGCAGCGACGGTGATGGGGAGATGCGCGTCGTGTCGCCCTGTCGTAACTGTGTGGCAATCTTGTTTGGCAGCTCGCCATTCTTAACAATCGGCAGAACTTGCAGCTCTCCATGTCGCTATGATGTACATCACCGAAGAGCCAACAGAGAAATGGGTCGTATTTTGTGACTGTAAGGCAGCCCTTCACAGCATCAAGTCCGCATTACGTCACAGAACTTACGAGCAAATGACATCTGAAATCAGGGAACTGCACCACCACGCTCTGGAAAGAGGACACCACATTATATTTCAGTGGATTCCTGCTCACTGTGGCATCGTCGGCAACAACCTAGCTGACAAGGCTGCCCGGTGTGCCCACGAAGATACCAAGACGCGTCCAACACCTTTGGCGAGGTCGGACGCTGCCAGAGAACTTCGCGTACTTGCGCGCAAGAAGTCCCAAGATCTCTGATTTCAAGTGGCTTCAATCGCAGATTACGTGAACTGGACCCCAGGCTACGGCTAGAACTGCCATCTAGCCTTTCCTGCGGTGAAGCAACCTTGTTGTGACGCTTGTGGCTGGGAGTGGCGTTCACGAACGCATACTCCTACCGTATGGGAATGGCCTAGAGCCCGATGTGCGACTCCTGTGGGTGCGAGGAGACCATCAAGCACCTATTATATACCTGCCCTAGCTCCAACGCCTCTCTCTGCGGGCAACTTTACGCAGACTGGACTCGAGACCGTTCACCGAGCCAAAGATACTCGGACCGTGGCCACACCCGTCACTGGCTCGAAAAGCGATTAGTGCACTAGTGCGGTACTTGAAGTGCACGGGCTTAACAGACCGTTTATAGTGTCCTTGTGTATGGTGTCCCTCCCACACGTACTTAGTGCTTACTCTCTCCCTTTCTTCTTCTTTCTATTCCCCTTTCCCCCACCCCCAGTGTAGGGTAGCAAACCGGATGCTTTTCTGGTTGACCTCCCTGCCTTTCCTACCCTTGTTTACTCTCTCTCTTATGCGCGCTGCAAGCGGTGTACGGACACTATAGGAACAGAAATGGCGTGACCAAATACACAAGGTACATTCGCGCATTAGGAAGCGTGCATTTCTAACTTAAGTTACTGCTATAGTGGGGTTCCTCCGGGTCTGAATCTTCATCGTGCTTGCTCCCTATTCGTAGTGGGCGCGTTTATTTTGCAGAGGGTGTTTGGGTCCTGGGGTAAAGAAAATGACCTCCCTGATGTTGACGCCATAGACTGCCCTGCACCGCTCGAACCCGCCTCCCTCGTAAATAGTTGAGCCTCTTGTGTTTTCCTCAAGCCTCTGTGCTTGCGCTCCCTATATGGAGACGGACACATTTCGTCGTGGTCAAAGGGGTTGGAAATCCCTCCGCCTTGCTGCCCGAGTCACTCCACGCCGTTTCTGGACCTCAGGCGCACCGTAACCGAACAAGCGTGAAAGTTCTGCGTAAAATTTCACACTTGTCGGCCTTAGCTCCTGATGAGAACCGGTTTCAGTTTGGCGGATTATACCTGCTATGGCTGAGTGAGCTCTTTTAAACGCGACTACTCCCGTTCGGATCGACAAACGTACCGCCGAGCTACCCCTCTCTGAACGCCGAGCGAGAGGCTAAATTAGGCTCCGATTGCGTCGTGCATGGAGTGACAACGGCGCCATCTGTGCACCCGACACATGCATAATCAGGTAATGCCTTTTTTCCTCTACGCAACAATACAAAGGTAAGGCGCCTAGGTAATTTGGTCGCAAAGATATAAAACGAGAAGGCTATATCACGTTTTTGTTACATGCGGTTTTAGCAAGGAATCCTCTCTCACCGATTTTAAGGACGTTTCAAGTAGAAAGAAATATGAATATCCGATGCGCATGTTGGAATCCATGTAAAGCAAAGCTTTAGTGAGGCGGTTAAATAGCTAAATGCAATGCGTACTATTGTGTTTATGTTCATTCTATGCGGTGTGTAATCTCACACAATGTTTGTATTTATCTGTTAGAACGGTCACAGACTTAATATCATGCAACCTTCATCTTCCTTCACTTAACCGTACACAAGTTACGGCGAAATGCAACCACTGGATCAGGTAGATGCGCTGCCTGAGACATGGACGCAGTGATGCCACGAAGACGATGTATAATACTTGTTGAGAGAAGGATGGTGACGAGAGATGTATGCACAGAGAAGTACGACACATATTTAAATACATTTCAGCACCACCCTATATCTATTGTGTCACAGTGATACATCTCCAATCTAGAGGATTCGCAAAGAAGATCGCACACCCTACGCCTCAAGAATGGGTCGCCCAAATACAATTTTTCAGGACATCAAAGAAGTGGTCGAATATATTTGTGTGTTCCATTAAGAGGTGTGGAGGCTTTGAAGACACCCAGCTATGAGCCGACATTTGATGTAATGGCTTTACGTAGAGTGTAGCAAAGAAGACAGGCCCATCGTCAACGCCTCGCTCGAGGTTAGAGCTCGTACGCTCGGTGCCTGACCCTCGAGCAACAGACCTTCCTGTTTATCCTTCTTGCTTTGTGACTAAACCGCATTACAACATATTTATTATTTTATTAGACAGAACAGAGGTGTGCCCACGGGCCCATGAGCTTCCTCGATCACGATTGGATGCTATTACGCAACTTACTCGAAACGACACACTAACAAAGCAAACCCGAGGGAAGAGGCAAAATGGCTTTAAAAGTAGTGTTTTCGGTCGTAAAACTATTTTCTTTTTAGCATCTTACCTGTAGGTATTTTTCTTGTAGCCACCAGGAGGCGCCCATAGGAACATTTGAACGCCCATTTATTCACATACTTTTCACCGGCTTGCACAAGGTCTGCGCGAATTACCCGCATGTTCAAAGTCAGTAACCCGGCTGCTCACTGGCAGTTGTAATCGATCTAATGGCCAGTGGTGTACGCACTCCGGGATGCCCAGATGTCTCCAGTGGGCCGATAGTTGGATGATGCCTTAATTAGAAGCGCTACTCACAGGGACCCAATTTATACAGTTTAAGCCACGGTATGTTGTATGTGTCGTAAATGCACTGATCCAACCCGAAACGCTTGATAAAAGGCAATGTTTGCAGTATTATGTCGACCACCGATTGCGTGTGGCCGTCCGTATTTACAGTGAAACAACGCGTGATCAAAGTGCACATAACACTTCTTCAATATGAGAGAAGAGCCGGACAAGCTCACACTCGAGGATTCTCTTCAGCTGCCCGTTACTTCGCCATGAAGGAAATAGCCGACTGACAAACACCCCTCGTCATTACATTTCCCTGTTCAGAAGTTCTATTGCGTATTAAATTTATATTGTGAAAACTGTAAACGGTAAGTGAAGAAAAAGTAATTAAATCAGCATCCACATTATCCTTCCAAAAATGTGACTGATCAATCAGAAAATAGTTTAAATTTACTATATCTCAATTATTTATTCCTTTTAAAGCATTAAAGTACCAGTCAAGTGGGTAAAAAGCCCTACTTCAACGCTAGATGTGCCTTGATTGCGAGTGAAATTGGCAGCAATGATAATAATTCAAGTTTTTGTTGTCTTTCAATCGTTGCTGCTTTAGGAAAAATTACCACTGCAGCTTCGCGGCATGTCAGGGCGGAAAGGAACTCGCCATGCAGCTTCTCATTAAGTTATCCCAGGAGAAAGTAAAGTGTTCTCCTGCGTAACGTTTTATGTCTGGTATTTAATAGACTTGCCTGATGAAAGCTGCTGTGTTTAGCACTTCCTACTCTTCCTCCTTGTGTATATACTGAGAGGCACTCAAAAGTGCTTACATTTCTTCCGGCAAAGTAAATTTTTACGCATTATGTTCAAACTTAAACTGATCATTTCGCCTTGTGGTTAAATATACTCGCGGCGTTTTCTTTTCTTCATTGTTCTTTCTTTCTTTCAATTTTTTTTTCTTTTTGTTTCGCGTTCTAACAACAGTCTGGCCCGGTACGATGAGTGAACAAAAAGGAAGGAGCTGGTTGCAGATTATATAAGTTTGCTTGCTTAGAGAACGCCGACGCCGTACATTCGCCCAGTGGGTACTGTGGAAAGCTATGGGTGACCACGCTTCTTAGCTGGCGGTTTGCACTGCGGCTAACGTGTTGAAAAAAAATCACAGCGGGCGATTTGGAAGTCTAAGTTGACCTAGTTTTTTGTATCTCGTTTCAATTTAATCAGTCATCCTATACTGGATACCCTTGATCTTGCGATGAAGAGCAAACAGTAAAGGGCAGTGCGTGGTCAGAAGTTAAATACCAATGGAAAGATGACACAACCTTCGAACAGCGTGTTGTCAACTTTGACAATCGAAGGAAACGGCTTGCGTAACAGCTGCTGTCAAGAATTCACTTCTTCCCAGAAATGCTTGTTACTGTAGCCATCAATCTTTTGTCTAGGCTTCTGACAGCGAATTGAAGGAAAGATTAGGGCTCTTGCCGAAAGCTACCCGTGCGTAGCTATACAGCACAAGACGTGAGCTATAATTTGAGAAATGCAATCATTATTCTTTTTCACCAGATAACGCCCCGTTAGAATCGGTCAGGATTGTATCTTCGTAGCTGTATGGTATATTTGTCCAAGTGATAGCGGTTAGCCACAGCTCCATTGCCTGCGCAAGATTATGGCATTGTTATTTATAAGATTCTTCACGGCGGCGGCCTTCAGCCGTAGCAACCTCTTATATTTGCGGACATTACGTGCGAAATAGTCATTTTCTCTGTGGTTGGTTCTTGGATGACGAAAGCACGCGTTTTTGTGCCCATAAATAGTTGCTGTGTAGCATTCTCGTTTATCCACGTCGGTGTATAGTAGGTAGGACACACTCACAAACCCATGGGACCTCACTAAGCATATATTTTTCTTTCGTGTCCGTTTCCTGTATGTGACAACGATCCTGGGGAAAGAATGTGGCCAGTTCGAAGCTTTTTTCTACTCACTTGTTTTTTGTATCTCAAGTAAAGCAGTACAAAAAAAAACTTTAGAACGCATCTGTAGACAACGTTCAATGGTCTAAGTTATGAAAAACGTCATGCGAAATACAAGAAAAGCACTACTGACTTCCACTAACAGAATTTAGCCAAAAAGTTATAGAAGATAAGAATTCATTGGATAAACGATTAGTCAAGATGAAAGAAACAAACAAAGAAAAGAAACTAATCTGATACAGAAATGCAACGCAGCTGACAGAAGAGGAAGAAGAACATATAGAAATTAAATACAGTGCACTGACTTTCAACTAAGAGAAAGAGAGAGAGACAAAACATTTGTTTCTGCTTTTAAAGTGGTTCGATAGCGCGTGCCCCCTTAACCCCCCTTAACCCCCTTAACCCTTCCCCCTGCGCAGGGTAGCCAACCGGAACTACCTCTGGTTAACCTCCCTGCCTTTCTCTGCATTATTTTCTCTCTCTCTATGTAACTGAAAATATTTGGTCTAAGGCAGAGTGTCGAACCGAACCCGAAATCCGACCGAAAACCACACCCGAACCGCAGTTTTGGGCAGTCTTGAATCCGAACGCGAAATGATGGAAGTTGCCTGAACCCGAAGCGAACCTGAACCGAAATAAATATTAATGGTTACGAGTTCGGCCCGAAAAGGTTCAAGCATATAAAGCGAAACTGGGTGTTCAATAGCTTGCACGATTGTTAGAATAATTACTTCTTCAATATGCACACCTTATACTACCAGATTGTTACGACTGACGAGTGGCGTTGTGTGAGAGAATCGAGATAGACGATGGGTATGTGCTTGTAACCAAGACCACCTCGACAGAGACGCTTGCACTTCTGAAGTTGGCCATGCCAGTTGTGTTATGCGGCCGAAAAAGTGTTTCAGGGACTCTGCAGAATGACCGTTTTTGGTGACGCTCCCAATTCAGCCATTAGGTCAGCTTGTTACTAAATCTAGATAAAGTATATCAACGCGCCGAGCAGAAAATACGATGTCCTCGAGGAGAAATATCAACGAGTTCAGCTGCATGACTTATTGCAACCATTACGCTGCGGTTGCTAATGAATGCCGTCACATTCTCAATGAGTGGTAACCACAGCTATAGGCGGCACGCGAAATGTGCTTTTATTACGTGCCATGGTGCAAGCTTGGTGCTTAGCCAAGCAGAGCACAATGCTTTTAGAGTTGTAGAAATTATTCATTGGGCACAATGTGAGTGCTTTTGACTTACTTGTCTGTCCTTAGCCAGAGCAGGACTATGCGCCACATGCAGATTCGCAGGAAAGATAGACGTATGATTCAGGACAAAGGTCCTTGTTCACCGTTCAGAAACATAAACTTCCCCGGCGGCTTAAAAAAAGCATAGACCGAGAAAAATGGCAATGGCTTGTTTCTTCGCTGCAGGCTAGAAGTTTCAAGTTGTAATTTATGTAATCAAATGTGAACTGGCGCTGTCTTGTGCACCATAGATAGGCCCCAGTTCGCTCAACATCAGTCCTGTAGCAAAACCTGAAGCAAAACGATAATAACCTGACTCTGCTGTTGTCAAAGTAACGAGTGTAGAAGCTACGCAGACCTTACGCTGACGCAGGGATTCTCACTATTTATCTATTTCTTTTATTGTACATAGAAATTTTCCCGTATCTGCGCAATTAATTCGTAAATTCCTGCCTCCCGTTAATGAAACTTGCGCGTAGCTCCATGCGGACAAGTCGGTAGCACTATGCAACTTATCGGCACGGGGCAGGTCAAAATGAACTGCGCCGAACCAGTACGCGAACCGGTTGAGGGTTGCAAACTGGTTCACGAACCGTTGTAAATTTTTATTTCTCTAAACCGGAATTGAACCGCAACAGAACCGAAGCGCATTGAACCGTCACCCGCGCCAAACCGGTATTTTTTTTTCGATTCGACATCCTGGTTCAAGGTAAATACGTTGGCCAACACACCTTTCCGCATCATTTGACATGCTTAGTTTATGCGACTATAGTCGAGGCTTTTTTTTCTTCAATCTTCCTCGGCGGCTTATAGAAAAGCATAAACTGAGAAAAATGGGAAATGCTCGCTTGTTTCTTCGACTCTTCAACGAACCTCTTTGACACCGATATGGGTCACTGAGGATGCAGGACTTGGTATGTGGCGCTGGGGATCAACCATTCTCCAATGCGTCTCTTTGACGCCGACTTGGAGCACCGGGTATGTGCCATTCGGCCTGGGGTGCTCTTCAATGAACTTCTTCAAAGCCAACTTGGGTCACTGGGTATGTGGCAACTGGGACCCTATAACGTAAAACTATCCCAATATGTTTCTATTCCAATCTCCTGACGTCAAATTCGCGTAACCACCGACGCAAGCACCGGGCTTTCACCCGCAGGGTTCTCTGAACAGGCCAATTAAACGCTCTCCTCGCTCATAGGAGGTCAATTTTGTTTGCTTGAAAAACGAATAACATTGCCTACACTGAGCGGCTTGTCGTATCTAATTGGCTGACAAGAGGCGAGGAGAACGCTCAAGTGGAGAGGGATTCGCTGGGGCAGAGCCAGTGCACTGAAAATAGATAACCGGATGAAGAGGGTGGTGCCGGCGTCTGCGATTGGTCGGCTTTCCCTTACTTCGCTTGTGGTGGCTGGTCGAAAATCGCGGTGGCATGCAACGGAAGCTTAAGAATGACGCTAAAACTGACCCTCAGCAAAGAAGAGTTGGCAGAATGAGGTGGTAAGCGTGCCGAAAGTGCTCGAAAATGTTACACGGCCACGCAAGAACATTTATTATACGCAAATACACCCATGCTCTCCGGCAGGTGCGAGTAGCCAGCGTCTCAGCAATCGGCGGTAGCCATCTTTTATTCCTTTCGTAACGGGGCAGCCTGCGGCTATTCCGAAGAAAATTCAGTTTTGTTCGGCATATTAATGCATCTTTATCGCGTGCACGTCACTTTGACGCGGTGAGTTTGTGCGGTTTTGTGACGTCGCGTGACAGGCAGGTGAAATGGGTGCAGCCCGAAAACTTTTTACCGATAGCCGAGGGCTAATGGCGAAAAGGGTGTCGAATCAGAAATAACTGTTTTTCTTTTTTCTGTCAAATCATGCATAATCAGTGTGTACACATCATCTCAGATGGGGAGGTATCGCGGTTTTCGTGACGTCGCGTGACAGACATGTGAAGTGGGGGTGGTCGAAAAAGTTTTTGACCAATCGTGGAGGGCTGATAGCAGAATTGGAATAGAAAAGTTTGGAATAGTTTTACGTTATAGCGCCCCTGGTGTGTGCTGCTCTTTGGTGGACGGCTTTGACAACAACGTGGGTAGGTATGCGCCATCGTGAATGAGCCGCTCTACAACAACAACAACAACAAAAAGCACGTTATTTTTCAGCGATGCTCGTCGGAATCGGACCCGCTCCGGGCGCGTACTTTAGGGCAACGCCGCTAAGTGGCGCATCGTGCGCAGTGACATGCGCGGGAGAGGAGGCCAGCTGCAACTCAACCAGCCGAATGTGCTGTTAGAAAACGTTTAAAACTTATCCCGTGGTGGGAGGAATCGAAGCCACGTCACACGGTTTTCTCAAGGACAGCAGCCCAACGCTCAAGAGAGCTGCGCCACAAATGCACTGGGTACGCGCCCTATTCAATGAATGTCTGTCACTCGAACGAGCATACCGCCGGCTGCATAGACGCCTTACACGTACAGCGGTTGTAATACGTTGTGGCGATAGATTGCTTCATTGCTAATCGCAGTCATGTCGACATTCATGGTGAGATGAATGTTGAAGTTACTTGAAAGATATTTCCTCTATTCTTTCTATTTTCTCAAGGACACCCCCAGACTTTTTCAGGCGTAGACGCTCACAATACACATGTAAATTGAAAGCATTATAAGAGGTGAAATTTTATACAGTAGCTCTTAGTGTGCAATCCAAATTCAGTCATTGCATATTGTTGGTTCCGCAGCCTTGCACCAGTTTGGATGGTATACAATGGTAAATTAAGTAAATAAAGCAAGCAGAGAATTTATAGATGACCATGGGCCATATAACGTAAAACTATTCCAACATGTTTATATTCCAATCTCCTGACGTCAAATTTACGTAACCGCTCACGTAAGCATCGTGCAGTGACCCGCAGTGTTGCCTGAACAGCCCAATCAAACGCTTTCCTCGTTTATAGGAGGTACCTTTTATTTGCTTTCAAAACGAATAGCATTGGCTACATTGAGCGGTTTTTCTTATCTAATTGGCTGAAAAGAGGCGAGGAGCACGCTCAAGTGGAGTGGGTTTCGATGGGCCCGGGCCAGCGCACTGAAAATAGATAAGCGGATGAAGAGGGTGGTGCCGGCGTCTGCAATTGGTCCGCTTCCCCTTACTTAGCTTGCGGTAGCTTGTCTAAAATTGCGGCGGCGTGCAACGGAAGCTTAAGAATGACGCTGAAATGGATCCTTAGCAAAGAACAGTTGGCAGAGCGATGTCGTGTATGTGCCGAAAGGGCTCGATAACGTTATACGACCACGCAAAAAGTTTTGTTACACGCAAATAAACCTATGCGCTCCGGCAGGTGCGACTAGCCAGTGCCTGAGCGATCAGTGACAGCCATTTTCTGTTCCTTTTGGAACGGGGCAGTCTCCAGCTATTCAGAAAAATATCCAGCTTTTTTTTCGGCATATTAATACGTTTTTAACGCGCACACCTCACTTTGACGCAATGAGTTTTCGCGGTTTCATGGTGTCGATTGACAGGCAGATGAAGTGGGAGCAGCCCGAAAACTTTTAACCAATAGCCGAAGTCTAATGGCGAAAACGCGTCGAATCAGAAATAACTATTTTTCTTTTGTTCGGTGCGATGATGCATGATCAGTGTGTACGCGTTATATCAGATGGGGAGCTATCGCGGTTTTCGTGAAGTCGCATGACAGACAGGCGAAGTGGGGGTGGTCCAAAAAAGTTTTTGACAAATTGTGAAGAGCTGATTGCAGAATTGCAATAGAAAAGTTTGGAATAGTTTTACGTTATTGCGCCCCATATTCCTTTTACCTCAATTTTTTTGTCCATTGCAACAAATGCCTACTAATGCTAGCAAAAAATAAAGATACCATGGAAATGTGCTCTAACTTAATTTAAGGAAGATGCAATGGTATTGCCATTATCAATAATTTTCGTAAAAATAATTTTTTCAAGATAAAATAATTATTCGACTCCCTGATAATGAACCCAGGGATCACTTAGTAAAAAATATAAAAAATGAATTTGGTTCAATTATATGTGTGCTTTGCCCATGGGTTTCAAGTAACTTTGACAGTAGGATTAGGGGGTTACATCGGTGCATGGTGAGGTATCCCAATTTTGTGACACTTTTTATTAGAAAAGTCCTTAAGAGATTAACGGTAACAATTAAAGTGTTTCTTATGCAATCGAGTGCATTAATACGAATGGACATATCAGTGTATAAGTAATTAATTAAAGCTATCAGGGAAGCACACGATAATTGTAAGTATGGGAAACATCCCACCCTTTCATACTTTGAACAGATGCACTTCTCCCGTGGATAGTATGAACTCGTGTACCTTTTGTCTTAAAAACAAAGGCTACGGCGCTAAGCAGACGAGGACGAAGTCAGACACAAAGGACATATACAGGCGCCTCGTCTGCTTAGCGCTGTGACCTTTTTTAAGTCATGAACAAACTAGCTCAGCAACAAGTTTTGTTAAACCTATTGCCTCTTTCAGTTCGTTCATAAACCTTTCCCTAAGTATGGCAGCCAAACTGACATTTGCGTGCATTTCGTTTCGCAATAATGCTATACTATAGTCGAAGGCAAGACGCATGCGCTGGCAGCCAGGACATAGCAGACGACGCTCCGACAGGGGGGAGGACGCTGTGCAGTGACACGAATGTCCACATCGATCGCGCTCTCTAAATAGGTGACGCAATCTGTAGTCTGCGTTCCTGTACACATTCTTGGCAAACGGAGCATAGTAAGCCTCGCAACGCTCCCCTTACACTCATCTCCCTCTCTCATGATACCTACAAATATTCCCCGAAACTTGAGTTTATTCCTAGAAAAAGAAAAAGTTGCCATGGGAAGTCTTCAACCCGTTGACATCTATGGCGAATATTACCCGCCTCTTATTAAAGGGTTTGATCTGCACATACAGTTTTCTCCAAAAATTGCTAGACGAAACCCTGGCGCTGAGATCTCTTATCTAGGATGAGAGCAATGGTTTGTACATGGATTTGTCTAATCTTCGTGCCTGAGCCTTCAGATGTTCTTGCGGCGTTATTTCTTGCGTTTCCTATTTCTTAGTAGTTTTCTAAACACGACCGGCCAATAAGTCTCCGTGCACATGCATAATCGTTCTTGAATTGTTGCCCTTATAGCGCAATATTTTTTTTCAATTATGGGGATTTACGTGCCGAAATCGCAGTCTGATTATGAGGCACACCGTAGTGGGGTATTCCGGAATCATATGGAACACCTGGCAATCTTGAACGTGCATCTAAACCTAAGTACACGGGTGTTTTTGCCATTTCGCCCCCATTGAAATGCGGCCGCCGCGGCCGGGATTTGATGCCACAAACTCGTGCCTAGCAACCCAACACCATAGCCACTAAGCAACCACCGTGGGTGCAATATTTTGCTGAAAACGAACCAGCTGCAAAGTCGCAAAGCCGTTTCGAGCCAGAAGGACGAAGTTAGGCAAATCTGTGTACTGCCAATCATTAGCACGCTGGAGGAACTGCCATGCTTGCAGCTCCCGTACACTAGCGCCAGTGTTCTCTCTAGCGAGTTTCGCAGGGAACCTTATGCGGTGTGCCAGTTTTTTCAACCTAATGAGAGCGCTTTTTGACAGTTGCGACGCGCTCCAAAAGCTGCTAGCGTGCAACTCACTAAAAGTTATTTCTCAAAGCGGGTTTAATTCTCCACAATAAGAGGCTTTGTGCGGAAAACCCTGCTTCATTTTAGAGGGAACACCGTGCATATTGGAATCTTAATGCGCGTGTCTGTGTAATGGAGAAAGTTGCAACAATAATAAAAAGTGCGGTACACAAATTAGTATCGATAGATGAGCAGGAGTTGAACCTCGGCCCTCTTGATTCTGAGATCGGTTGTTGATCGGCTTCACCTTCAGGGCATTTGGAATTTTCATGCCGTACAGCGATTCACTTCCCGTACAGCGATTCCCATTCAAAGCGCTTGCCCTCTCTCAAAAGAGATCGGAGATTGATGTGGCAGAGGATTTCTGCGCCAGACTATCCGGCCAACTCACAACTCACCAACATTCAATCACCTTCGAGCAGCTGTCCGCCAGCACGTGATCACCGGTTGGATCTACCATTCTCAGTCCACGAACTTAAGGCAGCATTAGCTTTGTGTAGCCGCACATCAGCGCCAGGACCTGACGGAATTTCCTACCGAGCTCTGTGTCACCTGGGGGAGCGAGCGAGAGGAGTTCTCCTCGAGGTGTACAATGAATCTTGGAGAAATGGCACGCTACCAACAACCTGGAAGACAAGTCGCCTTGTTCCACTGCTGAAGCCTGGCAAATCGCCGTTGGAGCTCTCATCCTATCGCCCGATCGCTTTGGCGAGCTGTGTGGGCAAAGTAATGGAGAGGATGGTCCTAGGACGTCTGGAGTGGTACCTGGAGTACCACAACACCTACCCAGATGCCATGGCGGGCTTCCGACGCGGTCGATCATCGATCGATAACGTCATCGACCTGGTCACCTACATTCAACATGAGAAATGCCGTAAGCGTCTCTGCGCTTCTTTATTCCTCGACGTTAAAGGGGCGTATGACAACGTTACGCATGAAGCCGTCGTCTCTGCTCTCGCAGAGGTAAGAGTGGGTGGTCGGATGTTTCAATGGATACGGAGCTATCTATCTATGCGATCCTTCTTTGTAAGCACCGAGGGAGGCCATACTTTTCTACATTACAGCTACCGCGGCGTCCCCCAGGGCGGTGTACTTAGCCCTGTGTTATTTAACCTAACACTAATTGCTCTCCATGAGCACGTGCCAACCACAGTCAGGCTATCAATGTACGCCGATAACATTTGCATATGGACGTCTGCAGTAACACGCCTACAGTTGAGAGCGAGAATTCAGAGAGCCGCCACACAAACTGTTATCTACCTCCTTAATCGAGGCCTGGAAATTTCCTCAGAGAAATGCGCACTAGTGCCATTTACGCGCAAACCATGGCCAATTACAGTGTAATGATAAATGGCCAAATAATACGACGGGTCCGATCGCACAAGTTCCTAGGTGTCATAATCGACAGGGACTTGTCATGGAGCCCACACGTATCATACGTGAAAAAAAGGTTGACAGGCATCTGTCACCTGCTCAAGTTTTTCGCTGGCAAGACCTGGGGAATGTCGCCCAGTGCCATGTTGCAGCTGTACAGCGTGCTTTTTCTAGGATTTCTGCGATACAGCTTGCCAGCAATAAGTAACACAGGTAAAACAAATGTACGCACAATACAAAGTCTTCAGGGTCAAGTGCTCCGGATCTGTCTAGGCCTGCCTCAGAATGCTTCAACAGTGGCTAAGATAGCAATCGCTGGAGACCACCTTGTCAGGACCCACATTGAAATTGAAGTACTCAGGACACATATAAGGCATCTGGCCAGGACTCACCGTCACCACCTGGCTTCCCTAACAACGGACAGACCACACACATTTTTCAGCCAGACGATAACCGCATATAATGAATCATTGCCAGCTTGTTTCACCCCGGCTGCGAGACCTTCGATTCCTCCATGGTGCCTCGCTCAGCCAAAAATCAACCTCGCTATACCTGGTATCTCGAAAAAAGCTGATCTATCATCGCCAGCCCTTAGACAGCTCACGCTACTACATTTGTACGAGAACTACCGTGATTCTACGCATATTTACACTGATGGATCTGTCCTTCCAAGCAGCTCCGCGGCGGCAGTCGTCATACCAGCGAAAGCTACAACAATCAAATTTAAGACGACTCACGCCACAACATTGACGGCAGCAGAGCTCGCAGCGCTCTTTACTGCCCTTCAACACATTGGTGATGAACCACCACACAAATGGACAATATTCTGCGATTCGAAGGCGGCACTGCAGTCTCTACTGTCACCATTACGACGCGGACCACACGAACAGCTAATATTCCATATTACAGATATGTTACAACATACAAGTGATGCAGGCCACGAAATAACCTTTCAGTGGCTTCGAAGTCATTACGGGATTATCGGCAATGAACGGGCGGATCACGCTGCCCGCTCAGCCCATACTGAGGAGCGCCACGTCCCAGTTCCTCTTTCTAGAACTGACGCAGCACGGAAGCTCCGCCTATTTGCTCGGCAGTGCACCGCGTCGCAATGGAATGAGCCACATTTAAGAAACACGCGACTATACTCACTTGATCCCACACTAAGTCTTCGAGCGCCATCACAGCTTCGCCGTAGAGACGCCACGCTTTTATATCGACTTTGGTTGGGCGTTGCCATTACTAAAGCTTATGCATTCCGCATAGGGATGACCGACAGCCCCACCTGTGACCACTGCGGCCTTGAAGAATCAATTGGCCATATCTTGTGTGCCTGCCCGCAGTACAGTTCCCAGAGGGCATGCCTTCGCCACGAACTTGACCAACTGGATGACCAACCGCTATCCGAAAAAATAATTCTACAACATCGAAAGCACCTACCGTCACAGAAGAAGGCCGTGCAAGCGCTATTGCGCCTTTTACGATCTACCGGCCTGTGTGAGCGACTTTAACTGGAACGCCTTTTGTGTGTGCGCCTCCATGTGTGCGTGTCTTTTTTTCCCCTTTTTTTAAGCGTTTTCCTCTGCCATCTTTCTAACCCCTATCCCCCATCCCCAGTGCAGGGTAGCAAACCGGAGACTCATATCTAGTTAACCTCCCTGCCTTTCCTCTTCATTCTCTCTCTCTATAACTAAGCAAGTACGGTGCGCGAACCGCACACCATGTCGCACAATTTATGTTAGAGCTCATTGGCCAGGAAGTCCTACCATATAAGAAATGGGGCCCGACAGCGATGGTTGGAGACAGCGCACATGTGAAAACACGCTACGCTAACGCTTGTAGTTCTCTACATGTCGACTACGGCAATTAAATGCGCAGCATCCTCAGCAGCACTAAATATCAAAACGAACGACTCTTCAACAGCACGATTTTCTAAGTAGTGCACAGGATTAAGTTTGCAGGTAGGCTGTACACTGGCCTGAAGCAGCCGGAGTGTCTAATGGTTTCTCTTGAGGTAACCGTGCATCACTTACCAGCTTTGATACGCTGTGCTGACTGTTGCACCTCGAAGTACTTTACCTGTTTCTATTAGAATCACAATTTCCATTCGCACACATACTTTTTTGACAGGTTTTTGATCGGAAACGCTTCGAACATGTGCGAATAAGTTCTTAATCCTGAGAACATGGCCCCTCTGAAGACAGAAAAGCACTTATCAGTGTTCCGTGTATTCGGTTCTCGCATTGTATCTGTCATCTAAAATTGAATTGTTCCAAACTATGGACTCTCCCTTTATTACGCGTGGAGACAAATGCCAGTAAAATCGAGGGATAGATGTAGACGTCAACACAAACAAGCCGGTGAACTCTTGCTTTACTGAGCAAGTCTATAGAACAATTGTCCCGCATTTTCTTCCGGGCCGAGTTCTCGTTCTCTCACCTTGTAAACACGTCGAATTGCTCTGAGGATTGTTAGACACGGGGCCGTTTCCTGAGCCTGCTTCGAGTTCACCAGACCACATCGAATCGCGCCACACCCAAGTAAGGAGCGCAGATGCACATCTACCCCGTTCCCGAGGCGCGGCACGTGCAAACGAGTTGGCGTCCCCCACCTCGTGTGCCGCAGGTGGAGCTATTCACTGCTTGACTCTTCCCGAAAGGGTAGCGAGAGGTGGGCACGGTTCCAGGTAACGTGAGTACCGAGCAAACCTGCTTTGCAGCACTGAAACGTGGCGCCCATCCGCCTTTGTGACGGCGCTTGCAAGTCGGGAAGGCAATACTGCAGAGAGATGTAAGCCCTCGGGCAATTGGGGCCCAAGGAGCGACCCTGTGCGCCGTGTGTCCGATTGGCCGATTGGCCGAACGTGACGTGACTTCGAGACACCGAAGGGCTTAAACGCCAGAGACCGGGAACATTCCTAGAGCATTCCTTCATTTATTTCTTTCGAGCTTCTTGCCACGGGCCGCAGCGTCCGAGTTGCTGCCGGCCCGTAATGAGCTTTATGACAATTAATTTCTTGGTACTCTCACTGTAATTAATGTAAATAAACCTCCAGTTTTCATCTCAAAGTCCTCCTCAACCTCGGCCAACTCCCGCGCCCAACGGCAAAGTCCAAATATCTGGGGGACAGCAATTGGGATTGTCCTCCAGATCCAACAACTGGCGGCAGCGCTAGGGATGAACCTTCGTCCAGAGAGATCCAACAGGATGAGCGGCAAGCTTTTGAAGAGTTAGGTTGAGTACACAACGAAAAAAACGCACACATTCATTCCGAAGTTGCAATGATAATGAGACAACCAGCAGGAAAACATGTATAGACTCCGGCACTGCTTAACGAAGGAAAGAAACGAAAAAAATAAATACATCGAAAAAAAAACGAGAAATTACAGCGGGCATTTGGAAGCCCGAAAATTGCATGCACGGCGTTAATCCTCTTCCCCGTGCCGTATTCGCGCCTTGACTTCGTGTGCGCTCGGCGACGCACCTTTTGCTAGCTCCGCCCACCTGCGGTTCTGTTGAAGTTTGCGAACGTGTGGCTTTCGGAAAAACCATTCACGCGAACTGGCAGTTAAGCCTGTTTCACATGCAAGCGATTGAGAGAACAGCGGCGCGGCGCTGCGAAGCTTTTCGCGAGGCTTCGTTTCACATGCATTGCCGCCGCGCGTTTTCCGCCGCAGCGAATAGCAATGTTGCTGGCAAAAAACACGGGACTTTCAGCCAGTTGCGGTAGTTTGCGACTACCAACATAAGCATTGCTTTGTCACTGTCTCTCAAATTTTTATTTTATGAATATACATCCTGCGCTTAGCAATTAACAATTCGTTGAAAAGCTCTCTGGGCATGCTGCCCGTACCCCGTGTAGCAAGTAAATAAACATCGTTCTATGCGCAGGCTTTCCCGCACTAGTCCTCCACTGGTCACGTTCGGAAGCGATGCTGCCGCTCTGCCGCTGCGATGAAATTCCAACTTTTCCGAACCTCGCCGCTCCCGCCGCTAGTGCCGCCGCCGCCGCTCGAAACAGATTTCAGCGGCGCGGCGGCGGGATTCGCGAGCATTTTCGCTTGCATGTGAAACAGGCTTTAGTTGCACGTAGCTATAGGCTGCCGCTCGATAACGGCTTGGTTGTAGGAGCGAAAACCTGTCGCGGCTTCGATACACGGAAACGCTCGTTATAGACGAGACGGGATTCGACTGTTCGATCTAGGTGTCCTCGCATCAGCTCTGGACTGGAAACCACGTTAAGTGGGAGATGTTGCAGACGTCAATATTCAGTTAAGTAAAGTTAATTAAGTGCATTTAAAGTACCAGACCATGGGCCACGTTGAACTTGTGAATGCCCTTTATACATAGGATAAAAATAATCTCTATGTGAAATAACCTGCACTACTTTCACCTAACAAACTCGTTAAGAAACCACTATAGGAAACTAAAGGCATAAATTTTCGTGGCAAGGCTTGTCAGACAAGGACCACAGTAGTTCGTTTGGTTATAGATTTTTCTATTCTTTTCATTCCGAATAACATGCAAAGGACGTATAAGTCTGAATGAGCACATTAGGACAGGTTTTTAGGAAAGCGAATGCATTCACATTTTATTCATCTCAATTGCGATTGATGCAATACTCATGTCGTCGTCTTTCATGGGTTGTTTGACGAAATACGATAGTTTTTTTATTAGCGATCACTTACAACTTAAGCAAAACTATATGAAAGCATTTCCTGGCGTTATTGAAGTTGAACTTATGTAGGAAACTTCGAGTATGAAGCCCTGCACTTCACAAGTCGCGTCGGTATACCCTAGAATGAAACTAGAACTTGTGCTGGCAACGCCATTGATGAAGCCATGCTATATGCACATAATGTATAAAGATGGGTTGAGTGGATCAACAGAGGTCTCGCGTCCATAACTTTGCGACGACGCCCTAAAGCCAATGTCTGGAAGACTTAACTCGGGGAACATAGAAAAAAAAGCCTCATGTGCCTAGATTCCCTCCCAAGAATTGTTTGTGACTGGCCGGCGAGCACGCTACCATCTCGTTCGCCGTCACAACCAACCGGCGCCCGCTGTTAAAAACCATTGTGAAACATAGGTACGACTTCGTCAAATTGTGGGATAGCTATATCTGAAAAGGAGAATGCAAAACAGCACCTAACCTTAGTAAATTGCTCGCAAAAATGCCACAGTGATAAAAAAGTGTATAATTTTCTCAAAGGTGTATAAAAATCTCAAAAGTGTATCTAAATATCTGAAAAGTGTCTAAGTTTCTCAGACCTGTGCTCCATTTTATGGCCCACCGGTGAGGCTTTCGTATCAACCAGCTCGAGTCGAGTCTCAGTGCACTAGTGCCGCAAACCTGGATTTGGCTTGCGGCACTAGCGAACCAGCTGATTCGAATGCTACCGCCGTAAATGTGCTGCAAGTGAACAGAATTCTTGAACGACGATATTGCTTATGTGTGTGTGTGTGTGCGTGCGTGCGTGCGTGCGTGCGTGCTGCGTGCGTGCGTGTGTGTGTGTGTGTGTGTGTGTGTGTGTGTGTGTGTACATCCCTCCTCCCAATCTTTTTATTTGTATCTAGCGGAATTGATTGTCCCCGCAAGTGCACTAACCGGATGGTAATGGTGGCCTAGTGACCGCCTGTGCCTTCTCTGTTTCCTTCCTCCCCCACTCCCTCCGCCAACACAACCACGTTCCCGCTGCTAAGACTATTCTAGTTGGAAAGATATATACGCAAGGATATTTAGGGTGTTTTGTTGATATTCCGTGTCATGTTTGGGGCACGTGCGCTTACACCAATAACGCCACGCATACGTTTCTTTTTCTCAATTGGTATTTACGCATGCCTACACGATTTGAGCAGTTTTATGCGGAAAATATCCGGCTGTATGGCTCAAGTACTAGTTCAAATGGATGATGCTGACCTTCAGTGAGACACTGGAGATATTAGCCTGGCTGACTGCCTAGCATGATATGCCAGGTGCTCGGGGAAGATTATGATACGTGCACAACGTTCCCGCAAGCACATAAGTGGTACGTAAAACCTAAAACACCCACGTACATAGTGAAACTAATCCCAAAACTTCGTTAATGACTGTAGGCCTTTAATAAGCCAGCAGCGCTTTCGTAGCGGTTTGTGCTTCGCCACGGGCCTATAATGTCCCGCGTCTTTGAGCTAGAGTGCCGCTGCAAGTGTAGTGCACGCGTGACTGCTGCGAATAGTTGCGAGAGAAAGGATCTGAGACTAAGCTGTGTACTCACGCTCGCACTTGAGGTCCGGGCCGAACCACTGGGCGGAGCCATTGTAGAAGATGCACTTGGCCACGTCGAAGCCCTTGGCGTCGTAGCCCGGAAAGCAGGTGTAGCGCACGGTCGAGTTGATCACGAAGTCCCGGGCGCCGTCGCTCGCGTTGGTGCGCGAGTGTGGCACGCCCGGCGGGCTGCTGCACGATGCTGCGTACACGTAGGGAAATGAAGGATTATAGCGACGAGACTATAGGCTTTGCAAGAGGCGGCACCGCGCTCCGAGTGGCTAACCTCCTTACCTCCCGACTAGTGTTACTGATATCAAGCGGTATACGCGACATGGAGAATTACGCCACACCAGGGCGACAGGTTCTTTCGCATCAGCTCTAACAAGTCTCAGTTTCGTCACAGCATTGCGTTCTTCTGCAGACGCTTGCGCCTGTGGCTGACGGTGTTAGACTCACGTGTTATGTGCTGCGCAGTTGAGGTAAGGATTAGGGGAGGGATCGTTTTTTTATTCATTTCGACATTCTTCATTGAACAAATTCGAAGACACAAGAAGCTCATCTCACGTGGCGCAGCTGTGGAGATGACACAGGTACGTTCACAAGCTCGGAGCACATATACAGGGTGTTTCAGCGAACACTTTCGAAAATTCTTAAAGGTTGCATGTGGCAGATAGCGGAATTGTATATCATGAGGTGGTCTACTTGAAGCGGCGGAAACTACTTGCACGAAAAATTGAAATGCATAATCAACTAATTAACAAAGATTCCATAATTAACAATTTAACTAATTATCCTAATACCCATATTGCAACATACAAATTCTAGCCGTGAAGTTCGCAAGGGTGATTCACTATGAACGAATTCTCAGGATGACACCAGTTTTGAGATATTAACTCTCAAACTTTCGAAATGCATTAGCGTACCAGTTACTTCTGTGCTTGAATTCATACAACAACGTTTTGTTAAGAAAGTAACTGCGGATGTCTTAATTAACTGTGCCTCAATTAACTTCGCTTTCATTAACACCAAAGGTTGTAGGTTCTACTCCCTCCAAAGGTCTACGGTTCGTAGCCTTTTTGTACCTTTCTTGTCGACGCGTTTTTGCTCAAGGACTGATGAGACAATAAGGCTTTCACCTTAATAAAAAGGTGCGATAATATATCTCCCTCCCTCAGCGCAGTCACAGGAAGCTCTCAAGCTTCTCCAGTTACCGGTGGGCTCGACGTCATCTTCAGAAATTCAAGGCAAACACGTAGACTACTTGCGATCAAGAGGTCATACTTGTTTCCTGAGCGTGATACTCCATGGGCTATCGGCAATAATTAAATATCCTGGACCTGGACCTGATCTCACTAAACAGATATTAAGCTTTAGCAGGCTATCCAAAGAGCTTTCCCAGTGTAATCCAGCTATCTGCATCAGATTCTGGACAACACCGTTCACTTTCGTTTTAAAATGTTCGTTCTATGTGCCTATCCTTTGAATACCGAGCGCGCACAATCGCGCTGCACGGGAAGACAGATTATTTCGTTAGCGTGCTTCTCTACAAATGCATAGATGTGGATAATTAAAGGCAGAAACGGGGCCCCTATTATCACATAGCCGGATCTGAGTATATGACGCTGTCTTTCCGGCGGCGCAACGACTAGGCATCATAGAGGACATCTTTAATTGAACCCAACCGAAATTTAATTACGCAGGCTAACTCAATAAGAAAGGTCGCAAGCTTTTCAACGTGCACACAGAAGCATGATATTTTTTTAAAAGCAATTACTTCATTAAAGGACAGAATTAGAAGGCAAATACCCGCTTCCTGTGTATACAAACATTGTGTAAATAAAAGGAGCCCGCTTGAGCTCTTCGATAATTGAGCCCCCGTCGGTCAAACAGGACTGCTTTGGGCCCTTGGTTTGGGCAAATATTTGGCACAAAGGAAATTTAAGTCTTCAAACAAACGCAAAGCTGACTTTTTCTTTAAGTTTTTCATCGACCAACATGCCTTAGTTGCCGTGTGACCGTTCTTTTTTTCTGCGCCTAAGTCTCGGAGAGTCCATAATCCATAATAAAAAATGAGGACGGGTAAATTAGAGGGAAGTCGGCACGGAGGGCCGCCGCAATTCACAGCATTTAAAAGAGAGCCTGCCATTGTTCAGATATTACGGAGACAAGTTGTCGCCTTTATCCGGTTCGATTCCGAATCTTGGTGCTGAAAGAGCACTGGGCGCCTTGCCCGCATGATGATCGACGCTGTTAATAAGCACATCGGGTCACTGCGCTGGGAAACACTTCCGACGTTTTTTGCGCGCCCAGTTTTCGAATCGAACCGGATTAAAGCGAAATAATGTCTCGTAATATCTGAACAATGGCAGGCCCTCTCTTAATATCACATAACTTTCTACGGTTTCCCGCGCCCACATCTTTGCAATATCGCCAAACGCAACGTTGGTCATAAAGCCAGTAATTAATAGGTCACTTACCCAATTTAGTTAATCAATGAGCAAACTGTGTTCGCTACTCGTTGATCTGATTAATTTCCACGGTCCGTAGAGGACGAGCAGCCAAGAATAAATCCGCTTAGCGGTTATTTTTCTTTAGAAAAGTTTGTAGCCAATAAACATATCAGCAAGCTTATGTTCAGAATGACAAATTAGCGCTGCAACAACTATCAGGCACGTTGCAGCTTAGTAAGGCAGGAATAAACCAGCTCTGCGATAAACAATATGATAAACGTCTTGAATTTTTTCAACAACTGGCGGAAGAATCTTGACAAACAGAGGTCTAATGCACTTGAGAACAAATCAACAGTAACTGCGTGGCATATGTCGTAGCTCTTCATTTGTTGTTTTAACAAAGGCCTGTCTTTCTGGGGAATATTTATTTATCTATTTCTTTATTCAAGTACCCTAAAAGCTCAAAAGGCATTACATAGGGGGGACACGACCATGAATAAAACAGGCTTGTACAACTTCTAAACATACACAACTAAGCATAACAACAAAGCAAATCAATACAGCGAGAATTGAATTGCAAGAAAACTGTAATGTGAAATCTGATCAATAAACGTTCAACTATTAAATATAACAGCAGTTCTTTTTTTCGGAAGCACTTCAGGCATGATTTACAAGTGTGTCGCAACCAGAAACACATGCGATGCCGTATACAGCGATACAGCTATGCATACACCATTTTACAGTCTCAATGGCCGACGGCTTGACCATGAATGGGCCGTTAAAGGCACGCACTAGAACAACTGAAGGCAGCTTAGGCACGGTGTATACTTACACGAGCTGTAAAGGCCAGGCCACAACAACAAATTTCCAACGAATTTCCGGCGTAGTGAAGGTCGGCATGAACGCACGACGAGTTTAATTGGCTTCTATAAATCACAAGATTTATTGAACTCTGGCGAGTTCCAAGCGTGGCGCTTATTCTCCAGACTCCGGCTGCTATAAAAGCGCCGTGCAGGTCGTCACCGTAATGCAGCCGCTTATCACAGCTCTTTTACATACTGTAAAGGTTTTTTCTTCGCGCCTGTGCTGCATGCTTACGCAGAAGCAGCCCACATACCAGTCTCTTATCTGCGCCTTTTTGTGAAATTTCGCTTGAAATAGTACGTGACCCCAGTAAGGTATGGAACCCGGTGACACCTCGATTACATATCTGAATGACATTCTTGGACTTTGAGGATCATCATCAGAATTCATAACTTGCCTTCACTGCCATGGGGCATTTCTCTTCCATGTGATCCTCGGCCTTCACCACACCTCTGCGTTCCCGTTACCCCTACTCCCCCTGTGCAGAGCAGTAGCACGCTAGAGTGCGTTAGCTCAGGCCGACCTCTCTGCCTTCCTTTAAGTTCTCTCTCTCTCTCTCTCAGAAATTCCGGATGCTAGCGAGATACAGCTCACACTTTTACGTAAATATTGGAAAAAGCAAACACCCGTTTTCACTTTTAGAAGCTTCCCAGTATCTTATAGTTTTGTTTGGTCTACACACGATATCCAGACATCACGTGCGCCGTGCCCGAGACTATGGAATGGCTTTTTAAAAAAATTATTTTGCCTCTTGCTGCGCGGGTTATCTCCACCGTAGGCGTTGATATTTGGCATTTACGAACTACGGCGCTGAAAGAGCTTGACCCGGCGTCTGTCACGTTGTTCTTTAGAGTGCCCTAAATACACTTGCCGACACCAGCTGGCGCGCGCGCAGGAAATGCTCAATTAAATTATGGGGTTTTAGGTGCCAAAACCACTTTCTGATTGCGAGGCACGCCGTAGTGGAGGACTCCGGAAATTTCGACCACCTGGGGTTCTTTAACGTGCGCCTAAATCTAAGTACACGGGTGTTTTCGCATTTCGCCCCCATCGAAATGCAGCCGCCGTGGCCGGGATTCAATACTGCGACCTCGTGCACAGCAGCCCAACACGATAGCCGGAAATGTGCAAGAGGCAATTGGAATATATGTGGAAGAAAAGTAGGGAAATGACAAAAAACGGAGGCGTACAGAAACAAAGTTCACAATAGGGGGTAAGAAAATTTGGTTATGGGAATTCATCGTGAGTTTTTTTTCTTCTTTAACCTAGCTAGGGCATTAGGCAGTATAATAGCAAGAGTTTAGTGGCGCAATCCACCTCCCCGTTCCAAAGGGGACGCTCATAACATCCATCCATCCATGCGCCCGAAATACATTATTGGTGCTTCTGGCTCAAAAACCGAACAAGAGGGCTCCTTCGTCTTTTGTTTATCTGTTGTGCGAAAGGAATATAGATAGGTTTTGCAATTTACAATAA
Source organism: Dermacentor albipictus (assembly GCF_038994185.2). Lineage (NCBI taxonomy): Eukaryota > Metazoa > Arthropoda > Arachnida > Ixodida > Ixodidae > Dermacentor > Dermacentor albipictus. Next base: position 94,873,060 of record NC_091821.1, read on the forward strand.
GAAGTCAAAAAAACCTTCTGGTTTCGCAAAGGAGTGAGCGAAAGCAAAAAGAGGGAAGGTAGGGAGGTCAACCAGACGAGTCTCCGGTTTGCTACCTTACACCGGGCCGAAAGGAAAGGGTAAATAGAAAGAGGGGAAGAGGGAGTATTGCGCCTTTCCCACGCAGTAGGATTCTAGGGAAACAATAATCGGTCAATGAAGCCGCTGCACTTCAAGAAATGCAGTAGCGCACTATTAGCTTTCTGCCCCGGTGACGGATGTGTCCTTGCAAAACATAGAAGGCGAAAAAGAGAATGACCGAGTGTTGTAACACACTAATACTGCTTTCTACACTGCAGAAAATACTTTTGGCATACAAGTAATCACACTTTTCTAATAAAATCAGCACGTGGATGACACTGCAGACCATATGTGTGACGTTCACGCATGCGGAGCTATACTTGTTTATGAACGACTCAATGAACTTAGTACGCATTTCAAGCTGAGTGGCGCAGAAAGCGCACTTATTTTCACAGTATAGTGTCGACCGGAAGTGCTCTGGGGCCTCAGACAAACGGCTACCACGTCACCTGCGGCAATGCTTCGCTACATAGCTCATCAAGCTAGTGCGATAACACTGAAAGAACTGCACATCATGCTCAAAAGAAATGGCAACAGGCAGTTGTGCTGAAACCTAACGTGCTACAGCTGCACGTGTTCGTGCATCGTGGGTAAAAGGCGTAGCACTCACGTTGCTTCTTGCACTCGGGCGCTCGGCCGCTCCAGCGACCGTCTCCCTGGCACATGCGCTCCTTGGGGCCGGACATCCAGAAATTCTCGGCGCACTCGTAGTAGACGCGCGCCCCGAAGTAGTCGCCGCTCACCCGGAACTGGCCGTTCTCCAGGGGCTCTAGCTCGTCGCAGTTTAAATCTGCAAATTGTAAGAACGGGGGGAAGAGCGCTCGAGTCGGGTAGCTGCTCGTCAGCTGCCAGCACGGTTTTCGCTGCCGCTCAGAGCAACGTCCCGGGAGAGGGTTAATTAATGCCACCTTTCAGTGCCCACGAAGTCGTGCGAGAAATAAAAAAAAAAATGTCTGGAGAACATTAAGCATTCAGTGTTCTCTGATCGCTTCATTTGCTCTTCCGCTCGCTCTCTCTCCCCCCCCCCCTCCCCGTGTGCTGATGAATACATCATTGCTCGTCGTTCGCTTCTATACAAGAAATAAATGACGCTATTGAACCAGGCTTCGTGATAGCAGTGCGATACTGTATATAAGAGGAAGAAGCGGCCATACTCACGAAAATAGCAACCTTATTTTATAGCAAAGTTCGTTCTTTCGTGCCGGTGGCCTCTTTTCTCCTTATACCTTGTATCCTAGCTAGTGGTAGCGAAGCTGTTGGACGAAAAGAAAAGATAGTAAGAAATCACGGTACAGGATACAATTATATGATCTACTGTGTTCAGTCATCACATGTCTGACAATGGAATACAGTATGTCTTAAAATCGTACTTTGCACCGTGTTTTTTTTTTAATCTCTCCTTTTTTGTTGTTGTTGAAGAGCTTGGCTAACGCTAGCTGGGACATCCTATACTAAATATATGTAAGCATTTAGAAGGAATGGACGAACGCGGGAATGTCTACTTTCTCCCATGTGTTTCGGTTGGAGTCCGGACTTCGACACAAACGCACATACACGAGCACAATATTATATATATATATATATATATATGGTGTCCCAACTATCATGCACCAAGATTTAAAAATATGCAGATGCCACGTAGCTGTACAGAACAATTGTAATGTTGTTTGCCGTCGCTTGGAGGAACTCAGATTATTTTTTGTATTTCGCCCAAAACTTGTAAAACAACATGAGAACTCCCGATAGAATTTTCTCCTGCTCAATACGTGCGGCATAAAAGTGCTTTTGCGAGCGTTAAAGAAGCCCGCGAACACACGCAAAGTGCCTAGAGCGGCCTGTCGCGCGGCATTCGGTTGTTATCGGTTCTCAATAACCTTATCGGGCTTAATACGACCCTTATAAGTCCTTATCGGTGCTTATTAACCTTATCATAATTGCCCCGACCAATATAGGCCCTTATCTCTCTTAATCTGATCATGTCCGATAAGGTGGATAAGGACAGACAAGGGTTAATAAGAAGCGGCTCGATTCCGATAAGGTTGATAGCGTCTGATAAATGTTGATAAGGCTCGGATCGAGTCCGACAAGGTTGATAACAACCGATAAGGATTCATAAGGGTCAGATCTAGCCAGATAAGGTTGATATACCGACCCATAAGGGTTGATAAGGGTTTATACTGGTCGGCTCAAGTCTCATAACACTGATAATGACACCGGGATGCGTAGGGTGCAGTCGTGTCGTGGAAGCTCGGGCGGAATACGGAGTTGTAAATTAGGGTCCAGGGTATGAAGGCGTGCACTTGTGAAATCGGATGAATTCCACGGAGCTAACGTCAGGTCATTGCAAGTACGGCAAGTTTTTTCGTTGCGTCGGCTCTCGAAAGAAGAATGGTCACGTGGTTGACGCCGTCATGGGCAGATCGGGCAGCTGCGTCTGCTCGATCATTGCCGTGTATGCCACAGTGACTAGGTAGCCACTGATACAAGATATCGTGTCCTTCGTCAACTATGCGATGGTGTACTTCTCTGATCTCTGCGACGAGCTGTTCATGTGATCCATGGCGCAGTTCTGAGAGTACACTCTGTAGGGCTGCCTTGGAATCACAGAAGACTGACCATGCATGGGGTGGCTCCTCCTGAATGAAATGAAGAGCCGCAGGCAAGGCTACCAGTTCAGCAGCTGTCGTTGATGAATCATGTGATATTTTTAGCTGTATTTTGACGGATCTTGTTGGTATCACCACAGAAGCAGCTGAACTTGCCGATGTGACTGAGCCGTCGATGTAAACGTGTACGCGGCCACTGTGCACCTCATGTAAAACCTTTAATGTGGCCTGCTTCAGGGCAAACGACGGCATGTTAGCCTTCTTCGTGATTCCTGGGATGGTGAGGCGTATTTCAGGTCTGTGCAGACACCATAAAGGTGAGGATGGTCTTGCTGCTGGCATGTAGTTCGATGGCAATGAGGTACGATTGGCAACAATTATACGACTGATAGTTGCGTGTGGCCTTTCTGCGGGTAGAGCTGCAAGATGGTGCGAAGGTAGTCGGGCAACATGTCGAATATGTGCCCTGAGAGCGTCGGTTACCAAGTACGTTGATATTGGGTGATCTCGAGCTATGACAATCGTTGCCGCTGTAGACGCACACCTCGGAAGACCAAGACACGTCCTTAGAGCGTGAGCTTGTAGTCCCTGGAGTACACGCAGGTTTGTTTTGCAGGTGCTACCAAGCACAGGCAAGTATCTTGCGAAAGCCAGTATCTTGCGAAACCGAGGAACAAGGCGTTATAAAGCTGCAGCATTGACCGCACCGAAGTGCCCCATGACTTTCCGCCGAGAAATTTGAGGAGATGTATTATTGTCAATAATCTCTTCTTCAGGTATGAAACATGCGGGCTCCATGATAGGTCGCGGTCAATAATTACGCCTAAAAAGCGGTGTTTCCGTGCATTTGCTACTGCTTGCCCATTGACCTGTACAGTGTAACGCTTCATTTCCTTCCGAGTGAAAGTAACAAGGCAGCATTTCTCTGAAGACAGCTCTAAGTTCTGTTTTCGCAAGAACAGTGATGTTAGCGTAGCTGCCTTTTGTAGCCGTGCTCGTGCCTGCAGTCGTGTTACAGCAGACGCCCAAATGCAGATGTCGTCGGCATAGATTAATACCTGAACTGTGCTGGGCAAGCATCGGACTAGGCCAACGAGCACTAGGTTGAATAGCGTCGGGCTCAACACTCCGCCTTGCGGTACTCCACGGCACGTTTGGTGTTGAGTCGTGGCGCCATCCTCGATCATCACGAAGAAATGCCTGTCGGTCAAATAACTGCACAGCCACTGAAAAGTGCGGCCACCGATTCCGGCTTCAATTAGAGCCTCTAAAATGGCATAATGTGCTATATTGTCATAGGCGCCTTTTATGTCAAGGAATAATGCTGCATACTTAACGCATACTTAACTCCCAAAGGAGTTTCTGCGTGAATTCTTTTTGCGAATGTTATGACATCGAACGCGACGTTCTTCGGAATGTGGTAAACCGAATAGATAACAGACCATTTTCAGAAACAAATATTCTTGGTATATGGCGCCATGTGCAGCAGGCTTACAAAGCAACGCGGACATTGCTGCGGTTCATGAAATCGACTGGCATCGATCGATTTTAGGCATGAAGTGATGGACAACCGCACGTGTTCGCATTGATAGTACCTCTTTCCCTCTCTTTACTTTCTTTATTTTCATTAACTAACACCCTCCCCCCGCGTACGTTAGCAAACCGGACGCGCGTGTGTTTGACCTCCATATATTTCCGTCCTTCTTTTCCTTCTCCCCCTTTAATATCAAATTAAAATATCTTAAAAGTGTTTCCCAACCGTCGTACTTACTAAGTGTGATAATTTTACACGCAAGAAGCATGTGGTAGAGTTTCTACAACTTAGACAATGTGTTTCACTGCTCTTTTAACTGATGTCGCAGAAAAAAAAAGAAGAAAGAAAGTGCCCTGAAGTATATTGGTCATAAGTCATGGTAGAACGAATTTTACCACGAAGAAAGCACGAAGAGGCGGCTCAATTTCATTTAAGAAAATAACTTGAGCAGGCTGTGACAATTAGAGGAAATATATTTAGTATTCTGCGGCTAGATTCATTCCTCTAGATGTTCATAAGTGCAAAATGATACGGCTTATGGTGATGTGCTTTTGCACAATTATGCGGAAGAGGAGACACGTAGGCCTAATCCGCTTAAATTGATACTGCATGGCCAATGCAAGAAGGTCTCGATACCTTAATATCTCCCTTTTTTTTTTCGTCATTGTGCCCTTCTTACAGTCGTACAAAACAACCGACTGGAAATATTAAATAAATCAAGGCAAAATACTGTTAAAGGAGTGTATGAACATCGAAAGGGCTGCCACATACACAGCTCGCAGTTAATTATACCTAATAGTCTCGCCGACTAAGCCGTAATTTATGCTGAAGACAACAGCTATTTTGCTAAAGTGCGAACTAGACATTGGAACATCGCAGGACGCTCTCCAATTGTAACACCCTCCCCCAACCCCTATCGCTATATGACGAACGAAAAGAAGAAGAAAGAACAACCAGCCTTTCCTTCACTTTTTAAAGGAATTCCGCTTGCACTATCGTGGTAGGAAACTCATAAATCCGCCCAAGAGAATAGTTTAGGAATATTATCTAAAATAGTCTTACTTTTTAAAGAATGGCATACCTAGCGCAGTACAATCAAACACTCGCTCAAAAAAAAAAAAATATCGCATTGGAGGTGGCGAAGAGGTGCCCAAAGACCCATGCGGTCTATTACAGGAAAAAACAGAACAAATGCTCAGAGCTGCTAAATTGTGCTTTATTTTCTGTGTTCTACCTTTTTCTTGCACTACCTCCTTCTGGCACTGTTTTGGAGCGACGGTTTTCATTACCACTTTCCCTTCTTCCACACAGAGTGAGCGATTGAACGTGATGCGAAAAAGTGAGAAAAATATCGGAAAGGAAATAGCCCACAAGGTGCACACGTGTGCACAAGCCCTCTCAATGGCCATGCATATACGCACACATTGAAGAAAAGGAACGCTTTCCCGAGCGAGCAATACGAGAACATGGACAACGATGGAACGAAGCCCGGATAAGCAAGCAGAATGGAACGCAAGCAATAACTTGTTTTCCAGAATTCTTATTCTGCCGAACCTATGAGAAATTCCTTTTGTATAGAGCTAGAAAACGACTTCAGAAGTTAGTGGCTGTTCTTCTAACACCCGGTGGATGGAAAATTAGAAACCATACGGCCATTCGAATAAGACCCCTCCACCTATGGTTTCCTCGCCTTTCATTTCTACTAGGTAGTTTTGCAATCATTTCAGACAGACCATGGGCACCATACATTCTATAGGCTCGGCAGACTTCGAACTAAGGAATAAACAAGGAAGCCCTTGGTAACCATAAAACAAAGAAGAAGAAAGAAATGCTCTGGGGAAGGTGCACAAGAAGCAAGCGGAGCAACACCACAAATCAAGAAGCGCGAAGTGTAGACACATACAGCAGCACTCATTGCCCAGTAGAAGATGTATGTTCCTGCATTATCGTACCTGCTTTTTTTCTGTATAAGCCATGTTCCTATCCTTTCGTTCTAGCCCTAGTTTTGAGCGGGAACGCCATTACTAGCGCCAGAGCTGCTTATACTGCTCCTTGCTTTTGCTCTCAGATAGCAAGCACGCAGAAAGTTAAGTGAAATGAATGCACAAAAAACGAGTGTCTTTATTCTTTTTTATTATCCGGAGGGACAGGGACAAAATGTACTACACGGAAATCATGGACAGCGGCAGAAGAATTTTGACCATGTCGAGGAATGCGTAAAGTATGGGATATTCCCCAGAGGTGCGGGCGGGAGGGCGACGGAATGGTAGGAAGAGACATGGCGAGCTAGGAATGCCTTTTTTCTGTTCCCCGCTCTTCACCTATATGTCCCCGATGGTCGTACATGCCGCGTATGAGTACGCAGCGTCTGCTTCGTTTTATGCTTTTGGCGCTTGTTGATGTGCTCCCAAATGACGATGCGAGCCGCTGCGAGTGCTGTTCCGCGCGGTGCTGACCAGAGTCAAAATTCCCATTGTTTAATCAACTCATCAAACGCTGAATGAGAAGTTCAGCGTCCCTGGTTAAAAGCGAAAGTACGCAGGTGACCAAGCAACTTAATTTGCCGACAAACGAGATAGAGAAAAGAATGAACGAAAGGCAGGGAGGTTGACCAAGATTGAGCCCCGTTGGCTACCCTGCACTTGTGAGAGCAAGGAGAGGAAAAGATTAGGAGAAGAAGAGAAACTCAAGAGTTGATGCATGTTGGAGTCAACAACGTAAAGGAATTCTCACCGCTGTGTCGCAGAGGGTGAAAGACACATGCGGGCAAGACACATGATTATCGTTGTGGGACAAAATAAGCCCCAAAGGGTGAACATTTTTTAAATTGGGAAATAGGATGACGCTCTGAGCTTAAAAGACAAATGTTATTAGATTAAATAACATCTTCAACAAGCTGCCCTCTTTGGTCAGTTCTGTCGCTTCCCCATAGGGTACAATAGGCATTAAAATCTCCTTCTGAAACAAAAGGCCTCGCCAACTGGTGTGCTAGATTTTCCAGGCGTCTAGCAGTAAAATGAGTATGGAATGGACTGTACAGTGAACAAATTGTGATGGTTTTATGCGATAGGACGGTGATGGCTATCGCCCCGAAAGAGGTATTGAACATTTCGGGAGGAGCCTGCACGACTACGTGATTCCTCCTAACAAACGGCTAGAGTGTTCAGGGTCCCTTCGCACAACGGTAATACCTTTAATAATTCAGCTATTCTTGGGCCCTAGGTTTGTTTCTTGCAGACTGAATGCCACTGGCGAGATGTTATCTATCATATCTTTGATGTCACCTAAATTATGCATCAGACCTTTACAATTCCAATGAATGATGAAAGCCACTTCCAAACAATTAAAACTGTTTGTTTATGTGTGTGTGAGCTAAAACGTAACAGGTTACGTGTAATGAAAGTATCACTATTCTAATCAAGGGCGGTAACCGTCTAGGTTAATTGTCCCTCTTTCGGCGATGTTATAAGAAGTTTGTCTTTAGCGCGCTCCAGGTAGCGCTGTAATATTGGCGTCGACGACGCCGTGGTTTTCGGATCTACCACCATACCCTTGTCCGAGGCGCTGGAAGATCAAGGACTAGGTGCTGAGACGCGTGTCTCAGGCCTCGGAGTTAGGTTAAGTTCTGGGCCCTGTGAAACAGCTGTCTGTGGGCCCACCTTACATGATGATGGAGCAGCACTGGCCGCTGATGGGGTTACTACTGTGACCCCTGTAGACCCCTGAAACAAATGTGGCGCTGCCCCCCTGCCGCGCCAGATTGGCATAGCTCGTTTGAGGCAAGTCAGAGAGCGTTGCTTCATAGAAAGACATCGTTAATCGTGAATGCGATTATTTCTTTCTTTCGTCCCGAAAGGACAAGATTTCGAATAAGCTGCATGATCTCCTTTGTAGTTTGCGCACTGTGCAGCAGCTTTGTAGTTGTCCGAGAGGTGATCATTGGCACTAGACTTTGCGCATGCTGCTTTCATCATCATCATCATCATCATCATCAGCCTGGTTACGCCCACTGCAGGGCAAAGGCCTCTCCCATATTTCTCCAACAACCCCGGCCATGTACTAATTGTGGCCACGCCGTCCCTGCAAACTTCTTAATCTCATCCGCCCACCTAACTTTCTGCCGCCCCCTGCTACGCTTCCCTTCCCTTGGAATCCATTCCATAACCCTTAATGACCATCGGTTATCTTCCCTCCTCATTACATGTCCTGCCCATGCCCATTTCTTTTTCTTGATTTCAACTAAGATGTCATTAACTCGCGTTTGTTCCCTGACCCAATCTGCTCTTTTCTTATCCCTTAACGTTACACCTATCATTCTTCTTTCCATAGCTCGTTGCGTCGTCCTCAATTTGAGTAGAACTCTTTTCGTAAGCCTCCAGGTTTCTGCCCCGTAGGTGAGTACTGGTAAGACACGGCTGTTATATACTTTTCTCTTAAGGGATAATGGCAACCTGCTGTTCATGATCTGAGAATGCCTGCCAAACGCACCCCAGCAGCCCATTCTTATTCTCCTAATTATTTCCGTCTCATGCTGCTTTGCCTCTACATGATTGTGACGCATGGCCGAACGGCTAGCAATTGAAGCACCACCTTGGATTCAGCATGTATGGCCTGAAGATTCTTTCTTTCTTTCTTTCTTTCTTTCTTTCTTTCTTTCTTTCTTTCTTTCTTTCTTTCTTTCTTTCTTTCTTTCTTTCTTTCTTTCTTTCTTTCTTTCTTTCTTTCTTTCTTTCTTTCTTTCTTTCTTTCTTGTTTCCTCAGACACAGTGTAAGAGGGGGCCGAGGCCAAAGGCGACAGATCACCTGGCAAGAGCCCCGGCCCCCTTGCACAATATACACAGACAAAATACAACAACAAAGTTCAGTCAGACAGACGTCATAGGTCCAGACAGTGGGCAATATTAAAAGGCGACTAGTCACTTCTGGAATATGAAATCATCGCAGCAAATAATTGGTACAAAATATTTATATACGCAACGTAATGTCTGCAACATAAATACTAAGCACAACAATTCAGTTATTAGTCAGCACGTTCAACACCATGATTCATAACCATGGTACTCATCACAAAAATCAAGACACAAAAACCAAGCACAATTTCACAGACGTGTATCAAAATTGCAGTAGCTGAGAAGAGCTTGGCAAGGGAGATAAAGCGCACTTTTTGAGGTAATTTACAGTAATGAAAACATAACGTCGCTGCTCATAAGAAACTTCCTACAGTATTTCTTAAATGTATGTACACCTTTATTAAAGTCTGCCTGCATATCTTTTTTGTTAAGAGCATTGGTTATTTGAAAAGATAATGCTTGCCTTCCATAGTTGGTTCCAACTTGCGGCATTTTTCTTGTTGGGTTTCGGCTACTGTATGAACTTGAGCTGGGCACTGTGGAAATATGTAACTTGTATTTATGGATCCATTGCAATAGCTTAATTTTAAAAGCTTAAGTTGATCTTTACGTACCCTGCATCAAGTGAACTGGGGCGAATACTCGTGCCAAAAGTAAGTATAACATGTTTGGTTGGGATCTGTTGGTTCCTTCGCCTAATTGTTATTCTTTGGATTTTGAATACACCTTGTTCTAGGAACCCCTCGAAGAGTTCTTCGTCGCCCAAGTTTTGGAAGGCTTCCGTAGAGATCATGCTCCTGCTTGTGTTTAGCGATCGGTGTGGAGAGATGGTGATTTTGATGTCACCAATGCTGGTGAGATAGTATAGCATTTGCAGTTGTTCTTTCTGAGTTCAAGCAGAATATCTCGACTTGTCATCTTAGAGGCTTTGTAGACTTCTCCTATTTTTTGTTTGAGGCATTTCGCCACCAAGAAATGGGACAGATATTGCATTTGGGTGGTTCCCTTGTAATGTAAGATATGGTAACGTATGAATGTGCCTGGGTTTACTCGGAATGTGAATTCAGAAGATACTTCGGTGCGGCCCCTTTTCAGAGGCCGATCAGGAAAGGGGAGATGATTCTGCCATAACATCCCTCGAATATCCGAACGGCGGTGGCAGCCACCCACTACCGATCCCAAGTAGGGGACATTACAAGGTTTGGAAGGTACCTGCAGATGCCAGCTGTGCATCGCCGCTATAGCTTTATATGCCCAAGATTGGATATACTACACAAGGTTAACCCTTGCCACCTGAAAATTCAGAAAAGATGAGAAGCGAACAGGAGATAGGAAAGGTGTCAAAGTAAGACAGGGAGAAAAAGGTTGGACAGGGGGTCACAAGAAGGTGACTGCCGATTTCCCCCGGGTTGGTAAGACCGGGAGTGCCGACTACGTGAAGAGAAGGCCAAAGATATGTGTTGCTCCTGCCGAGAAGCCATAATTGACCAAACATCCTGCATTGGATCAACCCCCAGGACCTTCTTTTCCCCGGGCACGGCAAAGCCACCGTCGGCTAGGCGCGGGAAGGTCCAATCCTCGTGTGCTCGGGTCCATGGTATCGCAACACACCAAACGTCTGCTTACGCAAGCCCCTGTGGGGGGTTGATAGCAGTTCGACGTGGATGAATAAGGTGCTAAAGAGCGATAAGGACTAATAAAGGTCGGAGCAATTCTGATAAGGTTGATAAGCGTCGGATCGATTCCGATAAGGTTGATAATGATTGGTGAGGGTTGATAACGATCGGATCGAGTCCGCTAAGGTTGATAACGACTGATAAGAGCTTACAAGAATCGATAAGAATTGAGTCCTATTGAATGAGTTTGGTAAGGGCAGACACGGGTTGATAAGGGTTTGTATTGGTCGGATCTAGATCCAAAACAGATTGCAAGGCCAATAAGACATATATTTAATGAACCGTCCACTGCTTCGTCAATCGCGGTAAACAACACGTCGCGTCTTATGCGTGCAGAGGGGCAAGTGGCACAATGCTGACACATACCTGACTCCAGCAGTGCTTATGCATAATTTTTACCCGCCGTGGTTTCTCAGTGGCTATGGTGTTAAGCTGCTGAGCACGAGGTCGCGGGATGAAATCCCGGCCACGGCGGCCGCATTTCGGTGGGGGCGAAATGCGAAAACACCCATGTACGTAGATTTAGGTGCACGTTAAAGAACCCCAGTTGGTCGACATTTCCGGAGTCCCCCACTACGGCGTGCCTCATAATCAGAAAATGGTTTTGGCACGTAAAACCCCATAATTTTAATGCATAATTTTTCTGTAAAGCATAATCGAAAGCATTCTCATTATAAAGGCAGCAGTGAGATACATCTTAAACGATAAAGAAAAAAGAATGAAGACATGCAGTAGCTATAGTCCATGGGGAATAAAAAAGATGATGCCTCAGATTTAACAAGTGTTGAACAAGTGAGATTATATTTATGTGCGGATACACTGAAAGCAGGGAAACGACAGTGGACGGAGAAAACCGCCGCAAGAAGTGTGATAATGCAAAAGCGGTTACATGGTTGGCGACTCGGTTGTTTCTGTACATGACGCACGCATTTCGTGATTATATAAAACAGACCTAATATGTGCGGAAAACATGGCGCTATTTACCAGCGCTGGTGCAATCGAAGACGAAACAGAAGAACAGGAAAACGACGAAGTGTCGTTTCCTTCATGACAGCTCATATTTATCTCTCTCTGCTGGCGACACGCGAGGCATCGGTAGCACGTGCAACACACGGGGGAAGGTGCTGCGGAACTGGCAGCAAGTGAGCGAGCCGTGCAGCGTGCTAGTGGCCGGGTACCATGTCCGTCGGTGCCGCTTGGGAAATCGTGGCGATTGCACAGGTCGCAGAAGTAGCCACGACGGCAGCCCACCGGCCAACGCCTTCTGGGAAGCACTGGCAGTCAAGATGCGTCCGAGCGTGCATTTGTTGTTCGGTGTCCCGCCGCCACCAGTGCTGCTTTTCGGTTACCATTCTTCTCTTTCCACGATTCTCACTAGCGGCCCATGGGCGCAAAAAAAGCTTCGGCTCTAGCTTTATGAGGAGAGGTGTGCCACTACGTCTTGCACAAGCGCTAAGGAACCCGGCACTAATGTAAACGCATTAAGCGCCTATTCACTCAGCATCGTGCGAGTGGAAGAATGGCCAGACGAAACAAATACTGCGCCGTTTTCTATATATTTTTCGGAAAGCATTATTGACAGCAGAAATGTGGGTACTTCATGTCGTCCTTGACACGACAGCAGGCGCACGCACGCACGCACGTACAGAGTAAGAGAGATAATCATAGAAGAACTTGTATAGAATTATAGAAGATAGATGGCGAATAAATTCTATGAGGACCCGTAAGGCATGCACTGATATATTGCAAAATTTTCCTCAATTGCAGAATAGCTCTCCAAATACAGTTTTGTTCTGCGTGAAAGTTCGCGTAATCATAAAAACCGCGGAATAGAACAGAAAAGAAAGAAACACACACACACACACACACACACACACACATATATATATATATATATATATATATATATATATATATATATATATATATATATATATATATATATATATATTACATGCGGGTCATTCCACGCCAACTGTCCCAACCTTGGCGGTCGACCATCAGCAATTTCTTTGAAAAAAATTTGAGGACTATCTATTTAAAGCAAGAAGTCTTTCTGTAAAACATTCTTGTGAAAAAAAAAATTCAGCACTGCTAGGAACACGTGAAGTTTCTTAGAAAGCTCGAAAGTATGAGTCGTAAAACGCATTGTCAAAAAAGTTCTCTTCTTAAATTAGGCGAGCGCACGATTTTCCCTTGAGAATGAAGATAGTCTTTTCACTTAAAAAAGGTGTTATCGATCTTTACGTTTCCGTGAGTTTCTTATATGGCACTAAATATGCAAAATTTGGTGCATATTGGGAATTTTTTCGCAGAAAGCTAACTTTTACCGAAAGGTTATATTTCAGAGTAACCACTTTCCAGCAAGTTGTACTGTAAGTGATAAATAATTTGGGACGAATATAACGTGAAATGGCCTGTACAGCTGGCGATCAAGTTGCAAAAAGTTAGTTTTAGCCTATGTTTAGTCGTAAATTTAGCATTGAGGTGGTGGGGTAAAAATACGCTTAACAGTGTATTTATTAGAAACAGTCATTGTCTACAAACTGAGAAACTTTTATCAAATTACGTTTTGTTTTAAGCAAGAACAAAAATTTTGAATTTGTGTTATACTGGCCGCTGTGCTTGCACGTGTTCCCCCTTCGTAGGAAAGCGTCCTAGCGGTAAGTAGAACTTGCGCGGACGCAAAACTTCCCGAGTTGATGGAGGAACATCTAGACAAGATAATCAGCTCCTCAAGTTTTTACATGAGTGCTTTATTAGAAATTATTAGCCTAGCCAACAAAAAAAAAAATGCGAGCCCCAATAGAGCGCATTTAACCGGATGTCGCCGTACACCGACGGCCTGCACAGCGTCGTTACGCGGCATCGGAAAGTTACGCCGGTGAGTACAGACTGCAGTTAGGTACACTAAGATTTAGAAATGGGCAAAAACTTTATGAATAAGAAAACAATCTGTTGCTTTATTACGGCAAATATGTAGCAAATATCAGCCAACACAATCGTGTTTTAGCGACCATGTTGGCAATTATGTTAGAGGAGTGATGTCGACTCGACAGTAAATGTTTTGGCATGCTTAAGTCCAAACTACTGAATTTTAAAAAGATGATGGAAAGAAATAAATACGTTTAGTTGCTCGCCCTCTCTGTCTTTCTTGTATTTAAATGTTAAAGTCAGACCGAATGAGGCAGTCCGCTGACTTTTGGGAAGCGCAGGATTTAACATCCAGTCTGCGATAGCTGTAGAAAAAAACGGGAAGGTCCGTTCGAGCTATCAACTGTAATAAGGTTTCGCCTCGAATCAGCGGTTCTGCAGCTCGCCGGAGCAAATGGGCGCGAAGTTTGAACTTGCATTGTTACGAACCGCCGGAAGTGTGTGCTGCCGACGCGCGTCAAAACAAAGCCTACGAAACTTCTGTAGTGGTTTTAGTGAAGAAGACGCGCTCCTGTTTTTTTTTCCGTGGCACCTTGAAGAAGATGACGAAGACCCGCGCCGTGATTGCTTGAGTGTATATGTTGCTGGCTGACACTCTACCTGACAGACCCAAACAGAACTTTCAAGCTTACACACCACACTCTAAAGTCAGCTTTTTTCGCGAACAAGACGTGCTGCGAAAAAGACACTGGCGGAAAAATCTTATCTCACTTTTCAGAGACCGAGAGCAGCAGCGAAAGCTACGCGAGCGCGGTCGCTATGGCAATGTTGACATTTGGGGTACCCGTCCCAGTGCTCCTTTGCCAAAAAGAGCACGTGACTTCCGCCGCATTCGTGCTGGTCGGGGTCTGTACTGGATTTACTTCCTCCATGTCAGATGCAATAAACGTGTGCGAAATCAATAGCATGCGTTTTTTATTCCTGCGTTCCGACATATGAAACAATGAGTGCGACCACTCTAAACACGCATATACAAGAAGACAATTAAGCAACACCACGAAGAAAAGTATCTGATGCCCTTCTTATTCTATAACGTAAAAGTGGCGCAGTCAAAACTGTAATCCTCTAGGCGGATCTGGACGAGCCTTTCCACAGTTCAGCATATATATAGTCTGACTTCTCTGGCAGATATCACCAATAAAAGTTCTGATGTCTGATTATCTTTGTCTTCTGCATATTAATCATCAACCCCACTCTTATACTCTCTCTTTGTTAAGGTCTTCAATCATTTGTTCCTCTCTCAATCACTCGTGTCCAGCGTTGCTGGACAGGGCAATGTCATCTGCAAACCAAAGGTTGCTGAGATATTCGCCGCCGATCTTTACTCCTAAGCCTTCCCAGTTTATTAGCTTGAATACTTCTTCCAAGCATGCAGTGGATAGCTGTGGAGAGAGTGTGTCTCCTTGTCTGACCCCTTTCTTTATAGGTATCTTCATACTTTTCTCATGTCGAATTAAGGTATCTGTAGATTTTCTGTAAATATTTTCCAAGATATTTACGCAATCGGCCTGTACTCCTTGATTACGTAATGCGTCTATGACTGCTGGTATCTCTACTGAATCAAATGCCTTTTCGTAATCTGTGAGAGCCATATAGAGAGGCCGATTGTACTCTGCGGATTTCTCGATTACCTTACTGATAACATGGATGTGATCCGTCGTGGAGTATCCCTTCCTGAAGCCAGCCTCCTCCCCTGGTTCACTCAAGTCCAGTCTTTCCCTTATTCTACTGGAAATTATATCGGTGAATATTTTAGATAGTACTAGGAGTAAGCTAATAGGCCTATAATTTTTGAATTCCTTATTGTCTCCCTTTTTGTGGATTAGTATAATGTTTACATTCTTCCAGTTTTCTGGGACCCTTGAAGTCGACAGACACTTCGTTTCAAGGGCCGCCAGTTCTTTAAGGATTGTGTCTCCTCCATCTTTGATTAAATCGACTGTTATTCCATTTCCTCCTGCCGCTTTTCCCCGTTTCATGTCTTACAAGGCCCTCGTATCCTTACGCTAGTTATAGGAGTCTCTGCAACCTGTTCATTACTACTTCAAATGGAGGTATCGTGGCCCTTCTGAGAACTACGCAGGTCAGTATTGAATTCTTCCGCTGCGGTTACTATACCCTCGAGATTGTTGATGATATTACCCTGCTTATCTTTCAGTGCATACATCTTGGTTTGCCCTATGCCAAGTTTCCTTCTCCCTGATTTCATGCTGCATCCATTTTTTTACGGCTTCCTCAGTCTTTATCATGTTATAATTTCGAATATCCCTTATTTTGTAATTGTTGATCAGTTTTGACAATTCCGCAAATTCTATCTTATATCTTGAGTTGGACACTTTCATTCTTTGTCATTTCTTTATTATATCCTTTGTTACTTCGAAGAGCTTGCCTACTGGTTGCCTTGGTGCCTTGCCTTCCACTTCAATTGCTGCTTTTCAAGCCAGCCTATAGCTACGATTTCATTCATTATCTCTATGACATCTTCATCTCGCTGTTCTAAGGCTGCATATTTGTTTGCAAGTACCAGCCTGAATTTGTCTGCGTTTACCCTTACTACATCTGGGTTGGCCTGTTTCGTCTAGACCAATTTTACTCGTTCTCTCTTCAAACTGACGTGAATCCTAGCCCAATCTTGGTGCATGATGGTTGGGACACCCTGCATAGGATGGCCGGATTTCAAGCCTTCTAACTGAAGACGCCTTAAAATTACGTGATAAAACTAGCATGAACTTCTGAAATCTAATGAATCAACTGAAAAAAACAACAACATTGTATTCTAGATTCGTAACGACATTTTTTCTTATTTATTTGTTTTGCTCAATGGCGTACTCCGCAAACACCACGCGCGTGCTGGAAACAGGCCGTCCGCAGGTGGAAATGAGTGGAGCCACGAATATCTAGGCTTCTAGAATGCACTTCTAGAATGCGCTATTTTTCTACAGGTGGTGCTAGTTTCAGGCTGTGGTAATTTAAGTTATTCAATTGCCATCAAAGAATTGTCCTGGATATCGGCAACTGGGCATATGTGGGTTACCAACACTGCGAACAAGAGACAAGACCGGCGTCCTTAAAGTAGGCACGAATACAGCTCAGGAGCAGAAGGCGCGGTCCCGTACGTTTGTAGCCACGCATAGTTCGCTGCTGTTTATTACGCTAGCCCGACTGCACCTAGCGCTGACTCGCCTATAATGATACGCAAACGGCGTGCTCTACGAATAAAGACGACTCAATGACTTAACGCCGCGACGCCCACCGTGACATCATGCTCTCTTCAGTTCCCATTCTCTCTTGCCCATTTACAACACGCTTTCTTCCCTTGTTCTGTTCACAGGTGGTAGCTATTCATTTTCGCCCTGTCGTGCGGATAAGCACAAAATCGATGAGTGCGCAAATATAAAAGGTGCCCATGAGCAGCTTTCCTACCTGGCAGGGAGGAAATAGTGTCTCGTGGAAGAAGACGAGCACTCGAAAGTTGAAATAAGAAAAACCGAGTTGTGTGACATTTGCTGGCTGTTTCACTGTTATTTTAGTGTTTTGTTGCGGTATTTCAATAAATGATCAGCCCTTGGGAAAATAGGCCCCCGAAGGGCTGGCTATATTCAATTTGTGAACATTTGCGCGTGCTTTGGCTTCTTAACAATATTAATACGTCTTCAGGAGCTGTGATACTACAAACGGGCTTCTTTAATAAATACTTCAGCTCATGCTTTTCGAAAAAGAAAGACAGAAAAAAAAAGAAAACACGCCAGCAAATGAGCGTAATTCTGAATTCAATATTTAGAAATAAACTAAACAAAGTATAAAATCGTCTTTAGCATCTTTTTGCCTTCCTTTCTGAGAGTTCTCGTCTAGCCCACGGAGCTCGCTAACTGGCTCTGCATAGTGCACAGGCAGAGTGAATGTACTCCGTCGTAGAACACGATAACACTAGAAAATCCAGTTATATACGGGAAAAGGAGCGTGACTTTATCTATAGTAGAGAAAATCCGGGTACTAGGAATGATGATAGAGCATAAGGGTGGCAATGGCGAAGCACTTCGCAAGATAACGGCAAAGGCCACCAGCACGATGCAGCTCATTCGACGCATCACCAACAAACACGCGGGCATGCGCGAAGGCAGCGTCATCCGACTCATACAAGCCTTCGTCATTTCGCAGATAAGGTACACGGCAGCGTTTCACAACTGGACGCTTGCGGAAAAAAACAAGCTCAACGCGCTCATACCCAAGGCGTACAAATGTGCGTTGGGACTTGCGCCTGGAGTTAGCACCACCAAGCTCTTAGAACTAGGCCTACACAATACGCTCGAAGAACTCGTGGAGGCGCAACAAGTGTCCCAACTTGAACGCCTATCCAAGACCCGCCCGGGCAGACACGTACTTGAAAATCTCGGCATCACGTACCACTCGCAACACGGCGTCAAAGTAGACATTCCAAGACCCATACGCGAGCAACTATACGTACCCCCATTGCCTCGCAACATGCACCCCCAACACCACAAAGGGAGGCGTAAAGCCAGGGCAAAACACATGATGAAAAGTTACTCTAACGACAAGGAGGCGGTCTTCACCGACGCAGCCCGCTATCGAGACAGGAAGAGTTTCGTGGCGGCAGTCACTAGCCACCGAGGCAACCACCTGACGAGCGTCACCGTCAACACGGCACATGCCGAAGCGGCAGAGGAAGCGGCCATAGCACTGGCCCTCACACAAACCAAAGCTACATACGTGATCTGCGACTCGCAAACGGCAATTCGCAATTTTGCAAATGGGCGCATCTCACAAGAGGCGTATCAGATACTCCAGCGACATCCCATACACTAGGGAGAGGCCGACGTTGATAACCGAAGGCATTTGCTATGGATCCCGGCACACACTGGAATGAGCACCCCCAACGAAGCGGCTCACGGCGTTGCTCGAGGCCTGACTCACCGAGCAGCATCGGAGGAAGAGCCCCCGCGGGGTACTGCAAACGTCTGGGCATGGGAGGATCGTATGACCAGTTTTCACGACATCACGGCACACTACCAATTACAAAGACGCATATACCCATTCCCTCACGCTAGGTTAGACAGGACGCAAGCAGTACACTTCAGACAATTACAAACAGACTCTTACAGAAACTCCAGACTCATGCACGCCATGTATCCAGACATGTACACTACAAACAGATGCACGTCGTGTGGCGAGGTTGCCACACTAAATCACATGTTATGGGAGTGTCGGGACCTAACAAACAAGTCGGGCAGTGCCGACCCCTCCGTCTCTTCTACCGCCAGCCTCCGGTCACGCTGGATGACCGCACTGCTCAGCTCTGACCTGACAGCACAACTCTGGGCCGTCCAGCGAGCCGAGGAAGCCGCTTCGAGACAAGGTCTCGGAACCGCGTCCGCGGCGGTTGCCCAGACCCACTAAAAAGACGCCGGACTCAAATCTTGTTCATTTGAAATAAATGTTTACGCTCTCTCTCTTGATGAAAAGGAGTACCCAGCACTTTGTTTTTAGAACGTGCACCAATCAGGTAGGGAAGATGTGCATTCGGAGGCGCATGAAAGTTGGACGCTCCGCAAGAATCGGTTTCGTGTACTTTTGTGCTTCTGCTGAAGTCTCTAGAAAATGGCTGTCATGAGAAAAATTACGCGTATACGCAAATACGTCGTCCAATATTTCGCGCACAACGTATCTGAGAGCCCGCGCAATACTTGGATGGCGTTTACAAGATCGCAGATATCGCGTTTTCAACCTTATCGCTTGAACAACGAGTCACACGTGCACGTGCACCGACGCTGTTGCTGTGTGCATTTGTTGTCCTCCATGCCATGACACGTCATCTTCGCCACAAATTTCTTCTGTAACAAGTATAAGGAGATCTGAACAGAATAATTTTGGTGAGAAAAACGCGATTTCCCGTTACTGATAAGACACGTACGCACACTTAATTTTCGTAGCATTTTTCCGGCAACAGCAACCGCCCATTCCGATTGTTGGAAGAACGTTGAGAGCGCCAGGTGGCAGAAACGATCCAGAACTGTCTACTACAGCGTCTCTCAAAGCGCAGGTGTCGTGGCACTGACTGGCCGAAGGCTACGTAAAGCATAGTAAAATATAGCTAATCTGCCCTAACGAAAATCCATGGATTCTCACAATAATACCTTTACGAAACGCAAGCATTGGTTGGTGTAGCTGCAAACGCATCGAACACTTAGAGGCGCTAGTTTTTGAGAGAATGTGCATATTATGCAAAGCAGTAAATGAAAAAAAAGAAAGAAAAAAAAGAAGTCGATGTTGTTTTTCAGCCGATGGCGAAAAAATCTCCTGGAGAAAAAGACAACCGGAAATACGAACACTCACGTTCAAACTATTTCAGCTATGAATACTGCGGAACAATTACTCTACACAGTTCAAGGGAACGCGAAAAAGTCACCCGACCGTCGAAAGGCTGTGACACGTGAGACGACGTTTTCAACATCTCTCCCTGTATCCACTTCCACGTAACGATAAAAACGGCGTTGAACGATCGGAGCACCTACCATTTACCGAAACACACCCGAACACAAAGAAAAAAGGGCATTACTGCAGCACTGTGCTCGCTTGCGCAAGCCGAGATGGCCTTTCGCACAGATAAAGGGGACAATATGGCAAGCACAGAAGCCTTTTCGGCGCTCGCTTTGGAGTCAGTGTTAATTGCCGGTGTGCTGTAAATTATTGTGTATAGCTTTTTTTGTTTCTTTTTCTTTTTCCGGTGGTGAACAAATTTACCATTAGCTTTAGCCTGAAAACATGCTGTCAGAGTAGCTTACTTTCCAAGCAGCCTGAATTTTACTACCATTAGTTTTATTCCGCAGTATCAAGTAACGCACATTATTTGTAGAAGCGGCTGTCTTAGGACAAGAAAAGAAAACTGAAAAAGAAGAAAAGATAATGAGCAACGGAATTTAATACGAAACGTGATTTCGCTGCCCCTGATGTTCATATTTAGTTGTTATTTCCGGTTTCTCGTCACTGTAAAAGCGAAAAGGCGTAGCAATACTGTTTTTTGGAGGAAACATGTCCGAACAGATGCTGAGGTCGGTAAATAAGAACTCAAGTTTGAGCTTTAATGACAGGGCATCGTCATGATTGCTTTTAACAAGTATGTAAGCTTATAGCTTATAAAACATTTCGAGCTGTTTCCGTTCAATAGTTCCGTTCTAACATAAAAAGAAATGGAGTGAAGCTCAATTCCTATAACTGTGACCTCCGAGACGGAAACCAAAAACAGCGGCTACGTTTGATTTATGATTGCCCTGTGTTCTTATAAAAGTAATGGTTGAATAAACGTGTTGTAATAGCCATAAACATTCCGTCTGTCAGCAGTAGAGCCACGTGTTTAGGAGTATGGACGGGAACAATTTTTATTGATATCTTTGCGCCGCGATGCGGCTGCCGTTACTGCCTCGAAGGGCCGAACGCCCCGCGTTTAACGGTAACGTCGTCTGTAAATCTTGGGCGCCCTCTGCGGGCCAAATCTACCACGGAAATTGTCATAAAAAGGGGAAGCGGGGTGGAGGCTAGGGGGGCACACTTTTATGACTAGGCATAACAGCCCGGCACTGAACCCCGCTGATAAAAAGGCCTTTTTGTGGGAGGAAACTGGATTCTTCAGCCAACGGTCTAGCAATAATGCCAGATCGTTAAGCAGTGGGAGGCCATCATTTAAACTTTAGTTGTGTCGCTAGTGGGTGCGCTTAAGCCATGCCTCCCCCCGTTTTTTTCTTCTTCTTTTGCATTGCTCTTTCGGTTGTCGTAGGTAATTATTGTTATGTTGAAATCCGAGCAAAAGGTTACCTGCGGGCAAAGCGCATCTAGATACCCGAGCTATAATGGATAAAACTCGGGGAAAAGGAGGAATTCGGGGGAAATCTACAGTTAATAGGAGTATGGGCGGTCGTAAATAAAGTTATCTGCTCTTGTGTCACGGCTTGGCTTAGTTTAAGGCAAGAAGTGACTGTAAGTAATGAAAGTGACTTGATCATGCGAAGTGCACGTGCGGGCCCGCGTCAACGAGTTCAAATTACTTAGGAAGATGACCGGCCAAATCTACATTTTCATTTCAAGCGAACCTCGCTCGAAAGTTCCATAGAGGCTGTTCTCGCTACTGCCTCACGGACTGAATGCCTTGAAGTGCTTCGTTGCTCAAGTGGGCCGATTTTATAGACCGTCAAACGATCGCTTCCGGCCGTCAGACCACGCCTGTATTTCTCCGCCTCCCACGCTCTCTGCGATCTTCTTCGAGGCGCCACCGCTTCGGTGCACGCCGTTCCATCACAGCGGGTGTGAAAGCCGCCGTGCGGCCATCGGCCTTATCCAGGCGCGTCGCACACTGGCGGCACCAAGCGCGCACGGACAAGGCTTCTTCCGCACTCGGCTTGGTGAGCCCAAATGGCTGCTCGTGAACCTTCAGGTCTTTCCGGCTGCCTGTTACGGGCGCCGCAAGCAGCCCCACTCTTAGCTACGCGCCGCACCACCACTCTCAAAGATTAACAACCCTGTCATTCCCGACGTACCATAGATGCTACGCCGAATTTGATGCCTCATAATGCAAACTGACGCTAGAGACGCGTAACGCAAACCCCACGGTTGTGTATTTACTATGCTGGAGCGAAGTTTCAGCTGTGGATATTTCAACGAATCAAGTGCTACTTATTTATTAGAACACTAATTAACTTATAACTCACGTAACGTATCAGTGTTTTTTTGTACAAATATACTCTTCTACGTGACCACAAAAGAATGTAAACAATCTGTTCAAACTTTTCTTGACGCGGAACTGTGTTTGGGCGTTACATGGTTGGTGCCTGCAATTCCTTTTTTTACCTGTGCTGATGCATTCGTCAAAGAGAGAGAGAGACACACACACAGAGAGAGAGAGAGTGAGAGAAAGAGAGAGAGAGAGAGAGAGAGAGAGAGAGAAAAGAAAGAAAAAAGGAAGAAAATCACTTAAACAACCTTTAAAAGTACACTCGTACACGGTATACGCTAGTGTGGCTGGAAAAAAAGTGAAGCCTTGTTAACTTTGTAAAGTATGCTATAGCACTGTGAGAGGTACAAAAACAGCGATAGCGTATACATGCACCTACTAAGCCACCAATTCGTTGTGACGATATTGATAATAATGATATCGTGAATAACAGTGGCTCGTACTCCACGTTAGGGCTCAGTCGAGAACTGGGGACTATTGTGCAAATAGGTGTTAAAGTGATTGCTTCGTTTTCAGGCCATCCTACCTATCACCTCTGCGCCGTCTACTTCTATCTAGTTTATTCTATGATGCCGGTATGAGACACCGAACCTCTGCCTCGTTGAATAACACTCTAGGTTTTCTTATGTCCTTCTTTATTTATTTATTTCCTTCCTTCCTTTTCTTTTGGCGCATATAATAATAGGGCAATGAAACAGCGTCTCCATGGAAGCTTGTTGGTTTGAAGAACCAGAAAAGCGTACGCGTGACGTTCTTCCGCGGTATGCCCATGTTTTATCCAGGCCGTGGCACACTCTGGCGACAAAAAAAAAAAAAGTGCGCCTAGCAAATTGGCAATACTTTGTGATTCGAAATCAGCCCTCCAAAGCTTGTGGCGTTTACGACGTTTTGATTACGACCGGCTGGTGTCACAAATTAACTAAATTTCTCATAGCGCTTCTGAACGAGGACATGATATAACCTTTCAGTGGCTGCCGAGACATTGTGGCATCATTGGTAGTCACCTCGCCGATGACGCTGCCCGACGTGCCCAGGTGGTGCACCGACACTCCTTGTACCTTTATCGAGAGGAGACGCTGCCAGAGAGCTTCGCAGTCTCGCGCGTACCATCACAATGAGTTACTAGCATACAGCGCAGAACTCTAACTGTCGATTATACAGCCTCGATTCATCACTGAAACTGAAATTAGCAGCAAACCTTTCAGGATGTGACGCAACACTGCTGTGTCGGCTGTGGGTAGGAGTACCATTCACTAACTCCTACAACTATCGCATTGGAATGACGGACTCACCGATGTGTGCTAAGTGCAAGTGTGAAGAGACCATCAATCAACTTTTGTGCCACTGTTCCCGCTTCGATAATCAACGTCAGACTCTCCAGTGCGCCTTGAATAGAATGAACGATAGGCCATTTACAGAAGCAGAGGTCTTCGGAGCCTGGCCTCACAGTTCATGAGCCCAGAAAGCCATTCGAGCGCTTCTTCAGTACTTGCAGGCAACATATTTGAGTGCACGAATGGAGACACGCTGCACCTAGCTTAGTGCATATATACTTTTCAGATACTTTTCAGTGCCTGTGAAAGTGCGATATAGACTGATGTCTTCTCTCTCTCTTTCTTTCACTCCCCCTCCCCACGAGTAGGATAGCAAACTGAACTCAGTCTGGTTAACCTCCCCGCCTTTCCTTCCTCCCTTCTTTCTTTCTCTCTCTTCCAGTTTAGAAAATAGTGCGTCGTGGAGAGGGAAAGCTTTCAAGTTGGGAACAAAAGGTGAAAGGTGGTGGCAAACGAGCCCATGGACGGCTGAGACGGTTGATACGGACGGTTGAGACGACGCATGTCGAACGTTTGTTCCGTTCCATTTAAAATGTAGCTGCTCCTAAATGGATGACGCTTAATTAAGTTTTCCGTATCACACTATATAGAGAATAATGGGGTGCATTTGGGGCACGTTAAAGATCCCCTGGTGATCAGAATTCATCCGGAGCACCCCACTACGGCGTCCCTCATAATCAAATCGTGGTTTTGGCACGTAAAACCCCATAATTCAATTCAGAGACAATAATGGGCTTCACAAAAATATCATGTATTCATAGCGAGCATAAGGGAGAACACCTGTATTTTTATTTTTAACAAGATTCCTCGTCACATAATCACGCGCATTAACCCACACAAAACATAACTATCACACCTTCCCGTCAAGGCCAATAAAAGAAAAAAGCACCAATTCAGTTGCCTAAGTCACTGCAGTGCCACACGAAACGACAGGCCTTTTCCGAAATATGTTTATTTCGGAAAAGGCCTGTCGTTTCGTGTGGCACTGCAGTGACTTAGGCAACTGAATTGGTGCTTTTTTTCTTTTATTGGCCTTGACGGGAAGGTGTGATAGTTATGTTTTGTGTGGGTTAATGCGCGTGATTATGTGACGAGGAATCTTGTTAAAAATAAAAATATGTTGTGTGTGTGGGCTACCAGAGGACCCCAATTAAACCACCACACATCGCGTTCGAAAACAAACTTCTGTAATTATAGGCAAGCAGAGCAGGTCATGCACGACCTTTCAGACCTTTCACGCACGAGAGTACCGCACAATGCAGATTTTGAAACTTGCTGACGCCGTAGCTGTTTATTTTTCATAAGCGACGGAACATATTCCTTCTTACTACCTGCCCCTCCCCGTTGATTTACAAAGTGCCTTTAGTATATAATAAAGTATTACGAAAGGTAATATGTTCTGCTCATCATTGCACCAAAAAAAGGTGGAATGCTCGCGTTACACCCCGGACACGGTACTCGTAGCTGAATGCATGCTGCTGCTGAATACAGCAGCGAATCAATCAGCACGTCAGGACGCGTGGTTGCCTGCTCATACGCATTTGATGCACTTTCAAGGGTAAATGAACTCGGGCTGCTGATCGTCCAGGCTACGAGGCCGGGCCTTCACACTAGTACTCACCGAAACGTGCGTGCAGGGCGGTTGGTGCAACGCACGAGCGTTGCCAACATCCACTACGAAACCTGAATGACTACAGTTTCCTAGCGCGTTATATTTCACGATCTCGCTTGCGTCTATATATAGCGTTGGAGTAAACGAAGGAGTCCTATTTGAGGCACTCGTACACCGCTTTGCATGCAAAATCCTCGTCAGCACTGTTGTACTGCTGGCAGACGGCTGAGAATGCCAGGGTTTTGTCGGCACAGTGATTTTGGCACGGTCTGACAAAGCTGCAGAAACGGCGAAGGAACACAAGTATCATGCGACGCGTGCCTCTCAGAGGCATGAAGCCATCCTCGCCTCATGCATAACTGTTGACGAACCACAACCTGCTTCACACAGTTCCGCTGCCGATGATGCGGCTTCTACTCTCACGGTGACTAATGCATCGCTACGAATTATTGTTGAGGAGTGCAATTCTTCAAACCCAAGCAGTTCCTGAGTATCGCCAAGTCTGCGAGCGCTTCTACTCAGCACCACGCCCAGTTCACCTCTACCAAGGTGGAGGAGGCGATCGAAACCCAATCAGAGCGGAAGCATACACAGAGTTCAAAGCAAGCACCCCTCTCATCTAAATTTCATCGGATATCCCCTACCCTCCTGGCGACTTCCGTCTCGACATACGGACAGTGCGCACCAGCGTTCTCGCGAGAGAGGCCGTCGGACGACGACGCCATTACAATGCGTTCCCTGCAGCGCCCCGGAACGATGCTCTGCGTCCAGGGCAAACGTTTGTCTCGTCAGCCGCTTCCCATGCTCGACGGCAGGACGCAGAAGCATGGGAGGGAAAGAGAGGGAACCGATTTCTTATACGACGCAGGCCGTGCTGCCTTTGTGAGGCCGGTAATTGCGTTCTCCAACTGTTGTCGCAAGCAGTCGTTGCCGCGACAGCGCCTTTCTCGAACCCAATTCGAGCCAGGGTACTGCGTATAAACGCCTTCACGCCAAGCTATCAAACAACGTGCTGTTTCTGGCCAGACTTATACGTCGCGAAACCATTTCTCACTGATTGTCGCTGATGGTCGATCGACGCCTGCGCGCGCGTATTCGCCGAACGATTCGTTAGCGAGCTCCTATTAGAAGGTGGTTTGCTTGACAAACGCTGCCGGCAGGAGCGCGTTTAATACGTTTCTGTCATTATATTTAAGTGGATGGCTGAAATTTTCTGTGGCCCGCATCAAACTTTCTTTATAGCAATGGCATCAAAGTTGGATACTTTTCAGTTTACTTCAAGTAGGTAGTGGGGGAACAACCATATGAAGAAAACAGATGATGGAGTCAAGCAAAGCACAGGAAAGAGAGAGGGAGAGGTCATAAAGGAAACGCAGGGCGGTTAACCACCAGGGTGAGCTCGGTTGGCAACCTTGCGCTGGCGAAGGTGGAAAGGGGAGTGAAAAATGAGAACGAGAGAAGTTCACAGACTGCACGGACACACGCGCAATGGGGCGAATCGTGTATAGTTCAGTTCATTACAAGTGGTCGTACAGGCTGGCTCACTTCAATACGGGCAGCAGCCCTTTTGTGGCTTTGCATATCGCAGACGCTCGATGCCATGGTCCCAGGCCCTTCTTTTTCAGTAAAAGGCCAGTCACCTAAGCACCCTAAAGCTGTCTCTAGGGCAGGCTTCTCACATTCAAATGATGGGCAGTCACACTGTAGGTATTTTCTGGTTTCTCCTACGCCACATATGTTGCAATTGGCACTGTCCGCCATTACAGTTAGGAATGAATAGGAGTTCGTAAAATAAACTCCTACTCGCAGGCGACATGGTAACGTTTTTTTCCTGGTCGAGTTAAACTGGGTAAAAGTGAAAATTACCAGTTTTTTTAAAGGTAGTGCGAATATAGTAAAGTTCAGATACGAATTGCATATCCTCTGGTGTTCGTGTCGCATTGAATTGGAGAATTCACTACTCTAAATTGCCGAATATTAATTTCTCTATTAATGTCTCGCCTTCAGTCATCCTAACAACAAGGCGTCTCACAATATAGTAAATATATATATATATATAATTTCGAGAATCTCACCAATTCGTATCGCTTTAAATCGATGTGCTTTGTGGTATTAGTACACGTAGCGCCAACAAAAACAACACTGTACTAGCATCTGGTGACGAGTTTTTTTTTTTTTCTTGCATTACTGCATTTGTCACGGTGCACTAGATACGACCATTCCTCAGTCAGTCGTCTCTAATTTACAAGCTCCTCAGTTTACCGGACGTCCTCTTGTGAAATGCATCGAACGTAACAAACAATATAATCAATAATTTTTATTACGTACACCGTGTAACCTTTATATTTCGTTTTGTTCAGAAATGAGAAAATATTGGATATTCGATTCGATATTAGAAGATCACATTTCTTCAATATTCCTATTGGATTCAATTCGCAAATATTGCTGATCAAACACCACATAAGTTTTATTTTTTGGTAATTTAAATGAAGAAATAATACGGAAAATCAAACTAAGTGGAAGAAAAGAGAAGTTGTCGCTGCCGGCGATGCTCACACAAGGGCGATACTGAATATTATATGTGAGCAACGGCGTAGTGCTGACGGCTACGGCGCTAGTGCACACTTACCCGCATACGCGAAGCGGGGTAGCATCGATACGGTAGGGATGCGACAGCAGCTGAACCGGACCTTGTCATTTAGAGCTGCGAACAAGTGCTTTGAGAAACGCCTCTTGCAGGTGGAGTTCGTCGTGTGTGCCGTAGACCTCGGTTTCGGTCGGCCTCTGTTAGGTGCTGGAAGCGCCATACGTTTACGTTGAGCCAAATGTCTCCTGGAGAAAACGCGTCCAACTTCGTCGCGTGTTCTACTTGAAAATTGTCTCTAAACAGGTACAGTGGTCATCGCGCAAACACCATACGAAAGCTAAGCGATTCCCAGAGCGCGCGGTATCAGCATTTTCAAAAGCTGCAGCACAAACGGCGATTCCTCAGAGACTCTCACAAAACGTCTTTCGCACAGCCCGGCTGGCGTGGCCGAGTTCGCAAAGGGAAGCGCCTAGGCCCAAGTTCCCGCTGTTCTTGGCACAGCGTCTGTCTTGATTCGCGCGTGTAAGCCGCGTGTTACGAGTTACATCAGACTGCTAGTAGGATGCGAGGGCTGCATTTTATCACAGTTCCTTCCTACTTCAACTTGCTTTGCCCCTATGTTGTTGGCTCACGCGTCGCCACCGCGCGTTAGCAGGAGCACCGGTCACTCATCGCGACGGATGACGAAGAATGAATCAAAACGGAGGAACATATAATCCTTAGAAAATTCGGTCCCAAGTTATATATATATTGTAAGGCAGACCGACAATCGACCGTCCACCAGAAGGCCTGTTCTCTTCTGCCTCTTTTTCTCGCGGCAGCTGCATGTGCGAGCGCTCGCGCCCAAGTGCAAATCTTTGTCTTCACACTCGGCCACGCTGCGAACCTGAAAAGAAAGAATCGACACTTCATTTTAAAACCGACAGTTCACTTCCGTCGGCGAAACCGTTTATTGAGGCATGACACGTGCACGGCGAAGTTATTTGTTTCACGCCTGTCGAGGCTGGCGCCTGGAACTAAGGTGCTCAGGTGCCAGTAATGTTCTCTACTATGCTCGCAGTAACTGTGAAGGGCCCTTCAAACCTCGGTAGTAACTTCTGGCCTGGTGAGCTGACTTCCCTTTGTACCCTTACCTCGTCACCGCCCTTATACACCAGAGCAGGTCGATTTGGGTAGTCGTAGTGGCGCTTATGCATTTCTTGCGCTTGTGAAGCTCTACTGATCGCTGCTTTTGTGATCTTTTCAAAGACGGACTCTCAGTCGGCGGAGCTGGAGATGGTAACGGGAGTGTCCAGCTTGAGGACTGTTTTGAGCTGGGGCACCTTCCCCTAGATGGTTTCATATGGCGTTGTCCCTGTAGACGTCTGCAGTGCCGTGTTAACGGCGTAAGCAGCTGACTGCAGGTGAGCATCCCAGTCGGCTTCTGCATTTTTCTCTATTTCTTACGCGGAGCGAGTCGGGCATGGATGCTTTGGTTAGTTCGTTCCGTAAGGCCGTTTGCCTGGGGATGAAATGCGGATGTTTAATGGTGCTGCACCTTTGCCGTATTAAGGTAATTACTTAGTTCGCGACTGCGAAAGTGCACATTGATGCCAACCAAATGGGCGTCGGGGTAGTGCTCGTGCAACGTGACCCTGATGGCGTTGAAACTATAGTCGTATATGTGAGCCGCAAGCTTTCGGATCAACTGGAATGGCTGGAATGGCTTGCGGTGCTATGGAGTGTGGAT
This sequence comes from Dermacentor albipictus, assembly GCF_038994185.2. Classification (NCBI taxonomy): domain Eukaryota; kingdom Metazoa; phylum Arthropoda; class Arachnida; order Ixodida; family Ixodidae; genus Dermacentor; species Dermacentor albipictus. Next base: position 94,902,782 of record NC_091821.1, read on the forward strand.
GACAAATTTCGTCACTATCTCCTTGGGGGAAGTCCACGGTTGTGATCAATAATGCTGCATTAACATGGATGTTTTCCAAGCAGCAGCTGAAGTACAAGTTTGCCCGACGGATTATCACGCTGCACGAGTACGATTTTGACGTGCGCCACCGTGCTGGGGGTCTCAACAAAACAACATCACCGATGCTTTCTCACGGACACCCCTTGACCACTTGTCCCAAAACGAGGACAGTTACATTTTCTTCTCTCAACAAGACTTCTCCAAACCCAACAGGAGGACAAAGACTTATCATCAATCGCTGCCTCAGTCGCTGCCACAGGAAAGAATTCGACATTTGTAATACACGAAGACACACTGTATCGGCGTCGGTGGCACAAGGACCACTCAGAAGAACATCACCTCGTAGTGATTCCTAATTTCTTTAGATGGGAAATATTGCGAGCCATTCATGATATACCGGAAGGAGGGCACATCGGCCAGCAAGCTACGCTCCGCAAAATATAAGAACGCTTCTGGTGGCCGAAGATGGAAAGCAATGTCCGATCCTACGCCAATTGCAAAGTGTGTCAGCAACATAAGCGACTGGCGACGTAGGATCCTGTCGGCTGCGCCATTGTAAAGCGGACAGACAATCGACCGTCCGCCAGAACGCCTGTTTACTTCAGCCTCGTCGTCTTTTCTCGCGCGCGCCGTGCGAGCACTTGCGCCTAAGTGCACATCTTTGTCGTCACAGTATATATATATATATATATATATATATATATATATATATATATATATATATATATATATATATATAGTTCAAGTTCGGTTCCGGTCCAACTTCGATTCGACCACCACAGTGCTTGAACTTATGCAGAGGGGAAAGGTCTACGGGATTTTCTTGCAGGAAGTGCCCTGATTACTTTCTTGTAATTAGTGTCATGTAGTTGGTGTGGTTTTCGCACATTTCAAATTCTTTTTTTTTGTTCTTACCATATTACTGCTGCTCTTAACGAATGATTATTTTTATCTGGTGCGAGACGTTTTTGTCGTTTTTGTCCCTTTCAATAAAGTTCTCGTTTAGAGGTTTGGTTATTTCTACGATTTCGGCATAACAGGCTCTTTGCGGCCGGTGCAGACCCTTTCTTTATTTTTTCGTTCGATGGCAGCTATACTCGTGCTCAACATTCTGTGATTGTGAAAGGAAAGCTACGGTGGCAAAGCACGCACAAGTGACAGCGCCTGTGAAAAGAGTCCCGCGTTTCAATTCACGTTCGGTTAGGCTGGGGAAGAGAAAACGTAACACCGGTTAAATAGGACAGAACACACCACGGAGCGTAAAAGTTTACTTATTTTACGGCTTTCCCCTTCCGCGTCTGGGCAAACGCGAAACCGTCTCACGTGGAAGATGCGTCGGTTCAGTGTCTCTCAACCGCTCTCAGATCACTCTCAGTGTCTCTCAATCACCCTCAAACGCTGCCGAACTACTTGGAGCGGTAAGACCTGTGCAGCAGCCACGCGCCCGTAGCTTTGCCTTCATAGCCACAGGAAGTTGCACGCGAGTATAGCCTAGCGTTTTGATGCCGGTAGTAGCGAACGCTGACAGCCTAAAGCCTTGCCGCGACACAGAAGAACTGCATCACGGATCGATGGCGCAAAGTCGCTGCGGCCCCGACATCAAGATGTTTACACTACCACCGAAAGCAGAATGGTACGAACGAAAACGAGTCGCAAGCATTAAGGAAGGGAAAAGACTAGGAGGGAGCGTCACGTGATAATGTTGAAGCCTATTTACACACACACACACACACACACACACACACACACACATATATATATATATATATATATATATATATATATATATATATATATATATATATATATATGTATATATATATAAAGGAAATGCTTATTATGGAAAATCACCAGGTGACATGCGAGCTGTAATGTAAATGCGACCAGCTCGCAAAGGGTATGGGGAAGAATAGAGCGGAGCGGGTGTGGTGAGGGATGTTCGTGGCATCATTAAGCACTACCTTGAACCAAACAATGCCTTGTAAGGTCCGGCCCAATCAAGAATGTCCTATCAACCAAGAATCAACGCGCAGGCGGGCCCCGAAGGAAAGGAGACGGTTGCTCTGTTCATTTAAAATTTCAATTTCGCCCGTGTTCGAAGCAGTGATGCGAACTAACTGGCGCAATTTTGTGCGCAGTAAGCCTTGCCGCGTTTCATGTGTGATCGGTTGGAAGAAACATTCGCAGATGCATGCGAGCGATCTGCTTTCGAGAACCAGAAAGCTTTCTTGAATATCGGCTCTAATGCATGTAGTCTTCGTTTGTAAAGGTGGTCGAGCAGTGGTGAGATGCGGTTACTACTTCCTTCTCTTTCCTAACGCGCCTTTCGCTGCTTACCGCTAGCTTTAAGTTCTTGCAGCTTACTTCTTGTTGACAAATCAGGCGCAGAGCACGACGTCAGCCAATAATAGCTACCCAGGTGCATTAATTTTCCTGCCGTAACATCAGTAAAAGCGCCATATCATGCACAGTAAGTCTTGGACAGTTTCGTGCGGCATCGGTACAAATAAAGATTCGCAGAGGGGTGCGGAGCACTCTTCTGTCGAGAAGAAGAAGAATAAAACTCAATTCATTGTGGAGGTCAGCAAATGGAGAGACATGGCCATATTTTCCTATTTCACATTTTGTCACCGGCTTCATTTAATTTCTTTCACCTCAAAGCTAGTTGATTGGTAAGTTGCAGAGCATGGCGTCATCCAACAATAGGTGCTTGTGGCGTGACTGCGGTGTACAGGCGCAGTATTTTCCTCTGCAGTGGCTGAGATGTACAATCTGTTCTGAGAAGCCGCAGTATGTGCTAGCTCGTGTACGTGTCATGATTATGTTTGCGTCTACAAAAACGTTCGGTTATAAACTGCAGTCTAAAAATTCGTCTGTCAGCACTTGACTACGTTCAAGGGGCACTTTCGCATCATCCATTAATTGTTGCCTGTGTCATGCGCCCGAATTCATTGAGCCTTAATTCATAAATTGCATAATTAGAACTAGTTGTAACTATGGGCCATTTGATGTGTTCTCATTTATAGGAATGCACAGCATGTGGAAAACATTCATGTTGCAGCCCAACACCACACCTACAATTTCCTCAGCAACTAATGTCTGACAAATAATCGCTGAACGGAAAGATCTATATCAAGAAATTGACTTTCGTCCCGAGTGGTGCTCTATATTTGTAACACTTTTATCCTCACCACCATTTTAGTGTTTTCTTGTAAAGCTGGACCATTGCCTGAGCAGCATGGTTTAAGGGTGAATAAGAACTTTATGGAGCTCTTTGTATGATTTCTACGTCGTTGTGCAAGTGAACAAGACCCGTTAGCTCATTTGTCTCTTTATGTTTCCCGCAAGAGTAATTTGTGACCAAAAATAAATGCCACATGAAAGAAAAGAAGAAGAAGAAAAAGAGAGAGAAGTAAAACTTCTGACTGCCACCCAGCGGGACAGAAGGTCGGATCCACTCGGGTCACCACGCGCTTTTGTTTTGTTGCGCTGCGTTTTTTTCTCCCGCAAAGCACATTTGTCAAGCTCCTCGCAAAACACTTTGGGATTTCTGCGAGGGACACCATCGGACGTAAAAACAACTAGGCAAGTGAGCCCATAACAGCTACCGCTGTAATAAAATGCGTCTGAAAACTCAATTCTGGAAAATTTCAAAACTCAGACGGCAATGGGAAATCACAGAACAACGAGAATTTGATGGTAACGCAGATGGCAAAGTTCACAGTGTACTCAATGCCCACAATACAATAGTTCCTCTTAGTATGGTCGACAAAATTAATGACAAGGTGTATTTTTCTCCCCGACTCCCCAACCTCGACTTTTTTCTTTCTTTTCTCTTAGAATGAAGACAAGAGACCTCGACCCAATCCGAGGACCGAAAATCGTCTTACACTTCAACGGCCCCAAACTCTCGCGAAAGCTGTTCCTCGAGCCCACGCAGGAAAGAAACCAGTGCTAGCTTCGAGTAAAACATGGGCGAGGTCAAGAAGGACAACAAACTATGAGCTCACTCGTCCGCGTCGGCATAATGTTGCTTCCGATGTCGTCATTTCCACTTTGGAGTTAAAAGGAGGACTCAACCCTCCAGAAGAAGCAACGCAGCAAAACAAGCGGGAGAGCTGAAGCAAGCGGGCCCGCCGAGCTTGTCCTCTCTGAAAGCGAGAAATCAGCGACGCGACGGCAAGAGCTGTGTGGCCACGAAGAAGAAACAATAACACCGGGAAGACGAAGAGAAGGTGGCGATGAGGCGCGAAGTTATTTCGCCGTTTTCCTCGCTGTAAACGCCGCGGCCGTCCCCGCCGCGTTCTTCTTCGCCGAGCAGAATTTAAAAACAATGGCCCCGACCAGGCACATGGAGCAGGGGGAGGAAACTTGGTGGAAACAGGACGAAAAGACGAAGAAAAAGGGTATACGCGGGCCAAGAGCGGTGGGAGGACTTCGCGGGGGCCAAACCGCGCGGCTGTCTGCGCGGCGCTTCTTTTCCCCCGACTCTTTCCTCTATTTTGGTTCGAGGGGGATAGAAGTTGGAAATCGAGCGAGTTCCCTCCGAGGATCAATTTCCGGTGAACTGGGCTGTGCAAGCCATCCGGGTGGCATGCGGGTGTGCGCGCGTGTTTGTACGCGTGTGCAAGCGTGACTGTGTTTCCTGCGCAGCACACGCGGCGGCATTGCGCGGCGCGGAAGTGTGGCGCGTGCTACTGGTGCAGCTGAGGCAACCAACCCACTTATTACAAGTGGCAGATGGACCAGACGACACTCCATGCGTCGGGTTCGTGCTCCTTTTCAGTGCAGAGGGCGTCCACCTCGTTCGCTGGATTCACTGGCTCTTTCTCTTGTATTGGTGTCTGCTTTCAATACATATAGTCTTCCGTTTGGAGAGAAAAACGTACCGCTTTGGATATCTTCAGTAGTTTCGAACCCGCTCTTTTGAGCGGCGTGAAAGGAAGTCGCGAGCGCAACCTGAGAACAGTATATATTTTGAATATATACTGCTACTAGGAATCTGTGCAGCAGAATGAATAGCAGTATGATAGAGGACATCGTCTGTTCTATTGAGAAGAAATGTTTTAACGCTGGCACTTAGCAAATATAATTTAGAATAAATTAACAACGAATCCGTCACCTATATCGCTCCTCTTCGTTGATTCACTGCTTCCCATACACCGCTACGAGTGTTCCCCCTCTTGTCTCCCCTTTATGACCCGCCTCCGCTGACACTTCGCTCTCAGTCACGCCTTGCGGTCTTCTACTTTTGCTATTACCATTCTTCAGTGACACCAAGATTCGAACTCGAAGATAAGCATGCCTGACCGTACATTGACATGACATGTCATTTTCGCGACCATATCTCAATTCCCTGCTGTCACAAATAAGACAACGTGGACTAAATTGTGATGGTAATACCTGACCAATTTACGCCCATATTTCCCAGGTAATGTGTTCAGCAGGCTGTCGACATTTTCTCAAAGACCTCCTATTTTGTAGCGCAACAGAAAGCCTACGATTTGAAGTTACTACAGGTGCAGTTGTTTCTCTGGAAAGCGAGTAGAAAGTTTTAAAACACAATTTTTCAATTTCCGCAGCCTCTTAAAGCTGTGTACGGACGCCCACAAATCATATTACTGCATACGCGATGGCAATATCATACCGGCAAAAGTGAGCAACTGGAAGGGGATCGGGTTTCTACAGGAATGGTTACTTTGTGTTAAACACTGACATTATGAGATTTATAGCCATTCTCAGCACGAATCGCTTGCAGAAGCCATTAGTTTTTTTATGTGTGTTTTTTATTCTTGTTATCTGTAAACTGACGTGTTTCCTACAATCGCAGTCTGGGTAGTCAATTCAAGCCTTTGTGCGACAGTCAAACAGGCACATTATGGTAAGGAATGCCTACACTGGTGTTGTGAAAGTACCGGCACGTAGGGCTACGCATTTTTGACATCCTGAAAAAGACAAGTGTCGCACCCCTCTTGCAACGCTATATACTCGCAGTGCTGAGTGTTACCATGCCGGTGCGTAAGCAATGCTTGTGGACTGTGATTACTTATCAATTTATTTATTTACAACACCACGAAGACCTTGTAGGCAGGGTCTTACATGAGGGGGGGGGGGTTTGGGGGGGGATGTAGCACAAGTGAAGTGGCGTTATCAGAAAAGTGACAAAACTGCAGCTTTGAAGTGTGGACATAACAGCGCTTGCTCCAGTCGATGGCTGTCTTCATAAAAAATAATAACAGAAACAGCATGATGGTGCGGGCACTCTGAGGGTAAAGAGCTTTTACATGGCTACCGCGTTGATAGGGACGATGAGCTGGATTGATGGGAGAAAAGCAAAGTGAGGCATGAAAAGGTTTATCACACAAAGGAAGCCTTGCGGTTCTGTGGCGTGTTTTAAGCCTAGGCAAACGGATTTCTTTAGAACGATAGGTGCGTGGGTACTATAAGAGCAATCAAAATAAATGGAGGCAACAGCGCAGTTTTGTATTGCTTCAATAACTTTGGTCTGAACAAGTTCAGCAGGATCCCTAACACAGCAAGCATATCCTAATTTGGCTCAGATGAATGTTTTGTAAGCTCGTAGTTTTACAAAAGGGCAAGCCTGCGCTATAGGTTACGTCTAAGGCAGCCAAGAGTTCAGGTAGCGTTGTTAGTCATCTTTTAATAGGTGCGTTATCAAGTTATGTCATGCGAGGTATTAATGCCCAGGTACTTTGTGCAGAAGTGGGAAAGGATGCCATTTTAATTAAGCGAGTATATATATGTTGGATAGTCATGCCCTATATGAAAGAAACGAAATATGTTTGTTAGTATTCACAAGCTACTAACAGTCGCGAAACCAATAAACTAACTTTAGTCAATCATTTCGGAGAGCTAGAATATTGGTGACATCATCTATTGGGCGATAAATGACCTAGTCATCTGCAAATAGGTCTACTTTTTAAGAAAACATTAGTGGGTGCATTGTTAATGTAAATTAGAAAAATAAGGGGACCCAACACAGTGACTTTTGGTGAAGCTAAAGACATGACGAGCTGGAATTTTGTACGCACCCTGGCACATTTTCGTGACGAGTGAAGAAGTTGGTTTTCTAGTACAGTTAGCCCAGCTTGTTAACAAAACTCTTTAAATTGCTGTGTTGTCGACTTAAGGCGTCATTTTTACCTTTATTCTCATGTTCAACTAATGGAAAAAGTAATATATATATATATATATATATATATATATATATATATATATATATATATATATATATATATATATATATATATATATATATATATATATATATATTGCCTTGCCAGTGCATCAAATTTATGGTTTTAATAGATTATGAAACTTTTGCATTTTCTGCAAGTATAGATGAATTTAGTGTTGCATGCGGTTGCTGGGTTTTGACGTTCGAAATCAACACAGGGGCTATGAAATACGGTGCATTGGTGGGCTCTGGATTAATTTTGGCGTGTTTGTGTGTGTGCGTTCAAACATTTAAAAGACGCAGTACTGAGAGTTAATTCTTCGCGCTGACATGATTTCTTGTGCATCTAGAAACTACTCAAGCGAGAAATTTTGGATTTTCTTATTCGACCAGTGTTGTTGCGTTAAAGACCTCCCTTCTGCCGACACGTCGCTCAGATTTCAAGGAAGGAGACTGAACTATTAGGATCGAACCTTGGCTTCGCGTCACCAAATGCGACCCTCGCACGTAACTCGCCTCTCTGCCTTCACACAGTCAGGAACGAGACACGAAGTGCCACTTTAGCTGAAGTTGAGGCGCCTATGTAGGTGCCGGAAGGAAAAGAGGAGCCGAACAACATCGCCAAAATGTTTGCGCACCCCCCTACAGCGCAAAAAAAAAGTAAAAGCCAGACGAACAACAGAAGACTCGTGTGGCCCCTCACGAATGGGAGGAGGGGGCGAGCGTAAGGTGGGAAAGTCACAAGATTCCAATAATCCGCTCCTAGCTGTCATTTTGTCTTCTGCCGCCGGCGTCAAGCGCTTTCTACGTATATACCCTGCTCGACCTCGCGGCTGCCGCGGTGGCAACAACGAAGGCAGTGCGGCTAGCGGCCTGCTCGCTACTCTCCGACACCTCTTAGTTCGTGGCAATCCTACAGGCAGATTTAGAAAAAAACACAGCGACGTGCTTGCCCTTTACCGCCGTTCAGGGGTGAAGCAAAACGTACACTTGTCCAGGGCGCGCGTCCGCTATTCTTTGTATCTGCTTGCTGCCACTGTACTGCATCGGCCCATGCCCCGCGTGCGTGCCAAGTTACCGTATCGAAAGAGCGCGGCTCGCCTCCTCGGCCGAATGGGCGTTCGCGATGCCCCGTTGCTCCGCGGCGAGCGTGCGCGAGAGGCGAATCTCCGGCCGCATCCACGCCCCATCACGCAACAGCTACAGGCCGACGCTGGCGATGAAATTGCTTTCGGCGCCAACCCCTTTACGCGAGCATGTCTACGCCATTACCTTGATTTAAGCAGTGCCATTACTGAGGTCCGGGAAAGAGCAACTTATTACACGAGAAAACAGCGCGTAAGAGGACGGAAAGAGTTAAGCTTGTGCCCAATTACCTCAGGCTGTTAGAACATCACGTATGCTAGGGTAAGGTCGAAAGTGCGTTACTCATTGAGTGTGACCAGCACGAAAAAAAGAAGGAATAAAAAAAAAACGTACGGAACGTGCCACAACCCAGCTGAAAGCAAATAGGCGTTCGCGAGAGTTGCACGTTAGTTTTAACGCAGGAATGCTTTGCTAACGAAGGCACACAAAATGAGGCCAAACCAATTTCTCCAAACGAGATTGCGAAGCCCGCAACTTATTGCGCGCGATACAATATATAAACCCGCATAAATTCACATCTCAAGTTTAAGACGAGAATTCAGTCTTCAGCTCAACGCAGTCCTCGCTTGTAGGCACAAGTAATCCGGCCCGCATTAACGTGATATAAAAATGTGGGAAAGATAGATAATGCCATCGAGCTCCTTCGGTAGGCGCGAAATGATTTTGTAGATTTTCATGATTGCTTCGTTTCGGCACCCGTGGCCTTAATTATTTCTCATGTCTGCAGTGTTTGTCCAATATGTCTTTATATCACATCGAGATGAAGTTGTCCGGCTCATTGTTGAGGGCGCTGGATTAGCATTTTGGGCTACAGATGGCTGCAACAGCTTTGGCGCTGCTATGGAAAAGCACTGCAAAAATTGAGTGGAATGTATGCAACCCGACCGATCCTATTGTTATGTTATCCATACGGACAACATCGAAAATCAAAGCACCGCTCGAAACAACACGTAACACAAGGAGAAATAAAACGAGAAAAGCAGGACACTTAAGCGGGCTGTATGTGGTTTTCTACTTCTTCATCGCTTATATTCGTTTGCCAAGATTTATTTGGAACTCCCAGTACTCTCGCAGGGTTCGAAAATCTTTTATCTTTTATATAGTAGGTGTTTGTGATCCTGGCAGCAGTGGAAAGCACTCCGAAAGGTCGAGGAAGTTCAGATGGTAGTTGGCAAGTTTCGGTGAACCCCACTGTTATAATACCAATGCGGCGAGCAGATACGTGATCGCCAGAGTAAAGCTATACATAGTCATGAAGTGCAGAGATTTCCTTCCATGGAAAGCCTATAAAAGTAATCCGAAGCAATTTCTCGAATCAAATTGGCGAAGCCTGGTAGTTATTGCACACGAAACGAGATTCGAAGCTATAAATTGCCTTCTGAAGTTCGAGACAAGAATTTATATTCCAACCAAAGCCGTCCAAGTTGCCGTGCTGCGTGATACGGGCGATAGAGAAAGACAGGATTGCCGACTAGCTTATGGCTCCCTTCAGACTACGTACACAATGCGCAGATATTTCGCAATAAAGTAAAGAGTTAATGCAAAGAACAGAATTATGGGGTTTTACGTGCCAAAACCACGATTTGGTTATGAGGCACGCCGTTGTGCGGGGCTCGATAATAATTTTGACCACCAGGGGATCTTCAACGAGCCCCCAATGCTTGGGACACGGGCGTTTCTAAATTTCGCCCCCATTGAAATGCGGCCGCCGCAGCCGGGATTTGATGCCGTGACCTCGTGCTTAGCAGCGCAACACCACAGTCGCTAAGCCACCGCGGCGGGTAGAGCTAACGCAAAGAGCATACCTATTTTGTTCAAACTGCCACAAGATGGGCTGTAAATAGAGAGAGGTAGACGAAGAAGAATGAAAGGCAGGGTGTTTAATCAATGCCGTGCCCGGTTGGCTACCCTACAATTGGGGAAATGGGAGAAGGCACATGATAAAAAGCAAACTAAGAAAAATAATGATGAAGTAGTGAGGGTGAACATACTCGCTGACAGACACAAGCGTTCGTAAAGTCCAGTAATCCCCAAGTAGGGCTTTTGTGATCTAGCATGCAGGAGTCCTTAGGCTGAAGACTCAGGACCTTCTCCTCCGAGAGTGGTCTGTCATATAAGAGACCGAGACTCGCTCTCAGGGCACATCGTTGAGCGTCGAATGATGGGCAGTGACACAGACAGTGCTTTATTGTCTCGTCCCACCAGCAAAATGTCAAGAGGCACTATTAGCAATTACGATGAGTAATGAATAAGCATTCGTAAATGCGTAGCCCAACATCACGCGGATCAGTCGCTTTGGGTAGGAGGCGAAACTGCAAGTAAGGGTCGTGAATGCAAACGGGAGTTGGCGTAAAGAGCACAACAGCCTCAATACATGCAAACGTAGTTGTTGGGATGACCACTAACTTTACGTCTGATTCAGATAAAGCCGTTAGCAGAGATCCAATGAGCGCCGCAAACTTGGTCTTACTTTTCCGGTTACGGAAGTTCCGACATTTCTTTCTAAAACAACGGTTGGCTGACAGAAGCGGTACGGGCCTTTGAGAGCAGCTTTGCGTGCACTGGCGGTGCTTTTGGTTGCGTTAATTCTCCCTTTCGCGGATGCGCTGCCTCGGCGCTCATGTATTTGTTCGTGTGTGGCGTCGGCCAATAACAGATGACTACTTACCCCACTCCTATCTTGAATGACCGGGCATAATATATGTAAGGTGCGCAAATGGCATGTGAACAGCCAGCAGCATCGACGACCGTGCCGCTACTAAAAGCCCAGTGTGGTGAGTATTAGAAATACGTGCTTTGCGAATGTCACGATCGCAGCCTGAACATAGCGTATATTACAACGCTTTTCGCGCGTCAAACTATTGTAACTGCCTGAGCGACGCTTGCCGTCTCCCATTTACTTCATCGCTACCGCTTAGCGCTAAATTAGGGCCCCTCGCAACGGACAGGGAATGAAGCAGAAAAGACCACCACGCGATAAGGAACGACTTCCGTCCGATTAAGACAGCACTGCAAAACGCGGAGGCCTTTGCGTCAAACGTGTGCAATTGAAATGCATTTATCGCTCCATATCTGCAGCTCGAAGAAGGCGCGAAGACCCATTGTCGCGCTTGAGAGCCCACTGTGTTGCCAGTCTTCTGTGAGGGCACGCAACTGTTGATATTGAGAGTGCTAAATTCCAATGCCACCTATACATTGCTCCACGAAACTAGTATAGAAAGGACATAAGTTGTACCGCCAATTAGGCGGCACTACTCCCTGGTAGGGGGTGGTACGGACAAATGCTCGACATGTTGGTCGGTGGTTCAACATGCGTCTTCGTCAAATGACGAAAGTTTTCAGAGAACGCTTTTCCTTATTACAAGTGTTTTACTTATTACTCATTTGCCTTTGACAGTGCATCAAATTTAAGGTTGTCTTGTGTACAATGGAACTTCTGCGTTGTATCCAAATAAACGTTCATGAAGTACTTGATGCGGTTTCTGAGGCTTAACGTTCGAAATGAACACAGGGGCTATGGAAGATGCCGTAGTGGTGGGCTCTGAATGTAAATTTAAATTGAATTTAAAGGTATTTGACTGCTTTTGTGTTCTGTCACCAGTAGCATGTGGCCATAGCGGTCGGAAATCGAGCCCATGAAATCTTGTTGAGCAACAGAACGCTGAATTGAGCCAAAGGGGTAGGGGCGATGGTGCGCGTTCAGTTCTCGTGATCCACTGCAAACTTATGTTATTGGATAAAATTTAAACTTTTCGCTTTCCATATTTCATGAGCATATGTCAAACGATTGTATCTCATTCCACATGCATATCAGACGAGAGAATAAAATAGCACGCCACGTCCCAAAGTAAATGTTCGTGAATGTGAAATTGATATATAGGCCCCGACTAAGCAGCCGCTGGGGGTCTGAGCCTACCCAACCCCTGAGAAAACTCCTTCATGACGGTGCCGATGATGCTGTTTGCAGAAAGTCTTTACTGGTAGTTTCACCTCCTGACATCATTCTTCCAGGGGCACCGAAATTTATTGTTCTTCGCGATGCTGAGGAAGCGTTGACTTCGTGCTTTGGTGCGGTTTAGGTGGAAGGGAGATTTCCCATATCACGGACCACGTCACTTTGATGCTCAAGGCGGAAACCTGAACTATCCTGCGGCAGGAGGAGCCATCCTCACTCGGCGTACATGGTGGTCTCCCTCCCTATGGTACTGGCCAAATGCTGCAACCCGAATGTTTAGCTTTGGCGAACTCATGAGAGCTGGCCGATCCATTCAGCATTTGCAGACGATAGGCATTTTCCGGAATGGGTCGCACATGCTCCTTGCGTGTCGATTCTCTGCCTGTAGCTGGTGTCCGATTCATAGTTTGGCATGCGTGCAAATTTTATAGTCGAGTCAATGCTGCTTTCCCTACGCGACGCAAGAATGGACAAGTTTTCGACTGGCCTCTCTCCCTTTTACTTTTGTCGTCCCGATGGAGCCACTTCCTGGGACGGGGCGCTTTATTAAAATCATTGTACTTACATAAGCGCTTCAACAACTTAGTAATTACGTGTTTTAGCTGCCAGTGGAAAGTACGCATTCCCTAGTAAGCCGCCTATAAATTATTACAGCATAGCTTTGGAAGGCACTGAACGCTTTGACCCGAGTGAAGCTTTGTAAAATTTTTCGGCTTCTTTGGTTACCATCACTTTGATTTTAACTCCACACACGCCTCTGCCTTCTTACCTTAACCAGAGTCATTGGATATTTTTCAAGTACTATGCCTTAACATTGCTGGATGCATGTAGGCTGCCACCTCCACACAATCAAGTGGTATCTTGTTGGACTATTGTCTCCCCGTCACAATGGTCGCGACATGATGGTTTCGACATACTCGTATGAAGTGAAACATTGCCTTCTGTATCTTATCCATGTAGCTAAAGACTCCGTCATTGTAAAGTCAGATTTATGCGGAAGAAGAGCATTGAACACTTATCCAACTATTCAAACTCACTAGAACAAGAGCTCGTAAAGTCCTCCAAACTTTTGGGAAATCGTCGAACGTACAGCACTGAGAAGAGTTGCTGAGATTCCACCTTTTTCTTGCGCGTGGAAACATCAAGGTGCAATGGAGTCCCTTTGCAGGCGTGTTTGTCAAGTGTGGTGTATGTATGCAAGGTGTTTTATAAAATCAGGTTGTAATTAGACAAGCAATTACAAAACTAATGTCGCAGTTTCGCCCGAAAGCCGAAAGATCGATTGCGATAGCAAATTAGTAGACCGCTATACGAAGTAAGGATAGTAGTTTTATTGGCTGTATATACTTGGAAACATTCGCTTACTAACTAAATTAACAAGCATGGTGTCACGCGCACAACCAAACATGAACACATCTGACTCGATGGCTGCGGAAACTCGCTGTCAAAACGCCGGAGTGAGGAAGTGCGGTAGCAGCAGGGAGCGAATTGACCTTCGTACTGCCTCGCGCTTCAACACGAACTAAGCGGCGAAAAACACCGGGCACACGAAGCTATCAGCCTTCAGTACAAATCACAGATATCTTACAAAATATAGGCAGCGCGCGGCCGCGCCATACGCAGCTTCCGCCGCAGCAGAACGCCCCCGCCCCCCCCCCCCCCCCCCACCCATTCCTTCTCTTCACCCAGTGTCTTGAGCGCCACGGAAGACGGCGCACTTCCTCCCGCTTTCCTCCCTTGCGCGCGCGAGATTGAGCCGCCATAATCAGCTCACCCTCGCAGGCTTTCACTCGCACATACAGCATATGGCGTGCGGGGACGATGTTATCGCCATTGGATTATATGCGGAATATCACCGCGACGACGACGGCAGAACTGCACCTGGAGTGCTCATATAATACTAATTCACATTTTACAGAAGCGCGGAAGATCGCGTCTTCATAAAGACGCTTACTGATGCTCGCGAGACTGTGAGACGAAAGTAATTACACTATTCATGACCGTCAGCCGGAGGCGTGACACTTGCGCCTTTCGACAAATTGACCAGACTTTATCAAGCCAGCTTAAATTAGCAGCGTAAGCATTTTGCAAGTTCAGAAGAGCGGTTATGAAATTTTTGGACGACAGGATTGCAGGTATATCGCATTGGGATTTATCGTATGACTCTACCGGTTCAAAAGTCAGCCTACTAACAGTAGTTTGTCTAAATGCTACCTCGAGTCAGCTTAAAACGTATGTCAGTGTGCGAAACGCAATCTCTGGGAAATCCCTTAATGAACTCCTCTTCCCCGTTTTAAAGAAATATCGAATCAGTTTTTGAATGCACGGTACCCCATACTCTACCTCACAAAGCTGTACCCAACATTGGACCACACAGTTTTGATATTTTCGGTATTTCCTAACTTCGGAAGTGATGGCGATTCAGCTCACGGAGAACGCGATTCAACAGGCGACGTCAACCAAACAAGAACATTCATCAAGGAGTTGGAACACTCCTAGATTCCTGGCGTCGTGCGCCGCGCCTCTCGACACAGGTGAAACCGAACAGGTGGGGGTGGCTTGAATTCTGCTGTTGATATAGGATAATCTCGCAGTTTGAAGATAGGACACAGTCGGCTAATAGCCTCTGCAAATTATAGACATCTTGCCAAGCGGGCCATTGCCGGCAGGCAACCCTTGCCACTTCATTGGATTAATTACTAAAAAGTGCGTTAATGTAAATGAGAAACTTCAAGCCGATAGATTCACTTCAACCTTCATAATCGAAGCGATTTTCTTTAATAAGTAAGCTAGTCAACAAATATTCTATAGAAAACATTTCTCGGAGTTTGTCAATAAAAAAAAGGCCACAATTATCTCGTTTTCAGCCTCCAGCTAAAAAGTATACCACATTCAGCTCGGATATGTCAACCACTTTGGCGCTTTTCGAAAATTTAACGGATTAATGAAATTCGCTTAAAAAGTTCAACCAAAGTTACGAAACATGTCACGAGTACTTATTATTAAACTGTCATCAACCGAATGAGAGTACCCACAAGAGGGAACTGATCGTGTTGTTTCGGATTAGAACAAATTTACAAGGAACAGACCAGGGAGCCATGTAGTGGTTTAAGAATCTTTCCAGATCGAGCATGGGGATCACGCCAGTTGAGTGTCAGCAAAACTTAGTGATGATTTGTATAGAGAGGCAAGGGCAGAGAGAAGGTCTAATGAGATTTGGAGCTTCGCCAGCAGCGTGGAGAAGCAGCAACTGGATCCGTACAAATCCCAAGACTTGAAAGATTGCCTATCTGTTCCGTGAGCAAATGCGTAACTTAGCCAAGTTTTCGTCTTAGCTTCTTCTTTCTTTCTTTTTGCTCCGTAGTCCTGTGTTCCCCAATCGCAGTTCCTAAAAAATCGGCGCATGAGCCAATCTGCTGTGCTGCGGCTCGCGTGGTATAATGCTTGCCCAACAAAGGAGCATGCACCTATTGAGAAACGACAATAGAAAGGCCAAAAAGGTATTGAAGGAATGGCATGCCACCACCGCGGCGAACGCAAATGACAGCCGCATGAAAACCAGCGGTGCAACGAGAGCCCATGAATAGCACGCGCACTGCCTCCCGCTGCGCCAAAAAACAGCAGACGTTCATTGGGACAAAAAAAGAAAAGAAAAGAAAAAATTCGCTATGGGCCCGAGCTGCTCCCTAAGATTGGCGCGTTCACTGGCTTCCAGAGGAGGCGGACGCAGCCAAGAAGAAAATGTCACCGGAGGGTGAGAGAGAGAGAGAGAGAGAGAGAGAGAGAGAGAGAGAGAGAGCTTGTGAGCCAACCACACCGACGGTGGCGTCGGAATGCGATAAGGGAACACAGAAATGCGGCTGCGTCGGCTGTGGATGGTAAAGCCGAAGTGACATACTGAGCGGCTGGTTGCGCAAATTTTCGGCACGGCGTCTCCATATCGCTGTATGGGCTCAGTGAGCGTGCGTTGGATAGTTGCGTCGATTGGTGAACGATGGAAGCAGCGAGACGGAATAGGCAAGAAGGAGTCGACACCAAGTCGTATTCGTTTTATATTCTTCGGGAACGCTGCTTCTGACCATTTGACTTCTGTGAGGTACTTTTCCTAGGTATTGCGCTAATGCGTTAACTGTTCCCTTAACAGCTGACTTCAACATAGGCGCATTTTCTACCGTGGCGAAATAGGTTTGCATTAAATTACGCAACATCCCACCTGTTTGATTACTTGCTTGCTTACTTGATTGATTGATTGATTGATTGCTTACTAGATTGATTGCTTACTATATTGATTGATTAATTGGTGGGTTGCTTACTAGATTGATTGATTGCTTACTAGATTGATTGATTGATTGATTGATTGATTGATTGATTGATTGATTGATTGATTGATTGATTGATTGATTGATTGATTGATTGATTGAACATACACGTATGCTAGATGCTGGTGCAATATTTGACGCTTAATTTCACAAATCACGTGGGGCTGCAGCAAACAACAATTACGCTGAACGTGCCCACTGCAGGTGATTGTATAGGCAAGAATGCCTACTTGCCGACGGACTACTATAAGGATTCTAAATAGTTACAGGCTTCCGATATGTATGTGCTATTATCTGATGTTCCACTCATCTTCAATCTAGAAAATATATATTCTAAGTTTCGTATATCAAGATCGCTAAGGCCAAAAACGCGGGCGTAACATGATTGCTGGAGACGGCATGGCACGAAAGTCCCTGCAATTGTGGCTGTCCACTCACCGCTCCTGGTACCCACTTAAGTACAACCAGAAACACTCAGCTATTCAAGTGATATTGTTTCGAGTGAAGAGTAGTTTCCACAAATAGACTCGTTGCTGATAGACCCGTCAGGTCTGCTACAATAGCACAAAAAAAGCCTTAAAGACGTTTGTGATAGACCATAGCAGGTTCTCAAGTAGAACCAACTTGCATAAGAGATGTAACAGCATGCGAGGAAGTATAACGTAGTAAACGGCTTGTTATTTTGAGAAGAAAGAAAATCGAAAAGAAAAGCATTGAGCCAATCGATAAACCAAAATACGTAAAGAGAAAAATTTTATTGGAAGATTCTGTTATCGCAGTAACAGACACTAAAACTGATTTTATGACGAAGCACAAGTTGTAAACATTTTGAAGGGGAATGTGTGTGTGTGCGTGTGCGTGCGTGTGTGTGTGCTGCAAAATGGAGAGTAGCGATATAGAATACAAGACAAAGGTAAAATATTTACATTTTTAATCTGACCATTTCTTATGGCCCTAGCATATATATTGGTCTGTTCAATGTCAGAGCAGTAACCTGATCGGTAAATGCAAAAAATAAAGGCCTTTTATTCGGTACAGATACAGCAAAAATTATAGCTCACGTACTCCGCCACACGCCAGCTGGTTTGAATGGCACACGAAAACGTCAAGCACTCACACGCACGCACGCACCCTCCTACAAACCAGCCAACAGGAAAAAATATGTATCGCAGAGATAGTTGAAAGCAAAGCGTGAATCGTAGATATCAGCAAGCAGCTAGAAAACGACAAAGCCATTTTGACATTGGGCAGGCGTTAGCTGAGAGAAAGGCAGAGAAAAGAAAAAAATGAGGCTTGCAAAAAATATGAATCGGCACGTTGTCATAGCTTGCCAGAGAATGTGAATCTAAGAACAGTTGTCGCACAAGTGCATCGAACAAGATACGCTGCGCAGAGACGTTCAAAACCCTTGTCGAGTGAGCAATGAATTCCGGTGCGCTAGGAAACCGTCCTATCCAGCGTCGGGAGATAATGCAGATTCAAAATCAATAACACATCTGACTCCCAGAGTCGTATGAAGGCGCTACTAGATGTTACGGAAAACAGATTTGAAAAAAAAAAGCAGTATATAAATGTAGCAAAAAAAAAGAATAGAAAGAAAGAAAGGATGAAAAGAAAACGAGTGGCGTTACAGACAGTGGCGATGTCATCGTTCCGTTTTGCCCACCGAACCACAAAGAATCACGGCGGAGAGGGGCAGATTTGATTTTTCGTTTTGTTCGGTTTTCGCTTCCAGTCTGTTACAGACCGTCGGCATGAATTTATGAATGCGACCGGCAGCAGATGGCGTCCGTAAGATTCTTCCGTTACAGAGCTGGCACAAGGTGCCGCGCGGGCAGCGGAGCGGGCAGGAGCCGAGGGGCGGTTAGAGCAGCAAATCCCACGGATGGAGGGAAACGCTTCGTGCCTGTCGCGAACAAGTATTGCGCGCGCACCGGGACCTCCCCTCTGAAATATGGGTCCCGGCACGAAGCAAAGAGTATCGCGCGCTGCCCGGTCGCGCAGCTCCTCTCCGCTGCGGTGTGACGCCAGCACGAGTGTATAGACTGGCCGCTGCGTCACGGGGCTTTCCATTTTTCATGGCTGCATTCTTATTTTTCCTTCGGGCTATCATACATGCAGGCGCGCCTGCGTATGGGACTCAAGCGTGTAGTTGAGGCAATCGCAGCGGCGGAGATTCGAGGAACACATGTCATTGTTTGACTTGCGTCGTTTTCGACCATTATTATTAGTTTTTTTTGCTATTATAGTGTTTCATAGACCTCTATCTTCTTTTTTTTTATGCTGGGGTTGAGGGAGGGGCATCTCAAGTTTCAAATAAAGAGGGGTTCCTGTTTCAATACGATCGCTGCCGACTGGCTGAGCCGAAAGAAATTGCAGTCCTGAGCATGACGATGCGAGCTACAGCGCGATTTCAGAAGCTGAAGATAACTTTCACACAGCGCTTTAAGCATTCCTGAAAGTTCTACGCCCCGAGTGACGAATGCGCACTACCTCAGCTTTCCACTATTCGCAAGGTATTCTCGAACGCAATTGCTTTATGTCAGCGCGGGAAAATCCACGACGGAAACGCGGAAAATGGCCGTGCAGCTTTCAGCTCGGGGTTATTTGCTTGCGTAATATAATAGCAAGCGCAGAGCCACTGCGTATATTCCGTTGACGCTGCACGCTTTCGTACTGACTGTGGCAGACTACGCTCTAAGCTGAACTCGTGCCATCATGAAACTAAGATGACGGAAGCCTACACGTCGTGATGCCAAGAGCGAGAAGAATCCGTGAGGTGAGCGAGTGAGTTGAGCGTAGTGGCTGTCTGTCAGCGTACACATCTTTGTCCAATAAAGGATACTTGCATGCGACAAAATATAGCTTCCAACACCACCAGTTAAACGTGACATCAAGAGGCTTTCTAAATTAGTGATGTTTCCCTTTGTTAGACATGAGATCCTAATTGTAAACCCTTTGTGGCCGCGTATGTCCAAGTAAGCCCACAAATTTCCTGCATACTTGAACAGCTCCTTTGTTGACATTTCATGGGAGTCAGCGCTTGTGCAGCCCACACTCTGGACGTCTGCACGCGCGAGCTTTTAGAATTTACCAAATATTTGTGTAAAGCGCGGGTTTGTTCGCTCGCACGTTTTGCACGAGGATCCCATTTTATTCCCATTTTTTAACAATGACAACATTTGAAAGAAGATCTTCCTCCAAAAATATTTTGAGTGCTATACTACATTTGCGCTTCCAGTTTGCAATGCACCAAGAAGATATAAAGACATACGGAAACCGTAAACTGACTGCAGATTGCATAACGAGATATAAAGAAAGTTTAAAGCACTTGCGATGGATGTTCGGAAGTAGATATACCTAAGTGCAATGCGAGAAGACAGTTCCGCTTGCATGCAGGAAACAACGCTTTGTATTCAACCGTAAAGGCGGACAAAACGAACAAACGGAATAGCGAACTGATGTTATCACACGTTGATAACTCCTAACCTAAAGTTTAGTTCACGCATTGTCCAAAGAATATTACGTGTGAATTAAGGCGGCACAGGATAATGCAAATCCCTCAGAGTGAGCATGTGTCACTGATATAGCAGACTACTACAAGACAGATAAGTCACAACCTGCATACAGGGCGACGGCTGGCGATAGGGTGAGATGCAGTGCTGACCAAGCGGCAATTAAAGCTCACCGAGTGCTGCTGGACAACCCACATGAATGACAGGTGTCAGACACACCAGTCACAACGAAGGTAGCGGCGAGAAAGGGAAGTTTCTATGGAGCCAATGGTTCGATAATTAGACGAATTCGTCAGCGCCTCGAGAAAGACAAATTCAGTGTCGAAACGCTAGCTTCGGGGACATCACTGTTGGCCACTTCAAGTATCTATGTTCCTGTGATCCTCTGTCTTTTTTGACATGTTGCAGGCACGTTCAACATGGTGCACGGCGCTAAGGCTAAATATACGTTGACCCTGTGAATTTTAGCAATAGAAGGTCGTGTTTCCGAAGGAGGGTCGCCTTGAATCAGATGGAGTCACGATTATTGTGTCCGACAGCTTGCTCCGTTACCCCGACTTCACAGGCGCCATCGTTCCTCCGGAGTGACTCGTGGGCCGCTCCCTATATTTGAAGCATTTGTTTTTGCCCCTGCTTTTCTGAAACACTGTGCTAGTCTTTAATTGGTAGCGCCATTGTTGTGTTAGTTGTAGAAGCATATTTTTGAAGTCAGTGGCAATCACGCTCACACAAATAACACACAGTTGTTATGTTGTGGCCACGCTCGTTCATGACAGAGAGAAGTCCGGTTGTCACTTGACGCGTTTCTCAGCGTTCGCACACACCGGCGCACCATGCATTTCGGAGGCCACGCGTAGGCTTCGCAGAGCAACGCAAGATGGCGCCGAGTCGTCTTAGAAAAGCGCGAGAGAGGAGTCCCGCGGCAGTACACGCCTCATACATAACTCGTTTTGACGGTGGCAATACGTATAGTGTTGCTGTACTGATTCAACGCTAATGCATTACCATCGACAGTCATCGTGAGGTGGGTAATGACGAATTTTTACGCTTTATCTTTTTTTCAATTTCAAAGCACTCATGGCGCTTTAAGCATATCAAAGCAATTATAGTGCCTGTGTACATGCATAAACATTGCGAGTGGTTCCACATACGACGCAACATTTCCTTGAAGTTGGTCAATTTCCAAAGCCGCACAATCTCTCTCTCACGTATATAACTGTACAGAACTGCAATAGTATGAAGGCAAACAGGAACAAATTAAATTGCGGGGTTTTGCTTGCTGTCAGGATTGGGGGCTCAATCCCATCGCTCGTGGTCCTTTGCCAAGATCGGAATACGGCATGAATTCGAAGGTAGCTGGCCCATGCCGTCGTCCAACTTATTTACGCTGAGATCGTTGATGAAGTGAAGAACTGTTTCTCATCGAGAACGAGGAAAAGGGTTTATTTACAGAAATTAAATCAGTCTAACATGACTGCTTGAGAAAAAGAGTATCAGTCCAACATGACTGCATGAGAGAAGTGACTCAGTCTAACATGACTGCTCAAGAGAAGTGTCTCAGCATTCGCACAACCACAGTTTCTATACACTCGATCCGCCGGTCATACGACGCGGCGACTGTTCGTTTACTCATCACCAACTCGCCGCTGCTCTGCAGATCAGTTTACCTACACAAAGGCAACCGCGCTCTGATGCCCGACGACGGCGTTGGCGGGGTGCCGTTCCGGGAACTATCGGTGCCGATCGAGGGTCGCTCGTTGTTCCGTGCCACGCCGAAGCGTGAGAAGCACAAAAATACGTCGTTCCCGCGGCAGCTTGTCCATGCGTGTCAAATCAGCTCCGCGTTGGGGAACTCCGGAATCATTGTTCACGCACCGAACTAGTTCCGTCACAATGTCGAAGGGGCTGGAGGAAGGCGGCGGATTCCAGCGCAAAGGCCGCTTCTTCGAACGCCTCCCAGCTGCAGCGACGGAGAGGGAGAGGTGCGCGTCGTGTCGCCCTGTCGTAACTGTGTGGCAATCTTGTTTCGCAGCTCGCCATTCTTAACAGTGCCAAGACCACTTTCTGATTATGAGGCACGCCGTAGCGGAGGACTCCGGAGATTTCGACCACCTGGGGTTCTTCAACGTGCACCTAAATATAAGTACAAGGGTGTGTTCGCCCCCATCGAAATGCGGCCACCATGGCCGGGATCCGATCCCGCGACCTCGTGCTCAGCAGCCCAACACCATAGCCACTGAGCAATTACGACGGGTATGAAGGCAACAGGAAATGACACGTTTCGAAGAAAAGCATATGGTAAATTGCTTGTTTTTAATTAAAAATCTAATTAAAATATCAATTGAAATAGTTCACGCGCTGACGATCGTGCACGATAGTCAGTCTGAAGTACATGCTACGCTTGTTCGTTTAAAATGACTACGGTACGCTTGTTCGCTTAAAATAGTCAAACGTGGTGACGGGGCCGTTTAATCAATGACGACTGTGATTACCAGCATACTCTTAAAAGGCCCGTTACCTGGCCACATAGCAAATTTTGGTTATACGCGGGAAGCTGGTACTTGCCCTTTAAGGAGTGTTCTACAGAAATAATTTTTCGAATTAGTTAATTTATACCGGATATAGAAATATTTGAGGTGCCGCGAACCCATGATTTCAGGAGGCGAGCTACACTGCCAAGATAGACACTCTTTCCACTTGCCTCATCTAGCTTCCACAAGCGAAATTCCTTCCCTGAGTTTTCCCATATCGGAGCCAGAGGTACGTGTGACGAATACGTCACGGGCCCCGCCTTCTTTTCTTTAGAGTGCAGCTCTTAGGCGCCCGTTCTTGCAGCGAGCGTCGTCGTCGGTGGCGGCTCAACCGAGCGAACGAGCACGATTGCCGACTCTGCTACATGTCTTTCTCAGGTTCTTTGTCTTAATATATCGCGAAATGAAAACACGTATAGAGATCTGCCCAAATTTCGCATTAGGGAGTATTGTAACCGTCGGAGAATTTTGTTTCTCTCTCTCTCTCTCAGGCGCACTTCCGGCGAGGGTCTCGCAGGCGAGCTGTTGAGTTTGTTTCTTTTCGCACAGCGGACGATTTTCTGCGCTCTGCACGAGAACTCCTGATAAGCGGTATAAGTCAGTGCCACAATCACAAGCACTGATGCAGCCGCGAAAGGTTGAAAGAGCATGATCGTGGCGTTGGAGCATGGCATACAATGACATAGTTTCGTTCTCTGCGCGCGCGACTGAACGATGTGGGAACAAGCCGACGAAATGGAAGTGCGTCTGACTTGCTACGGTACCAAGTAAAACAAAAACGCACAGACATTCGCTTTTTATGTTTTATCGTTTTTTCTAAGCTTTAATTCGTCTACTGAAGGAACAGATTAAACAAAGAACTGATGTCGCCTTGAATAATTCTCGAAGTGACGTGTCGCTGCGAGTGACGTCACAGCACTGCCATGTACGTAAGTGCACTTGTGCGATTGACCTCGACTCTCCGGCTCGGAGCGCGGCACCCGCGAAGAGAAGGGCAAACGGCGTTTGGTTTGAAATTTAAGTTCTTTCCGCGGCGCCTAGGGATGTAATACTTAGGAGACACGATCTTTAGCGCGCATTGTGTGCACTGCGCTTTTCAACTCAAAATTGCGAGACCTGGTGAGGGGCCCTTTAAAGGCCTAGTAAATAAGGAACGGCAATTGTGTGCCGGCGGCGACTTCAGCGCGCATGAAATTGCTGAATTAGAAACTTGCAAATGGTAAATGCTGGGCGAGAGTCATGGCAAATGTAAAACAGTCGCAGTTTCGCGCCAAATGCGGATAATTGACTGCGATATCAAATTAGCGGACAGCTATACAAAGTAAGGTTAGCAGTTTAATCGGCCGTATAAACCTGTAAATATTCGCTTACTAACTTGACAAGCATGGTGTCACGCGCACACAGGCAAACGTAAACACATCTCACTCGATGACCGCGGACACTTGCTGTCAAAACGTGGCGTGAGTACGAGCGGCAGCAGCAGCGAGCGAAATGACCATCGTACTGCCTCTCACTTCAACGCGAACTAATGGTATCTTCGACTGGTCGCCTGTATGCCCCGAAGCAGAGTCGGGTAGATCGCGCGTTTCCCGAGCTCAAGGGTAGAGGACAAGCGCGCAAGCCGAACGTGCGACTCACTCTCGGAGGAGGAAATTGCCGATGCGAAACCACGCGACTACTGCCAACGTCCGATGATTCGCCTATCCAAAGCTCCCGGCGCTGCCGGAAAAACCGGTGGACGTGCCGGCGGGACGAGCGTTCGTCGAGACGCCAGCATGCAGTGGCCTAGGTTGCCAAGGTTACGGTGGGCCGTCGCCAACAGCAGCGACGCGGCGCTGCGATGACGTTTCAATCTCGATGACTGCTCCGACGACAGGGCTCGGAGCGCCTCAGAGCGCTCCAAGAGGGAGGAGAGCAATCGAGAAGAACCAGCCGAACGCAGGGCGCGCACCCTCTTTCAACCAGCCGAAGACAACGCCGCTCGCGAGAGCGCTCTAGAGCGCTCAGAAACGACCAGCCGAAGATAGCATAAGCGTCGAGCACACAGCGCACACGAAGCTACCGGCCATCGGCGCATCTAGACTCTGTATCCCTCGCAGGTAGTTTTGAAAACAGATAGAATAGCCGCCGCGAGCTAGTTATGCCTTCGAACAATTGTTGGACGTCTCCGGCCCAGCGTGATAAGAAGAAAGGAAAGCTATCACGTCATTGGCTAAATGCAGGTAAACTGTCATAAAGCCCTCGACAAAGGCGGTACCGACGTAATCATATACTACAAATATATATATGAGCGCCTAAATTATGACCCTACTGCGTTTTTAAAGCTATTGTTGAATATACTGTAAATGGTCTAGTAAATGCTAAGCAGTTAAGCGATAATTATGTGGATCACCCGTCCCACTTAGTCCCGTCTCTGTCAGGTTCTATTCGCTGCTTAAGATACATGTCCGGGTCACCATATTTCTTCGGGCATAGGCACTGTCACGCAGGAACTTTCAGGTTACTTTGTTGTCATAATCGGCAGCATTCAATGTACTCTCTCATTTTACCCTAAAGATACAAACAACTTTTTGTTGGACAACAGTGACCTTGGTTACGCCAAAATTCCCTGCTCGTAAGATTAGACGTGGTTTCACTCTATACAAAGATCCCGCATAGTGGTGGTATACGGGCGGTTATTAGTCTAAATGTTGAATCGTCTGATGAAAGAACAAGTTGAAAATGACACTCTAGTTACTCTATTGAAATTCATTTTACAGCTTCATTTTATATTGGACAATTCGCATTATTTTCGAATAAGTGGCACATCGATGGGCAAGTACACTAATCCTAATTATGTTCGCATGTTTTGCCTCTTATGGAGAGTGACTGTGTTAGCAACCGGGCACGCAACCCTCATTATAAGCGATGTGTAGATATTTTTCTTATCTGGCCGCATGGTGAAAACGAGCTTTTAGTCATTTACAGCCGATTTCAATGCCGCACACCTATCCATTTCTTTTTTGCATGAATACCCTAATAATAATAATATTTGGGGTTTTACGTGCCAAAACCACTTTCTGATTATGAGGCACGCCGTAGTGGAGGACTCCGGAAATTTTGACCACCTGGGGTTCTTTAACGTGCACCTAAATCTAAGCACACGGGTGTTTTCGCATTTCGCCTCCATCGAAATGCGGCCGCCGTGGCCGGGATTCGATCCCGCGACCTCGTGCTCAGCAGCCCAACACCATAGCCACTGAGCAACCACGGCGGGTTTGAATACCCTCACTCTACCATTAAATTTCCTCTTTTTATTCCCCTTTTCCTTTGTACCAGTGCAAGGTAGCAAACCGGACGCTCGTCTGGTTTACCTCCCTGCCTTTCCTCTCCTTGCTTTCTCCTTCTCTTCTGGACATTATAGTTTCCTTGCTCACTGTACAGAAAACCAACGGATAAGTACTGTCACATGTGCGAACCCGAGCTATCACACAGGAAGGAACCGAATAGATATCCAGGTAAAAGCTAAATCAACCGAAGCAGGAAACACGGAATCTGGTTTCGAACCACGTGGCAAACAATAATGCAATGTCTGAAAACATATTTTGCACTGCTAAAGCTACTCTTTGCTGGCTTTGCATTCAATATTGTCGCGTTGCAGTGACGGTGAAGAACACGGTAGCATACATGTGTGTAACGAAAACAACCCTTTATTGGGCGAACTTGTGGCCAAAGTAACGAAGTGACACTCAAAACACAATCACAGCGGCGAACACAGTCGGCAATCTTCGTAATCTGATCTGCCGGTCACACGCACCGGCTATTTGTGCTTGACTCGTCGAAGGTTCCAGCATAATCGCTGGTGCGTACGCAAGTTCGCGTCGCGCATGCAATCTTATTACAAGAGGTTCGGCGATAAGGTTTGGTGTCCAGCGCCGAGGAATAACCTTTAACTATTGTTAGCCGGTGAAAAGCGTTACGCAGGAAAAAAAGATGAAGCACACGTCACAATGTCTCCCTCTTTAAAAAATTCACTAATGATTACGATACTCCCCTAATACGAATTTTGAGCGAAGCTGTTCAGGTGTTTTGAATTCGCGATATATTGTGGCAAAAAAAAAGAAAACTGATTCTGAACGACAGGGTGCTCTCGGCGGCGATGCTGAGTTCTGCTCGGGCAGCTCGTTTAGCAGCAGCGGCAGACGAAGAATTTCCACCGGTTGCGTCGCTTATTGTTCCGAAAGAAAGCGTGAACATGGGAACGCGTGGCTCGCGCGGAGCGCATTCTCTACCGGCGATGGCGCTGCAGGCGAAGTTGCGCATGCGCAGTGGGTCTCAAGCCCATGCCAGCGCTTTGTTTCCGCGCTGGCCGCATGCGTGGTCGCACTCCGCTTTCCTCCACCCTTTCGCCGTACCCTCCTCCCTTCCCTCCTCATGGTTCCTCTGCACCCTCCTCTCCGTATTTTTCTTCGTGCCTCTTCGCTAGTTCTCACCGCTTTTATTGGGATAGCAATTATAACCACACTCCAGACGCATTTCTGCCGTCGGCGTCGCCGACGCCGTCGCTGTGAGGTTCCGTATAAAGTCCAAGGGCGATAAAATCGTCGCCGCGCGCCGTATGCTGTATGCGAGATTGAAAGCGTGGAAGGGCGGGCCGGCGAACGCGGCTCAATCTCGCGTGCGCGAAGGATGAAGGCGGCTCGGATGTGCGCCCTCTTCTGTCGCGCGCGAAGCACGGGGGTGAGGCGAGGGAAGGGGGCGTTCTTCACCGGCGGCTGCTGCTTACGGCGCGACCGCGCGGGTGCCGTATCTTGAAAGCGATTGGCGACGTCGCCAAAGTGAGCCGAAGTGCGCGCCCGCGCGGGCCTCGTCTTCTCAGTGATCTGCGATGTTTGCAGAGTACGCGTAGTGCCGGTAGCTTAATATACGCTGTGCTTTTGACGTTTCGTTCGCGTTGAAGCGAGAGATGCATGAAGTTCAATCACTACTGCTGCCGCGATTCCTCACTTCATGATTTTGACAGCGAGTTTCGGCGCTCATCATGCGAGATGTGTTCATGTTTACCTGTGCGCGCGTGACACTGCTGAATAATTTAGTTGAAACACTCTGGCAGGATAGTTGGTTTGAATCCATGATAGAATGTGTAAGTGCGACTGAACTAGGACGTAGAAAGAAACACACAGGGACAGCGCTGCATCTGTGCAAAGAAGGGGTAAGGCGTGCAGACACGTACACAAGAGAAGTGGACAACACGAACTTGCCCCTTCTTTGCATTATATGTATCCTTACCAACTAGCTCAACTTTCTGTTGTTCTAAGCTGTCGCTGTGTGTCTATTTCTTTCTACGTTCTCGTTCAATCGCGCTTACACATTCTATTATTGTTAATTTAGTTAGTAAATGAATGTTTACAAGTTTATACGGCCGACAAATCTACTATTCTTGCTTCGTATAGCTATCTATAATTTGCTA
This sequence comes from Dermacentor albipictus, assembly GCF_038994185.2. Taxonomy (NCBI): domain Eukaryota; kingdom Metazoa; phylum Arthropoda; class Arachnida; order Ixodida; family Ixodidae; genus Dermacentor; species Dermacentor albipictus. The sequence goes on from NC_091821.1 coordinate 94,930,955, forward strand.
TCGCAAACGGTACTTCGCCTTTCGGGCGAAACTGCGACATTTTTTCATCCCCCGCTGCGGGCCGCGTTCGCTCATATTTTTCGTTGTGCTCGTTTGCCGCAGGACCCGGCGCCAAGGAGCGGAGCTATAAAAGCATTGTCCCAATGATGCAAACAGAACACAAGAGCGTAAAACAAAAGCACACATAGTACAGAAAAAATAAAGCTCGTCGAAAAACTCAGTGCCCTTCCACTCTGTAATGAACGATGACCAGCGAGGCTGTGTAAGTGGGCCCCTTAATGGCAAACTGTACCTTCGCCGCGGGTGCTCCCGGCATTGCACTATGTTCGGGATCGCCGCATGTATGAGGAGTGCTTAACGCCTGCTCTCCTACACCGCGGGTCGGCCCAGCATTACACTATCTTCGGGATCAGCCCACGTATGAGGAGTTTTGTGTCTACACATGAACACGATCCGGGGGAACTAGCCCTGTTGGGGTTGGGGGACGGACGTCGGGATGAAAACCAAACTTGGGAGTATTTATTTTACATTATATACCGAGAGGTAAGACTCAAGTAACAGTCGTACAGTCATTACGGGCCCGCAGCAACTCGGACGCTGCGGCCCGCGGCAAGAAGTTCGAGAGAGGTCAATCAGGGAATCAGGGAATGCGGGAATGCTCTAGAATCTCTGGAATGCTTCTTTTAAACCCTTCGAGGACTGAAAGTCGCGTCATGTTCGACCAATGGGAGAGTCCGCTCAGATGACGCCATTTTCAGCCAATGGTTGGCGCCCGTATCGCGTTGTCACACCCGGCGGCTCTCTGCGGTCTTGCCTCGCAGACTTGTAATGCGCTTCTTCAAAGGAGGAGAAGTGGGGGGGGGGGGGTGCTCATGCTCCATTGTCCGAGTGCCCACCTGCTCCCGGTGCTACGGCCGCGCAGCGGTAGCAAATGTCTTCTTCAAAGGCGAAGAAGGGTGACGATTGGGCTCCATTGTCCGAGGACCCCTTATAATCCCGGCGGCGTACGAACTTGTTTGCAAGTGTCCTGCCTCAGGAATGTGGCACCCCTGCTTCTGCATTCCTCAATTAGCTGTGCTGCGATTCGAAGTAGTTTGGGGAACTCGAAGTAGCCTCAGGAAACGGCGCCATATCTAACAGCTCGTCCTCTCCCCGGTTGTTCTGAATGGCCGGTGAACTCAATTCGCTGGCCATGAGGAACGCTGATAGAAACTGCAGGGTACGGGGGTCGAGCCTCGTTTGACGAACTTCGGGATCCTAGGCCCTGGAGAACATAAGTCAAACAAACAAAACAACACAGCGCTGCACCACGCGTAAGCGCAGGCTCTTCACCCCTGACTCGCCAGGCTATTACTGAGTCAAAATGAACCCTGATCTTTTATTTCCCCAACTTCGACAAAACAGTTCCAACCACCCTTCCAAACAGCTATCCATTTCTCCCCGAATGCCGACAAGACCAGAGTACTATCGTTGCTGCAAAACAAAAGAGTCGTTGACGTTGCAAACAACAAATGAAAACACTCGAACATACCCTAAGTGGCTTAACTACATGAACAGCATGTTTCCAACCCTACCGCAGTGGCGTACTTATCGCACGTATTGGTGCCACTGAACAATCTGGTCAACCTCACAAGTACGTAATCACAAGCGCACTAGCCTTGTGGTCACTAAACAAAACGCGTACTTGCGTTGTAGGCAAACTTTTAATTTACGCTTACTCACGTTTCTTCCCTGAAAGTCCTACAGGACACGTGACATAAACGAACAATTAAACTTGCGGGACTTACACACTCCGCAGAACCCTTAAAATAATGCGTCAATAATAACACACTACCTGATACTTATTGCGGCCCCACAGTGCTCTGTGTTTCGAAACTGTTGTATTCAGCTTCCCCTTTTATTTTCAGATTCTCTTGGGGGGTGCTTGACAACGTCTTTCCTTTGTTTATGTATACGCGGATGTATTTATATCGCTTGACTATTGGTATGACTTGCTGCTGAATTGACACCACTTAATTACTCCTCTCTTCCATTAAAGGTTATAATTGCCGATTTCTCTGTGCTAAACTTGAGGCCTGGATTTGTCGCTGCGTTGCCAGAGATATTCACAAGTGTCTCTAAATCGCTTTTATTGTCCGCTAGTTGCACTATGTCGTCTGCCTACATCAGTCCAGGGAGCTTCTGTTGCACCATTTGTTCATTACGCATCTATGATAAATCAAACCCTAATTCACTGTTTTCAGTCGCATTTCTATGTATTTAACATGAAGCGTGAACAACAATGGAGACTGAGGTCATCCTTGCTTCAGTCCTTGGTGAATTCCCACCACTTCATTACCCTTTAGACCTTCCCATACAGCTTGTAGTCGGTTGTCTCTATATATCTCCTTCAGCAGCTCCAAGAAATCGTCCTCGATGCCTTCGTGCTTAAGAATATTCCATACCAATTCGCTGTCTACGTTGTCATAGGCTCCTTTAATATCTAGAAACGCTACCAAGAACGGTCTATTCTGAGCTACTGAAGCCTCTATGCACTGAGTTAGTACAAACATATTATCCTCGAAGCGTATGCCTGGCCTGAACCCATTCTGTAGTTCTCCCAGTGCATCATTTTTTTCCGCGCACTTCCACAGTTGCAAGTTTATGGCTTGAATTACGAGTCTATAATAACCGACGTTACTTTAACTGGCCTGTACGGGCTCGTCTTATCCTTATCACTTTTGCCGTTGTAGATGCGGTTGATCTTTCTCTCACGCCATCCAACCGGAATTTTCTTCATTATAATAACTTGCTCTATGGCATTAGTCAGCAGTGTCTTGCTCTTTCCACCGAGGTTTTTGATTAGCTGTATTGAGATTTCATCGGGTCCTGCTATCGTGTTGTTAGGGACCATTTTCTTCGGCTTCTTTTCCCCAAAAAAGCTTTCTCTGCTAAATTTTGATCTCCCAGGCTTCTCTGTTATTGCTGGATCTGTTTGAGCCTGATCGACGCTTTCTTTCGTGCCGAGGTTATCCTAAATAACGTCTGTGATGTACCGCAGCGCATCGTCTCCTTCGTAGATGTTACCGTCTCTATCCCGTATAGCCGTTTGCGAATTTTTAGTTGGAGCTCCGAGTGCTCTTATATAGTTCCGGAATCTTTTTGGTGCGCCTTTGTCTCTTTTGGGAATGTTGCGCACCCAGCGTTCACACGCGCATTTAGTTTTCTCTTGCCAGAGCTCACTCGCCGCCCTTTTCTCGGTATCTGTTCCATCCGAGGAGCACTACGTGTACGGTAGCGCCGCACAGCGATGAAGGAGAGAAATGCCTCGAGAAGGATGACCGGGCGACAACGCGGTATGGCCAGGTCTCACGTGGCTAGTTCGGGTTGTGCGAACACCTATCGTGCAGGCACAGGCTTGTGTTTACCTCCTTCAAGCATACTACGGTCAATAACTACAATAGTAAGTGCATGCGCTACGTGCCCCAGTGCACAAACACATCCTTATACATCAGGATAATTCTGTTTTTTTCGACCAAAATCCCCAGAGAAAGAATGGATGGTGAGGCTATGGATAGGCAAGCTTGTGACCCCACGGATGAGGTGGATTATGTGCCATTCCATGAAGTGCAGGCGGGCACTTCTTAAGAAGAATAAAAAAGCGCGAACTGGACAGTCAACACAAAAATACACACACGCGCGCACAGTGCGTACACTTCATTGTTAGCACATGCATTGCATGATTTTCGATAGTCATATTTAGCCCGTAAAATTTTGGGGAATGCTTCTCAGCTTGTACATGCTACCATTTGCTCAACGCGTTCTAATTTATGAGGCACATGAAAAGCTGCACATGAAAAGTGGAAGTGGGCGAAAAATGAAAGATGTGAAACATCGCTTGTTTCGGTAATGAAGATTACTACAAACAACCGATGCGTAATGTTCGTAAAGCCTAACATATTTAAGTGTTTCAAAGGACTGCTTAACGCTGCAAAAGAAGCCACAAAAAGCTGAGAGATAAAATTGTATCAGTTGTCGCACATCACAGCTTACAGCCTTAATTTTCTCTCTCTTTGATTGACACAAAGTCAGGTTGGGCATAGACAGAGGAGCCCCTTCGAAATCCTACCACGACACCATCACGCAGAAAATGCATTAGAAAGTATTTAATTTGCACCTACTAGCATTTCATTAGGTATATTAGCGCAGCTACGTTTCCATGTAGCTGGTAAGGTCACGTAATAAAAGCGACATGGTGCCGAAAATTTGGCACAACGTTATAGGCCTCGTGCGCTCGCACGGTGGCGCCAGCGCTCCCGAACGCGGCAGTGCCAATGCAGCCATTTCGAGCGTACTCGCTGTGTTCCCTTCCCAGCCCGTAGCCCAAAGTTGTATACGGCGGTGGTCGCTGTGGCGTCGCGAAATGAGCCCCACTTGCTGTTTTGCCGCTACAAAAGGATACGTAACGTTGGCGAGTACTTCTAGTGAAACAGTTTGGTTCGCAGTGCTGACTCATTGTGCGCCGCTGATCATGCATTGTGTGAGAGAACAAATGAGCAGTGCCGTCGGTGCGTCGGAAATCTTGGGAAAGAGCGTGGCACAAATAGAGAGCGTGGAGTACGACGTGCGCTTGTGCGCGAGCACACTCTGTCCTTGCTACGCATTCCTGTTATCACCGTAACTCATTCATTTATTATACATCTATTAATATTGCCGTTGCAGGGTGGAAGGTAAAAAAACATTCATCAGGCAAAAATACGTTACGAGATTGTAGCGATGCACTGCTCAGAGTTGTTGCGAGGAGGAGCTCAAAATATACAAGAATAATGACACACGTATACTAAAAACTGCGTGCATAATGTGCAGTGCAAAAAGCATCGTATACAAGAGAAAGGGGCAAGTATGAGCAGCATCATAGGACTGCGGAAAGCATACACGCCGAATAACAACGATATGCAGTCTCAATGTTATACACAAAAAAGCCGCTGTTAGATATGGAGCTGGTTCCTGAGGCTACTTCGAGTCCCCCAAACCGCTTCGAGTGGCAGCACAGCTAATTGAGGAATGCAGACACAGGAAAGCGCATTCCAGAGAAGCGGCCAAGGCAACAAGTTTACGTGCCAACAAGTTCGTGTGCTGCCGGGATTAGCAGGTGGGCATCCGACAATGAAGCAGGTGCACGAGCGCCCTCCCCGCTCCTTCTCCAGCCTACAAGTGGATTACCAGTCTGCGTGGCAAGACCGCAGAGAGCCCCGACAGGTGTGCAACGCGACACGGGCGCCTACCATTGGCTGCAAGTGGCGTCATCGGAGTGGACTCTCCCATTGGTCAAACATGACGTGACTTGCAGTGCTCGAAGGGCTTATAAGAAGCCTTCCAGAGAGACCTGAGGATTCTGGGACATGCCCTGATTCCCTGATTCACCTCTCTCGAACTTCTTGCCGCGGGCCGCAGCGTCCGAGTTGCTGCCGGCCCGTAATGTCTGTACGACTGGTACATGACTCTCACCTCCCTGTATAGAATGTAAAATAAAATCCCTCCCAAGTTTGTGGTTTCCATCCCGAAGTCCCGTCCTCCAACCCCTACATCTGGTTGGCAGCGGTAGGATCGCCTCCGAATGCATCAGCTGGTGGCAGCGCTACGGATAAACCTTCGTCGAGAGAGATCCTAAGGAACCGGGAAGAGCGAAGAAGAGAGAGCCTTCGTCGAAAGAGGTCCGAAGAGACTGGGAGTATCGAAGAAGGAGCGAGCCTTCGACCCAGGGAGTCCGGAAGGAACCGGGAACAGCGGACAAATGAACCGGATGGCAGGGTGCTGCAACCGTAAGTGAGCGCGTGGTTTTTTTCCTTATGATTCGCCAGACTCAAAGGTTGTGTGTTCAATTTTGATAGTTCTGGGAATCGGGAGTTTGTTGCATTGTGTGTTTGCACAAATTAATTAAGGAAAACAGTTTTAACCACCTGTCGGGGCAGCTGCCATGGATCTTAGAAGGTTGACGAGGTTAGACTTGTTGTTGGTGTGCGACGATTTGGGAGTTGAGGCGGACGAACGGATGGAAACGCCAGCTATCATAAAGGCGATTAATGATAGTGGCAATGATGACAAAAGCATTGAGCTTGCTTGGGAAGTGATACAGGAGCCACGGGAGCGTGTGCGTCGTGTACGTTTGCGGGAGCGTCGTGAGCTTAGGAGTGAGCTTAAGCGTGAAGAACGCGAGAATGAACGGAAGCAGGAGCTTCAAGAACTTGCTCTTATGTGTCAGCGTCACGAACGTGAGAAGGAACGCAAACGCGAGTATCAGGAACATAAGCTTGAACGCGAACGTGAGCGAGAGGAAAAGTATGAGAGAGAGAAGGCAGCACTGATCAAAGAGATACAGTATTGTGATCAGTTATTGGCACAGAGAGAACGGCTGTCTGAGAATTCTGTAGGTAGTACAGAGCGAAAGAATGAGGAAGGGTCTAGCGGACTTTCGCCAGAAGCCGACGAGAAGAGTAGTGCCTGTGAGATTGGCTGCAGATTCTTAAGTGAAGGGAAAAGGCTAGCTGCTAACGATGCCTTAGTGGCAATAGAGGCCGTTAAAGGCCGTAGGGAGAGCGACGAGGTACTGTGCCAACAGATGACTGTAGAGACAGCTAGGCCAGCTGCGAACAAATTGGCACAGTTACCGAGCGTGTGCGTCGCTGGTAAGGTTAGCGAGGTTGCTAGCGAGGAAAAGGGTACTGTTGACGCGACAGAAGCGAGCACCCATGTAGAGCCAGATGTGCGTACAGAAGTGAAGTGCGAGCTGGACGATGCAGTTGAGAGTAGTTCTCGGGATGGCGAGCTCCGTAATCCACGAGAGAACAACTGCATTGTTCAGGGATCGGTGCGGCTCTCCGCCAGTCTAGATAGCCTAGATAGGGATGATTCAGTTAATCATTCGGACTGTGCGCGTGAGACAGCGATCGATACCGACGGGCTGTGTGCCGATGCACAGCGTGAGCTGGGCAATGTAGTAGAGGGCAGTTCGCAAGAGTGCGAGTTGTCTTACTCGAGTAAAGCCTGCTGCATTGTTCCAGAGTCGGTTGAGCTGTCCGCCAGTCGAGGCAGAGAAAGTGTTGAATTAAGTGAGAATCACTCAGACTGTGCGGGCAAGAGACCGATCCGGGCCGAAGAAATGTGTACCGGCCAGCACGAAGCACGAGGCGACATGAAAGTGAGTGCGAAGAGAAAGCGCCGTAAAAAGAAGCGCAGTAAAGACCGAAAGACGGTAATTAATGTAGCGCCGCCAAAGATGGCGAGAACCCCAAAAGGGCAGGGCGCGAGGAAGAAGATGCGGTCGTCTCGGACGATGTTGACGCATCGAAAACGTTCAAGCCACTGGTCAAAGGGGGACCGCGAAGAATGTTCTGCACGGACGCGGACAAAGGGCACGAGGCAGTTGAACTACTCGTCGTTCCGTAGTTCTTTTCACAGCTCAGCGTGCAGTTCGAAGAAACGCAAGGTGGCAGGACGAGACCAGGTGGGGAGTAGCGACGCGGTCAATCGAGTTTGTGTTGAAAGCGGGGCGCGAGGACGCAAATTGGCAGGAGACCGTAACGTCTTGGGGGAGCTGATAGTGAATCAGCCCTTTTGTTGTCTCCCGGCAGCCAGAGTAGCTTTCAGACCACGCCCACCGCGGGTTCGACTCAAAGTATGAGTCAGACGGAAGCGTTTGGAAAGGGAGGCCAGGAGCGTTTCCGTAGAAATGAAGTGTCTTGTTTTATTTTTGAGCATCGGAAAATTTCGCGATTTGAGACTAGGATTTCTTTCAAGGTAAAGGTATGAGCTTTGTTTGTGTTTTCGTTTGAGAAGCTCGAGATTTGAAAGATGCGTTTTATGTAAACATGTAGTCTCGCGAGATGCTCATTAACCAGTAGATAGGCCTTTTTTTGTGTGTGTAAGTAACCTGAGGGTCAAGGTTATCGTTCAGAGGCCTATAAGCGCATGTGTTATTTAACCTTCTTTCTTTTTAAGTGTTTTGAATTTTCTAAGGTTAAGCGCGTAGATTTTCAGTGAGTGCATGATTTGCACGGCGAAGCGTTCTTAGTTCCATTTGCGCGTGTCCTGTGTGGACGGAAGGAAGCAGACTTTATGAGTGGGTTGCTAGTGTGTAGAGGGCAGCCGTATTCTGACTTCTTTAGTGAGCGTGCGTGGAAAGAGTTACTAGAAGACGCATTACTTTAAGGGTTCTGCGGAGTGTGTAAGTCCCGCGAGTTTAATTGTTCGTTTATGTCACGTGTCCTGTAGGACTTTCAGGAAAGAAACGTGAGTAAGCGTGAATGAAAAGTTTGCCTACAATGCAAGTACGCGTTCTGTTTAGTGACCACAAGGCTGGTGCACTTGTGATTACGTACTTGTGAGGTTGACCAGATTGTTCAGTGGCACCAATACGTGTGATAAGTACGCCACTGCGATAGATTGGAAACATGCTGTTCGTGTAGTTAGGCCACTTATGTTATGTTCGGCTGTTTTCATTTGTTGTTTGCATCATCAACGACCCTTTTGTTTTGCAACAACAATAGTACTCTGGTCTTGTCGGCAATCGAGGAGAAATGGATAGCTGTTTGGAAGGGTGGTTGGAACTGCTTTGTCAAAATTGGGGAACTAAAAGATCAGGGTTGATTTTGACTCAGTAATAGCCTGGCGAGTCAGGGGTGAAGAGCCTGCGCTTACGCGTGGTGCAGCGCTGTGTTGTTTGGTTTGTTTGACGTATGTTCTCCAGGGTCCAGGATCCCGAGGGTTGTCAAACGAGGCTCGACCCCAGTACCCTGCAGCTTCTTTCAGCGTTCCTCCTGGCCAGCGAATTGAGTTCACCGGCCATTCAGAACAACCGGGGCGAGGACGAGCTGTTAGATATGGAGCTGGTTCCTGAGGCTACTTCGAGTCCCCCAAACCGCTTCGAGTGGCAGCACAGCTAATTGAGGAATGCAGACACAGGAAAGCGCATTCCAGAGAAGCGGCCAAGGCAACAAGTTTACGTGCCAACAAGTTCGTGTGCTGCCGGGATTAGCAGGTGGGCATCCGACAATGAAGCAGGTGCACGAGCGCCCTCCCCGCTCCTTCTCCAGCCTACAAGTGGATTACCAGTCTGCGTGGCAAGACCGCAGAGAGCCCCGACAGGTGTGCAACGCGACACGGGCGCCTACCATTGGCTGCAAGTGGCGTCATCGGAGTGGACTCTCCCATTGGTCAAACATGACGTGACTTGCAGTGCTCGAAGGGCTTATAAGAAGCCTTCCAGAGAGACCTGAGGATTCTGGGACATGCCCTGATTCCCTGATTCACCTCTCTCGAACTTCTTGCCGCGGGCCGCAGCGTCCGAGTTGCTGCCGGCCCGTAATGTCTGTACGTCTGATACTTGACGCTCACCGTCCCCTGTATAGAATGTAGAATAAATCCCTGCCAAGTTTTGGGTTTCCATCCCGAAGTCCCGTCCTCCAACCCCTACACCGCATAACATTTTCTACAAATGAGATAAGCGAAGAACATCTGATTCAGGTAGCATGTTCCATTCTTCGATAACACGAGGAAAGTAACTGAACCTAAAACAGTCATCTCGTGCGGCGAGCGGTGGTATATACATGCTTTGGCCATGTCTGGAATGTTCTTGTGTATCAACTTGAAAAAACGGCTGTATGGTTTAGCTTGAACTGTTTATGAATTACCTGAAAAATAAATTTTAGTCACTCAATCTTCATCCTAATTACAAAATTTCAAAGTCCGCATTTTTACAAAGCTCAATAGGAGAACAATGCCGTCGATATTTATTAAAGATAAACCTAGCCCTAATTCGATGTACCTTTCTTTTTTCAGTTCGACAGTGTGTGTAAGGGTCCCATACTGTTTTAGAATATTCAATACTTTGCCTGACTAAGGTCTTGTAAGGTAGGCAATTTATACCAGGAGGGCCACCATAACAGTTACGCCTGAGACAGTACAATGCTTTAGTAGCGTTAGAGCAGACGTAATCAATATGCAGACTCCATCGCAGATCAGGAGCAAATAATAGCCCGAGATATTTGTATTTTTGTGCACACTTGAGTCTAGTGTCGTAAATCCAGTATTCTTAATTCAGCGTTTTTTTCCAGTTATAGAGATAAACACTGTTTTTATTGGGTTTAAAATCATTTGCCAAGCTTCACACCAATTCCCACTTTTCGAAGGTTGTTGTCTAAGTTAACTTGATCCTTTTGAGCCTAAATTGTACTATAAGCAACACAGACATCGGTGAAAAACCTAATCGGGACAATGACATGATTCGGAAGATTGTTTATGAATAATAAATGTAAAAGAGGACCCAGTACACTCCCTTGAGGAACTCCAGAATTTACAGAAACCAACAGAACAAAACTGCTACCGAGAAGTATAGATAAGATTTAAACCATGTTGTGAGCAAACTATTTGGAAAAGTGTTATCAATTTTAAATAATAATTTTACATTGGACACTTTGTCCAATGTTTTCGCGAAATCCATAAATACCACGTCAGTTTGACTACACGAATTTATTGCCTTCGAAAGATCATGGACAAATTCAATGAATTGAGTTGACGTTCATAAGCCTTGGCAAAATCCATGATGATTCGGAAACATTATGCTTAACGAAATAGCCAAACAGATGTTCGTTAAGAATATGTGCGAGTAACTTTGAGCTTGTGCTGATAAGCGAGATAGGATGGCAATTGGACACATCAGAAGGAGAACCACTTTTGTCGACAGCTGCTATTTTAGCACGTTTCCATGCGGTTGGAAATGAGTCTTTGCGTAGGGTCGACTGGAATGTTTCAGTAAGGAAACGGGACGTCCATTCTGCGTATCTGTCTACACACATTTGTTAGGTAAACCATCACGACCGGGGCTTTTTCTTATGTGTAAATTAGGCAAAAGATTAAGAACGCCTTTCTCAGTAATTTATACTTTTCCAATTGGCTGTCGGGGTGATGAAGTTGGAAGATATGGCCAAATGCCATTATCATTCGTGAAAGCAGACGCGAAAAAGGTATTGAGATCATCAACACGTTGTTGAGTAAATTCCTCAGATATTTTGGGGATCTTGCCGGAGGGATTATATATATATACACATTTCTTTAACATCACATTCCAAATATTATTCTTCGATCAGTCATTTTAATTTTTGTATACTTCATGTAAGTTAATATATTTTTTTTAATTATGGGGTTTTACGTGCCAAAACCACTTTCTGATTATGAGGCACGCCGTAGTGGAGGACTCCGGAAATTTAGACCACCTGGGGTTCTTTAACGTGCACTTAAATCTAAGCACAAGGGTGCTTTCGCATTTCGCCCCCATCGAAAGGCGGCCGCCGTGGCCGGGATTCGATCCCGCGACCTCGTGCTCAGCAGCCTAACACCATAGCCACTGAGCAACCACGGCGGGTTATACTTGATGTAATACAGATGCTGTTTTCAGAAGCACAGTTTTTAGAAAAAGACTTGTTTTCTTTTTAGTTTTCTTTTTGTATGGTTATCTAAGAATTGGTTTTACGAGTGCGTTTCACAATCTTAGGTACATAACTGTCAAGTGTCATAACAACACTTGAAAAGAAATGCCGCAATCTATCATTGCTACAGTCAGTATTGTAAAGCACCAGAAAATCATTGCAGGATTTTCTCAAAGCAGCCTAGAATGGATACGTCATCTGCGGTAGCAAAGTTGAATACGACGCTAAATGTGTGTCTGCTATAAGTGCCTGGGGACATCGCTAGGTGCGTTGCTACCATATTAACACTAGTTTTGTAGTGCTTGCGTTTTAGGGAGCTATGTTTCAACGCGAGCTTGGCGCGTCCGCATGAAACGTGCTCGGCGCGCATTGGCTAGCAAGCGTTGGCCGGGGCTGCGCGTGCCGCAGTTTGGCGGCCCAGCCCGTGCTTGACGCTGTAGCAGAAAGCAGGCCAGCACGGCTCGACGACGAACCAAGAACAGGCCGCCCGGGCCCGGTCCGAATTTACAAATCTTCTCGTTCGTAAGTGCTCTTCGCCATCAGCTCGGCTGCAATTGGATCGGCTGCAATTTTCCCCTATGAGCCACTCTAGCGCAAGAAGCTTTTGTGAATATACCGCTGGGCCAGCTTAAAAGCGTGTTCGTGCCGTCAGGTCAGGCCGCCGCGACGAAGGCAGATGCCACAAACTGAGCTCTGCGCTTCTTTTTCTCGGTGCACCTGCATAAGTGGCTCGAGTTCCGATACGTAACAGGTTCACTAACAGCGATAAATTGAGGTAAGAGGAGGAGGGGGGGGGGGCTAATAGTCCATTTTTTCCATACGAATCGAATATGAATAGAAAGCATTGAATATAGGATAGCGACCACCGACGCAGATATGTATGTACAGCAAGTATATTTATTTCTGCATGCATAATTAGGTATCCCGCCAGTACTGACTAGTCATGAAAAGAAAAAAAGAAAGGAGCTCATTAGCGTTACCAATTTTCATTTGTCATTAAAAACTGAATAAATAGTATCTCAACATCTTTAGAGCCTGGTTGCCGGAAAGCTTTAAACGAATGAATGGCGGCAGTATGGAATATAGCTTTGCAAACCCGTGAAATAAATGGTTGCTGAAAAAAAAAAGTAGGAAGTTGTAGTAACAACAAAAAAAGAAAAACTGGTGACGAACTTGTGTGCCGCAAAGACAAGTAAAAGGGCAACTTACAAGAAAAAAAATCTCTGGTCGTAGCGTAAAAGATCAATATGCTACATGTTTTGACTGTCAAACAAAAAATGATAAACTACAAGCAATACTCGAACGTTGTCATTAATACGCAACTATACTTTAGAGCGCTGGGCCCATCCAAATCGACGACACAAGCGTGCGCACAAATGGGACCCAGCAATTAAACTCCGTATGCCTCACAAGCTCAAAAGAAGCCAATCACCAGATTCGCCTTGGTGTCGCATTCACTAAGAACTATAGACATGTCATAGGTTGCAGTGATACTAGCCCGAATTGTGAACACTCTCAGGTTTCACAAACACTTGATCAGATATATTGTGTTCGCCCCGCGTACACGCAAGAACGACAGCAACTGGTCTCATCCTTTGCAAACGCCGATAAGGGGCCGCTGACAGACGAGTTTCTTTTGGGTCCTTTGCCTAATGGAAACAGCGCACCTTTGATTACAAGTGCCGTTATAGCCTTTCTACGAGCCACTGAACTACGCAAGGCTTCAAAGCCACGCACGGCTTTAGAGATGTCACAATGTGGTGAACTTCTTAATACGCACATCATCATCATCATCATAATAATAATCATCATCATCATCATCATCATTCCTTTTCCTCCCCGACCCCTTCTCCCAGTCAGTGTAGAGTAGCAGGCCAGAACACACTATATTTTAGGCCGTCTACTCTGCCCTTGTGTAAATAATTCTCTCTCTCTCTCTCTCTCTCTCTCTCTCTCTCTCTCACGCACGCACATGTTGTCATGTATGCCCTGCCACCGCGAAATCGAAAACAAAGCTTCCATTATACATTTTTTTTCTGCATTTGTTCGACTACTTTTACTGTTGTTTCACTTCTGATGATAATTTGAGATATCTTGTTTAGCAGACGCAGAACAGCAGCAAGACTTTAAACTGTAAGTCGGTTGTTGCGAAATGCTTGGTCCGACAATACCGAACAGTTCCTTTTCGAATGCGAATACAAGTAGTTAGTGTGTAATATTCGATTCGCATTCGAAACTTCGAATAATCGCTTTCCCTAATAATTAACGAAAACAAGAGACGCCGACTATGTCCTAATAATATGCAACGAGAAGAAAACGTGCGAAGACGCATTTGTCTACTTTGCGCACTCCGGACGACTGGAATTAGCCTCGTACGATTTTTACATAAACCGATAGCATTCCACGTCCACCAGCTTCCAGGCGGTGCTCTTATAGCAATTGTGACATCTACACATACAACAGTAAACAGAAGTTTCTTTTTCTTTCTTTTTTTTGTCACCGCGTACACAGGCTCGCGTCGCTAGTGGCCATTCTCACCCCTGTTTGGCGACGAGCAGAGAGCACAGAGTTTTCACCGGCACTCGCCGCAGTGGCGCTGCATGTCCGATTCGAAATAGGAGCGCACGAGTCCTATAGCACTCCAATAATATCATCCTCCCCCCCCCCCCCCTTCCCCAGCTAAGGAAAACGCTTATGCTACACACCTGAGGAAACGCTTCGTACCCTCCAAATCTGAGTCACCAATATAGTAGTATTAAGAGTTTTAATGTGTCAGTTGTCGTGAGCCCTGTAAACTGAGTTAATGAGAGAGAGATCAGAAAGGTTATCAGAAACAAAAACAGAAACGGAAGAAGAACCCACGTATTGTAGACTCCTTAAAGCCACTGTGTGTTGGTCTGCCCAAAGTGCATTCAGGGAAGCGCAGCCTTGTGGTGTGCATTTTCGGGTTACCACTGTAGAGAGTGTGGAATATATAACGTGAGTGCACCGTTAGCGGAAGCTTATCAAGGCATTCGTGCTATCAGGCACGTACATTAGGTCAACGATACCGTTTTTTTTCTTTCTTGATGCTGTTGTTACACTTTTGTACAGCATTAAACCAGCATCCATTACAACCGAATGACAAATAATATTATTAAAAACAAAAATGAAAAAATGCAAGCGCTCGGCAAGGCTGAAGCTAATACACCGCTGTTAGAGGAAATGCTCCATACAAGAAATCTGTGCTTCAAATGTTTGTTCATTTTTGGGTTTTTTATTCCAAATTATTCAAATTATACTTCTAGGCATAAAAGAACAAGAAAGTCAGTTTTGAAAGTGCCAGAGCGTAATATAAAACAGCAAGTGGTACCCTTCCCTAGGTTCCCGTTATTTTTTTTTAATGTTTTATCGCAAGCAGTTATGAAATATAAACAAGAAATGCGAGGATTTTACATATAAATGCTTTCGCCTAGCGCGCCGCATGTCCAGGAACATCAGAAAGCCCTTCTGACGCCTCGGCGTGTGCTTATTAAGAAAGAGTTTCTCCATCATGGTTTCATGTTTGCACAACTTCGGCCTCATTGTACTGGCAATGCAGGTGCAGCGCTTCCTGGTGTCGCGTTCTTGGGTCTTAGGGCTACCTGGAAATTTCTCGCGCATATCCAGCTTCCTCCCCCCCCCCCCCCCGAAGTTACATATTTATAAACCTCAAGCACATCATTGGTCCAAAGAACGTCCCGCTACCAAGCCATTCTGCGCAGAGCCATGCTATTTACTGTAAAGACATCGCAATGCAACTAGACTAGTTCTTTTCACAATAATCAAATCACTTCTGCTGCTAATTGCAGCATACCATTAAGTCTAAACTAGACACCCTTTTTTATTATATTTTCTTTCTTGTCGCAAGAATTGTGTTGCACTCGTATTACTTGCACAACTTTTTGTCGGATGCTTAAACACACGTCTACCTGCCATCTAGATGAAACGCCCTTGAATGGAGCAGCTTCTTCAAATTCTGTTAGTAAAGAGCGGTAAAGAGCCTCCGAAAATGCAATGAAAGCCACAACAAAGAAAATAAATTCCCAGGTGTCCTTAGCTATCGCCTAAGAGATGTGAAGGCGAAAGCCTTTTAAAGCGGACTGTAAATCACCTTAATCTTCCATCATCCACCTCAATCAGCTCTAATCCACCTGCATCCACCTTAACTGACCTTAATCCACCTTAACCTACCATAATTCACGTTAATACACCTTAATCTAATCTCTAATAAATTATTAATTAACTTTGCTAATCATTGATCATCTCTTGTAAACGGCTTGACGTGCTTTGGTTCGCTTCTGGCCTTCCTTGGGTGATATGATATTTTCTGAATCTCACGACGCTACATTGAAACATATAGATCTAAGGCTTTCGCCTTAAAACCAGGACACGGTGGCGAAACAAGCAACGCGATCGCAGTTCACGTGTCACAGTAGAAAAACCACGTCTGTCAATATCTGTGAACACCTAGCCACCTGTAATGTTTTGAGCACGTTTGTGCGAATACCTTTGTTTTCACTTTTTTTAAGATGCCGTAAATTACGAACAACAATTCTTAGTTGGCTTCCCCACATTATTACTAAAGGGCAAGAGTAGCACGCTTTACAGGAATATTTTTTTAAATAAAAGAACGCCTTGCAATTAAGTTTAGGCTTCACCACTTTAACACTCAAACAAAGGTGAAGCGAGATTTACAGGAAACACATTTCGCGAAAAAGGCACATAACGAATATGCATGATCATTAATTGCGTGCTTTCTTTTTCTTCTTCTAGCTCGGGTGTGTCATCTGCTCGACCTAAAATTTTCAAGCTGAGTCGTTAAGGGGTGTTCCGCAGCGGTTTTCATGCGGTCGCGTTATTTTGTGTTGGTGAAGCAGTTTCCGGCACCGGTTCTGGAGAAAGCCAAGATAGACCATGCATTGTAATGGGAATGCCAGTAGTTGTATTCGTCAGAGATCTCTACTCATGCCGCTAAAAATGTGATTGCTGAAACCTGAGCACGAAAAGAAAATGGGACAAGAGAAACAACTGGACAGGTGCTCAGCACCTGATGAGCACCTGTGTTGCCTTCTCATCCCGTCTTGTATTTGTGCTGAAGTTTTACGTATGAAAATATATACACAATTAGTCCAGCAGTCTGTTTTACTAAAAATGTCGCAGGATGTTTACTGAGTCCTGTTCATTGTCCGCATGACATACTTATCTGCCATATATACAACGAAGCTGTTAGTGCACAACTTTAGAAGCACTCAAAAACGCTATGTGGGTTCTTTCACGGTGTCCTGAAAGAACTACATCATTCGCCAATTTTATATTCAGAAGAAATTGGTAGGGCACGTTAGGGCTACACGAAACTTCATAAGTCCTCATTTACAGCCTGTTTAGAGGCGTTATACGAAACGCTTACAAAGCTTCCCCGCTGCCTTATATTCTATATTTAAAGAAATCAATGAATGAATGAATGTTGTTTAGTGGCTCAAGGACCAGGTATGGCCACAGAGTGCCATGCCAGTGTTAGTGACTTCGCAGTGGAGTGATGAGTTCTATGAAATTGATGTGACGTGGCTGTAAAGGGGCCTAAAATAGTCGCTGTAGAGTGCGTAAAATCTACGTGTAATAAAATAATGGCGATGACTAATGACGTGTACTATGAGCCTTAAAGTGCATTGCGAAAAAATGATATCTATACACAAAATATGTCAGACGAAAATAATTGGCTAGAGCACTACTGTATCACCAGAGCCGTTGAAACACAAGGGCCTGGAGGCACGTGCTACATAATACTATTATCGCAGTGGCATCATCTGAAGAGAGGAAGCGCTACGAATGTATGGGGCTAATAACATGTAAGAGAAATAGGAGCATTTCAATATTCAGAGAAAATGGGAGCCAAGTTGTGGATGATAATTACAGAGATTTTGAACTGTGTATTTTATTTGCATCCTTTGTATTGCAATAAATTACTTAGACACGCAAGCGAGAGATCTCCAAGCGTGTTTAATGAAGCGCGTGGAAAGTCTGCCGGAGCTCATGGACGAAGCTGACGGGCCACAAAAATAGCATTTCAATAGAGGACGTCCAATGGATAATCTGTGTGCGAAATTTCAAGAGCATCGGTTGATTGCAGGTCTTGGAAAAATGTCTTAAACAATTGCTCGAAGGCGTTATACGGCCGTTAAACTCTATGTTTCCCTGTCTGCAGAAAGAATTGAGTGTGACATCGAGTTCATATTTAGCGAAAGTAGGGGCCGTGTTGACGGCACCGGTGAGGAAAATTTAGCGTTTCTGGCTCAATTATGAGTTTTGGAAATACTCAACCCTCGTGTTCTCCCTATTTTAGTGGGTTAAATACGAGGTTTATAGTGAGAGCTTGTCTAGCGCTTGTCCCCGTGTGTTTCCTTCTCTGCGCATATGTTTTAGTTTGTGCTGCTATAAGCTCTTGATGCAAAAGTAGCTGGCCCAGTTTTTCACCTTACTTTACAGTAAGCTTCCCCAATGTCATCGGTGTACTGGAAGAGCCATATTGTTTATTGTATTTAGTCAAATTAAGGGCACGGCATGCGTGATGTGTAAGCGAATTTTATATTGTGTGAGTTAATTACAACATTTGCAGTACTCTGCCTGTGAAAGCGCTACAGAAAATTATTAATGTGTTTTAAAAACGGTGCACAATTTAGCCTACTTTGCCGTCAAAACTATGAGAGCCACTCAGATGAAGTGTAGCGAAAATGGGTAGAAAACGTATGGGGCTATGGGCATACACCTTTCGTAAAACATTTTGTAATATATATATATTATGGTATTAACGCTGAGAAGTAAGCTTGAAATAAAGCTCTGGCCTGCTACTCAGTATTGGGGAAGAGAGATGGGAGTAAAAAAAAAAAAAAGAGAGAGAGAGAGAGAGAGGGAGGTAGGTGTCGATGTTGAGGGTGAAATTGGCGGTGAGTGAGCTGGAACAGCAAATACTCTTCGAAGTCTTAAATCTAGACCACTCTCCTGCAAGAATTCAGTAAGAGGCTTTACGACATCGCGCCGACAGGAATCCGGCTAAGGTCCCAATAGAACCATTTCAGACAAAGGTTGATTCGGAAACTAGACCAAATGTTGTACCAATGACTGCCCTTGAGCAGCATATCGTGGGCAAATGCACAAGGCGTGTTCTGCTTCGCAGGGTACCGAGGTAACTCTACGTCATACTAAGATTAAATTTGTTGAAAATGGGGGGCATGTTAAGTGTAATCTGTGACGAATCGTTAACTTTTCTGGCTTAATTATGAGTTCTGCAACATAATTACTGAACTCTCGTTTTCTCCCCGTTTTCACGTCTTATACGAGTTTACACGAGTTCAAGTGCTTTGCGAGTGTTCTCGGTGAACTAAACTAGTCATCTTGTTTGTATTTCGCGGATATAGAGGGAAGGTTATGGGCCATGTGTAAGCGAAATTCAACGTTCGCGGGTTAATTACAGCGTATGTAGCAAATTACGTGTAAGCGCACTCGATCATTACAAGTGCGTTTTACGAAAAGCGCAGAATGCATCCAGCTGTCCTGGAAGAACTACCAGCTACCGATGAGATCAAATTGAGCGAAAATGGGGGAAATGCGAAGTACGATAGGCATAGAAAGTTAAATATGTGTAGACAAGTTACAGCCTTTAACAAAACCATCGCGCAAGTGCTGGAAAGCGTTAGTCAGCCGTTATCTGCTATATCTACCAGTGTACCGAGTGAACTATACGTCCCACTGAGCTTAAATTGGACGAAAAATGGGCGCATCTGTACGTACCGCATTGCGATTACAATTGCTTCTCCGACGGCACAGGCTGTAACAAGGGCAGCTTTGAGCCCTTTAATTTGGAGGGAACTAGAGTGGAACGCCCGCAGTTGCGCCACGCAGCAACCCCGCGGATACCCATATTCAGACCGTCAAATGCTGGCATCGGTATTTATTTCCTAAACTTACCACTTTACCCCCCTCCCCCCCCCCCCCCCCCCCCCGTTGTTGGCCGACAATTTGAACCGGCACTGCTATGGCTCGATAGCGATGGCCATGCACTTCGGAAGCTGATGCCAAGAAATCAGTTAGAGACAATTGTTATAGCTTTTCGTTGTTGACCCTACCAGGAGCACCTTCTGCGAGCCCCAGGAACAACGAAATGCTGCGCTTGCTGGAGGACCCAGACGCGTGCGCCACGGCACCCAAGAGCAAGAATCTTGTGCGCTGGCTGGTCATACGTTACAACACTGCTCTTACCTCCAGCGCACACATCGAGCAAATTTTCGGGTCCCGGTGCTCGTGTGTCATTTGAAAACGAGGGAAGCTGACCAACAAAAATTTTCAAAAGCAATTATTAGTGAAGGCAACCAACGTATGAAGGGCTACATATGACGCCCTGGAAGAGCCATGCCAGGTCGATCTATTTGCTGTATTTGTGCGGTGTTATCAAAAGTACACTCTAAGTACAGTTTACACGCTTTGGAGTGCCCCTTCTTCCACACAGCAATAATCGTCATCTGCCTTGATGCGTTTCCTTTCTTTAACGCTGCGGGCCCGGTACTATCTAGTAACGAACGGCACGCGCGTTATCAGCATGATAGCATTGCCGACAGGAAATGCTATCATGCTGATAACGCGCATTTTAAATAATATTTTAAAAGAATTTTAAATAATATTTATATAAATTATTTTTTTATTATTTGTTTTCTTGCGATGGCTACGCTCCTTAGTTAAAATATTATACATTTGTTGAATGATTGCATTACGTTGATTATATAGCTTCTTTAAATATTTTAGGCGCCCGGGCTCAGTTATGGTTAAGCTCCCTGCCTTTCATTTAACCTTTTTTCTCCCTCTTAGCTATACCTTTATGGATTCAGGAAGTATTTGTAAGGTTGTGTTAATTGCGACTGCCCACTTTTGCGAAATGATATTACGTGTCCTTCTGGAACTAAACGCCTTCTTTCATTGTTAGAAAAATGAACAGGTAATGGATGGTCAAGCAAGCCTTCGATGCGGTATATTCATTATTTACAAGAAATGCGGACAACGAGCGCGAGCAACTATATCCAAGTACCGACATAAACTTTTGGCGTCTCGCTTATTTTGTTTCTCTTTTAGGTAGCTGCCGACCCCGTAACTGCACTATGGTGCCAGAATTCCCTCGAAAGCACAAGAAATAACTGATTTCATAAATGATGTTTTACAGTGACCTACTGAAAACGTGCAACAAATGCAGCGTGGCTTCTTGAAGTAGGTTTGTTTACAAGGGCTCCTCGACAAGTTACGAAATTCGCCTTTGAAAAACGCATTTTGTAGTCTCAGAGGGCGCCACGAAGAGCTCTGCATCTACAGATCCGGCAGGCTTATATAAAACAGTACATGGTGCCTCATATTTTGTCATATTTTGCTAAGTTAATATACATGCAAAAGAAAACAGTGCGTACAGTATAGGTCTAACCCAAGCGAACTTATCTCTCCAAACGTTCTGCTCGTTTTTGTGGCAACGGGAGGCACGCTAATGTATTTCTTTCTTCGAACCCGCTTGAATCCAAATGAACCGGTTCACAAAGTTTTGAACCGATTCGAACCATTATAATTTTTTCTCCAGAGCAAAATCGTAGCCGAGCAGAAAAGCGTGAACCCTAACCCGATCCGAGTCCGAAAAAGTTTCGTTACGACACTCTGAAGAAGTGCTTGCAGGAAGCCATAAGAGACACAGTCACTTAGGCCAACTCATCACAATCGGAAGAGGGATCTTTCGCGAGTGAAAAACAAACAAATATAACAAATAAAAGGACAAAGAAAGAACGCCGCCTTCCGGCGTAAACGCTAACGTCGGCTTGAAACCCTAGGTCACCTTCCCCGGCGGTGTTCAGGCATGTTCGGTAATGAATTTCGTCAAGTGTGCGGTTCGGTAAATACATCGCATTCGGTATAATTTTTTCTCCTGTAGCATCTAGAATGAAAGAACATTATTTCTTGCGTCAACCAAGACACGAATAAGCGGAATCGTGCATATAATAAATTAACGACGAGGCCTAAATTTAGGATCAACTGCCTAGTATTAATAAATGAAGAAGGACGATGAAAGTGGAATAAACGAGAACGTCGTCGTCGGCGCGGCCGAATCCAAAAACTCCGCACAATGCGTGCGATGCTTTAGCGATTCAACTACAGCGAAAGATATGCCTTCGCCCTCCCTTTTAAACGTTCCCTTTTGTGCCACTCTCATTTTTAAAAAAGAAAAAGAAATTCTGGTGTTTTACGTGCCAAAGCAACGATCTCGTTATGAGGCACGCCGTAGTGGGGGGCACCGGATTCATTTCTGAGATTCTTTAACGTGACCCCAATGCACGGGACACGGGCGTCTTTGCATCTCGGCCCCATCGAAATACAGCCGCCGCAACCGGGCTTTGGTCCCACGACCTCATGCTTATAGCAGCGGAACACCATAGCCGCTAAGCCAGCGACTTTCGTTTCTATTAAGCTTTATGTCGTGCGTGTACGAAGTGGATCGTAAATTTTAACTTCAATCTTTAATAATTCTACAATCGCAGAACAATTGAGTTCTTCTGTATGTGGCTTCAATATATATATCGTTACTCGATTTAAGCCAAGCGTATTTTTAAAGATGAGAATCACAACTTTGCGGTTATCGTTGGTTTACTTACCTAACAGTTTCTGTCGGTGGACCGACCTTTTTCAAGAGATGAGAAAAGTCCGACTGACCGAAACTGTTCGGTAACTAAACCGAAAATAACCGCGAAGTTGTGCTTCTCATCTTTCTATTTATACATATAATCTTCCACCGTGGCTTTCACTTTCGTAATTCCTCCCATAAACGGAGAACGTTCTGCCCACTGGTTTTGCTGACTGCTGAAAACGATATACCCGAAAGAAAGTGTCCGAGAAAATCGCTCGAGCTATACTGTGTAAGCGTATTGTAATGGGCGCGCATCGAAGCCATTACCGAGACTTAATTTGAAAGAATCTCACAGCGGGAACGGCCGCCTTCTCAAGAACAATTTCGTCTTCTGCAGTACTGCCTAGTGTGCCTTCCGAAATTACGCGCACAGACGCTAGCCACCCTTGTAGCCTGCGTCGCCCAGGAAACGCGTACAAACTGTCAAACCCGACATTTGCGCGATAGCGCACTAGCAAGCGCGCCTCACTCCCAACCGCGCATTGGCGCAGGGGCACGAGTGTGATAGCCACTAGCGGTGGGGGGGCAGACGCTTTTTTCGTCCTCGCTGTACGGTGAGGATGAACCTGAGGAAGAGAGAGTGGCGAGGTAAGGAGGTGGCCCCAGGACCCAGGACAACACTATGACGTCGGCGGTGGAATGAAGACGAAGCGTAAACGGAAATTACCGGCGGACGATCACAGCGAACCAATTTTCGAACTGCTGTAGCAGCGAAAGCGAGCTCGAAAAAAATAATAAAGGAAAAAACGCCTGTCAAGACGTGAATGCTGCCCGACCATACGTCTCACCAAAAACGTCTTCCCGAGGAAAAGCCTGAAAGACATAAGTGCGGAGATGTGATTTGTGCCAGCCCATGACGGTCGTACTCGTGCACCAGGAAAGAGGAAAAACGGACCACGGCGTTAGGTTGACAGCCAGTGATGAACTCTTAACCCCGTGCGTCCTGGAGTGTAGGTGATTGCACTATGGCTGGACAGGCGCACCACCATGGGTGATGTTTCGGAATCTGACCTTGCCATGAAGAAACTGCTACGCGGGTGAACAGATTTGAATTCGCCGGCTGCCCGCGAGTGGCTCCGTAGTCCACGCGACTCTGGCATTCCGTATTGTCACGATTGATGTCCTGGTGTGAGCTGTGAACTTCATCGCTTTCCATAATAAAGATAATATTTCGGCTATCTATTGAAAACTTGTCTCCGGTAACACATTCCAGGAATGACCACTTCCGGCCTAGACTTACCCGCCGCCAATTTGCTGACGGTGTAATTGGTACCGGATAAAAAAAATTCACATAGAAAGTTAAATCTGCTTTTCTGTATGGCGATAATATAAATGCACTTATAACTGCTATACGGCGTGAGCTAAAATGTGCAGTTTTTTCAATCTTTCAGACAGACTAAAACAAGGTAGAGCCTTAGGGTTTTGCGGACTGCACTGCTTAGATACAGTTCCTCACCTCAACGTCTCCCAGCTAGAGCAGTTATAGGGCTTCCAGAAAACCAAGCCTTAGTACTCTTCTAGTTATGCTTGAGCTTCACCAAAGCAATAAACTTGCTTGACACCTTTGTATCATGAAGATTCCATACCCCCCACACGGCAGTAGCACTTACCTACAAGGCCATCTTTATTTTTCTAATGTATGATAGTACAAGAAGCTACATGTGTCATCTACTACATTGTGTTATCTTGTGAACCTCTGATCCCCCAATACATATGAGAAGCAACGTTCATCCAAGCTAGCTCTACCATTGCCAATGTTCTACTGAGAAATGTAAGAATATTCCGAGCGCCTCCCAGCAAGACTACGCGCGCCAGAAAAGAAGAAACAAGAAAGCGTCAAATGAGGACCTATGGGAATGCATACTGGTGCAACAAAACTGGCCCTTGGCATTTCAAGGAATCATCCGTGCACCAACCGGCCCCCATGTTTTTTTTACCATTTGTCCTTAGGACTTCTTATACGATGCATATTTTTGTCTCTGTGGCACACCCGACAAGTAAGTAAAAGTGAAGAAGAAAAAAATGCTGTTCCCTCGTGAGTGTTACTTGCTTAGTAATTCCCCATTACACAGCATTACTGCAGCCACTGCATTACTACTACCAGTGGCTGCTAGCTTTCATTTAAAGGAGAATTCAGTCAGATGATAGTTTTCTCAAGCTACATCACGTTGTTTTTCATGCGTTAACATCAGGAGGGTCAAAGTGTATATTTATATATATATATATATATATATATATATATATATATATATATATATATATATATATATATATATATATATATATATATTGCAATTGACGGTCGTCTGCTCCGAACAACCGTCAGTTGCACTTCGTTCCTCGAAGAGCGGAGACGTGTGTCGACTGAGCTCCTGAACCACACTCTGCAATGTGGTGAACGCTGTTCAAGCAATGGATAGTGGTACCTCAAAGTGATGCGACGTAATGCTAACACATTTCTCTGGCGTTTAACGATAAATCGTCACTGATTTTTTTTTCTTACTCTCCTTGGTTTCTTGAGGCAAATGTTGGAGCACGAAAGCAATTTAACGCGATTTAATACCGTAGATTCTCACACAAGAAAGCTCGAAAACTTCCTTCTTGTGTTTGGCTGACGGTTGATTGATTTGTAGCGTTTATTGGCGCAAGGGCCAGATGTGGCCAAAGAGCGCCAAGCCGATGATTCGTGCTTCTCGATGATATATGAGTGTTAATTGCGGGGAGTATATGAAACAGGGCTGTATAGAGGCCTAAAAACATTCGCTAAAAAGTGCAAAATATACATGTGGTGCAATGTGGCTGTAAATGGGCCTCAAGTTTATTCGCTCTAAAGTGCGTAAAGTGCAAGTATGTACATATTAAAAAAATGACAGTGATTGATCGTGTCTGCGATGACGATAGATGTTTCACGAGATATGGATGATCAGTAAAATATGTAATGGCTATAGCACTAGTGCCTCAGCAAGGCCTTGAAAGCAAGGACTGGGAGGCACGTGCTCTAGAAAATGGTTTCATTGCAGCTACGACCTCCAGGTGGAGGCCATGCTACAAGTAGCCTGGCCAAATTACATTTAAGGTGTCAGTTTCAGTTAAAACGTTTAATACTGCTTGAAAAGTAAAAAGGGGTTCATTGCTCAGAAAGAATGCTGGGTGTAGCGTTATGTGTTGGAGATAAGCGGAGGGGAAGTAATTTTTCCTTTCTGCCTCTATTTCAGTGCATTGGATAAGAACATGAATAACGGTAAGCCTGTTGCCACATTTGGTACATGTCAGAAGTTCACTTCTTGTCAAAAGGTAGGAATGAGTGGCGTACGTATGTCCTATTCGTAATCTACACAGAAGCACTTCCTTATGTCTTGCTGTTCTTTCAGATATCCAGTTTCCTAATTTCGGTTTGATAACGTGTAGCTTATTCGCTATTGCATTATCCCACTGGTCTTGACAGTACTTCCTCAGTTTGTGGCGTAAGAAGGGCTTAAGTTCTTTTGCTGGCATGGGTTTATTCATATCCGTTTCATTAAAGGCGACTGACGAGAATGGCCCAAGAGCTGCATACGCGACACCAGCAGATGATCTGGAAACATCTTTATAAAACTCGGCACAGCAGTACTTTGCTTGGAGTTCGAGGAAGTGTGATCGTATGTGTGCCTCAGGTCCATGTTTCGTTATTGCGACAAAAGAGATATCGCACTCCATGGTCTGCCATTCCCAAGGCGGTGGAAGGCGAGTGGGAGGCATTACAATATTTTCTGAGAAGTGGATGTCTGTTTCTGCTGCCATTGCTTCCAAGCGCAGGCTCAAGGGAGTTCTAATAAGTGGGCGGTTACTGTAGTCTGGCAGCAGACAGGTCGCTAACGATGGAATGGCATGGATGTTCGGTGTCTGATTTTACCTTAGTGTAGTATGATAAACTTAAGAATGTTCTGCGTAGATGTATGGACCATTCGTTGGACTCAGTATAGAGACTTTCGACAGGGCTCGTTCTAAAGGCGCCTGTTGCCAGTCGTAATCGAGGTTGTGGACTAGGTCGATAATTTTTAGCGCACTCTCTGTTGCGGAGTGGTACACCACGGCTCCGTAGTCGAGGCGTGATTGTACGAGACTCTTATACAGGCTAAGCAGACACTTCCTGTCACTGCCCCAAGTTGTTCGAGAGAGCAGCTTGAGGAGGTTCATGGTCTTCAGGAACTTTTTTTTAAACGTATATTAAGTGGGGAATGAAGTTAAGCTTTGTGTCCAGGATAACACCTAAGAATTTGTGTTCAGAGCTGAGAGTTAGTCTTTCTCCATTAAGGTTAATATCTGGTTGTGGTAGTACACCTCTCCTGTTTGAAAATAGGGCACATGTGCTTTTTGGGGGTTCAACTTAAAACCATTCTCGTCCGCCCACCTTGAGAATCTATTCAAGCCAAGCTGTAGCTGCCTCTCGCAAATGCCAAGATTGCATGACCTGAACCCTATCTGTACATCATCCACACAGACGGAATAGAAGAGTGTGCGAGGTAATACGGTGTGAAGGGAGTTCATTTTAACAATAAATAACGTACAGCTCAGCACTCCACCCTGCGGTACACCTGTCTCCTGTATGAACGGTCGAGTCTGCACGTTGCCAACTCTAACACGAAATGTCCTGTCAGAGAGATAACTTTCAATTACTCTCAGCAGGTTGCTGCGAATTCCCATTGCAGAAAGATCCCGAAGGATCCCGAAGCGCCCCGTAGTATCATACGCCTTCTCCATGTCAAGAAACACTGATAACACAAGCTGTTTGTGGACAAAAACATCCCTGATATACATTTCCATTCGCACAAGCTGATCTGTCGTCGATCTGCTTTCTCTGAAACCACATTGTTATGGGTCTAATTTCTTAATTTCTTGTTTATTTCTAAATAGTGGACCAGGTGGCTGTTTACCACCTTCTCAAATACTTTGCGTAAGCAGCTCGTCAATGCTATAGGCCTATAACTATGTGCCAAAGAAGCATCCCTACCCTGTTTCACATTGGGAATTGCGATGGCTTCTTTCCAAGCAGAAATAATTTGGCCGGAAGACAATATAGAATTGTAGAGACAAATAAGGGTTTTTTTCTGCTTGAGACGGCAAGTGTTTTAGCATTTCATAAAGGATGCGGTCAGAACCTGGGGCAGATTTGTTCCAGCTGTTCAGGGCTGCCAGAAGCTCTGACATGCAAAAAGGTCTATTGTATGCCTCGCATTTAACGTTCCAACGGTAGGTGAGATAAACATTCCCGGGAAGCCCATGAGAAAAGTTTTATGTTACTGCTTCGTCTACTACACAAAAAAGCCTGCTTGCGCTGTTTGCTCAGCAGTCACGTGACACAACCCTCTATACTCTTCCTTCTTCCGTCCCACCCGACAACAACAAAGTGTACAATTAAACGAACACTCTATGACTTGATATGGAGCATATCCAATGTAGCTGGTTCCCCGCAAGTTATCGATACTGATGTCACGCACGCCGCCATGGTTGGTTGTTCCGGCACGAGCACGTTAGACAGACTTCTCGCTCTCCCATGTTATACACTTCGATCGCGGCCATATCCCAAGATATTAGCCGATCGCGACACCAATGGAGCGCTGGGCGGTGATCACCGCACAACAACTCAGGGAATGAGATCAGTCTGCTCAGAAGGCCCTTTTTTAACCATTTCGGGTTTTTGTTCTTTTTTTTTCGCAGCGCCTCGTTGATCCACCCACAGGAAGCCGCAACCATTGAGCGACAAGAAGAAAATGAGTATTGCGGCGCATCAAGTCTCGTGCACCGACACTCTGTCTTAATAAAGCCGTGCAGTGTTCTGGAAGTCAGAGGCGACGTCAGCCAACCATGGGCCGAATTCACAAAGCTACCGGTACGACGTAAGACCTCACTGAGGTTTTCCGGTGCCTTGGCCGGCTCACCTTTGGCTATCGTGTCTAATTAGCGCATGGGTGTCGTCCGGCGACAAACCGCCACTTTGCTGGTGGACATCCCTGCTCCCGATTAGCCGACGCTATCCCCAGCTTCAGAAGGCTGCACGGTTTTACTGAGACACGACGCAGACGTGTGCATGAGGACGCGAGAGAAACGTCAAAGAAGCGAGGGCCGCTGCGCTATGCAGTCGTCGTGTATGTATGTATGTATATACGTGACATGAAGCGCCGCAGAGTAGCAGAAGAGCGCTGGCGTTTCGATGCCGTGGCTTGCCGCGATGAAATAATGCGCGTGCCAGGTTGTCGGGTCCCGGGCGAAGATACCGCTGTTGCTGCTCGCGGCAGTTGCCTGCACCTCCTCGCCCACAGAGCCAACGCTGGTTCCCCGTATCTGGCTTCCGCCGCTCACGTCGCCGAGCCGGTCGAGTGGGTGGAGCGTCAGCAGCGGATGCACTCGTCAAAGCGACGAGTGTGGCGCTGCGCCCGAATAGCTGGCAGCCTTTGTTCTCGTTGGAGAACGATGGTGCCCAACACCGGGGCCGGAAACTGTGGGCTCTCTAAGAAAGCCTGCGGCTGAACGCGCTGACGGTGGAGGCGTAAGGATAACCAAAACGAAAAGTGCGGTGCCATCTACAACAAGAAAAATGAAAGCAAAAAGGACAAATGGGAAGTGCAGTGAGTTTGCATGCGTAGTGCGTACAGCCCCATGAAAAATAATTGCTTCAATGTTACGTTATCTTGCTGTCATTTCATCTCGTATCGTTTTTGTTTGATTACCTACCATACCAGTAAAACGGTGTCAACCCATATCAGAAAATCAGATTCAATTGCAGGAAGAGATCATAATTTATTGGTGTACTACACTTACATATTTCAATCCCTTAGCGTGCTGTTTATGCTAGATGAGAATTCTGTGTTAGTAGGGCACGGCGTTCCACCGTGATATAGGTTCGATTTCCTTTGTACGTGGTAAAAGGTAATATCTGGAATCAAATTCACCCCTGTGGCTCATAGTTAACCAGCACACATCGCAAGGTGCAGTACTGTTATGGTTATCAAAGCTCCCACAACTTCTGAAGCAATCTTATTTTTTTTCTGTTACTCTTTATTGCTCTGTTACAAATACATTCTTTTTACTTGGTCACTTAGAAATAGAAAGAGGTCTGCAAAAGTTACTTGAGTTTCGTCAGCACAGATGAAGCAGCTGCCCAGGCAGCGATAATGAAAAAGAAGTAACGGAAATATTATTTTAATTTAAATAATTACATTAATTAACCTATTACTTAGAAAACTTAGGGCACTTGTTTACGTTAGAAAGTTGCAGTGAATGGTTATAGAAGTATACTTCCCCGTTTGTGCATATCGAAATGTCCGCGTAAACCGATGTAACTCGCGCCAAATTATTCGTTCAATTTACCTGACCGCGCGCGTGGCACCACGAAGCGCATGGCTCGCGGTGCAACCCCTCTGGTTAGGGAAGGGCAACATCAACCTCCGCCATACCGCTCCCGTCTGGCCCCTGCTGCCGAAGTGATTCTGTGTTCCATAGGTACTGCTTGACGAGTTGACTTTTCGAGGAAAGTTGATGTTTTCCGTCGTGAAGACCTTCGACGGTGACGTCGTCTTCGCCGCACTTTCACAGAGGCCTCTTTGTGGGTAGAGTTGTCTCTCACCATTTGTTTAAGAATAGTGATCTCTTTCTTGATCTGGGGACAGTCTTTGGAAGAACCCGCCGTGGTTGCTCAGTGGCTATGGTGTTAGGCTGCTGAGCACGAGGTCGCGGGATCGAATCCCGGCCACGGCGGCCGCATTTCGATGGGGGCGAAATGCGAAAACACCCGTGTACTTAGATTTAGGTGCACGTTAAAGAACCCCAGGAGGTCAAAATTTCTGGAGTCCCCCACTACGGCGTGCCTCATAATCAGAAAGTGGTTTTGGCACGTAAAACCCCATATATTATATTATTATCTTTGGAAGAGGCGCAGTGGTTACCCTGACAGTTAGGGCACTTAAACGTAGTTGCACTGCAGTTGTCTGAGTGTGGTTCGGCGTATCAAAGGCACATGGCCGAATTTCTGCAAACACCCTTCACATGGCCAATCTTCTGACAACTGAAGCATTGCATTGGTCTTGGAATAAATGGTCGAACCTGGCGGCGAAAGTGGCCGACCTTCACGTAGGGTAGAAGGCAGTCGCCTTGGAACGTCATCTTCACACTACGTGTGTTGCCGAGGCGACCAACATGCACAATGACGTTATGTTCACTTGCTGGTTTTATGGTAACATGGAGGTCTGCATTAGGTATTTCATTGTCAATGTCATAGATGACTCCTGTTATTGTGGCACTATTCGATGGCACGATGGAGCGGACCTTGATGCTTCCCAGCTGCGTTACATGTTGTAGTATGTTCAGCGCACTCGGGTTCATCACATCGATTGCCAGGATGTTTCGCCTAGTGTTTATTCTGACATCCTTGATCTCTTTCGGCACGGTGTTTTCTAGATACACGAAGAGTGCTTGCCTGTTGAGGAAGTACAGGTTGTCAGTAGCATTCTGTGGCACAAACAGGATGCAGTGAGGCCGTCGTTGAGGCGCTGTTTTCACGGTGTTCGAGCTGGACGCCGAAGATGAGTTGAAAATTATTCATTTGGCCTTGCGGTAGTGGATTAGCCGAAAGCTGTCTTCCGAGGACTCGTCACCTGATGCGGAGTACAGCTCTATGTACTCGCTATCACGCGACGTATTTTCTTGCTTCCGCGAACCGATGGCCTTGGGTAAACGGGAACCGGTAGGGTCCTCGGATGTTGTACATCCATCATCGCGATGGAGGGGGCGGTAGACCCCACAGGTGCAGTGAGAAGCCCAGAAAAGCACAGAGACGGGCCGGATGTGTTCCGAAAGAGAACCTTCGCCGTGAAAAATAGCGTGACGTGAAGGTTATCGCAGTATATAAGCAGGAGAGGTATCGGCGCTAAAAACAACTGCGTTATCGATGGGGTGGACACGTATGGTTCGTACACCCGAAGAACAACATGCGTACAATGTGCGCCGGAGCGAACAGCGACGAGAATGCAAACGGCGCCTGCGCGACGCGACCACTGACAAAGAACTTCTCACAATGCTGAACGAAAACGGCAATCACGAGCCCGGGCAAACATTCTACTTTGTGAAGGTGTAGTGGCAGGGAAAGCACTTTGCTTTTCATTTGAGGGCTTTGACTGTCGTCAGCTTTCGCTGCCATTTCGTCTTCACAGAGTGGAATGGTTGTCATTTTCTCGAAGAGGGTACAAAGTCTACTTGAATGACGTCCCTACAGATGAATTATCTGCCAAAGCGTACATAATTTGCCAGAAGTACCAAATAAATATATTGACAAATTAAGCTAAATGCATTAATAATCTTCTTGATCATAAACATTACGGCACATGCTTGCATTGAAAAGTTGAAGGGAACCGTAAGAAAGGTCTAGTTTCGTGTTTCTGCATTTAAAATGGCCATTTGGACGAAATGACTGGCGTCAAATTATTCATTCAATTTGCCTGATTGCGCGCCGGGCATCGTGAAACGCGGCTCGCGAACCGGCCCCTGTGTGACTCATAAATGAGTCCTGATAAAATGATACGGCTGTCACTCTTTTCACGACCTCCCAATTGGCGCTGTGCGCAACGTCCCATCAGCGGAAGTTTCCAGCACTCCAAACACCGATTTTGAAAGGGAGAAAACTGCCAGATCTCTCTCTTCAAAGGAATGGCCGCCACTTCCGCTTACACGACCGCCAGAAGAGCCGCAGAAGAAGCCACTCCCATTACAGCAAGGGGCTGTATCCGAGTAGTCGCGTAAAACAGATGAGCAAGTGATAGCTCTTATTAGGCCTTTAATGAATGCCACTCGCGTGTTGCTAAGCAACATGCACACACCGTCTGCCAGAAGCGCGCTTCAAGTACTGGACGCTCTGAGTCCGGTGCTGGCAACCCTTGAGTAGATCATGGCTACACAGCCGCTGTCTTTTAGGGATGAGGTCCGAGAAGCAGCTTTCTTTCAGTGTAATGCAGAGCATGCCTTTCGGATTTCCGTCGCTTTGTGTATACCAACATGTTTCCCATTATCATCATTTGCGAGCCGAACTTATCGAACACGATCGATCTTTCTGGATATGAATCGTTTATGTCGTCAACTGTTAGTGAAAACAGTAAGGTTTTGATGTTTATTCGCCGTGACCTCACCTACATTCATCAGCCTGTACCACCTAATTACGATAATCAATATATATGCCTGAACGTAAGGAAAAAGAATTTGGCCTTTACTTTTGTGGGCGCCTACCTATCTCCGTCAAGTCGATTTGGTCACAAAAGACAACGAAACATCCTTTCCTCAATTCCCAATTCCTGGGTTATTATTGGAGATTTCAACGCCCATAATACACTCTGGGGAAGTCCGAAGGTGAACGCAAGAGGCAGAGCTCTGGTATCTCTCGCCTCCAGTAATGAACTTTGGCTGCTGAATGATGGAAGTCCTACGTTCTTACGTGTCTCCACATGCAGCAGCTGTCTTGACTTGGCTTTCGTCTCACGAAGCTTCTCAGACGTGCAGGGTGGTTTGCGGACATAGAGACGCACTGAAGCAACCATATCTCCACGTACATCAAGATCAGAGGATTGTCCCCTTCCAAAATACGGAATACGATCCAAGAGAGGAGTGGTCTAAATTTCAGTCTATCATGGAAGAACACTGCGACGCCAATCCATCTTTCTACTTGGAAGAGGCAATCAAAAGCGCGGTTCATGACACTATGCGCACTCTCACATGCTCTTCGATACTGACGGAATTTGATGTGGAACTAAAACGGCTTCGAGCAATCCGACAACGTGCTGAACGAAGATACCGACGTACGAAGACGATGGACGATTTACGGACCGCCAGACGCAAGCAAGAAAAGATCCAGCACCGGTTAGACAAGCTGGAATCGCAAAGTCTGACTGCCTTCTGTGAGTCGCTAGATCCACGCAAACCTTTCTCGCAACTATGGAGAATGGTGCGCGGTCTCCGGACACTCCCCGTACAGTGATTCCCATTCAAGGCTCTTGCCCTCTCTCAAATGAGATCGGAGATTGACGTGGCAGAAGATTTCTGCGCCAGATTATCCGGTCAACTCACAGATACCAACATTCCATCACCTTCGAGTAGTTGTCCTCCACCATGTGATCACCGCATCGATCTACCATTCTCAATCCACGAACTTAAGGCAGCATTAGCTTTGTGTAGCCGCACATCAGCGCCAGGACCTGACGGAATTTCCTACCGAGCTCTGTGTCACCTGGGCGAACGAACGAGAGGTGTTCTCCTTGAGTTGTACAATGAATCTTCGAGAGATAGTACGCTATCAACAACCTGGAAGACAAATCACCTTGTTCCACTGCTGAAGCCTGGCAAGTCGCCGTTAGAACTCTCATCATATCGCCCATCGCTTTGGCGAGCTGTGTGGGAAAAGTAATAGAGATGATAGTCCTAGGACGCCTGGAGTGGTACTTGGAGTACCACAACACCTACCCCAATGCCATGGCGGGCTTTCGACGTAGTCGATCGTCGATCGATAGCGTCGTCGACTTGGTCACCTACATTCAGCATGAGAAATGCCGTAAGCATCTCTGCGCGTCTTTATTCCTCGACGTTAAAGAGGCGTAGGACAACGTTACACATGAAGCCATCCTCTCTGCGCTCGCAGAGGTAGGAGTGGGCGGTCGGATGTTTCAATGGATACGGAGCTATCTCTCCATGCGATCCTTTTTTGTAAGCAGCGAGGAAGGCCACACTTGCCTACATTATAGCTACCGCGGCGTCCCCCAGGGCGGTGTACTTAGCCCTGTGTTAATTAATCTAACGCTAATTGCTCTTCTTGAGCACGTGCCAACAACAGTCAGGCTATCAATGTACGCGGATGACATCTGCAGATGGACGTCAGCAGTAACACGCCTACAGTTGCGAGCGAGAATTCAGAGAGCCGCCACCTAAACTGCTATCTACCTCCGTAATTGAGGCCTGGAAATTTCCTCCGAGAAATGCGCACTATAGGGCCATGTACGCGCAAACCCATGGCAAACTACAGCGTAATGATAAATGGCCAAATAATACGACGGGTGCGATCGTACAAGTTTCTAGGTGTCATAATCTACAAGGACTTGTCATGGAGTCCTCACGTACCCTACGTGAAATAGCGGTTCACAGGCATCTGCCACCTGTTCGTTTTTCGCTGGCAAGACTTGGGGAATTTCGAGAAGTGCCATGTTACAACTGAACAGGGTGATTTTTCTAGGATTTCTGCGATACAGCTTACCAGCTATACCCGACACAGGTAAAACGAATCTACGCACAATACAAAGTCTTCAGGCTCAAGCGCTCCGGATCTGTCTAGGCATGCCTCAGAGTGCTTCAACAGTGGCTACGATAGCAATCTCTAGATACCACCTTGTCAAGACCCAGATTGAAATTGAAGCGCTCAGGAACCATATAAGGCATCTAGCCAGGACTCCTCGTCTCATCACTTAGCCTCTCTACCAGCATACAGACCACACACATCTTTCAGCCAAACGATAACCGCATATGATGAATCATTGCCAGCTTGTTTCACTCCGGCTGCGAGACCTTCGATTCCGCCATGGTGCATCGCTTAGCCAAAGATCAACCTCACAATACCTGGCATCTCGAAAAAAGCTGATCTATCATCACCAGCCCTTAAACAACTCACGCTACAATGTTTGTACGAGAACTACCATGACTCTACGCATATTTACACTGATGGATCTGTCCTTCCAAACAGCTCCGCGGCGGCAATCGTCATACCAGCGAAAGCTACAACAATCAAATTTAAGACGACCCACGTGACAACATCGACGGCAGCAGAGCTCGCAGCGCTCTTTACTGCCCTTCATCACACTGGTGATGAACCGCCACACAAGTGGACGGTATTCTGCGATTTGAAGGCGGCACTGCAGTCTCTATTGTCACCTTTACGACGCGAACCGCACGAACAACTAATATTTCACATTACAGAGACGTTACACCATATAAGTGATTCAGGCCATGAAATAACCTTCCAGTGGCTTCCAAGTCAATGCGGGATTATCAGCAATGAACGGGAGGATCAAGCTGCCCGCTCAGCCCATACTGAGGAGCACCACGTCCCAATTCCACTTTCTAGAACTGACGCAGCACGGAAGCTCCGTCTACTGGCTCGGCGGTGCACCGCGTCGCAATGGAATGAACCACATTTAAGAAATACGTGACTGCATTCACTTGATCCCACATTAGGTCTTCGAGCGCCATCACAGCTTCGCCGTAGACAGGCCACGCTTTTATATCGACTGCGATTGGGCATTGCCTTTAGCATAGCCTATGCATTCCGCATAGGGATGACCGACACAGCAACCTTGTGACCACTGCGGCCGTGAAGAATCGATTGAACATATGTTGTGCGCCTGCCCGCAGTACAGTCCACAGAGGGAATGCCTTCGCTACGAACTTAAACCAGCTGCAATGGAAGACCAACCGCTATCGGAAAAAAGAATTTTACACCATCGAAAGGACCTACGGTCATAGAAGAAGGCCGTGAAAGCACTATTGCGCTTTTTGCGATCTACCGGCCTTTGTGAACGTCTTTAAATGGAATGCCTCTTGTGTGTGTGTGCCTCCGTGTGTGCGTGCTTTTTTTTAATGTTTTCCTCTCTGTCGTCTTTCTAACCCCTATCTCCCATCCCCAGTGTAGGGTAGCGAACAGGAGACTGATATCTGGCTAACCTGCCTGCCTTTCCTCTTTATCTCTCTCTATATCTGCGCCACCGCACTGCACCCGGCCGTACGCGATCACACACAAAGCAAACAATGAAACCCATTGTGTATGGGTTTGTTAGAAATCGCTAAGACCGTTTCTGTTGCCGGACGCCGGAAAAGCTACGGAAGGTTAGTCATACGGGTATACAGCTTTCGCTGTGAAAACAGCGTTCGAAGCACACACACAAAAAAAGAAAGAGAAACCAGATATCTTATGCACATTGCGTATCGTTTTATGATTCCGCGTCGAACACTATCGTGTCGTATTTTGATTTAACCTACTAACTTGCGAGCACAGTAACCGTGCGCGCGGGTCCAAAATCATTTATAATAGACTATAAACCAAAATAAATGAAATAACTTATAGCTTCAGTTTTGCTTAAAATATGTTTCGTTACTGCATATGGCGGAAAAAAATAATAAAAATACCGCGATTAAATTATGGCGTTTTACGTGCCAAAACCACTTTCTGATTATGAGGCACGCCGTAGTGGAGGACTTCGGAAATTTTGACCACCTGGGGTTCTTTAACGTGCGCCTAAATCTAAGCACACGCGTGTTTTCGCATTTCGCCCCCATCGAAATGCGGCCACCGCGACCGGGATTCGATCCCACAACCTCGTGCTCAGCAGCCCAACACCATAGCCACTGAGCAACCACGGCGGGTAAAAGTAACGCGATGAACTTCATAAAATGTCGTTATTGTAGAAATGGACGTTTCGGTTGCCGAAAGCTCCACAGCTGCAAAGACTGACGTGTGCTTGACAGTTGCAGTTTATGAAAGATTGCGACTATAATAACAACAGCAACAACAACGACAAAAAATTTGGCCGGCACTATCTAAAGAAAAAAAGATGCCATGACGCCCAGATGAGCCAAGGCAATAAAAACAAAACGTAGAAGCCTGACTGGCACTGACGCACACGCGAGCGTTTCATGAGAATGCGGTAGAGGAGCCGCAGAATACGATGGGCCGCCGACAGGGACGGGAATAAATAAGAGGGCCATAGAAGGAAGAGAGCGCGGAACGTGGGGAATAGCATGGGAAGCGAAGGATGTGAGAAGGATAGGACACGTATGCAGTTCCTGTGTTTACGAAACCGCACCGCGTGCGTGAGGAATGAGTTACTGGCGGTCGCCTGATAGGGGAGAGAAGAAACCCCTGGCCACAAGTTGCGGTTTCCTGCGCGCCAATTGCGTCCCTTGCGCTTCCATCTCGGAAACACGAGGCCTCGGACAACCTAGCCTGGGCGACAGAGCAGCGGCGCGGGAGAAGTTGCCACCGACAGCGCTCTCTCTTTGATCTGCGAGCGAAGGGAGCGAGAGGGAAACGCGTGATTGAAAACGTGACTTGCTTAGCGACTCGAATCGCGTCCGCGAAAGGCAAGAACGGCAAATAAAGCAGAGAGCACGCGGTTACTGTCGGCCGGAATGGGCGCTGCGGAACAAGCGCGAAAGAAACAGCGCGGAACGGGCAAGATGTACATGCAGGCTTGGCGTGAGCAACTGCTCCGGTCTGTCTACTACAAATAAAAGCAATAGTAATGAAAGCAGAAGAAAGTACATTACGACCGTTTCCTTATTCTAACCTTTGATATTTCTTTATTATTATTATTATTATTATTATTATTATTATTATTATTATTATTATTATTATTATTCGTGTTTTGCTTGGCCTTTAGTTTCACGCTAAAACAATACACACGCGACAGGATAAGTACACGTCCAGAGGGGAGGAGTTCATAAAAGCCAGCGCACTTCGCGAGTCGGGTGTTCTCTTTACTTCTGCCGATGACGTTAAAGGCGAACCCAAACACTACACTTCTGCCTTCTTTCCGGAGCGCTCGGACGAAATTCCGTTAGCTTCCTTCAGTGCGCACTCACACGCAAGGGGGCAACTCTTCACCGGTAGAAGACGCAGCCCGATGAAAAAAGAAGGGGGGGGGGGGACGGGGCAGGAAGTCTTGGCTTTCCGAGATGCCTAATGCATTGTTAACTCGAAGGGGAGATCCCTGCAGACCAGTGACCCCCACGAAGCAATGATGTAGAGAGCAATCGGGGAAAAGAAGTGCTTCGCTCAAAGTCACTCCGTCGCTTTGAAGTCGTCGGCAAAGTATCAGGAGCCATTAGGGAGAGCCAACTCTACCGCAATGAAAAGCGCTACAAAAACCGCACACGGTACGAATTGGTATTTAAGACGAAGAGCCAAATTCATCGTGATGCTCTCTCTCTTTCTCTCTCCTTTTCTGTTTCTTTTCTTCTTTTTAAAGGAACGCGTTAATCAAACACGTAACCCACAAATACGGTTGAAAAGGCACGGAATAAAGGCTATTAGCTGATAAAGAAACGGCTTATATGGCGGATGTATTGACAGCGTGACTTGCCCTTGTATCCTTTCATATATGTTTACTTCCTTTCATTTATTTTTCGTCCTTTTATCGTCACTAAGGAGCAGCGAGCGCAGAGGGCTTGACTTCCTGCGCGGTTCACGCAACACTGACTCCTATACAAGACGACAGAAGCGAGGCAAGATCTACCGGGGGGGGGGGGGGGGGGCGTCGCAGTAACGACACTCTTCCTTCATACACTGCCTTCGAAGCGCAATCAGTTGGGTAGGGCAACTTGCTCAATGCAGTCGCTGTCTTTATTGCGCGTTGTGTTGCCTGTCGCGCGATTACGGTAAGTGACCCGGAAGCCGCCTTTGGGTCCCGCCGCAGTGATACCAGTTTTGGTTGCGCCAGAATAAAGGATCGTTACGGGTTCGGATCTGTTCCAATCGGTTAACCTGAGCAGGTCTGGGGGAGCTGCAGCAAAGCCCGCAGTAGAGACACGCGAGTTGATCTGCCGAAAACGGGTCGCGAGCAATGTTCTATGGCCGTGGCGAATTGGCCCCCCACGTCGCAAAGTAGTCCTCAACTGGCATCGATCGTGTGGCCCGGCTGTGCAAGACGTCTGACGACGCTTTTTACGCAATAACAACAACGTTGGTCACGGGCCTTCCCCTCCTCTAGGCGACTGTAGAGGTAGCTGCCGACGTGATAAAGAAGGTGAAATCGGCCTGCTTTCTAGCACAATTAAATGGCATCTGAAAGGAAGGAAGGAAAGAACGAAACTAAAAAAGACGATACTAACCGGGAGCACAGGATACCACGAGGCGACGCTATGCTGCTAAAATAGTAGCCTCAGTCAAAAGTGTTTTTACGCTGACCGCAAATGCGAAGCACAAGGTCGAAAACTACGGAGACATTTGACAACATGAGCCGCCGACCAAAGCTTATTCGCGCTTCACGAGTATAAATGCGTTTCTCAGTTACCGAGACCGCACTCGGCACTACACGAAACGCAACAGTAGGCCTCGGAAGTTATTTTAATGTTACTATATACTAATGTGTTCCTCGCAGCTGATTTTACGACAAGATTCCGCAGAGTCAAGCAAGTAAGCGAAATTTGCTTGCAGACAAGTCAAAGTATAGTAAGTGCGCGTGCTTTATTTCTTGCACAATGCGCGCTCACAGCGACCAGCTGTATGCTGTACTATGTCGCCCTATAGCGCCCTTCCTTTCGAACTACGCGCGATGAATAGTTCCAGTGACCAACACAACCTTTAGACGAGACAAGGCTGGCGGCCTTATGTCGACTAGAGGTTAGTCTCGGATCAGTGCGTCTGTCGACTGGCACAGCCGCGGTACGCAAAGTGCACCGACCTGGCCTGACGCAACTCCAGCCGCAGCGTCCGTCGCAGAGGCACTTCTTCTTGGAGCTGATGCAGTCCTCGTCGGTCTTGCACTTGCGCAGGCAGCGGCGGCCCAGCGCGGCCGCTTCCTCCCGGTTCTGCGGGCAGCCCTCGCGCACGTCCTCCTCGTCGCCCTCGGCTGCCGATGAAAACAGAGGAAAGCACGTTGGTGCACAGGTTGTGGCGATACACGCCGTACCGTGTCTCAATACAACTATGCGGCACTCTGTGCTCGACCAGGGCCCGTATTTTGTAGCGATGCCTTTTCCGAATCTATTCCTTTTCAGACTTTTCGCGCTTGGCCAGTGGTCAGAGCGACCGTCTGCCCACATTATCAACGGGATCAGGCGGCCGTGTGTGGCGGATGATAAGAATAGCATAGAATAAGGCATGAGGCATCGCCACAAAATAGCGACCCAGGTGTCAGCTAATCAGAGAACATAGAGTGCACAAAGCTGTTTACACTGCGATTGGCCAAATGCCATGTATCTGGTGGCCTTTGTTCGACAGCGCGAAAACGGTGACCAATCGTGAGTAATACACAAGTGCAGTGAGAAGACGGGCTCATTATTAGCTGACGCAAGCATTCACAGCGCTGCATACATCGTTTTAGATAGACGCAGTATCAGCCCCATATTTATATCCATCTGACTCTTACTCCAAGTTACAAAGAACAAAATTAAATTATGGGGTTTTACGTGCTAAAACCACTTTCTGATTATGAGGAACGCCGTAGTGGAGGACTCCGGAAATTTTGACCACCTGGGGTTCTTTAACGTGCACCTAAATCTAAGTACACGGGTGTTTTCGCATTTCGCCCCCATCGAAATGCAGCCGCCGTGACCGGGATTCGATCCCACGACCTCGTGCTCAGCAGCCTAACACCATAGCCACTGAGCAACCACGGCGGTTACAAAGAACATTGACACGCTTATAGTATTACAATTCAGCAAAATTGAGAAACAGTTCTTGGCTATTTCTTAGCGGTCAGTAGCAAGCGCCCTAAACTGGAACTGTCAGACTGGTGCCGCTGAGCCTTATGAAAGATTACGCCGCAATGAAGTCCCCTCATGTCATCCTTTTGTGGTACACTTTCGCTTCGATGTTTTTTATCAGCAACTACTGAGCCCAGGCTGCACTTGCTTGGCAGCAATGAAGACATCGTAAGTTTGTACGTGACAGCACTAGTGTAGCTTATAGGCTGCCGACAGCGAGATTCCTCATTATTATTGATCATCGCGTAGGCATTTCAGCTGCCATAAATAGTTTTCATTAGATTATGACTAATGAAGAATATTGATATTCGCGGCACACAGAGGGAAGTCACAAGATCTACAGCGGTTACGCTTTCATTCCGTACACTGGCGCACTTGCGTAATGCGCCACACAACAAGTGCAACTAGTATTGGAGCGATGAAATATTGCGCACATATTTCTTGCATCGCATGGTCATCACGGAAAGCACTTAGAGGCGACGTGCTATAGCGGTATTCGTGACGGCTAATACAACACGGAAATAACCAGCAGAATCGCTGACGTATCGCTTACACGCGCTTCACTGTCATATTCTCCGAGCATGCATATGCACGCAAGAATTCCGCCAATAACTAAACCGACAGACACAAAATAGAGGATTTCTTTGGAACGGGTACGCTAAGAGGTGGAGGGCAAGGCTTCATCTTCGACGGTGGTGTTAAGGAAAGCATGACCGATAGCCGTTCTACCTTGCGTGGGCAACGTTTAAGCCATCTGAGCAATGTTCTTGACGATGGCGTTTTTGTTTTTTTGTTTATCATAAAAATAAAGCACCACCATGGCCTTAGCGCTTCATAGAAGGAGGAACGACTGGCGGTCGACAGCTGGTCCGTGTGAGCCCGCAACTAACCTGGAAGATATGAGCCGAT
The DNA here is from genome assembly GCF_038994185.2 of Dermacentor albipictus. Taxonomy (NCBI): domain Eukaryota; kingdom Metazoa; phylum Arthropoda; class Arachnida; order Ixodida; family Ixodidae; genus Dermacentor; species Dermacentor albipictus. The sequence goes on from NC_091821.1 coordinate 94,972,532, forward strand.
GCAAACGGGTGCGCGGGCATTGCATACACGCAACAGGAGGCGAAATGCGGATGGCCCTTTTAGAGCACGTTTTAACTTGATAGAATTTTAGCACGGGGGTAATTCATAACGTCATGGTCGGAGAAGGAAAAAATAAAGCCAACGAAAAGGGTATTCGGGCGAACGAACGAAATAGTCGCCATCAGGGTGGAAGAAAGGGGGGAGGGGTTCCGCTACAGCCAGAAGGGCTGCGTCTTACAAACGGCGCATGAACGAGCGAGGCATATTAATAATCGGGGCGATGTGAGAGCAAGAAATGTGCGATAAAGAAATGCAGAACGTAGAAAGAAAAACCCGCAATACGGAAGCGCTCTGGCTGAACGCCAAGCTCGTCTCCTAAGCTGGGCGCATGTCGTCGTGTTTCGACCTAACAGGCGAAAGCGTCCGCTCTGAAGCGTGGGGAGTGATTTCTTTTCACGAAGCCCTCTAGGAGGTCCGAGGAGTCTGGAAAGCGGCTTTAACAGCGAAGACGTATCGCGGTGTCTGTTCATTAATATGGATAAGAGCTGGAGCCCACCTTTCTTCCAGGCAGCTATAGGGGAAGACACCGTGCGCATAGGTGCAAAAAGTGGTGCAATTTGAAGATAAAGCGAGGCCGCAAAGGACGTATGGCGCTTTAAAACAGAGCTCTTCCCTGAAGGTTCTTCTCCTCTGTAGAAAACCCTAAGAAGAGCGCGTCTCCTTGTTCATCCACGTTAAATATTTAAGATGACCAGCAAAGAAGCTTTTACAGCGCTCTCTGGCTAGGATGGAAGGCAAAACTATGCAATGAAACCGTGAATGCGTAGCAAAACAAAATAAAAATACAAAAGAAGGAAAGAAATAAAGAAAGAGAAAAAAAACACGAAACGCTAAATAATTTCACGCGCTCTCGAGTGAAAACTACAGCGAGACCATGTTTTTGGCTTGTATATTTATTGGTTATACGGGGTGTTTGTTTTAGCTGCACCAAATTTTTAAAAATTGCCTGTTGTACGGTTGCAGAGTTCTAATCCTTGATCTAAATTACTCGATCAGGCGGCGATGACTTCTACAAGAAATCAAAATACTTAATTAAATAATTACCATGTTACGTTAATTGACCTTTAATTATTAAAGTTACGGCCATTATTTCAATCTAAAAATTATAGCCGGTGAGTTGGCAAGGCGTATGCACTTGGAACGAATTCTCAGGACTGCACCAGCTTCGGGATATTAATTTTCAAAGTGTCAGACGAAATGCATTGGTGTTTCAGTTACTTTTGTGCTTCAATGAATAAAATAACATTTTCTTTTTAAGAAAAGTAACTGGAACGCTAATGCATTCCTACGACTGGATCCGTTACATCCATAGGTAGCGGTACAAGGTAGACAGAGATGTTTTCAAGGATGAGAAAAAAAATTAAAGAAATGTATACGAAAATTCTAGAATGAAAAGCATGTATAGCGTACCTGATTAACTCATGCAAGCTGGGTGACTATTTGTCACCGCCCAGTTTCAAAGGAGATGCCAATAAATCATCATCGTCATCATCATCGTCATCATCATCATTATCATCATAATCAATATGGCGCAGTGCGAGAGAGGAGCCCGGCTGTAGTGGTCCTGTACGTATACTCCCACAGGGAGCACACACAGGGAGTTGCGCATAACTTTTCCGGCGCCGCTCGCACCGATATTCGCCGAGAGCTATCACGTGGCGCAATATGACGTGAAATGTTCAACTGCGCCGCTGCGAAGCCAACTTTACGGGCGCCATGCTGACTCGTCGTTTCCGTCAGTGCCATCGACATTGCGATCGGCGGACTGTCGAGCGCGCGTCGCATTCATCGGCTCCGTGCTGTAGGTACGTTATTCGACGATATTAAACCAAGGACCTTGGTGAAGTGATACGAAACACATCATATCGACACTTGTATTCCAGAACCGCGTGGTGCGCAGTGAACTAAACTGCACAAACCGCACGGAAGGAGGCAAATCTCTCGATGCGGTGCCGCGCGGACGGGCAGACGCACGCCGGTGACTAGTGCGGCTATGGCGTACGAGCCGAGGCCAACCGGCTCCGAAAGGGACCAGGATACGCGAGATGCCGTTCGCCTTGTTTACAGAGATCAGTTTGCCTTGTTCACACTATAAAGCAACATTTATCTCGAGTAACACCCCTGTTAACGCTGAGATGCGCACGGGTGGCATGAAAAGTTGTTCACTAGTACGATCTTTGGCGTGTATGTGAAGCGCGACACAGAAGCGGGACAAAGAATAAATGACACGTCTGTGTCGCGCTGCGCATATGCGCCAAGAAAGTTAACCCACCAACTCGCCCGATTCGCGGCGTTGCTTGTGCGGCTGGTCTGACTATATATATGCGGCTCTAGAACAGTGTTCTCAAAACAGAGTAAATACTAGCGGATACTATTCGCCCGCTGCATCCTGGTTTTTCCCTCCTGTTTTCTTTCTAAATCTTTTTCTCGGCATTCTGATTTTTTATGTAACGTTGATTGATGTGCTAGTGTTCATTGTTTTGTAGTAAGAGAAAAACCTCGCGCACTCCCGCTTACGAGACAGCTGTGATAGCTTCAGCATTTATCGCCCGCAATATTTTGCACGTCCGATCGGTCTTAGTCGACGTGAGCAATGTAAAATTATGCCTGTATGTTTAATAAGCGCTGTGTTATAGCAAATTGACCCGAGTAGTATGAAAAGATAAAGAAAAATATGTCATACTACAGCCGCCTGCAATGTGTGAATAACTACTTTGCAAGTTTGACATCTTGACGTGATTAGTGCAATAAAAATAACCTGTCGTTACTCTTAATCGCTTGTTGCCTTTCCAATTGCTTTGAATTCTGCTCCCGAAGGCTACAAGAACCAACACTCGATCTTGCCCTTCTGCTAGCAGCCATTGGTCATCCATTCCCTTCATTCATTCAAATAATTTTATTCAGTGCCCCGCGATTTGGTGGGGTGGGCCTGGACCTCGCCTTGGTTTTGGCCAAGGGTTGTTGGCCCTTGGCGGCTTCCTCGGCTCGCCGGACGGCCCGGAGTTGGTGCTGCAGGTCCGAGCTGAGCAACGGAGACCCCCAGCGCGCGCGGAGGCTGTCGCTGTTTGAGGCTGCATCACCGTTATCCTGTATTACAGCCTTAGATTCCCATAGGATATGCTCCAGGGTGGCTCTAGAGTCGCAATGTCTGCACTTGTCCATCGTGTATAAATCTGGGTGTATTCGCTGCATAATAGCTGGAGTCAGATAGGATCTGGTTTGTAACTGCCGCCGTTCTGCGGGCTGTCTTTTGCTTAATTTTGGGTGCGGCGGTGGGAATGTACGCCTCTGCAATCTATGGTGTTGTGTAATTTCGTGAAAGCTGGTCATTAGACGGACCGAGCCTCGGTTAGCCCCGCCTCAACAACTACCGATGATTGGGAGTAGGAAGATCCATTCCCTTGTACGAAATAAATTTGATCTAGACACTCGTCCATCTTTAATATTTTTCCACTTGAAGATTTGCTGCTACGAAGCAGCTGGTAAGTCTGTGGCGTGAATGAATCGTAAACTGGGCTTTGCATAAAATGTGCACACGTGAACATTTGAAATGCGTTTAAATCTACGTGTCGGCACCGCATATATCAAAAACGTGTAGCTGCCGTGAACGACGATTAGTGGTAAATGACGCTCTGTTAACGGTCTCTGACATAACTGAAGGCACGATAGGCCTCTTGGCAACGATCATTAATCAGCTGGTTTTAGCAGCTAAAATGTTCTCACATAATTTTCCACCTTACGTTTGTGAAGTTTTCTTTAAACACCCTTTAAAACATTTCTTGCCTTCCGGCCTAGGTGAGAAAACTTCATATGCATGCCGAAAAACATTGCACCGCTTTTTCTTGCAAGGCACAGCGCGTTTGCACGCGAACTTTTGAGCTGTTCAAGCCACGCGCATAGTCAGGATTTTATTTCGGGGGATTGAGGGAGGCCCTGCCCCCTATGTATATGTACGTTCGTGTATGTTTGTGTATATGTGCGTATATATGTAGATACAAACAAAATTTCAGGGGGTTAGAACCCTGCCCCATTCCAGCTACGCCAATGGTTCGAGCATAGCCTGCATTAAAAAGTGCCACCTTACTCAGCGCTTACGAACAATTGGCATATGTTCGCATTATAATGCTCGAGCATTATAATGGTTCGAGACCATCCGATCACGACTTACATTAGCATCGACACGCTTAGGGCCCATGTTCGTCATGTTTCACGCATGCAATCAAGCTCTCTTGCCAGCCTGCCAGAACGACGACCGCAGGCGTCCTTCTCCAACGAGGTCAGCATCCATCGTGCCTGTCTACCATCGGGCTTCACGCCCTCAGCACGTTCAACCTCAGCTTTGTGGTGTTTAGAACAACCTCAAGTGCGTCTCACGGTTCCAGGAATAAGAAAGAAGACCGACCTGCCTACCTTGGTCCTGAAGCAAGCAGCTCTGGATTGTTTGAATACTTTCTATTTTGACCGAGTCCACATATATACGGATGGCTCTTCCACTCAGACCAGCTCCACCGGCGCAGTGGTTATTGGCCTCGAGCTCCACCACTGGAAAAGCTGGCGCTACCGTCGGCGTGACGTGCTAGGAGGGATCACGTGGACATAGCGGCCGCGTCGGCTGCTTCGGGCGCGCCGAAGCGAGCTGAAAACGAGTTTAAATTCCCTCGTACGCTGCGGTCCTCATTTAGTGGCGAAATTTTCCCGCTTCGAGTGTCTCCTTCACAACGCTTCAAAGCACTACAATAGGTAGTGGCTGCCTTTGAAGGCGCGCAACATGGTCGGCTACTGCTCGGTGCCGCAGGGCCGGACGCACGTAACGGAGGCCGGTGTCAGCCTTATTCACATATAGCCGCAGGACAAGACGCTGCGTGAAGCTTGGCTCGCGAAACATAAAACCGGCAAACAGTCATCGGCTACAACTCGGGTATGCAGCAAGCACAGACGCGAGGAAGATTTCTGCTACGGCGCCCGGTCTGCGATGTTCTGAAAACGCGCACTGAGACGCTCGCCCGAGTCCGCTGCCCGACTAATGTCATGACGGTTTGGTCTATGAACTTGTCGATGCTATAGATACTGGCAAGTTCAGTGGAGTGGAAAGGCAGCGGTTAGAAGCACATTTAAAAAAAGCATGGCATATGGTCATGTTTGTGTTATGAATTAATGCACTGGATTACAAAAAAGGAGCAGCGGGAAATTGCACGCTGAGAACACCGATAAACATACAGTGCGACGCAACTCGAGGAATAATATTGAAAGGTCAAAGAATTTAGAAGAAAGAAAGACTGAATCGTCGCGACGGCACATTACAGTCCCCGTAGGCGTCGAAGTCTCTACAATGAAATTATTTTTGAACAGCTCTGATAGCGCCCACGCAACAATGGTTGCTTGTATACTGTCAAATGCTCATATTCTGCGGCCTAATGACACGGTGAGAAAACGCGCGTGCGGAGAAATCGAAACAGTGCGCGGACAAGCATGCAGACGAGCAGTCGGTCGCTGCGAATCTGCGCGATCGCTGCATTGAGGCTTCGTTCTATTACGCTCCATTTAGTTATACAAACAATATAAGAACCTATTTCACATAGTTCGCTCTCGGCGTTTACCTACCTTTCACGCAAGAAGCCGGTTCGGGAGACTCCATATCGCGGCAACCGCGCGCAGTGGCGTTCACTGTACGTATTCGGTAAAGAGATAGCGTCTGTAAACGATTGTGTGCTTTCAGTTTGCCCAAGATTATTATTTAGACACTAAGAAACTTCTCTCGTTTCGAAAGTACTTACAAAAATGTCCGGGAGAGCTCGCGCGTGATGTTTTCAGTGACCGCTGACAGCAAACCTATGAGGAGCGTGCCACGTGATCCCTCATACTACGCCAGCGAGGCGCTTCCGATAGATGGCGACTCCGTAACTCCTCGCCGCCAATACCATCACGATCAATTAGCATCCGATACAAGCTTTCTCACATGACGACATCGACCGGATCGGAGCTTGTTGCCCTCCGAGGTGCCGTTGATTACATTAACAACCAACCCGCTAATCGGTGGGCAATATTCTGCGATTCGAAGGCGGCCTTGCAATGTCTTCTGTCATCTCTTCGTCGCGGGTCGTGTGAACAACTAGTGTCGGAGATACGAGAAATGCACCATCGTATGATAGCGAAAGGACACGACGTCGTGTTTCAGTGGCTGCCTGGCCATTGCGGTATCTCCGGCAACGACCTCGCTGACGAAGCTGCTAGGAAAGCACATGAAGGAGCAACCCTTGTTCCTGCACCTTTATCGCGGACCGACGCAGCCCAACACCTAAGCAAGGTAGCACGCCGCATGACATTAGAGAAGTGGCACACACCTGAATTCACCCAAGAACGATTGCATTCCCTCGACCCCTCTATGCAACTGCGGCTGTTACCAGGACTTCTGCGAAATGAGGAAACAATGCTGTGCCGCTTACGCTTGGGCATCGCATTCACCAATGCATATACTTTTTTGATAGGAATGACGGATAGCGCCGACTGTAATGCCTGCGGTGCCGAGGAAACCATAGAACACCTACTGTGCTACTGCCCATCTTTTCAAAACGAAAGACATGACCTCTGCACAGTTCTCAATCAACTAGATAGAACACCGTTCACCTTGAAGAAGATCTTGGGACCATGGCCTCGCATATCGCAGCTACAAAAGGCCACAAAAGCTCTGCTGCGATATTTGAAGGCTACTGGACTGAGTCAGCGTTTGTGATCCGGACTGAGTGACCGAACGATATCCCCAGTGGACTTTCTCTTCTTCTTTTATACTTTCCATTCCCTTTTCCCTTTCCCCAGTGTAGGGTAGCCAACCGGGCTCAGTCCTGGCTAACCTCCCTACCTTTCCTTTATCATTTGCTCTCTCTCTTGGCATATGTAGCTCGTGACCAGCAGGCAAAAAAAAAGCAAATAGAACACCGCGCGGCATTTGCCTCCTGCACGCGCGAGGAGTGACTTCACTGCATAGCTGCAACATACTGGAGGACCTATGCTCAACTCTGCTCCCTGGGGGAGCATATTGGGGGCGAGCTCGACCACTGGAGAAGCTGGCGCCACCGTCGGTGTGACGTGGCATGAGGGATCCCGTGGACACAGCGGGTGTTTCGGAAGGGCCGAAGCGAGCTGAAAACGAAAGTTTAAGTCCCAGCTGCGCTGCGGTTCTGATGAAGTGGTGAGGCTTTAGCACCTTAGGTGTCTGCCTGACAACATTTGAAAGTACTATAATAGGTAGTGGCTGCCATTGGAGGCGTGCAGCATGGTAGGCTACTGCTTGGTGCCGCAGTCACGGACGTAGGGGTGGTGGTGGTGGTGGTGGTGATGTTGAAGCAGACGGGGTTAGCCTGGCATACATAGCCCTGTGTCAGCCTCATTCACACGTAGCCACAGGACAAGAAGCGGCGTAAAGCTTGGCTAGGTGAAACTTATAACCGGCAGGCAGCCATCAGCTACAACTCGGGTATGCAACAAGCACATACGCGAGGAATATTTCTGCGACGGCGCCGGGACTGCGATGTTCCGTGAGTAGCAGAAAACGCGTACTGAGACGCTCGCCCCCGCGCACTACCCGGCTAATGTCATGACGCTTTGGTCTACGAACTTTTTGATGCTATATACTGGCAAGTTCACTGGAATGGAAAGGGAGCAGTAAGAATCCCATTTTAAAAAAGCAGGGCATATGGTCATGTTTGTGTTATGAATTAATGGACTGGATTACGAAAAAGGAACAGCGGGAAATCACAGGCTGAGAAGACAGATGAACACACAGTGCGACTCAACTTGAGCAATAATATTGAAACGAACAAGAATTCAGAATAAGAAACAAAAAGATTGAATTGTCGCGACGGCACATCAGAGTCGCCGTAGGCGTCGAAGTCTCTATAACGAAATAATTTTTGAACAACTGTGATAGTGTTCACGCAACAAAGTTTGCTTGTGTACTGTCAAATGCTCATATTCTGCGGCGTAAAGCTCACGGCACGGTGAGCTTTAGGCTGCAGCGAAAGCGAAACATTGTGTAGCGCCAACATACATAAAGACGCGCATTGAGTTGTTGCGAACTCGTGCGATCGCTGCAGTGAGGCTTCATTCTGTTACGCTCCATTTCGTTATAGACAGCCCACTAATAGAACCTATTTCACATATACTGCTCTCAGCGTTTGCCTACCTTTCACGCAAGAAGCTGGTTCGGGAGATTCCACCGCGGCAGCCGCAAGCAGTGACGTTCACTGTACGTATTCGGTAAAGCGATGGCGTCTGTAAACGATTCTATGCTTTCAGTTTGTCCAAGATTATTATTTCGACAGTAAAGAAGTTCCATCGTTTCGTGAGTGCTTACAGAAATGTGCAGGAAGGCTGCCGCGTGGTGTTTTTATTGAGCGCCGTAAGCAAAACCTACGAGAAGCGCTCCGCGTAATCCCTCATACTACGCAAGGGAAGCTCTTCCGACAGATGGCGACTCCGTAAGTCCCCGCCCCCAATACAGGGACACTACCCAGCTGCAGTACATCGCGCCACCTGCGACATCTCAGAGACCACGCAAATGACTGTGCGGACTTGGCGGCGGCGCCGCTAGATGGCGCAGCGTGTCCGAAGAGAAGCTTGAGAGACGAGTCCCCGCTGAAGTACACGCTTTACTCAAAACGCGATCCGGCGATAGCAATACGTTGTGTCGCTGCTTTGGTTCAATGCTAATCGCATTTCCGTCGACAGCCCTCAGGTCGTCCTGGCGGATTTTTCTTTAAAGTTTCACCTGTGTCTTTGTTTCTTGTTTTATGCTTAGAGTGAGTGAGTGAGTGAGTGAGTGAGTGAGTGAGTGAGCGAGTGAGTGAGTGAGTGAGTGAGTGAGTGAGTGAGTGAGTGAGTGAGTGAGTGAGTGAGTGAGTGAGTGAGTGAGTGAGTGAGTGAAGAAACTTTGTTGTGAACGCCTGCAGAACGGTTAGCCTTCCCCTGTTAGGGAGGCGTTACCATGACGCGGCCATGATGTCTTCGCGGCGTGTGGCGCCTCTACTTCGGCCGCGGCCGCACTATTCCCTTTGGTCGACCGCGCCTGCCCCTCTTTTGGGGTGGCAGCCTCCCTCCGGTTTCGCTCGGTCGTTGCCTTTCGAGGGCCGCCGAGATCTGCTGGACGGCCTGGGTTAAATGCTTAGAGTGCAAAATATTTGTACCTCTCATTCGTACGCCTAATTGCGCCGTGCACAAACTTTCGCTGCAGTTAACTTTTTAATGCTTCAGCAATATTAAGGAACTTCACGCCCATTTCGTGATCTATCTATCTATCTATCTATCTATCTATCTATCTATCTATCTATCTATCTATCTATCTATCTATCTATCTATCTATCTATCTATCTATCTATCTATCTATCTATCTATCTATCTATCTATCTATCTATCTATCTATCTATCTATCTATCTATCTATCTATCTATCTATCTATCTATCTATCTATCTATCTATCTATCTATCTATGTTCTTACGAAACCGTTTTCCCACCTAACTGGGGTCACTGACTAGTCCGTGGTCGAATGGTTAGCGCATCGAACTGCTCTGCTGAGGTAACAGGGTTCGAAACCAACCATTGAACCAACTTCCGCCACTGAGTATATGCCATACGTGCCGCTCTTCAAGAAACTTCTTCCCCGCCGACATGGGTCACTGTAGATGCGGGACGTATCGGCACCGCTGTTCGAAGAAACTCTTTGACGCCGATTTTGAACACTGCTTATGTGACACTCGGTCTCTGCTAGTCTTCAATGAACCTGTTTGATGCCAACTTGGGTATCTAGGTATGTGCCACTGGGAATGCGTCGCTTTAAAAATGGCGAAAAATACCCCTTAAATTTCTTCGATGCTGAGCGGAATCGAATCGACATCACAAGGGTTCCTCCAGGACAGCAAGCCGCCGAATTAGCAGGATGCGCCACAAATGCACTGGGTATGTGCTGCTTTTCAATGAATGCCTTTCACGCCAACGCTATAGCAAGCTGTGACGTGAGTGAGTGAGTGAGTGAGTGAGTGAGTGAGTGAGTGAGTGAGTGAGTGAGTGAGTGAGTGAGTGAGTGAGTGAGTGAGTGAGTGAGTGAGTGAGTGAGTGAGTGAGTGAGTGAGTGAGTGAGTGAGTGAGTGAGTGAGTGAGTGAGTGAGTGAAGAAATTTTTTTGCAGGTCCGGCGAGGACGCGAACTCGTCGCGCACCAGGCTAGTCCCATGTCGGGACCAGCAGTTCTAGCCCACCGGCCCGGTCGCGGGCACGCCGGAAGGCCAGCATTTGCTTTTCTAGAGCGGGACTACGCAGAAGCGAGTACCATTTCTCCTTGATGAACTTGGGGTATGTCGACCCGCACTCCCAGAGCACGTGAGCTAGAGTGGAGGTCTGCCCGCAGGACGGGCAGGTGTCGTCGCGATACACGTCAGGGTAAGCCTCGTGGAGAGCGGACAGACACGGATATGTGCTGGTCTGTAGAAGCCTAAGCGAAACGGCTTGCGCCCTATTTAACTTGGGGTGAGGGGGTGGAAAGACCCTTCTGGACATGTAGAAATATTTAATAATCTCGTTGTGAGCAGCGGGAGCGTCCCTGTGACCGTATAGAGGAGGGCAGTCAGTGCTCCTTATAGAGGAAGCGCGGTCGGTGAGGTCACGCGCAGCCTCGTGAGCAGACTCATTAAGTTTCGGGGGAGCGCCCTCGACCGACTCTACGTGGGCGGGAAACCAGTGAATTGAATGGTTTGTGAGAGCATATGGACTCAAGCCGCTAAGAAGAGGAACAGCTTCCTTAGGCGATGCAACCCTTTTGAAAAGCCTTAACTGCCATCTTGGAATAACTATAGATTTCGGACGCACGACCGTCTAGCAAGGCGAGGGCGATGGCGATTTGCTCGGCGAGTCCGGGGTCTGAAGTGCGAATCGAGGCGCCATTGGAAATCTTGCCGCTCGAGTCGACCACAACGACGGCAAAGGTCTTCCCGTCACTGTACTCCGCGGCGTCGACGAAGCTTGCTCTAATGTCGTGTTGCTTGATCTGTTTGAGGATGGCTGCTGCTCTGGCCTTGCGTCTGCCCTCGTTGTGGACGGGATGGACGTTTCGGGGCACAGGGGCCACTACGAACTTGTCTCGAATGTACCTAAAGATCGGGCTACTGACCATCGGGAATTCCGCAGGGTGGTAACGCAGCTCTTCGACGATGCGTTTACCTGCCGCTATGGTGGTCAGGCGACTGAGTTTCGCGCGTTCTTGGGCTTCGGCAATCTCCTCGGAGTTGTTATGTACCCCCAGCTTGAAGAAATCCTCGGTATGGATCCTGATGGGTAACCCAAGAGTCTTCTTGACTACTTTGCGGATGAGAACGTTGAGCTTGTCTCGCTGCGCTCTGACCCAGTTGTGCATAGAAATCGTGTACGTGAGGTGGCAGAGTACGAAGGCATTGATCAGCCTGAGAAGATTGTTTTCCTTCATGCCTCGATGCCGGTTTGCGAGTCTGCGAACGAGGCGGAAAGCGTTGTCCGTCTTTGCGATTATCTTGTGGAGAGCAGTTCCGTTCCTGCCGTTGAATTCGACAAACATGCCCAGGACCCGAATAACGTCGACCCAGGGTACCAACCCCTGTCGCAAATGCGAAGTCTGATGCTGCTTACGGAGACTGGCTTCCAATCTTTGGGTCTGCCTCCCTTTTCTTTTCTGTAAAGCAGAAGCTCCGACTTGGCGGGGGAGCATCGAAGTCCGGTGGGGCGGAGATACTCCCCGATCGCGTCGATCGCCTCCTGCATGGCTTCTTCGACTCTGCCCTCGCAGCCGCCGGAGCACCATATGGTGATGTCGTCGGCGTAGATGATGTGCTTGACGTCCTCGACGCGCGCCAACCTCTCGGAAAGACCAATCATACAGATGTTGAACAGTGTTGGGGAAATGACGGCGCCCTGAGGAGTGCCCCGCCCTCCGAGGGGCACATCTTCGGAGCGGAAGTCCCCAATGCGAAGCTTGGCCTTTCTGTCAGTTAGAAAAGAGCTGACGTAGCTGTGGAATTTGGAACCGAGACCCAGGTCTGAAATGGTATTGACGATGAAGGTGTGGAGCACGTTGTCGAAAGCTTTCTCGAGGTCGAGACCGAGCAGAGCCTTGACGTCTCTGGAACGGCAATCCCCAATCTGATGCTTGATTAGTTTCATGGCATCCTGCGTCGAGAGTCCGGCGCGGAAGCCGATCATGTTGTACGTGTAAACATCGTTGTCTTAGAGGTACCCGTTAAACCTGTTGAGGACGACGCGCTCCATGACCTTGCTGACGCAGGAGGTTAGAGAAATCGGCCTCAAGTTTTCGATGCTTGGGGCCTTGCCGGGCTTGGGAATGAGCACGGTGCAGGCCGTCTTCCATTCTGCGGGTACAATGCCACTCTTCCAGGACTCGTTTATCTTGTTGGTGAAGAAGACAATCGACGTGTCGTCGAGGTTTCTCAACATTTTGTTGGTGACTTCGTCCGGACCCGGCGCAGACTTGCGGTTGAGTGCGAAGATGGCCTGTCTGACCTCAGCAATGGAGAAGTCTTCGTCCAGCTCGGGGCGTGGAGGGCATCGGTAGTCCGGGAGTTGGGTCGATGGATCCCCGTCGCGACGGACAGGCAGGTACTTCTGTATGAGTTTTGCGACGAGTTCATCGACCGTGTGAGACCTGGTGGCTTCGTGAAGGGCCCGGGCCAACGTATGCCTTTGATTTGACTTCGAGCCGCTTTCGTCGAGAAGGTGCTTCAGCGTACCCCAGGATTTGCCGTTGCGCATCTGTCCGTCGATGGATTCGCAGAGGTCGTCCCACTGCTGCTGGCATACCGCCTTGCAGTGGTCATCGATGACCTTGTTGAGCTCCGAAATCTTCTTTCAGAGCCTGTGATTGAGCCTTTGACCCTTCCATGGGCGGAGCAGGGCGTTTTTGGCCATGAACGAACTGGGTATGTGCCGCTCTTGAATAAACCTTTCACCAACGTGGGTCACTGGGATCACTGAGTATGCGCCACTGAGTGTGTGGCAAGCAAGGGAAGAATTCTCGGCGTTTGCAGACACCGGCGCGCCACGCTTGTCGTCTCGGAGGTCACGCGCGGACTTCTCTGCGCTAGATGACGCAGCGCGCCCAGAAAGAACCGCAAGAGAGGAGTCCGGTTGCCGAATGATGCATTCCTCAGCGTTCGCACGCACCGGCGTGCCATGCATTTCGGAGGCCACACGCAGGCTTCGCAGTGGCGGTGCTAGATCGCAGCAAGTGCTCTTATGGTAGTGCGAAATAGGAATACCGATGCAGAACACGCCTCCTGCATAACTCGTTTCGACGGTAGCAATACGATGTGTCACTATATTGTCTTTGTACGTGTCGTCGCAATTTTCGTCTTTTAATTCTTTCAGTTTATTTCCCTACTTATAAAAGAAGTTAAGAAGTACAGATAGCATCAGTATTGAAAAGATTATAGCAATTTAGAATAAGTTTGTTTCTCGCGCAATACTTCTGGGCTACCATCTGGAAGCCACACAGCGACTAGCTCTTTCTAACAAGACATCATGTAGGGCAGTGTGGCACGTCAGGTTGAAGCAATTAGTGGTCCCTGTATACCAGCAGATATGAGCATAGAGGGTGGGCAAATAACAAATCTAAATCCATTCGCAGTCGTATGGGTAGAGTGAGGCCGGGAATATTTCGCGACTCGCTCACATATGACGCCGTACCGCCGAAGGGAACGATGCAATCGCACCGATTAGCAACATGAAAACCTTGCCGTGCGTTGTTGTAACCTGTGGTGTGACGATACACTTACCCTGCTGTGCTCGAGCAGGTACAGACACGTTGCATCGTACGAAAAGGTGTCGAAATTTATTTTCGCATCGTTATTAGCATGGTAGAAGGCATATTCAGGCGGCATAATTTACCATTCACGTTATTCTTGCATGCACACCTGACATGGGTGTCAGTTACCGAAACATATCTGTCATGCGCACAGGAAACAAACCTGAGCATTTTATTCTGAGCCCTTTTCAGGGGCCATGTCTATCGATTAAAGATTTCGAGGTTCTACGTGCCAAATTCACGATCTGATTATGAGTCACGCCATAGTGCTGCGGTCTCCTGATTAATTTGGCCACCTGGTGTTCTTTAACTTGCGCCCAGTGGACGGTACACGAGAGTTTTTTTGCACACCACCACCATCGAAATGCGGTCGGCGTAGCCTGGGTTGAGCCCGCGAGTTGAGCTTAGCAACACAGTGCAATAGCCAATGAGCTACCGCGGCGGGTATCTGTATCAATTATTGTTTGCGGATCGACACCGTCAGCCCATTTCAGTAAAGGACGCATTTGGAATTTACATGCCACTCATCCGATTTCGCTTCTGCAGGGCTTAAAACGACGTCAAAGCAATCACTCCTTTCGAGGAACTCACATACTGCTCGAGAGACAGGGTACTGGACCACGTTTTTGTTCATGTTCCTTGAATTTCAGACGGAAATTAGGAAGAGACGAAAAGAAGAGACAGTGATAAAATAATATCAATTGCCTTTTCTTTCTGTCCTAACGTTGTAACCGTTGGTATCTTCTCTTTACACAGTTATAGTGGTTTTAACACACGCAGACATAAAATGGCAAGAAATACGTACGGGATTACTGCCTTGGAGGAATATTCCATTCATTACCTACGCCTAAAGCATTTCGGTTGGGCACGTACGGTCAAACTCATTACATGGCGGCTCTGTTTCTCGTCAATCACTCGACACAGGGCAGGTGGCCTGATTAAGTAGCTGCGCCGGCAGCCCGCTTCCTCGTCACCTCACTCAGCTTCTAACAGTGGCGACGCCATATACTGCCTGTCGCTCGCGGCGTGCGCCGAACCGAGACGTCGTCTCGATTGAAAGTGGGCCTTCGTCGAGGCGGCTGAAACAGCGTGTACCGCCGCTGAGTCGCGCCACCACTCGATTCCCGAAGAGCCCGCCGCGCTACGCGGTGGAACCGAGCTATGATTGAGAGGGGCACCCGGACGGTCCCGGGTGAACCTGGGGAGCTTCTCGCTTCGGCGCTGTGGGGACGGAAGAGCATTCGCCAAGAGCGTCGTCCCGTATACTGCCGTAATCACGGAACAGGGATTCTCCATAATTGATCACACCGTCGCCGACCTGCAGTACTGACGTATTACATCACTGGCCTCCTTTTTCTTTTTTTTTCTTTCTTGCCTAATGCGAGGGCAGACAAAATCGTGCGCGCAGTTTGTCAAGAACTCTGCTTAACTTAGCACTTAATTTCGATGTTCTTTAGCCCTCCATAAACTTCAGTAGTCTTTACAAAAGTGAGTATGACCAGAATGGCTTGAAGACAGCGCAAGGGACCGCATTCTGGCAACGTTCTGATAGCTAAATAGCTGCAGTGCCTAGTGCACCATTGTTCGCATCGCTTATAAATGCAGCCCATCCTATATGTCACGCGGAAGACTTTTGACCGATAATGTTTGACAGACAAGAAAGAACATTTATTTTTGTGAATAGAGACACATTTTAAGAGGAACCAACAGCCTTGTTGTGTGTTTTTGTCTACTGATACGTTTATTGTCCCCCACTTTCAGACTTAGAAATACGGACCCTAGTAAGGCGATTAGCATTCTTGAGGAACTTCACCCAGTTTGCGGCATGTGTGTCTGTAGCTAATCTCTTTCACGCCAACTTGGGTCACTCGGTATGCGCCACTGGGTGTGTGACGCCCTTCAAACACGCACTGCGCCGACTGGAGCCCTGTCTTCGACATCGCCCTCCACCTGGACCGGTATTTTGTAGCGATGCCTTTTCCGATGCTATGCTTTTTCAGGCTTTTCGCGCTTGGCCAGTGGTCAGAGTGACGGTCTGCTCACATTATCAATGGGATCAGGCGGCCGTGTGTGGTGGATGATAAGAATAGCATAGAATAAGGCATAAGGCATCGCTACAAAATAGCGGCCCTGGACTCTACCGACCCGAGAGTACGGTTCTTTACCGACTGTGGTTTGGTGTCGCTTTTACAAAATACTTTGCTTTCCGCATCAAAAGGGAAGACAGTGCTGCGTGTGACCACATCGGCAATGAGGAAACTATCGAACACGTAATTTGCCATTGTCCCCGATACAGCGGGGAATTGCACCCGATACAGCTGGGGAACGATCCCACAACCTTCCCATGCGAAGGTTGTGGGATCGTTCCCCACCTGCGGCAAGTTATTTTTTCATCCACTTTGATTTACAATAATTTGTCGTTTTTTTTATTTGGTTTATTAAGCACAGGTAATTTCTTCTACGTTGTCCTTGGTGTCAATGTTTGTTGGCTTCTTCTGATATGGCTAGTAAAAATCGGGCCCCTCCGTTATCCCCCTTTCTTATCGTTCTATTAGAAAGACCCTAGTTCTCAAGGACGTGCCCAACCTCCTCTATTTATTTTTCCTGCCGTTGCTTTCTCTCTCCCCTATTATTTCCGTCTTTTATTTCCCCTTCCCCCAGTGCCGGGTAGAAAACTAGAATCTTCTCTGGTTAAGCTCTCTGCCTTTCCCACCCGTTTACCTCTTTCTCTCTCACACACACACACACACACACACACACACACACACACACACACACACACACACACACACACACAAAATCCTTTAAATTTATCCGATGATGGGCGGAATAGAACTCACGTCATATGGACGTCATATATTTCGACATTTTTGTCTGATTATATATTTAGACGTGCGCGCCCCGCGCAGACTTTCACATAGGGGAGCAAGAGAGAGGAGCTCGGCTCCTCTGAAAGTCATCCAGAACCCGACACACATCTCGAGACGGGTTCCGCCGGAACTTGCCAGAAAAGGGGACACGTGCGTGCGCGTTTGTTGAGCGTGCGTGTTTGAGCGCGTGCGTTCGCATGCGCGTGTGTGATTCTTTGCGTTCTATTTAAGCCCTCACATATCAAAATTTATGTCAGCATTCTCAAAACTGATAGCGTTCAAAACTTTTACTATGCCCGTTTCATTCAAGGGCACCTCCGAGATGAATCGGCTATCGCGAGCTTTTGCCCGAGTCATTGCGTATCAGCGAAGCGACAAAGCGACAAAACATAATGCATGTGTCAGCATAGCGCTGAACCACGCCCATCGTCTCTTGCATGGCGCGTAAACAAAACATGGATTTACATCGCCGACTAGTCGAAACGTTACTGAGGCGAAAGTTAGTGTTCTGTCACATTTCTGGATTTTGAATAAATCTGTGGAAGATGGGCAACGATAAACGACACGCTGCGACTTCAGTGTCACGCACCTGATCCGGCTATGTGGTTGGCTGCAAAGAGAGCTTTGAAAGGTGGTAGGCAAGAAATCCAATCATAGGAGTCGTGAACGTGATTGGGCTTTTCGAATTGAATTCTGGAGATTTACGTGCCAAAACCACGATTAGATTATGAGGCACGCCGTAGTGGGGTACTCCGGATTAATTCTGACCACCAGTGGATTTTTAACGTGCCCCAATGAACAGGACACGCGCATTTTTGCATTTCGCCCTCTACGAAATGTGGCTGCCGCGGCCGGGATTTGATCCGGCGACCTCGTGCTTAGCAGCGCAACACGATAGCCGCTTGTTAAGAATGGCGAGTTGCAAGGCAAAATTGCCACCCAATTACGACAAGGGGGGGCAAGACGCGCATTCCGCACTCTCCGTCGCTACAGCTAGAAGGCGTTCGCTGAAGCGGCCTTTGCGCTGAAAACCACCTCCTTCCACCAGCCCCATCGACATTGTGACGGAACGAGTTCGGTGTGTGAACAATGGTTCCAGAGTTCCCCAACGCGGAGCTGATTCGACACGCATGGACAAGCTGCCGCGGGAATGACGTATTTTGGTGCTTCTCACGCTTCGGCGTGACGCAGAACAACGAGCTACCCTCGATTGGCACCGATACTTCCCGGAACGGCACCCCTCCAACGCCGTCGTTTGGGCATCGGAATGTGTGTGCCTTTGTGTCTGTAAACTGATCTGCGGAGCAGCGGCGAGGTGGTGATGAGTAAACGAACAGTCTCCGCCTCGTTTGGCCGGCGGACCGAGTGTATAAAAACTGTTGTTGTGCGAATGCTGGACACACTTCTCTTGAGCAGTCATGTTAGACTGAGTCACTTCTCTCATGCAGTCATGTTGGACTGATACTCTTTTTCTCAAGCAGTCATGTTAGACTGATTTAATTTCTGTAAATAAACCCATTTTCCTCGTTCTCGATGAGAAACAGTTCTTCACTTCATCAACGATCTCAGCGTGAATAAGTTGGACGACGGCATGGGCCAGCTACCTTCGAATTCATGCCGTACTCCAATCTTGGCAAAGGACCACGGACGATGGGATTGAGCCCCCAATCCTGACACGCTATGCCACCACGGCGGGTGATGCTACTTATAGTTGGGTTGTCTAGAAATCACAGAATTTTTGAGAAACCTTGTACCATTCTTCATTATTTTTTATTTTCCTTCAATGTACCTTTTTTGTCCTAACTATTAGTCGCAGGCCTTTCCACATCTGCACATGGGTAGTATGCTACACAAGTGGCAATAGCGCACCATGGTATTCCTAGATATGCCCATCTCCGAAAGAAAACCCACCCCTGCTTTGTGGCACTATTAGCCATTTTTTTTAGAAACACCCAAAGATAGCCCACTTCTTTCAATTTCGTGTCAGTCATCGCGTTCTCCCCATCAGCAACACCAGAAAAGGCATGCACTAGGTCTTTCACTGACGCGACGTACACAATCTCTGAAGAGCGTGCGCCAGCATAAACAAAAGAAAGAGAAGCGCGACAGAGCTACGGAGACAACCCTAGTGACTGTAAGACGCACTACACAGAAAGTCACGAAACCAACAGCAAACGTTGTGTTCTACTCAAGTTGTTTTTCTACTCAAGTTGTTCTACTCAAGTTGCCCACAGCCAAGTGGTCTCCCTGCGCAGGGTAGCCAACCGGAACTACCTTTGGTTAACCCTCCTGCCTTTCTCTGCATTATTTTCTCTCTCTCTTTTTAAAAGCTAAAGGCGTGGCGCTATCGAATGAACGCAAGGTCAGAAAATTGATATTTTAGGCTAAACAAAGTGTCGCCCCACCTTCAAACAGAGTAGTGAAGAACGAGTAAACCTTCGGGCCAAATTTTAAGCTTCGTGCTTATGAGTGTAAGCACGAAGCACTCTGCTTACACTCATAAGCACTCTGCTTATGAGTGTAATATCTAGGGGCTGGGAAGGTTAAATCAGCACGCTCATACGAGTTACAGCGCTTTTCTTAAATACATTTACAATGTTAAAAATTACTTGTAATTTATTAAATACTTTTCATTTTATGTCATTCATAAAATACTTCTTTAATTCATTTTAGTTCTCGCGTCGACCCTCAGTGGGTATGCCCCGTTATGGAGTCTCACATAAAAACAACAACTTGTGTACAACGTAATATCTAGAGGCTGGGAAGGTTAAATCAGCACGCTCATACGAATTACAGGGCTCTTCTTAAATACACTTACGATATTAGTTTAATATTGCATTAATAGTTAACTGTTGTATTAATACGATAATACAATTGTAGTAATTAATGTTGCATTAACACTCGATTATTGTATTAATTACACGTAAATATTAATATCAGCAGTACGTTTTCATAACTTTTCAGAGAGGAAAGTTTAATGCGAGAAACGCGGAGGGGTCAGCGGGAGGAACTTATTAACACGTTAATGTAGCCTCGTGCATTATCACAATAGCAGGCCTAGGTGTAGCTCCTCACAAAGGAGCCATGTCTCAATTACGAAAGGTTGCGCCCAAGTTCCCAGAGGCCGCTCAAACGTGAAGCAAGCGCTGCGATTGAGATTTAAAAATGGAGCGTGTTTTGTAACTCGATTTTCCATTTGTATATTTATTACGGCATAATGCCATTACAAATAAACGTAGCAAATAGGATTTCTCCACCAGATAAAATTGTAGCTGTTCTCTGGAGCAACAGTAGCTTTGTCCATCTGTTGAGAAAATGATAAGTCGAGAGGAAACAACACAGTTTCCATGTAATAATTGTGCGATCTGCACGCCTCTGTATCTGTAAACAGCAAGCTTCGTAGGCGCTTTTGTTCGAGCCGACTGGATCCATAATACGCGGAAATAGCATCACCTGCTAGACGGCAAACAAGCGCGATTGTTTCGCCTCACAAGAGAGCGAAGAAGCCTCGTTTTCGAAAGCTTACGTCCCACTTTCGAGATGGCGCTTAAATGCGAAGCGTGTGCTCGGTACGCAGAGCAACTTCGGCCTCTTGCATGCCCACCCCAATTTAGCGAGCAGAGCTCTGCGAAGGCAAGAGCAGCACGAGAGAGCTCGAGAAAATGGATGTTCGAAAGGAAGCGAGCATGAGAAGAGACAAACACTGCGAGTCCCCAGCGAAGCGCTTCCCGGCGTCATTTATGGTTTCGGCCATCGTTGCTGACGTCCCTTGTCGGCACACTGTGCGCTGTGGACGTCGCAGCGAATATCCCCGGCCCACTGACGATGAGCACTATAGTCATACTTCCACTGCACCTTCTCACGGCATTCTTATTGCCCTTCTGCGGGGGGGGGGGGGGGGGGGGCAGGGGAACTTCTTTTTGTCCCTTTCTCCTTCATACGATTAGGTTAGCATTCCTTGCACGTTGTTAGCCACTGGAGATGCTTACCACTCGCCTTTATAGATATCTGCCTGCACCACGCTGAGCTCCGGACTGGGGGCGTGCGTAATGCATGTAGGTGCGTGCAAAAGCAAGCGAGGCTTGCGGCCACAAAGTAACGAGTGCACGAGGTGCCACTGTGCTTGTTGTGCTTCTACCCAAGAAGCTCAAATGTTCTGACAGCGCACCAGTACACTTGAGATAGCTTGGCCAATTAGTGTGCCTGCCACCGCAAGAGTGGCGGGTCTCCGTGTGTGTGTCCACTCTTCCTTCTGGTGCCTTTATGTACGTATCTGCAGCACTGCGTCATTAAATATTTCACTTTGGTGGAAGATCTTAGGAAGGAAATGTGTTTTTAACTTTCACTGTATTCTTTCTTTCATTGAATTGTTTAACGCTACGAGCTCAGCTATACTTCGAGGGGACAGCGTCTGTTCAATAGGCTTGCCATTGCATACATGCGGTCGGCAACGCATCCTAAGCTGTTCTGTTTGTGCAAATGAGGGGAGCGTTTGCTTGCTTCTAACCTTAGTATGAATTGTGCACTGTCTTGGTTAAAATGAGATGCAATTTTTGTAAACAGTGCCGAACTTGTCTTTTTATAATAAATTGGTCAATATCTCAGCGTTTACCACCTTTGGCGTCTTGCCTTTACTGCCAGCATAAACGAGGGCTTGCTAAGTGAGGCAGCATATGCGGTTATTTTCCTCCCCCTGCCTGTCCTTTTGAAAAATTAATATATTATAATAATAATAAAAGTTATCTAAACTTTACCTGACTATGGGCACGCTGAAATCACCAGGAACTAGCTTTGCTCCTTTTTTCCTGGCTTCTTCCAGGAACAGAGGTTTTTAATGAGCGAAAAAAAAAAACGTAGCGGCACTAGTCGATCAAATTGCTGATTTGTTAATTCGAATATTTTAAACAAATGACGGGGATAAGCTGAAGTGATGCCAGTTGGCCCCACCATAACTGTCCTTCTTCTAACTGTCACAGTAAGATTTTATATATCGCTGCCATGTATTCACCACTGAGGGAGCTCATCCAATCCAGTTAAATTTATGTGCGGTTTTAAAGTGATTCACTTCTGATCTCCATAAGGATTTCGCTGAATATACACACACTCACACAAAGTAAAATCCTCAAATGTCGAAAGCAACTAGCGCGAGAGTAGCTTGCAGAAGACCGCAGAAAGAATATGTGCCTTGGACCGCTCGGCCATCCTGACAGGACGACAATATTTGTAAACTATATATACTGTCAAAACGATCCGATATCACCTGGCGGCTTCATAGCTGATATATTAGCGAGCTGCATAATTAGCCTGGATACGACCGCATACCAAATCACCTTGGCAAATTGAGCGCAGAATACTTACGGAAACCTGAGGTAGCGCATACTAAATCAATAATGACGTTGGTGTCAACGCCCAGCATTACACTGTCGTGATGAAAAATTGCGCATTTTATCGCCTGCGTCTCGTCACACAGCCGGATAAAAAGGTATACGCGAGTGATTCGAAAGCTGGTAACTTAATTAGGGTTAAATTATCGATACAGTGTCGCAACGACCCGATTTTGTAGTTCCAGGTACGAAATCCAGCAATGAGCTGGAACAGACTGCTCAGTAGGCTCCAGCACGCAGCAGCCACTTTTGAATACACTGATACGTAGCAACTAGGTCGCTATGCTTACCAAAAAGCGCTGCCTCCTGCTCCAGCTTAATGTAGCTTGACAACTAAGAAGGCAACTGCTGGCAGTGACACTACACATTGTCGAGAGTGAAGTTTCAGCCCGAAAGGTCAGGCATGTTTCAGGCGCGGTGCACTCAGCGTCGTAGAGAATTCAAGCACGAATTCACGCGTCAATATCAGCCTCCTTCAAGAGACATTATTGACGCAACGCCAGCGAAAAGAGTCGATCGAGCGTCCACCGCTTCAAGGACACGCGCACCGTTTCTTGCGTCATCGTCGGGCAAAGCGCCCAGCGCTCATAACAAGTGTGTCGCGCTGTTTGCAGAGAACGTCGACTAAAGACGCGTATTAGCTGTCGGTTGTTTAAATTAGCGTTCGGCTCAGAAAACACAACAGCTCGCTAGAGGGAGCCGCTTCTTCTCACCTCGAGTTGCACTGCCGTAAATGCGGGTGCGAACCAGTTTCATCAAACGCCTCGGTTGTATTTAAGCATGGCGACCAACTAACATTCGAGATAGTGGTAGTTTTCCTAATCAACAGAAACGGCCACATGTGCGTTAGGCAACCGTCACTGGCTCAGCTCCAGAGTGAAGCAAACCCGCTTTAAAAAATTCGCGACCGAATTCACAAAGCTTTCCCTTCGTAAGTGTTCTTTGCCATTGGGTGGCCGCCTTCGTTTTAATGAAATGTTCAGCATCAGGATTGACTCAAATTTTCTCTTGCGAACAATTCTAGCGTGAGAAATTTTCGTGAATACTGGCCCCACTGTTGAATTCCCTCCCCCTGAATCCTTCGTATGCGCAATGCACGTGCTTGCGTTATGTTACTCTTCTGTTTTCATTTTGCCCTCCTGTGCGTAAGTGCGTGTGTTAATTCCGTGTGCGTAAATCCCCTGTGTGAAAAGAATCAACTGGCACCCTGCACAATGTTTTTTTGTCGTTGTTTGTTTTTGTAAAGTAGCTACGTTTTACGTGAAAGTTGCGATCGCTTTATGACACTTCTTGAACGTTGAATATTATTACAAAGATTAAGCTCTGTAAATATATGATAAACGATGTTCGTCCAAAGTGAACATGGCAAAGCAATCGCTCACCGACCTTTAGTGAGCGATTCCCTTGCAATTTCGCTAATAATAGGCCAATCTGGCGACCCTGGTAAGAACGTACGTCACAAAATTAAACGCCTTAGATTTCTTGTACAGCAACATTTATATTTTTAAATAAATAAAGAAACATCATACTGTTTTACTTTACTTAGTATACGCCATTTTGCCATAAAGGGTCTTGCAAAGATGATTGCATTGTCATTTTTGTTTGTTTATTTTGATTTAAATTATGTATTCATAGACAAACTTAGAGAAGGAGTCAACAACCCGCCGTGGTTGCTCAGTGGCTATGGTGTCGGGCTGCTGAGCACGGAGGTGGCGAGATTGAATTCCGGCTACGGCGGCCGCATTCCAATGGGGGCGAAATGCGAAACACCCGTGTACTTAGATTTAGGTGCACGTTAAAGAACCCCAGGCGGTCGAAATTTCCGGAGTCCTCCACTACGGCGTGCCTCATAATCAGAAAGGGGTTTTGGCACCTAAAACCCCATAATTTAAGGAGTCAATACATCAGTCATTACAGATCACGCAGCGTAATTATTTTGATCATCCCTAGTGTTTGCTTCCGGAAGCTGACTTACATGCGTCAGTTTTAGGAAAGAACGTCGTAAATTATGAAAAAACGATATTACATAATTACCGTAGCTGTTATAGGCTCGCAAAAAAATAAATGCAAGCGTACTTAGTAAAGTACTCTGGGATTTTGTGTAGCCAAAACGTCTTGCTTGTTGTCAAAGCTCATATAAGGGTTTACTTGCTTCTATTACGGCAGAACATTTTTCGTATTGGCTAAAAAACTAAAGGCATGGTTGCAGGTATAAATAGAAAATGAGGATCACATTAGTACCGGTATGATTCCTGTCGCTCCCTTTCTTCCCGTCGATAAAGATGACCTTTTATTCAGATAAAATAAAACAGCGAACAATATTACAGCAAACTTAGAGCAATAAAACATAACTTATATCTCTTATGGAGCTTTTTTGATAAAAAGAGGTCATTTATGCAGAAGTTTATTTACAAATTAGAAAGTCCGTCGGAGGAACAAAGAAACGACGAACGCCAAGACAGACAGAAAGGATAGATGCAAATGCAGGGAGGGTAAGCAGAGGTAGTTCCGGTTGGCTGCACTGCGCGGGGCCAAATGGTACGGGGACAAAAAGATGAATAGATGACAAGGAAAGAGAAAGAAAGATGGACACAAATAAAGTAACCACGTACACTATAGAGCGGTAGCAGGCGACGCTCTTACAGTCTATCATGAAGGCCCGTAGACCACACAAACCTGAGCGGTGCGAATAAAGCCTTCTACGTGGAGTTTCACTATGAGCACTGGCCAAGCAATTTCGGCACTGATAGTGGACGCTTATCCACTTCGTCCCTTCCAGTACACGCCACTTGCCTCTGAGCACTACAGCGCGGGCAGACACCTATAATACGTGTGAGTGTCGCATCACAGCTGCATGGGTCACACGTGGGGCTGCTGGCCATTTCAATGAGAAAGCCATAGGAGTAAGTAAATGCGGCAACGAGCCACATATGGCGCAACATGGTATGCTCGCGTAGCCAGGTAATCCAGGCGGTAAATGTAGCTGTATGTTCGGGGACAAAGAACCTAAACGATACATCGTGAAAATGTCCAAGATTCGCAAGGGCAATATTTGCATTCACGGGGCATCGAGCGCAGCCCAGCCACAGCGTTAGTTCGCGAAAGCGGAATCAAAACACATCGAGCACTGTCATGTGCAGATCGGATGTTTTCACCGGGGTAATCATTCCCACTAATATTACAGTGCCCCTGGAAGTCACTGAAAAATTATGTCATGTCCTTTGTCATGGCTGTGATGATAGGTCTGTCGAATTTCCGATACCAGTTGTTCATTGGGTTCGTCGTTCGATGTGTTTTGTGTGCAATTTAAACCTACCTTGAATTCGATGAAAACTGCACATTGTTGCGGTCGTTCCTGACTCATTAATCCCGTAAAGTAGATGAGGTGTATAAAGAGTGGGCAACACTCAGTCGGAATCAATGGAAGTTTCATCTTATGATAGCCCCTCCATCCTCCTCCCGTACACACACACACAGGCAACGAAGCGTTCATCGTCCAGTTCATCACAAGCGGTTATACAGGGCGTCCCAGCTAACTTTAGCCAGAGTGTAAAAATATGCAAATGCCACGTAGCTGGAGAGAACAAAAGTAATGTTGTTTGCCGTAGCTTGGAAATAATAATCATGATCATGATCATGATCATCATCATTCATCATCCTGTTTTATGTACACTGCAGGCCGAAGGCCTCTCCCTGCGATCTCCGATTACCCCTGTGCTTCGCCAACCAATTCCAACTAGTGCCCGCGAATTTCCTAATTTCCTCGCTCCACCCATTCTTCTGCCGTCCTCGACTGCGTTTCCCTTCTCTTCGTATCCATTCTGTAACCCTAATGGTCCAATGGTTATGTAAACGGCGCATTAAATGACCTGCCCTGCTCCATATTTTCTCTTGACGTCAACGCTTGGAGATACTCAAACTATTTTTGCATTTGCCTAATAAGATAATTATTCCTTATTATTCAGCTTCTCAAATAGTATAACTAGATGAAAAGTGCCAATTAGAAAATTGTGGAGCGACATGAAAAACTCCCGATAGAGCTTTCTGCTGCTCAATACGTGCTGCATAAAAGTGTTTTTCCGAGCATAAAAGAAGCTCGCAAATGCACGCAAAATTGCCGCGCGACTAGCCACTCGAGGTACTTTGCGCGTATTCGACAGTTTCTCATATCGCTCTACAATTTTCTCACTGACACTTTTCATCTAATTATAATATTTGAGAAGTTGATTAATTAAGAATAATGATCTAATTAGGAAGAATGCAAAATATAGTTTATCTCTAAGCGACGGCAAGCGTTACCTTTGTTCTGTCCAGCTACGTGGCATTTGCGTATTTGTAAATTCTGGCTAAAGTTGACAAAACTCTGACATCCATGACAAAACTGCATTTCAGGCTGCGCGAAATGCAAAAGACAGCTCATATAACAGAGAGATTCGAACAGCTGATGTGGCAGCCTGCACATACGAGAAATACTAGCCATTGAGCTATCGCCAAATTAAACTGACTTTAATGTTTCACTTATATAAATTTAAACGACGACGACGTTTTTCCTATGCCCCTTACTGAGGGACCGGAAACAGTAACCGAAGTTATATAACTGTGGCAAAGCTACGACGACCTGTGCAAGCACCATGCTTTGAACCAGGCGCATATTTACAAGTGACTATATGCAAGTGAGTATATATGTCGACTGTATATCCACGCTCTCCAGTCTAGCTCTCATCCCCGATCAGTGGCCGCTTCTTACTGAGATCAAAGCATTCGTGGGTGAGGAAGTTGCTCGTCAAAGTATATGTCTGCCGACTCGTCACAGGACCACTGCATCTCCGCCGTCTGTCTTCCTTTCCCCACCATCCCCGCGTCGTCACTCATGGTCGCCAACGCATCGTCGTCCTGCGCCCGCGGTACCGGAAAACTGAGTGCCGCAGTTCCCGAGGAAAGGCAGTATTTCTGCGGGAATTCCAATGTTCTCACATGCTACCTGCACACATTATTGAAACTGTTGTCGCTCACTCGTGCTACGCTCACGCTTGTGAAGAACTGTGCTGCCGTTTCTGTCATCCACAAGATCTAGGTACCTCCAGCTTGCATTAAAGATTGCATCTTTATCACCCTGTTCATTGTTGAGGTGCCATGTAATGTACATTTCGTAGAGCTTACAATGTGCACCTGGTACCATCAGCAGCAGCAAAGGCGCTCTCTACGCGAACATCTTAAGCCTTTCTATCGCTCATAGCCGCACACCAGTATACATATAGCGCTTACACGCTTCACATACTTGAACAGCTTCGTTTGAACGTCGCGCAGCCTTCTTTTAGGTGCGTTTCCTTCGTGGACGCTAGATTTCACGCAGCCTTTACGCGAACAGCCATGCCGTGTTTCTGCCACCATGAACCCAATCAATAGCAAAAAAGTCGACGATGGGTTTTTCCACGCCGTCATTCGACATTCGCACAGCGCCTGGGCGTCATCCGTTGTCTTTAGCAAAAGTAAACGCGGTTCTATACGCTTCTGTAGTGACTACAGCCGCCTCGTTAAGATCACATGTAAAGATGTCAACCCTCCTCCCCGATTGACCTCGCTCTGGACAGCTTCTAATGCACTGAGTTATTTTTATTAGACTTACGATCCAGTTAATGACATAAAATAATGAAGGAAAGTGATAGTCCAGAGACCGCATTTGTTGTTCTATTCGCCATCTCAGTAGTTCACCACAACACTGCACAGGCTGCGAAAGATTCCGATGCTTGGTTGCGTGGCGCACTACTCACAACAAACATTTTTTGTTGAGATACGTGCTTGCATTGAAATGCATAGTGATGCAGCAATAAGCTTTTACAAGCTACAGAGAGAATGTTTTGATCGATTTGGGTTCAATGCTCATTTATTTTGCCTGCACCATGAAAATAGTTCCGTGTTCTTCCATAATGCCAGAGAAATGCACCAGAAAGCCGTCCCCTACCTAACATGTCTACACATATGGCCTGATAAAATGACCAAAGCATGACTCTGGCAACAGAAAGTTAGCATTATTTATTTGCAACGTCTATATTGTAATATGGAGAAAAACAAGGCTTGGCAATGCATCCTATTGTGCAAATTGGCGTCAATCACAGTAGACCACCATAGGCAAGAGCAAACTAAGACGCGGATTAACACATTTCTATGGCGTTCACCCTCGCTATCGGCGAGCAACGTTCTTACCCTCCATCGTACTGTGGGAAACTACTGAGATGGAGTTAGATTGCTCGTAAGTACTCAGCGTAATGACCTCCGGACTTTGTACTCAGCGTAATGACCTCTTGACGATAATGGATAACAACATGCGCGTCTTCAAGTGAAACACTTCTCTTTGTTACTTCAACGACATCGTCGGCATCGTACCACGCACATTGCATCGTCTTCAACACGGGTTGACGAGCCTAATTGGCGGTGACTTGTAACTCAACATAAAGCAGTGTCATTTTGCGCCGCGCATAGCTGAGAAGGTCACATCGCGCTGAAGGATGGGATTCATCCTGGCCTAGAAAAAAGCTGTTCCCTTCAACGAGTTCGCTAAGCCAACGACTCTGAGGCCACTTTTAAGTTATGTCGGACTTCGCTCATATTTCCTCAGTCAGTCATGCTGCGTCTGTTAAGATTGCGCCAGTCAGATTGCCTCTAGCACAGGTTCTCGGTACCTCCTGCGAGCTGTCGTTGTGGCCTCATATGCGATGCTGCTTTTACTACCCTGCGCTCTCTCTTAAACTTCCTCCTATTTGTCATCACTGGGGCGCGCATTATACGAAGTGCTCCCCTGAGCATAAGCACACGAACCAAGGATTCTGTGATAAAGCCGATTGGCTTCTCCAGAATAAGAATAGAAAAGTTTGGAATAGCTTTACGTTATAGCGCCCTAGATGTGCAGTAGAGCAGGCCCGTTGCATATCCAGCTACTTCACGGACCACAAACCCTGGCGCACATGGCCGTACTCGGTCTGACTTGGAGACCGACTGCGGAATGGGCCAAAGATAGATTCTGCTCGACGGACGACGTGAAAGAAACGGGTGGAAAATAGGTGGATGACGAGTCGATGAATGCAGGAAAAGGAAGGTCCTGGTTGGCGGAAATAGAAGTGGAGGAGGCGTGCGAGTCACCAGGTGGGATGAATAGTGGGTCAGTGTAAGAAGATGAAGAAGAGGTGTTGACAGACGGAGAAAGATCGGGACCGGGAGAAGAGGAAGAAGTGTAGGTGGAGGTGTGCGGGCCGGAAGACGAAGAAGACGAAGAAGAAACAACAACAGCAGCGGATCATAATGAATTAGATGTGAACGAAAGTAGTCATTTAGCAACGTACGTAATGGTGCTGTCTTGAAGTGGGCTAAAAATGAGAGGAATAACTAGAGAAACAATAAGATCAAAAATTAGACAAACAACAAGAGTGTAATTACATAAACAATGACGGCAGAAATGAAAGAAAGCACGCTCACGCGAAATACGGGTTCGCTTCGTGGAATGATGGTCCATTTTTTTTATTTCACCTTTATTTTGCCCTTTATTGCTTTCAGTCTTGTGATAACATCGATAGCCTTATACTTGATGTCTCAGGGGGCGAGTCTGCGACGTTGCAAGACGGGCTCATGAATCTCGTCAGCTATGGCGCACCTTAACGTCTTGTGCCCAGAAAAACCATAACGACGCTCTTGACGGCGACTACCCACGCCTGCATGCCCTAACGACTCCCTTGTGTGCTCTTGACACCTGTTCTGGACTGCTTTCAAGGTATGGCGGCCATAATCGAACGCTGAAGCCCACATCTTCCGTAGACTGTATGACTGAGCCGTTGACATCTGCATCGCAGCAGACCCCCCCCCCCCCCCCCCCAACTCCCGCCCCCATGGATTTGACGCTGTCCGTGAATGGTTGTCATTTACCCAACTGTAGCACGAAGCTGCGAAAACTCATGCGGAATGTGCATGAAGGAAGCTTTGCAGTCGAAATTTTAAAAAATTCGTCCTGGTCCGGCGACTGAACCCGGGACCAACGCTTTTAGAGTACGGTCGCTCTACCGTCTGAGCTAACCAGGGCATACGCAGAGCAAGGCCGAATTGGTCAACAACTCGAAGCACAAGGACACTGAATATGGCGAATCAGTTCTGCGAAAGCTCGCAAGGTGGAGGGGGGTTCATGAAAGGGAAAATTGTCATCATCCTACTGGATTGTACATGCAACTGCAGAGAGCCTCGGTGCAGGGAGTGTAGCTAGCCTCGCTGCATCACTGCTATACGACATTTATTTGCTCCTACCGCGGCTACTGCAAAACCCATCTTTGGAATATTTTATGGTAGAAAGCTTCCTGCACGTCCCTTAACAACTACCCAGTGTATAACCGAAATTTCCGACGGTGCCTAATCTTTCAGACTCCTTTGCCCCGTCCCCATTGCAGAGTAGCCAACCGTGCTCAGCCTCGTTAACTTCCCTGCCTTTCCCTTACACTCCTCTCTCCTTCTCCCATGGAGCCTGGTTAGGGGCCTTTAAAGCCCCCCCCCCCCCCCTCAAAAAAGAAAGAAAAATACGGTTAAGGGAGCGAATGCTGACAAGGCGAAGTGGCAAAACTAATCAAAAAGTTCGTATGTAAGGTTGAGAGTCGGACGATCGAAGAACTCGAAGAAGATTCGAGCATAGCTTGCAACGAAGGGCTTAATCCGGCGATTTTCAAAGTGCTGCCTCCTGGGGCAATATCTTTAATTGAGCTTGTTGGTCACATATATCGAAAACGGTTTACGGTGCTAGAGACCTAACATTTAACAGATAATAAATGTTAAGAATGGATTGGGCAATTTAATGGCAACGCACTGCAAAAAAGGTGGCTTTTTCCAGTTTTTTTTTGTATGCCTGAGTTCATCGTGAGAGTACTAAAGAAAACTAGACACAACGGAGACCGACGAAGATAGATAGATAGATAGATAGATAGATAGATAGATAGATAGATAGATAGATAGATAGATAGATAGATAGATAGATAGATAGATAGATAGATAGATAGATAGATAGATAGATAGATAGATAGATAGATAGATAGATAGATAGATAGATAGATAGATAGATAGATAGATAGATAGATAGATAGATAGATAGATAGATAGATAGATAGATAGATAGATAGATAGATAAAGGAATGATAGGGAGCTTAACCGGAGATTATCTCCGGTTAGTTACCCTGTATCGGGAGGGGCAAATGGATGCGATAGGTGAGAGATAAAAATAATTTAAAAAACGGTAAACACACACACACACACAAACGATGCAGAACTGTTTCTGTGGGCCCTGTCACGCAGTCTGCGAAGGCATTCCTAGTGTTTGGCAGTGTCACCGTCCAATCCTACGTCACACAGTGTGTAGTCACAATTTGTCACAAAGTCCCGTGTCTTTTAAGTAACGCAGCAGCGCCTTCATAGCGGATTGCGCTCGTGTTCACGTAAGCCAATTCCCAAGGATGTTGTTTTCCGTTAGTGGGTGCTTGTCCAATCTGTCTCGGGTGGCTGAGAGGGCTGCTCTTTGCGAGTTGAAACGAGGGCACTCACAAAGAAGGTGTGCGATCGTTTCGTTGCATCCACAGAAGTCTCAAAGTGGGCTGTTGGTTATTCCGATAAGAAAGGATACGAATTTGAATATGCTACTCCAAGCCCTAGACGGGCTAGAAGGGTGCAGTTACGTCGTGGAAGGTCGGGCGGAATACGGAGCAGTAAATTAAGGTCCAGGGTATCAAAGCGTGCACTTGTGAATTCGGCTGAATTCCATTGAGCTAATGTTAAAGCACGCGCAAGTGCGGAAAGCTTCTTTCACTGCGTCGGCTCCTAAAAGAGGATCGGCAGCGCATTTGACGCCGTCATGGGCAGATCGGGCAGCTGTATCCACTCGTACATTGCCATGTATGCCACAGTGACCAGGCAACCACTGATATATCGTGTTCTTCGTCAACTATGCGATGGTGGACTTCGCTGATCTCTGCGACGAGCTGCTCATGTGATCTGTGGCGCATTGCTGAGAGTACACTCTGTAAGGCTGCCTTGGAATCACAGAAGATTGACCACGCATGGGGTGGTGCTTCCTGAGTGAAATGAAGAGCCGCACGCAGGGCTACCAGTTCAGCAGCTGTCGTTAATGACACATGTGGCGTTTTTAGCTGTATTTTGACGGATCTTGCCGGTATCATCACAGTGGCAGCTGAACTTGTAGGTGACTGAGCCATCGATGTAGACATGTACGCGGCCACTTTGCACGTTATGTAAAAGTCCTAATGTGGCCTGCTTCAGCGCAAACGACGGCATGTTAGCTTTCTTCGTGATTCCTGGGATATTGAGGCGTATTTCAAGTTTGTGCAAGCACCATAAGGGTGAGGATGGTCTTGCTGCAGGCATGTAGTTCGATGACAACGAGTACGATTAGCAACAATTATACGACTGAAAGTTGTGTGTGGCCTTTCTGCAGGTAAAACACCAGGATGGGGAGAAGGTAGTCGGGCAACGTGCCGAATATGCGCCCTGAGAGCGTCTATGGCTAAGTACGTTGATTTTGGGTGATCTCGAGCTCTAACAATCATTGCCGCTGTAGACGTACATTCGGAAGACCGAGACACGTCTTTTGGGCTTGAGCTTGCAGTCCCTGGAGTACACGCAGGTTTGTTTTGCAACTGTTACCAAGCACAGGGAGGCTGTATCTTGCGAAACCGAGGAACAAGGCGTTATAAAGCTGCAGCATTGACCGCACCAATGAGACCCAAGACTTTCCACCGAGAAATTTGATGAGATATATTATTGTCACCAACCTCCTATTTAGATATGAAACGTGCGGGCTCCATGATAGGTCGCGGTCTTTAATTGCCCTGTATAAAAAGCGGTGTTTCCATGCGTTTGCAATTCCTTGCCCACTGGCGCTTACAGAGTAAGGTTTCATTGCCTTCCGAGTGAATGTAACAAGGCAGCATTTCTCTGAAGACAGCTCTAAGTTCTGTTTTCTCAAGTACACTGATGTTAACGTAGCTGCCTTTTGTAGCATTGCTCGTACCCACAGTCGCGTTACAGTAGGCGCCCAGATGCAGATGTCGTCAGCATAGATTGATAATTGAACTGTGTTGGGCAAGCATCTGACTAGGGTAACGAGCACTAGGTTGAATAGCGTCGGGCTCAACACTCCGCCTTGCGGTACTCCACGGAACGTTTGGTGTTGAGTCGTGGCGCCATCCTCGGTCATCACGAAGAAATGCCTGTCGGTCAAATAACTTGTTACGTTTCGCCTACGACGCGCGGTATAGCCGGCGCGGATGCAACGGACGCCGGGGCTTCATTCAAAGCGGCGGACATTTTGGCCCGTTGAGCGCTGCCTCAACGCCTCCCCGCCAAGTGCGTCCAAGCATGTTTCGATGCCACGTGTATTCGTGTGTGTGTGTGTGTGTGTGTGTGCATGTTGGTGCCCACGCTCGTCAAAGCGCGGCAGCCGGGGAGAGGAGCTCCCCAAGTGTGAAGCGAGCAGGTCTGACCAGCGCCGGCCCGGCGGATGCGTCACTACACTCGTCTCAACATGTCTCTCAGCTCGTCCGTGCCCCGCCGTCACGTGGCCTCGTCACGAGGCCTTCCTTCTTGCCCTCGACTCCGAGAGTATAAAAGCAGCTGCCCCCGGACGCCAAGAGAGAGGCTCCGATTTCTTCTGTTGAGTAACGTGCTCTCCCGTCTCTCCACTTCGGTCGACCTGACGGGCCGCTCTTTGTAATGCTAGAATAAACAAGTTGTTCTGTTACCAGTCGACTCATGCTTTGCCAGGACCTTCGGATGCTTCCATTTGTGCCCCAGGCCGCCAGGTCAACGCTACCCTTGGGGCTTGCGACCCATTTGCAACAACTCGTGCCAGCGGTGCGATTGCAACAACGGGCGTCAGCGCCCAGATTACAATAAACTGCACAGCCACTGAAAAGTGCCGCCACCGATTCCTGCATCAATCAGGGCCTTTATAATGGCATGATCTGCTACATTATCATAAGTGCCTTTTATGTCAAGGAATAATGCCGCAGTGAGTCGTCTCAGACGTTTTTGATGTTGGACAAGCATGACCAAATCGATGACTTTATCTATGGATGAGCGCCCACGCCGGAAGCCAGCCATAGCATCTAGGTACACGTTGTAATTTTTCAGATACCATTCCAGGCGCGTCAAAATCATTCTTTCCATTATTTTCCCAATGCAACTGAACAGAGCGATGGGGAATGATGAGAAATATAACCGTGATTTACCAGGTTTGAGAAGTGGAACCAAGCGGCTGCATTTCCATTCACGTGGAGCCAAACCATTGCGCCAAGACTCGTTGTGATGGTTTGGCAGCATGAGTCGTGCTTTCTGCCCAAGATTTCCGAGGTAACGCCATTCGGCCCAGATGACGAAAAGCGCCTAAAAGTCCGAGGC
Source organism: Dermacentor albipictus (assembly GCF_038994185.2). NCBI lineage: Eukaryota > Metazoa > Arthropoda > Arachnida > Ixodida > Ixodidae > Dermacentor > Dermacentor albipictus. The sequence continues at coordinate 95,007,114 of NC_091821.1, forward strand.
ACAGGGTGGCACATGGTGTAAGTGCGCGTTGGGGCTGCACAGCAACGTCAATTTCTCTTCGACCTTGGTGCACAGCGAGAGATTTGAAAGGCGAAGTCTTTCCATACGTGAAGTCCACGCTTGGTTCTCCATATCTGAGATAAGCGCTGACGTGGATCCAACGACACCACATAAAATCCCCAAAAACATAAAACGTAAAAGTGAAAAGTGCGTCATCATGACATCTTTGTCTTTTCAAGAAAAATAATTGGTGTTCTTAGGCGGCTCTCTCAGTTCGATATGATAACGTGCGCCAGTCCTCAGTTTCTTATGCTTTTCTGTGTCATGACGGTTACGCGCTCACCAGGCAAGCAGAATGCGCATGTACCGGGCGTCTCAACTATCATGCACCAAGATTTAAAAACATGCAAATGCCGCGTAGCTGGACAGTGCAAGGTAATGTTGTTTGCCGTTCCTTGGAGATATTCAGATTTTTTTTTGCATTCCGCCTAATCGTATAATTAGTATTTATTATTTAATCAACTTCTCAAATATTATAATAAGATGAAATTTGTCAGTGAGAATATTGTAGAGCAACATGAAAAACTCCCGATACAGCTTTCGGCCGCTACATACGTGCTACATAAAAGTGTTTTTCCGAGCGTGAAAGTAGCCCGCAAATGCACGGAAAATTTCCGGGCGACTGGCCGCTCGAGGCACTATGCGTGTGTTCGCGGGCCTCTTTCACGCTCGGTAAAGTACTTTTATGTCGCACGTATTAAGCAACAAAAAGCTGTATCGGCAGTTTTTCATGTCGCTCTGCAATTTTCTCGCTGACTCTTCTAATCTAATTATAATATTTGAGGTGATTAATTAATGAAGGCTAATTATTAGATTAGGTGGAATGCAAAAAAAATCTGAATATCTTCAAGCGACGACAAAGAACAACACCTTGGTTGTGCCCAGCTACGCGGCATTTGCATATTTTTAAATCTTGGTGCATGATAGTCGACACGCCCGGTATAAATCTAGTGTCCCAGCTAACGTTAACCAAGCTGTTCTTAGAGAAAAAAAAATATTTAGAAAAACATGGCGCAAGAAGCAATTTTATTACCTACGGTGTCTGACGACTGAAGACCGTAGGTCATAAAATTGTATCATGTACTGTTTTTTTTTCCCTTCAACAGCTTGGATAACATTAGCTGGGACGCATAGATGCATGTGTATTACATTCGAATAAAGATCGATTGGTAGTGGACACCCGTTTGGCACGTGTTTCATCTACAGCGCCGCTCTGTGTTTTCGATCTCCTGGGGCCTCTTCGTCAGGGTGTCGGTTGGAGGCACGGATGCCGGTGAAGCGCAGGGGGGCAAAAAATTCAGATTCCTATAACGAGCGCTGCTCTGCATCGAGACGAAGCTCTCCCTTGCTTTTTCTTTTTTTTTTTTCGACAAACGGCAGAACGAGTCGCGGGCTAAAGTCGATCTTATTTATGAGTGCGCGCACCGCACTTTGAACGCGAAAAACTGCGTTTATATATTTTGCAGCAATGCTACTTCTTGCGAGTCCGCTTTGCGATTTTCCGGCTCTTACTTGTAAGCCTATAGAACTCTGGAGAGTACTTATGCATAAATATTTCTGCAGTGTTTCTCTTTTACAACAGGTATAGGGTTGGCCAGTGCACAGTTAAATTCAGTACTGCTCCTTCGTGTAGTCAAGTGTGATTACCTCCTCAAAGCTTCGTCCTGTGGGTCATACGCATAGAGAATAAATGTGCTGCAGTGCTTTGCTCGCCCTTCGTCGTCGGTGCGTCTTTCGCGTTACAGGCAAGTTTACCGATTACCGAACTAAAGCTCGTTATTTGACGCTGTGCGTTTATTTTTTTCGCGTATCTTTGAGGTTGCGTCATTTAAAAATTATTGCTAGGGAGAAATGAAGCTCCTGTGCCGTAGTGCCTTCCAATTCTGATTATTCTGATTTGCAAATTTTGTTATATATATATATATATATATATATATATATATATATATATATATATATATAGTATTGTTCTCTTTATCACCCACGTAGCCATTATTAAACGAGGCCCCGGAAAGAGGCAGTGGCCACGTTATGTTGAGTCATTCACTTTGCTAATCGAAACTATAAAATGAATGATAGTACTCTCTGGCCCCTCCATTGAGCAGATGTTTACCCATGCAAGTTCACCGTAGTGGCAGGTCTCATGGAGACTGTCCTGTTTTCAATCGCGGTTCCCGTCCGATTGAAAAATTATTTCAGCGGCCACTTCGGTTATGTCCCCGCGCAATTTCTTTCGCTATTTTGGGGCATAGAGCAGCTGGAAAACCAGGGGAAAAAATGAGAACACCCTGCTCATAAAGGCCCCTTCTGTGGCTGCTTATGATTGTTTATCTCTCCTGAACAGACTTGAAATAATTGCACACCACCATAGCGCATGGTATGCCTTTTTGTGGGGAAGCGCTCCAAGTTAACGGAATTGTGACAGCCGTGAGCGCTAATAATAACTAATTTTGCAAAAGAAATTTTTTTTTCTAAGCAACCATTGTTATGTGTGATAATGAGAAAGCGAGAAATGTTTAACAGCACTATTCAATTCAGTTTATGTTTAAACGCTGGAATTCACTTCATCCACCTTTAGAATTCTGGTGCTGAGCACGATATCGCGTGTTGCGTTCCTGGCGGCCGCATTCGGAGGGAAGCGGAATGCAAACGCGCTCGTGCACCTGATTTTCAGGGCACATTAGAGAACCTCCGGCGGTAACTATTATCCGGAGCCCTCCACATCAACGCCTGTCATAGCCTCTGTGCTGCTTTGGGACGTGACACTCGATCAGTCATCATCAAATCCACTTCAGTCCCTAAAGGCGATAGATAAAAGCGACCATGTACACAGCTACCTCGATAGGCGTGAGGGGCTGCCGAAGCGGCGCTGTGAAAACGCCTGCGAACAGAGCCTCCATGCCGCTCTGATTCGTTTCGGGCAGTACAAAACGCGAAGCACTGCTGCGCCTGTTTATTTTATTCAATGTTTCTTTTTCTCTCTCTCTCTCTCTGCTGAATGCAAGGCGCCGCGGCAGATCTGCTGATCGGACCTGCGCTGAGGCGGCCATTTAGGAAAATTTCGTGCGTGGGACGTTTTGTATAGAATATACGCCTTGCGTCGACAAGGAAGCAACGGCCTGTGCGGAATGCACGCATTGCGCACGAGAAATGGCAGATGCAGTCTCGCTGCGCTGCCGCTTTCGAGTATGTGTACTGCTCAAGACACAGGCTGTCAAGCTGCAACGAAAGACTGTTTTAATGTGCGTCTATTCACTCAACGCGCATGAGCTCAGAACCGCGGCCCCTGAACAATGAAGCTATTAACTAATCAAACTAATATAAGAATTAATAAGCTGCTGGCGTTAGGACAGTGACTGAGCTCGACCAGTTCTGATACGCGTTGACGCTGAGACTGCTGGCCGCATGCCCATGCTTATGCCGAAAATGCCGCGACTTATAGTCGGATACAACTTTAGAAAAAAGGGGAGGCCCCGCCCAGATGACCGAAGCGGCGAAGTCACCGGCCGTCCGGCGCATGACGTCGGTCCAGAATGCGCGCCCATTGGTGCACCCGCCTCGGAGGAGTAAACGCCCCCTTTTTTCTAAAGTTGTATCCGACTATAGTTGTCATAATATGTGGTATGCGGGAGTGCGAAACATAAACATACGAAGACAGTGCGCCGTGCGGGGGCGAAGAGGACAGCGAATCTTGGCAAATACCCGCAAGAGAGTCATCATCATCATCGACACCAATTTGGGAGTGGCGGCAGTGGCGCCTCAAAAATCGTGGCGCGAGGGGGTGTGGCCCGTGGCCCATGGCGTGAGCAGTGCGCGAGGTTCGGCGTTAGACGGAAAACAGCTTCCTCGCTGGGCGTCTCGCCCATACGAGCTATCGCCGCCCGCGCCAATACGCCACACCCGAGTCAACGCTGTCGCTCGCTGGGAGGTTACCTCGCCCCGCTCTTCCTCTGGGCTCCGGTCCAAGAGGGCTGGCGGTCCTGAACCGGGGCGATCGAGCATTCGGGTGAGCGGCCGCAGGGCTAACCCGCCAGCTGTGGACGCGACCCGGTGACTGCGGCCGGCTACCTGAGCCCCGCGAGGCGGCCCGATTCGGCCGTCCGACCCGGCCGTCCGTCCCGGCCGTCCGACCCAGCTGTCCGACACGGCCGTCCTACACGGCTGTCCGACCCACCGGCCGACACTGCTGTCCGACCGCGCTGGCCAACATCGCTTCCACGAGGTCTCAGACACGGCGACACACCCCTCCGCCGGAACTGTAGGCCAATCATAATCCACCGATCCATAGATATAGTGCATGACGTCTATGAGGCAGTTTGGGAAACTGTCACGTGTGTGTGCCGTTATCTGTGTTGCGTACGTCAATACAAGTCTGATGTGTGTTTGTGCTTTCGCGTGATGCTTCTCCCTTTTTCTGGAGTGATCCGGCCCCAATAAAATCACATTAGTGTCGTTGGCCTTAGCACTCACGCGCAGTAGTTTTGCTTGGAGAAGAACAGCGATGCAGCAGCAAGAGTCTCGTTTGTTGTCCTTAATTTGTTTTCACTGAGACATATTTTTTCAACGGATGTTCAAAGGCCACTTTTTATGTATAGTCCCCTAACTTTATGCTGTGTAACTGACTGTCTGTACCACGTCAGAGTATTGATCTTTTTATTACCATAACAATTAATCATATAGATGCTCCAGGCGCCATTTTGCCGTCGCCGTCGCCATGATGTTCCGTATAAAGTTCAAGGGCGATAACACCGTTACCGCGCGTCCTATGCTGTATGTGCGAGTGAAAGCACGCGAGGTAAGTCGACGATCGCGGATCAATCTGGCGCGCGCGAAGGAAGAAAGCGGAGAGCAAACGTGCCGTCTTCCGTCGCACGAAAGGCCGCGGGTGGATGGGAAGGACGAGGGGGGGGGGGGGGCGGCAGCGTTGTGCTCCAGCTACAACTGCGTATTTCGCGACTGGTCTCAAAGGAGAGTAACGATCGCGGCCCAACCTCGCGCGCGGTCGAGAGAAAAGCGCGAGGTGGCGCGGGAGGCAAGGGGAAGGGGCGGCTTTGACTCCGCAAACAAGTGCGTACTTCGCACGACCAGGTGGGGCCGCGCGCACCGTATCTTGAAAGGATTCTGCAGAGGGCTCATACCTTTGTGCACGCTGTTTTCTCGCCGCTTTTGCGTTGAAGCGACAGAACGTACGAAGGTCATTTCCCTCGCTGCTGCTGCCGCGATTGCTCACACCAACGTTTCGACAGCGAGTGTCCGCGCTCATCGAGTGTGATGTGCTCATGTTTGCTAGTGTGCGCTGACATCATGCTTGCTAATTCCATTAGTAAGCGAATGCGTTCAAGTTTAAACGGCTGACAAAACTACTATCCTTACTTCGTATAGCTATCTACTAATTTGCTATCGCAATCGATGATTCGCCTTACGGGCGAAACTGCGACTTTTATTTTTCTTTTGTCCTCTCAGTATGTGTTCTGAAACAGTTTCAATCACACTATCAACTGTCACTTAATTACACAGAACCTGAACACACAAACAAAGCGAGCGAGACTTCTGTACAGCCCGGTGACAGCGTCACTCAATGCGGAGTGCTGCGACATAATTGTACCAACCAACCAATTTCGTCACTCGCCACCAAGTCGCAGAGCACGGTGCGTTCAAAACTCCAGCGTGTCAGGCCCATGACCCTCATGACAATGGACCACGCAACGAAAATCGCAGCCATTCCACTCTGTGAATATTGACTACCAGCGGAGCTGTAAAGAAGGAAGAGCACACCAGGTCTGAGTATAAAAGTTTACTTCTTTTGGCGCTTTTCCCTTCCGCGCCTGTAGAATACTCTGCGAACACGCACAATCGTTACTAATAGCGCCTCCACCTGTCGAGGTGTCCAAATTGAAACGCGCCAATCGTTTCAAGACGCTGGCTTGCCCGCAATAAATTAATAAGGGCGTTCTATGCCACTTGTCGATGCATGCGTGCGGGGCGTAATCGTTTCAATGTCGGGCTTCTGTAGAAACGGCACATCGCTCACAAAAAATAATGTCAAAGTGTAGCATAACCACGGCCGCAGGCAAAACATACATGTCTACGTATATCAGTGGCGTTATTCCACCCTGAGACGAGTCAATATAAGCTGCCGAACCACTTAAACAACGGCAACATGTGATCTAGACACAAATATTACGGGCTGTTATCACTGATTGTCACTTTTCTTTAACTTCATCATACTTACAGCTCGCGCTTGCCATAAAGTATTATTAGAGAAAACAGTGCTTACAATAAGCGCTCACTTATAGGACGTGTAGTTCTCTCGCGAGATTGCGGATGCCATCGTTGACACCGTTGGTCACGGAGCGAGGTGGTTCTTTAGGCTGCTTTACCGAATTCACTGTCTCTTGCTTCCCGTTTGGCACATAGGCAAACAGTTCTTGTCTGGGATTAGGAAATGTGTCAGCATAACAACACGTAAAGACCCACCCATCTAAGTAGCGGATGCGACCGGCAGCCTTCACGAATGGTGACGTACAGGTGTTGGCACAGCGCTTTGTCACCGCTTGTCACTTATTGTGCACGCGCCGTGCGAAGTGAACCGTAGTTGATATCAAATCGCTATAGGGCCAGAACTTAACTAGAAGAGCAGTTTCTTTCGCCGTGACTGCTTATGCTAAAGTACATACTCACCGGCAGTGGGTGCACGAACTCGATGGATCAGGCCTAACCCAACTTTCGCTAAACAGGATCAACATTGGCTCAGACTTCATGTGCACGGCTTGAGAGGAAGGACGGAAGCTTGTGCATTTCAATTTCGAAGGCAGGTTTCGACCCATGTTGAGCGCGATTCATTATATATACAAGCGAAGGCGCTGCGGCTATCGCGTTGTCGCTTCGACAGCCGATCGCGTGGGGTTCGGTCGATCCATCATGGTCGGCACGCTGATTTTATCGGTGCCGTCGACAAGAAAGCCTGTCGCGCTACAACTCGCGCACGTCAGCTGCGTCGTTGTCCGCCTGTTATAATAAAATGCTCTCAGCGACGCACTCTGCTGAGTAGTTGGCCAATCGTTGGCCTCAGCGTTTTGTTCGTTTCGTATCCGCCAGGTGTTCCCGCGCCTTAAACGAGCACGCGCTGTCACCACCAGCCAGAGAGGGCCGACGCTGCAAGAAGACTTCGTCAGCAGCGTGGTGTTTTTGAAGTGTCGCCCAATTGTAACGCAGGGGTTTATCGATGAATTTGCTAACCATCAATGGAAGACGACGTGGTTCTCGGGGCAGTCTGGACGAAGCCCTGGCCGCCTTCTGTTTTAAAGTGAAGAGTCAGTTTTACGCTATCACGTTTTCGGCAACGCTACGACGTAGAGCTAGTGAAGTTCCAACTCTGTGCACGGTACGATGGTTTGCTGCCGTGCGCGTCCGTGCACTTTTTTTTTCGTTTTTCGAGAGACTTTCCCTCGACATCAGGCCGGCGGGGCCGCACGTGCGTTCCTTCCAAAACGTTTTGCGCCTAATCCGCTAGGGTAGGGCGCATGCGCCGTCGCGCCGTGAAAAAAAGGCGGATTGCGTTCCGCGAAGCTCGCTTCTAACACTCCAGCAAACACTTAAAGCCCCTTAAACTTCGTAAAGTAGTGACACTCTCCTCCTCCGCCTTCACTCCTCGTTTCTCCTCATTTTCACGCTCCCTCCTCAACCGTGGCGCCACCTGCACTGCTCGAGCGTAGCAACGGCAGCAACGGCGCCAACGTACGCTCCTCACAACTCCGCAGACGCTTCTCGAGCAAAAATGGCGCGAGGGCCCACGTGATGCTATTAGGCCAATAGCTACGCGGTCTCGGCCTCAGCAAGAGCGCGCGAGGAGGAGGCGGCATGCTTCGAATCTTGGCACTACTTTACGAAGTTTAAGGGGTTTTACAAACACTATCGCTAGAGTACCCTCTAGTAGTTATTGTATGAAACTGTGTATTGGGAGCTTTCTTAGCTTTCCTCTTGCTAGGCCAGGTGTAAGCACATGCCTTACTGGTTTGCTTTACCTCCTCGTAAAGGGCAGGGGTGTTTTGAGGATCGGACATTGAAAGATGTATGGGAGAGTGGATATATAGAGTTCCGCTGTAATAAAAGCGGTGACGACGCTTGGCGACCACGCGCTGCTCGGCATAGCCAATGGGTCCCTCCGCTTTCGGCAAGGTTTTCAGGACGAAAAGAGCCCACTTTCCATGACCTGTGTTACAAACAGCCGCGCTCTACGTTTAACGTACGTTTCAAGCACTTTTCACTGCAAGAACTACGCACAGAACAAGCGAGACCCGTTTTACTCGGTGGCATCTTTTCTTTACTACTGTTAGGAATGGCCGTACGGGGGTGAAAACGTGCCAGCTTTCAGCCCGCTGCGCGTGTTCCAACCCCCCCAGACGAGGCGCCTTCTGAGAACTACGGATGACAGGCGGCCACGTGGCGCGCGGGCAGCTCTGGAATGTGGTGCGCCGCCGCGCCACCCGGGACGGCGCAAAGTTCTACGAGGCCCTCGGTCGACGACACCGCGGGCTATACCGAGAGTTCTACAAAGCCCTCGAACGCGTTAGCCTTTGTGTGTGTAGGCTCGAACGTGTTAGCCTTTGTGTGTGTGGGCTGTACTGCGGGGCGGCGGCAAGTTTACCAGGATTGGACGCACATTCCCGACCATTCGTGCTCCGTCCACGCCGAACGATGACGTCGAACTATGACGTCAAGCGGAGGCTTATAAGCAGCGTTTGCCGACTGCTAGAGGGTGCTCGTGCTCGTGCTCGTGTCGTGCTCGTCGTAAGGAGCTGAGTGCTCGATGTTATGCCAAAATGTAGTAGTGAGCTGTGTGCTCGAATGCTGTTTTGCTGAATGTTAATCTTGCGGGCTCCATATGGGAGTCGCGCTAGACAACCAATGTACCTCATGTTCTAAAATGTAAATGCTGCCATTAAATCCTGCGCGCCTAGTCCTGTGGCCCCAAGTTTCTCCGATCGTCCTACAAGTACGACCGCTCCAACTCCGACGACTCCGACACTACCCAGCCAACTTCGTTGTTCGCCACCAGGCCGCGCCACAGTGCGTTCAGAGAGCCTGAAATAATCTCATGGGTGGCGGCAATGGAAAGGAAACCTGCCATGAGTAACTACTTAAGAGAAAAAAACGAAATCAGGAAAGAAACAATTTATGATAACTTTAAGGGAAGCTCATTACTTTTCGAAGCGAGATCGGGATGCCTTAGAACACGCACCTATAAAGCGAGATATATGAAGGAAGAAGAAGCATGTGCTTGCTGCGGTAAAGCTAGGGAAACTATGTAGCATGTTTTATTAGAATGTGAAGACGTCTGCCCAGCAGTCAATTTAGGCACCACTGGCCTCCTTGAAGCCCTTGGGTTCTGCGAGAGGAGTGGAAAAGTAAACATGTCCGCAATAGGGATTAGTAAGAGGCGATCGGAGGATTGGTGGAAGAAAAGTAGGCAAACAACAAAAAATGGAGACGTACAAAAGCAAAGATCGCAATAGGGGATCAGAGAATTTGGTTGTGGGAGCTTATTGTGTTTCTTTTTTTCTTGTTTAAACTAGGATGGACATTAGGCAGTATAATAGCAAGAGCTTGGTGGCGCAACCCACCACCTCATTCCAAAGGGGAGGCTCATAACATCCATCCAGCCGACTAAATTCAAAACTAAAACCCCTCAATTTTCGAAAAGTAGCGCCATTCTTAGATCTTTCCGCCACCCCGCTCTCCCCGGCGTTTCCTCCTCCACGACTCCTGTGGCCCAACCTCCACCGCTCCTCCACTGGCCAATCTGTGCCACGTGGAAGCGCGCGACGCACTTTTGTATATATTTTTTTTTCTTTCCAGCGCACTCCAACCGCCATTGTCGGCCCAGTGCGACAAAAGTACGCGCAGACGGATTGACCGCGGGAGGTCACCGGATCAAATACCGCCCGCGTCGACCGCATTTCGATGGCGGCGATATGCAAAGACGCCGGTGTACCGTGCATTGGGGGCACGTTAAAGAACCCCAGCTGGTCAAAATTAAACCGGAGTCCCCCATTACGGCGTGCCTTTTAATCAGATCGTGGTTTTTGCATATAAAACCCAAGAATCAATCTTTTTCTCAGTCTTGTGTGCCTAAGTGTTACAGTTAAAGTAACACTGCTTCCCTGCGAAAACGTACAACGCAAAAGAGTACAGACGCACGTAGTATACAGATATAAAATTAGCACTTCAACAAAAATGTTACTGGTGCTAATGAGGGGGGGGGGCGGGATAATTATTTTCGGAACCTCTGTCCAGTTGTCCCATCAAGCTCGTTCTTGCTATCAAATTCCAACCGCTTGAACGGTTATAAATGAATAAAAACTATTTCATCAGCTGGTATGTTGTTCAAATTATCAATACTGTCTACGTGTGATAACGTTGCTCATTGCTGCCACAACCCGTGTATGAGCTACACATATCCGTAAAAGGCGCGGAGGAGAAGCGGCCCTGTTGCTAGGCATTGCTGGCCCCAGACAGTTGGAATCTCTCACGTGCCGGCCGAACAAACGTATCCTGCAGGCATGTAAATGAACCTATGAAACCACGTACACATTCTTTCACGCCGTCAAACCTGAAACTGAGGTAATTACGCGTGTGTTTGAGCACACCGTGTGAATGCGTCGTGTTTGAGCAACACGAAATCTGAAGGTGCGGGCGCTTTACGCCTTAAATAATGGTCCATTATTTGTTTGCGCGATTCCAACACGACATTATTAAGAGGAAGCTTTAGCTCGGGTGCTCCGATCTAAATACATGTAAAAGGAGAATTCGTTTTTCTCGGCAACCAGCGCACCAAATTTGACGAGGTTTGTTCTATATAAAAGAAAAATTTTAAATCTAGTGACTGTTGGTTTCGAATATTGATTTATTCGGTCAATTTTTTTATTAAAATTTGGCAACAAGCGAAAGTCTTCAAAATACGAAACTGTCAAGATTACAACTCTGTAACTCAACAAAGAAAAATTATAATAGAATTCTGTGAATTGCATCTAATAGTACATCTAAAGGGGATAAAATTTGTATCTTACACATGATTATCGAAAAATTTAGTAATATGTAAATACAACTTTTGCAGAACCCCTGAAAACAACGTAAGAAATTCACGTAAGATAAAAACTGACATATCGGATTTGTCCGCATTCAATGATCTGACGGGGCCCTTTACAGAACCGCGATAGCTTTTCTTGGTGCAGAGCTATTAATTTGTAAATTTCGTGCTTCTATATTTTTAAATTTTTGAATTTTTGAAAATCCTTGTAACAAAATTCAAGCCCTAAATCGATATTCCGCTTCCAACACTCACTATAATTTAACCTTCTCTCTCAAATGCAATAAATTTCATTAATATCGGTCCAGGGGTTATCTAAAAAAAAAAACGTTTTGGCGTTTTACATGTATTTGAATAGGCCGCGTTCGAGTTGGGCCCGAGCTAAAGCTTCCTCTTAAGGCGAGTTACTGACTGACGCAGCAAACTGTCGCCTCTAAAACTGCTCCCCAGGGCTCGAACAAACATTTCCGCGCGTTTCCTCCGGTAGCGCGTTAGCCGTCGTCTGCTACGGCAGGGCCAGCATAGGCGGCGCCACATAGGGGCCGCGCAGAGCTAGGGAGTGGAGCGGAGAAGGAGGCAAGTGGTTGACGCTACTTTTGGAGACAGAGGTGTTTTATTCATAATTCCAGCCCGATAGCTCCATAAACATTTTTAGAGCTCATTTTCAGCGTTACGCACTGATTTTTTGACGACTAAGACGAGGTCAAACCCATAATGCCTCTGCAAGGTTTGCCTTATATATTTCTCATGTTATTAATTTCCTCTTCCCTTTCCGTATTCCTTTTCTGCCTGCTTCTCCTTATCCCAGTCTAAGGTAGAAACCAGGTGCAACTTATTGAACCTCCCTGGATTTACTTTTCTCCCTTTCTTTCTCTCTCTCTCCTGACACTGCATCCATCATCCCATGGACCTCGTAATCAAGCACTAAATGCTCTCCAAGCCCAATGTTGTAGAAAGAAAAAGAAGAAAAGAAACAAAATGCGCGTCGCGCTGGTCGGTATGGCGTTAGCTGCTGCAACATTTTTTTCCCTAGTGCTGTATATGAACTGCACAAGAAAATGCCGCCGTTACGGCTTGCCCGAGCTGAACTACCATTAGGAACAGTGTTACACGCAGTCTATACGTTGCGACAATGCATGGTTCTCAGATAAACAAAGAAACAACATAGCAAGTATGATACGCAACCTCTATGAAACTGGAAGCAGCTCACTGCGTCAGTGTGGTCATCTGTGGTAAGGGAAAACAGGTTCAGCACTTATTCTACAAGCGCTACTTAAATGTTCTAGTCATATTTTTCAGTTAGACCTACATCTAAGTCAGAGAATCACTTCTACAGCATTGTCAAAGTGTCATCAACAACAAGTATAAGTAACACTCGGGCGCAAGTTGACCCTAAAAATCGTTGTTGCGTTTCTCTGGGTTTCTCAATTCGTTTATTCTTTCTTTTATTTCGTTTTTGTTCCTTGCTTCTCTGTCGTTGACGCACGTCAAGTGCACCGAATGATTTCCCCCAAGACTCCCCCAGCAAAGTTTTCCGCAGCATACGTAGCTTGTGTTTGACACTCGTCACCCCGGATATATTTTTTCTTCCGTCGCTCTCTGTCTCCTCCTCAATTTTCTTTTCCCCGCTTGAGCACTTTTCTCGGGAGATTGTGTCGCCGCCTGTCACTTACGGTTCCACTTCAGCTTTGACAGAAGCACCGACTGGAAACGTCAAGCTAGGTCTTTTCAGCATTTCAATGGGCGTTTCTACGCGGAAAGAAAACACCCCTCGATGTAAGATCTGCGTCGAAATCCGCGAAAACGAACTTTTTTTTTTTAATTGAGAAAGAAAAGAAACAGAAACAAGAGGACTCCGCGCAGGTGACAAAATCACAGGGAGCTGGGATAAAAGAACGTTGTTGCTGATGGTGTTGCTGCCTTTCTTTTATTTAAAAAGAATGCAGAAAAGAAAGGGAAAGGGGTAATGGTTGAGCGCTGACGTGCTTATGAGGGGTTGATATGCGAGATGCACGACGAATACCTCCACTGACACGTCGCGCTTCTTTTGAATATGTTTTTACTGCCGATCGACGCGAGTGACGCACACCGCAATGCCTTACAAATCCGCGTAAAGTGCACGCGCGCATTCCCGACGCATAAATATCCTTCACGTCAGCGACAGGCGCGGAGCGGCACTTTGATGGACAAAGCCCCGCCTTCCTGCCGCGCTTGTATAGCCTCCTACAATCTGGAACGGCGAGAGGAGAGGCTGTCGCACGGAACGGGATAAAAGTCGCGAAAGAAAATACGCTTACAGGCTCGACGAGAAATTTCTACAGTATAACTTCAGGAAAGGAGGAAGCGGAGACGTGCGCTTCAGTGCTAACAAAGGGAAGCTGTAATGGGAGCAATGCGTTATTCGCACTGGGGGTCACAATTGCAGAAAGAGCTGACGCTATAGGCTTGACTTCTTCCAATTCAGAGAAAGAAGAAGAAAACATTATTTCACCTTGCCGCGGTTGCAGTTGGTAGGGGCGCTTCTGCAAGAACTCTGAGTTCTATACCTTAACGTTGTGAATCCTCCAATCTTACGTCTTCTTCCGCATAGAGAACAGCTTTTCTCGTGTGCGCAGAAAGAACTCGCGATAAAAGAAAAAATGAAACCGCCTCACGGAGGGCTGCTAGGGGGGGGGGGGGGGGCAGTGAAGTTACCGGAATAATTGCCCCTACAGAAGTGTGAATCAATATTGCCAAGAGTCTATGCAAGCTGTATTTTCTTTATTCTGTAGGCGCTGTGAAAGCAAACAAAAAAGTATGGGTCCTTTCGACCATTTGTCTCTTTTGAGTTTTCTTATAACACGGGAAAATGAACTTGCCGAAGCAGAGTTGGGCACCCAAACGTCTCTCGCTCTCTCTCTTATTTTGTTTTCTAAAGCGGAGGCCACGGAGCAGGCGAATTTTTTGCATCACCATACTGTGGCCATAATTAGAGGACGGAATGAAGCGGGCGGGTGAAGCGTTTGGGCTCTGCACCTGTGAACGCCAATAAATGCTGCCCAATTAACTCGCCGCCCCTAGCCGCAGAACAACTTAAAACAAAGTATGAGAGAACTTCAATTGGCTCACGGCGTGTGAACCGAGGTGATGGTGCATTATAAGATGAACTCGGGTTTGCACGGATGACAGCGACCACGTCTTGTATCTTTCCGACCATGCTAGCCGGTACACGCATGCTTTCCGCTTCGCGGTAGTACAACAATAGCAAGTACGAATCACTTCCAACAATATTTCACGCACAATGTATGACTGTATTTTTTTTTCAGAATTCCACACGTGAGCCATTACTTCCATTAAAGTCTGCGTCTTTACGTGCCAAGACCACGATATCATTATGAGTGGGGGACTCCAGAATGATTTTGACCACTTGGGTTTGTTTAACGTGCACCTAAGTCCCAAGTACGCGAGCGCTTTTTCACACAAATTTCGCTCTCATAGAAATTCGGCCGCCACGGCTGGCAATTGAGCCCACCACCTCAGCAGTGCAACGCCTATAGCCACTGGGATACTGCGGCAGATATTACATATGCCATTGGTTGCACAACCGCAGCCTGCCGGGCATCACTCGTGCTACTTAAGCAGCATATTACCGGTGGGCAAATTTAGTGAGCTTTATAATAGAGGCTCCAAAGCTGGTCGGTGCCAATGAGCTTTGTACGCGCGGGAATTATTCTGCGCTGAAGCGGCCAGTATTAGAGGAGGGCTTGTGGTCGCGGGATGCGGCCATAGGAATTACGGTAGAACCGATCTCACGATTACACTCGACGTTATAATGCGATTAGCCTTGAAGCGATGTAGAGGGATCGCGTGTTGCCACACCACAGAAACGCGTCACTGTATCATGAGGCGTGTATGCAGCCGAGCTGCTCTGTGGCGCATTGCTCTGGGCACGCTGCGCCAGCTGGCCGCCAAGTCCGCGCGTGGTCTTGGCGGCCACACAATTCACATTCACACAAGGGCTGTCTGGGTGTACGTGACGCGCGTTCGGTTCCGCCCAGCACCGGAGAAATTGAAATGATTTCCTTTTTCTTTTCCATTTTGCGTGTGATTGATGAGTGGCACATACCCACTGGCACATACCGAGTGACCAAAATTGGCGTGAAATCGATTCATTGAAGAGCGACACATAGCCAGTGTGACGACATACTCATTAATCCAAGCTGGTGGAACGGGTGGTTTCGAGCACGGTTCCCTCCGCACAGCAGCCCCGATGCTCTGCCCATTAGACCACGACTGCTCAGTGACCCAAGTTCTTTATTATTCAGTATTATTTGTTTTGAAAACAGATACACATTTGACAGGAAAGGGAAAGCGAGGAGCAGCCTGGCAACTGCCCCTGGAAGGGTCACAACGCCTGCCTACTCTTCAGAAAGGAGCGGACAGAAACATAGGAATAGAAGACAGGAAGGAGGGGAGGGCGAGAAAACAGAATGCAGAAACAAACAAACCGGATAGTACGTCAAGTGCCCTAAGAATGCTAATCACATTAAATTAAAACGAAACTCGAACAGGTTGCAAAATTTAGATAGTATTGAAATGCTGTGCTCATTTATATGCCTTCTGTTTACCGAATACCAGTAATGAATGTGGATATACATAAATAAATATGCCGGTCTCTTCGCAATGTTTGGCTTCACATGCAGATTAATTTCAATTCGCTTAACTAGCAACGGCGAAGAAACCTTGCCGTGTGAGGCGTACAGATAATGAATACGGCTTTAAATACGCGAACAAGGGAACACGCATCAATAGGACGAGCGCATGCTACCAAGCGATTTTAGTTCTCGAAGGACAGTCACTTATCACTCCATTCCTCGCATGATACGAAACACTGCACGAACAACAGTTCGAGAACAACTTTTACAAGACCAACAGCAACATAAATTTTGGTACCCGAAAACACTTCCTTTCGCGAAGTTAAAAAAATGAATTTCTTTATCGAAGACAGGCAGCGATGCTTTACCGACACATGTTGATTCACTACACATTCCTTACGACCTGGAAAGCCTCAAGCACTTCCCTTTAAGTCCTCATTTGAGTTGAACTTCACGTCCCTCCAATGAATTAGGCTTCTTTGTCAGCATATTTTTTTTTCGTGTAGGCTATATCCCTTATCTATCATATCTTACCGACTGGCTTATACTATAATTATACAACGCCTACAAGCTTCAGAAACAACAAGGGATCAACCAAGGAGGAGCTATTTATCGAGTAAGTCACTTTCCAGTAACTAACTAGCGCGTGCCCTGTGCCTATTTTGCTTTCCCGTGTAAAGTAAGCGCTTTTCTTAAGCCTGCAACAAACTAACTAACTAACTAATTAACTAACTGAACACTAATGTCCTGGTTTCAGCAAAGGCTTTTGGCCCCTAAGGAGCAGAGAAACTGAAGTATGATTTTCCTTTTTTTTTTACGAGCGTCACCTAAGCAAAAGGCTAGCCATGCATTGAACAGTAGCAGTTGCAGCAGCCGCCTATGCGCCATGCTTTCGGATGCTCGTTGAAGTCACCACAGTGGGTGCAGGCTTTGTATCAAACTCCGTGAGTGTTGTGTCGGAGTCGCTGTGTAAGAAGTGAACGTCTCACACTAGCAATGCCTGAAGAGAAGTGTGGCGCTCTCTGGTGGCAGACTCGAACAAGAGATGAACAACAGTAATAATAATATTTGGGGTTTTACGTGCCAAAACCACTTTCTGATTATGAGGCACGCCGTAGTGGAGGACTCCGGAAATTTTGACCACCTGGGGTTCTTTAACGTGCACCTAAATCTAAGCACACGGGTGTTTTCGCATTTCGCCCCCATCGAAATGCGGCCGCCGTGGCCGGGATTCGATCCCGCGACCTCGTGCTCAGCAGCCCAACACCATAGCCACTGAGCAACCACGGCGGGTATGAACAACAGTGTCCAAGCCACACAAAATTGCTCTTCGGTGCCTTTGTCACTCGGTATCGTCAAGTGGCATGGTTTTAGAGTCCGAACTTTAGTACCCCATATATAGCTACAGTCTTGAGCAATATGAAACGGAACAGCAAGTTTTTATAAACGCCCGCAAAGGTCATACAAACATGCCCTTTATAAAAGTGTTCGATGAGACTAAATGTTCAACAGGAAAACTAATTGCTTTATATATCAAGTTCCAAGATTTGAACCCACACATCACGAGTTATCGTCGTTAAAAAATAAAACTGTGTTCCCTCTAATATTGCTCACGACTGCACGTTGCCGACCACTAGACGTTTTTGATAGCCGCCAGGTGTAGTCTTTCGGCGAGCTATATTAAAAGCCTTAACGTCTGACAAGGCCGTTAATAAGCAATTTAGTCAATTTTGGCGATGCTAAAGGCTATAGGGTTACTGCTCACTGCGCTAGCACAGGGCAAGAAATGTGAATATTGAAACTGATGAAGCCAATGTTGTAAATTTCCTTGTGCAGAAAATTTCCAAAAACTCAAGCAGTCAGTGCAAAAATGTTAAATAAGCTATAAACAAGCGCTTGGGTATTTTTCTTTATTTAGACGCTTCATCAGGCGCAGTTGGTAAAATTGCCTTATTTACTTTGTTACCGAGTTGCAAACATCATGCTTCAAATAATTCAAAATTTTGCGATGTTTGACATTGCGAAAACACAGAACTTAAAAAATATATATATTGCTGCCTGCTATAGCTTCAAGAGAGAAATCTAGTAAGGATAAATCGAGCCTTTGCCCATACACGAAAAAACATACATGAAAAAAGACATAATGATCCTTGAAAAAGTCAATAGGAAAGCGGTTAGATTTATATACGGAAAATGCAAAAGGGAAGACTCTCCCTCGCAGTTAATGATCTCAGATAACATTCATACACTAGAAAACTGCAGAAAGATTAATAGATTGATATTCTTG
The DNA here is from genome assembly GCF_038994185.2 of Dermacentor albipictus. NCBI lineage: Eukaryota > Metazoa > Arthropoda > Arachnida > Ixodida > Ixodidae > Dermacentor > Dermacentor albipictus. The sequence continues at coordinate 95,025,184 of NC_091821.1, forward strand.
TTCAATAGTTTAACAGGAAAAAAATGAACTCAAGCTTCCAGAGTGCATTAAGCGTCCCCTAGTGAGAAAGACTCGGAGCGTTCATGAGCATTTCACTTGCTCCCCTTTTCGCCAAAACTAACACTTTAAATACAGTTTTTTCCCTAGAACACTGCAAGACTGGAATTCGTTACCGGCATCTGTTTTTTCTTCACAAAATTTTTCTTATGCGTCACATCGTCTACTTACCTGATAATATGTATGTTTTGTATCCGTGTGCTGCTAATATTGTATAATTTCATTCTTTTGGTTTATTCTTTTGGTATCTGTGTGCTGTTAATATTGTATAAATTTTATTCTCTTGGTTATGTAACAATGTAAATTCATTCCTGCTTGGGCCAAGCAATGGCCTGCAGTATTCTGGAATAAAAAATAAATAAATTTCCCTTATAAGAGCATTTCCGCATTTCGCAAGTATTTCATTATAAGGATACTGAACGAATTCTTTTCCTAAGATACGCGATTATGTCAAGGAACAGTTTACGACGAGGAGTGGCCAGACATTTTCCCTCGCAGTTAATGCGTTCATGATCTGTACGCATACCGCCTAATCACTAAATACATTACCGAGGTCAAAAATAACGTCTCTTTCATTGCACAACTGGCATCACTGCAGAAAAGAAATTTCGCCTACGCAACCCGAAACACCGATATTTGGCACATACATTCATTCAGAACAGGTTAAGGACAACATATGCTGAGAAAGACTCTTCTACATCTCTTAAACCTGTGCCAACATTACAATTTCAATCTCCAACGCACCCGGTCAAAAGATTTGCGTCATTTTGTTTCACTTATGAGTGAAAGGGCCGCACTTTCTGTTTGAAATGTACGACATGATATTATGCACATCACTTTGTTTTTTGGAATTGTACATTTTTGTAAAAATTGTCATTTGTGATATTCCTTTTTGTCTGTACTCATATGCTTGTACTGTTTGCCTTTTTTTTCTAAACATCATGTATTGTATCGGGGAGGCGAGAGCCCGTCAAGCTGGATATGTAGCTTTTTCTCTCCCTCTCCCACATTTTTGGGATGGAAAATAAAGGCATTATTATTATTATTATTATTATTTTCAACCTACCCTTATTCGCCGCTCTTTGGTCATACCTGGCCCTTGCGCCATTAAACATCAAACATTCATTCATTCGGCGATGCGCCCACACGCTTCCGCCCTTCCTTCAGCTCATGGCCTTCGGTGTTCGGATGTTTACATAAGTCCTTGAGGATTTGGGATATGGAAGGGCTCTTGTATGCCCACCGTCGAAAGAAAACGAAGCTAACCAAAGGAAGCTGAATACGCGATACTCACACGGCCTCATTATCGACGCCCTTACTGCCAGCAGTAGTCGTAAAGTCTCAGGCCGCCGAGTTCGATGTTTTCTGCTATGCACTCGATGCAACGCACCCGTTGCCTCATACCCGCCGGCGTACACCCGCATCTGTGTATAACTACCCGCACGGTATTTTCGTCATAAGCCGGCCTTCCTTTCGCCCATCATAATATATGGTGCGTCTTCAAATTGAGCCTGCCGTCGTTTGCAACGCATGACGATGCGGTCGTTTCAGCTTCGTACGACGGACTTGTCACTAGAAGTACACCTCTGATTTAACACTCGGTAGTTCGAGAAGAAATGGGCTACCGAGCAGCGCACGCTCGTCTGGGAGAAAAATCAAAAAGATAAAATTTTAAGACCACTGTGCAGGAGCGACAGAGGAGAGGAAATAGGTGCCAGTAGAGAGACGCAGTGCTGGGATCTGTGCACCTAGATGCGGCTGGCGTTACACATACGCTGGATTAGAGATTATGGGGGTTTTACGCGCCAAAGCCACGATTTCATTGCGAGACACGTCGTTGTGGGGGGGCTCCGGAATAATTTGGACAACCAAGGGTTCTAACGTGCACTAAATCTAAGTAAAACGGATGTTTTCACCTCTATCGAACTGCGGCCGCCGTGACCGCAGGATTCGATCCCGCGACCTCGTGCGTAGCAGCCCAACACTACAGCCGCTAAGCAACAACAACGGTATAGCTGGCTCTTCATAGCTACGCTTAATGAAGCCGGTAGACCTACTATGCTAGTGCCCGCATTAACGGTTGCTTGATTTCTTTCTTTTTTTTCTTACTCTCTCTTTTAGATTTTGCGTTTGTCTTTATTTTTGCACCCTTTCACTTTGTTGGTTGACCCCTCAAAATAGTATTTACATGTGACCTCATCAAGATGCATTTAGAGTGCCTGTTTTATTTTTATAATTACTATATATTATTTTTAGGATCCTAACAGGCATTACAAGTGATGAAGGATGGTCGTTAATTTCTCAATATGACATCAAGCCCCCCGGTACATAGATCACAAATAATGTCGGCGACGTAGTCGAGTAGCCAGGAAGTTCCGGTCTGCATGACTGGGGTGCAGTTGCCATGGAACTTATTTGGTATCTGTTTTTAAAATACATGACGATTGCCTTTACGATATGTGACGCGCAAAGTGTACTTGACATAGGCGACCGCTGCAGGCCACAAATTGTCATTACCAGAAAAGAACCTGGAAAAAGATTATGCAGATCCAACGCACGTGCTGGAATCGATGTGAAACAAAGTTTTCGTGAAGCGGGTAATTAAATGCAATAAAAATTAATGCGATGCGTACAAGTGTACTTATTGTCATCCTGCGCAACGTGCAATCTGGTGCAATCTTTATGTTTGTGCACCACACCTGTTGCAGTTTCATTGTCAATCAATGTTTTGTATACCACATCACGTGGGGGTGCACGCTACACAACATAGAACACCCCGACACGAACACCACGAGGGAGCAATGGGAGGCACTGCTGTCCAGCTCGGCCCTCGACGACCAGCTCAAGCTGATCCAGAGAGCCGAGAAGATGGCAAGAGCCAGCGGAGCCCAGGCACTAGGGCTCCCGACCATTAACGATTATTCTCATTATTCTTTCAATAAAGTTCATCTGTCCTATCCTGTTTTATGGGCTATACTCCGTTCACAAGCTGCGTCGAGTCACTGACAGCCTGTTCCGCGAACGCACACTGCAAGATGTCAACGGAGTGATGTAACGAGGGCGACGGCGATGTTTCTCGAGGCAGAATTGGTGAGGAGAGGTGTATGCATAAGTGCGGAAGACAGATGGTAAAGTTGGCTTTTGTTCGCCCACTTCGTTCCAGCGTCTGTAGTCAAATGGAAGCTGGCATGCGCACACGTGCTGCGCGACTTGGCGCACACGGGCAACCGTGTGGAAGAGCTGTACTTGGCATTGGCACGAGAGAGGGGCGCGTGCTGCTATGGCCTAATTCTTAGTCACAGCGGTTCAAACAGAACGATGTGTGGCGACGCCAGGCTCAGAGAGCACCGCAATAAGTGCCAACAAATAACTGCCACCGTAATTACTGTCACCTTCAGACAAGAGAAAACCGTGAAACTGCACGTGCGTATCAGCAATTTCAGTGTACAGTGAAAAAAAAAAGAAAGAAAGTTTAGCGGAACAACTTTATTCTCGATTATCTTTCTTTTGTTGTTTCCTTTATTCAGACAGGCACTCCAAACTGAATACACAAAATGAACGAAACGGAGACTGTGGCGGCCGAGGAAAGTGTTTACTTGTTCTTTTTTAAGATTCAATTTCTCACGATCATCTGTGTTCACAAAACTAGAAAATCCGGCAGTGGTCTACTTTATTCGCTTTCACCGACGAAAAAAATAAATCAGGGAACGATGTTCGTGCGGAAGAACGGTCTGAATCGGTCGAAAAATCGCGAAAACCTTGCGCCACCATTCCAACGTCAGCGCAGACGCAAGAAAGATGGATTGCGCAGGGTGCGTAAGTCTGCCCCCTATTCCATTGTGAAAATGCGCGCCGAGTGAGCGAAGGAAGTTTATGGACAAGAGAGCAAATGCGGTACGTCCGCGAGAGTTCATCGCAGAAGGTGTCGGCGGCCGCTTGGCGGTCGGCTGTACTATTCTTGCGGTGCGCCCAAAACTTTCGATGAGCTCTAAAGCGAGGAAAAAACTTTTTGGGCTGAATGAGATATTTTCGATAGCAAAAAAAAAAAGAAAGATGACTGGTGCGCCAATACACAACTAATACTTCACAGTCACAGTACACAAGACAGGCCTGAAGGGTTGAGAAGACCTATGAAGAAGGCGCAAAAGCAAGCGATGAAACAAGAAGTGGAGTAAAAATACCAACGCAACAATTTTAATAAATTGCAGTTCTTTCCTAGAGTTGCTACGGACTGGACCAGTAAGCCAAAAGGGAAAGACCCATAATAGAAGATGAAAAAACGCGGGTACACGTGTGCGAAGAAGAATTGAAGGAACTTCACGATCTCCGTGCTTTGAAGCTACGCATAGGGCGCCTTTACGCTCTTGCTGCTGGAGTGTCACTCGCATATTAAATTAGAAAACACCACTACTGATGTGTGAAAGAAATGTCATATATCTCTTGTCCAGAAGTAGGTACAATGGTGAACTACTTCTCTGTGTTTCCAACAAAGGCATGCATATTTGTTTACCTCCGATTTCCAAAGTATTTCTGCTCGCGCAGAGATGGGAAGCAAAGGTGCAGTTGCATGTTCAGAGCAGCTCGGCACTGCTTTTTACGTACAGGTCTTTCACAGGTTTGCCGAGTTGCAGCGTAACCATAACATTACAGCCCCCGTTGACACGAGGTGTGTCGCACTCACAAATCAAAAGACAGCGTCACAGAACGGGCATAGAAGCCCATGTTACGTGACGAACTCTGAGTGAGCTTAGGACAGCGCTGAATGTGACTGTCCCTGCAGCATCGGCATATGGGCCATGATTAGCTTCCAGGGTGCAGTGCGCATGAAAAAAAGCTGAATTCCGCGCTGTTTGTCCCTAGAGTAGGTAAAATTATACAAAGCACGGTTCGTCGCGTATACTAGTGCAGGCTGGCCAAATGAGCCGCTATTTACGAAAAGCTCCTACGCTAAAGTTGTTCGTAAGAGCAAATTCCAGCCCATCCCGATACTGGGCGTATTACATTGCACAGTGCCTGCCAGTCGCGCAGCAGTGTTGCGTGTATTCGCGGGCTTCTTTCACGCTCGGAAAAAGCACTTTTGCGTAGCACGTGTTGAGCGACAGAAAGCTGTATCGGGGAGTTTTTCATGCTACTCCATAATTTTCTCAGTGACACTTTTCATCTGATTATAATATCTGAGAAGTCGATTTACTGATTAAGACTATCTAATAAGGCGGAATAAAGAAATAATCTCACTATCTCCAAGCAACGGCAAACAACCTTACCTTGGTTCTTTCCAGCTGCGTGGCACTTGTATATTTTTTAATCTTGTGCGTGATAGTCGGGACACCCTGTATATTGCTGTAGAAATGGCTATACGAGGTTAATGAATGTGAAAGCATCCGCTATGTGGTTATTCATTTTCATGTGGGAATAGCACGAAAGACATGAACACAGGCGAAGGCCCATGGAAAACGACGTGCTGGTGCGCTGTCTATCAACTGATTTGTAATTTCGACAGACAATCATTTAAACACGCTAGAGCGAGGCTCGTCAAGGGCCTACAAAAACATTAAGAGACGCAGTGCTTGGTCATCCTTACAAGATGGTTCAAGCGCGCGGTAAATGCATTTGGTCATAGGCTGGCAGATCAATATGCAATTTCTTTGTGGATAGCAATACAGATGGCGCACTGACACATTTCTCGTTCAATGCTGATATCCTATGAGCTTCGATAATTTCCCACGCCAATTTCTTTATTTATTCATTTCAAATACTCTCAAGGCAAGGTGGCGTTACAAAGAGGCGTGGGAGGAAAAAAATACAGATGCACTTTGTTCAAGAAAAGGCATTGTAAACAGCAGATTTGAATTTGGCAGGGTCCGGGATAAGAGCGATGGTGGCAAGAATTTGGTTCCATTGGGTCCTATAGTGCTAAGGTTGAAAGAGTCACTAAACGTATTCGTAAGCGAGGCACGAACTTCTACTTTATACTTATGGTCTAAAGTGTAGATGACTGGAGCAAAAACAGCTTCTTTAAAAACAGGGTTATAATGGTAAATTTGAAGGAAGACGCAAGGACGGGAACAATTACGGAGGGAAGGGGGGGGGGGACGCATTGAAAAATCTGGCAGGTTTCAATTTGTCTTTGTTGGCGTTACGCTGGTATGACGTGAATAATTAGAAAGAATAAAACGAGCGGCTCGATTTTGAATACATTCAAATGTGTTAACAAGTGTGATCTGACGGGGGTCCCAAATCGTGAAAGCCTATTCCGATTTCCGCCTAAGAAGTGTTCTATGAAGAGAAATTTTAAGATTGCGCAGAGTTCAAATTCCGACGCAGATAGCCAAGCATGCGGTTAGCGTTATTAGTAATGTAGTCTACGTGGACGCGCCATGACAGATTGTTAGTGATGTGAACTGCATGATATTTTTGCATGTGACGGGTGACAAAGGATGATCGTTAACAATATAGTTGCGCGCAGGAATGATCTTAGAATAATGAGTCACATGCATGAATTTACATTTTTTGGTGTTTAATGTCATGCACCATTTAGAACACCACTGTTGCATGTTACTATTATCATATTGAAGTCTGCTAATGTCTAGTCAGTAACTTTATGACAGAGAACGCAGTCATCAGCAAACCTTTCAATAGACGAAAAACTGACGCAGTTAACAAGGTCGTTCATAGATTAGAGAAATGAGGGGTCCAAGAAGTGAACTTTGCGGAACGCCTGAAGTTGCGAAGGACTTGAAGAGAAGCTATTTGTTGTTACGTTGGTTGCTGAAGTTGGTTGTTGTTCTTTGTTCATACTTCACATATATAGAATTCAGACCGGCAACCGCAATTCTTACAATGCATAGGTCCAGTTTGCCGTAGACTGCTTTTGTCACATTGTAATGCCACTGGGATGGTCAACGAGAGAGAGAGAGAAACAAGCTTTAATGATAGCCTGGCTGTTCGCCTGACATGCTACTCCAGGTTCTCGCTGATGATTAGGATGTATACAGTGATAAACACTTACAACACACAAACACACCCACACAAACACACACACACACACACACATATATATATATATATATATATATATATATATATATATATATATATATATATATATGTATATATATATACATATACACTCCGGGGATATTTATAATGTATCCTTCACGCTCGTTGCCCGCAAGAAAGTCAGCAGCGCTTTCGTGGCGCGTAAAGCGCAGGTGGTGCTTCGCCACGGGCCGAGAATGTGCCGCAGTTCCAAGCTTGAGTCCTGTTGAAGGTGCAGCCCCGCGTTGAAAGACTGTCTCTCTGACGCGTGGCAGCAGCAGTCAAACAGAACGTGCTGCAGGTCTTCAGGGGCGTTGCATTCAAAGCACATTGCCAAGTCCGTCAGTTGAATCTTGCACTTGAAATAGTTCGTGTAGGCCATGTTCAGTCTGATGCAGTGCAGGCATGTTTTGTGTGGTCTATTGAAGCCTCGTGGCATGTAGAAATCACACGATCGGTCAATTTTTGTATAGGGGTCCGTACTGATGGCTTGCATGTGTCCAGAGGGATCGCTGGAAACACCAGGCGTCAGATACTATTGTCGTCGCGTCTTTTCTCGAGACGGGTATCTGGGCCATTTCCCTCGACGTGCCGTGTCCAGCTTTCACCGCATGGTCAGCCTGGACGTTGCCTTGTATTGTTAACGGGTATGAGGCCATTGGGCATGTGACCCTGTCGCCACTGGTTATGTGCCAATGGGTTTTATTTTGCTTTCTATTTTATGTCTTGCGGTAAAAACATTCTATCCCATTTATAATAGATATAAACGTTACAGCATATAATCTCTACACAATCGTTCGCTTCACAACGGTTACGCTATCCCATGCTTCACATTACGTAGACATCCTCTGCAGTACAGCGTGCAATATTCTTTTTATCTATCTTTGTATCTGTTACCGTGCATCTGGCATATAGCAATACATTCTGCGCAGGAGAAATAGTAAGAAACGGGGTGGGAGGGCTTCTTCGGAAAATTTTGTGGGGGTGTCTGGCTCTTCCTGGGGGAGGGAGGGGGGCCTTAGAGGGGTTTGTATGAACCACTGCTGCTGGCGTCGCTCGTTCAGTCACACCCGCCGTGGCTTCACAGTGGCGCTGGTGTTTTGCTCGTGCGCATTGGCCGGGAATGCCCTTCGCGGCGGCCTCTTTGCTGTTGGGGCGGTGCGATAAAACGTTCGTGTACTCTGATTTACACGTCTGTAAAGGTCCCGATGCGGTCAACGGCCAACTCAAGACCGCTTTCCGACACGAACATCCTTGGACTACGGCGTGCGCGTCGCTTGTGCGCAAAGCGACGAGAGCAACTGCAGTGCCTCAAGTCGAGAGGTATCTGCGACCGTTTGTAGTCTTGCTGCACATATTTATGTATGCGTGCAACAGTTGCTCTTTCACTCCCCTTCATTCTAACTATTTTCGTCTCAATATCAACTTCCCCCCTGTGCAGGATAGCAACCTGGACGCACATCTGGCTAACCTTGCTGCCTTTCCACTTCTCTCTCTCTTCAAGCAATTATTATTAGTTCGGCGAGTTGATCGCACCACTGTATGCTTCATGGAAGCAGTGCAGTATGCTAGCTTTTTCCAGCATTACGAGCCTTTTGGCGCTCTCAACACGCAAACCAGCTAACGCCTTCAGAAAGTGGTGCGCCTGACTCTCGAGATATTTGTTTTCCTTCGTACGACACTGTGAGACGTAAGCGCTTGCCAAAATTTTCTTTTTTCTTCTTCTTTTTTTGCTAATATACCTTAAGCGGCACGACAGATCTCTATCCACAGCTTTGCTTCGTGAAGATGTTAATGCCAGCGGCACAAGGTTCGATGACACGTCAGTTTATGACTCAGCGAGCGATGACAGGTCCGATGCGAGGTAAGCATCCCTCGAGGGGATTAAAGCTTAACTCGGTTTCCAGGAAACAATAAACGATCTGTAAGCCCCACGCGCGAAGCCTAATTATCGCCAACCCACAAAATCAACAGCCTCGATTCCCACCTTACTAAACAGCCAGTAAAAGAATAAAGAGGAAGAGGAAACGCGAGAAACACACACATTTGGGAAACGAGGACGAGAAAAAAGATCCACAATAAATTTCAGCCAGACAAGTAAACCTCGGCCAATTTTCTGGCAATTCCTGCCACCGCATTCACAGCAACAAGAAGATAAAAAAATATACACGCTAAAACCTAGGTAGCAGCACCATATGAGCATCAGTTGTTGATTTCTTTGCCTTCTATCTACGTCGGCCTTGTAGAAAAGCAAAACAGTACGCAAAATACCCACGCGCACTCATGCAGCAATACGTCGAGCCCACTCAACCTCACTTTCCGCGGAGAAGAGACGGCGCAATGAAGCCGAGCTAAATGCGATCCGCACAATGCCCGCCGAGGGGGAATTAAGAATCGACACGTATGCCCAGCGGAGGGAGCGCGGGAGAAACAGCAGCAGCAGTGGGTCTGCTGTGAAGGCAATAGACAAAACGAAACAGAACGAAAAAAAACAGCAAGAAACCTGCGCCGCAGGCGCAGGTTTCTTGCTGTTTCTTACCGGGCCCGCACACATGCACGAAAAAGGGGAAATTGAAAGAAGGAGCAAGAAAAGAAGAGGGGGGCAACCGCTGAAGACAGCTGCCGAAACCGAGGAAGGAGGCCACAAATGTCCGCGAAGTCCCGTCCGGGGGCTCCCATAACGAGCGGCAATTAGGAGACTCGGCTTAACAAAACGTGGGTGGAGTGTGCTCGACTGCCGCGGGCTAAAGACACACGCGGCCCCCTCCCGCCGCGGTACGTGTACGCTGCCTGTTATGGTGTCTTGTCTTTTGTTCGCACATGGCAGTCACTTTGTTTCCAGCGATCTCTGGCTGCGATCTCTGACCCCGTCCCGAAATAGCAGGGAGAGCAGGCTTGAAGTACGAATGCAGCGGCTGCGTCGGCGCGCCCAGCTTGATGTTGCAGTCAGGCCACTGGGCTGCGACAATGTCTCGCTGACCAGCCTGGCGACAGCACGAGCACTGCACGTTACCGATGTCCGCATTCGTAAAGTTTCCGTGAACACTCCGCGCACGCCAGCACTCTAGCCGTTACACGCCGTCATCCCAGAGGCCAAGTTCGCTTACGCGCTGGTCACATTACACGCAACACATATGCCGAGGTAAACCCTGCGCTACAGAACACGCGGTCGCGGGTGCGACTCCTGGCCTATTTTGTGTGGCCATGTAGGTTCACGTTAACCAGACTGTTCAGCTATTTGAAGTCTGGAGAAAAAAAAGTGACGTTATATGAAAATAAATTCTTGGGTGCTACGCACCAAAGTCACGATCTGATTATGAGGCACGTCATAGTGGAGCTGCGGATTAATTTTGACCACTTGAGGTTCTTTTATCATCTGCCTAATGCATGGTACACGAGTGATTTTCACCACCATTGGAATGTGGCTGACGCGGTGGGGATCGAAGCCTCGACCTCGTGCTCAGCAGCGCAACGTCATAGCCAACCGAGCTGCCGCAGCGCCTTTGTAGGGAAGGTGGCAGTCAGTAAAGCTATATGCAGGTAAACTCCATTGCCGATATCGACATTTGCATTCACCTACGAAGAAGAAGAACGTAAACTTTATTTTAATATGAATGATATCCGAGTCTGGCGTCTTTTTAGTGGGTCTGGGCACCCGCCGCGGACGGCGGTTCCGAGACCTTGTCTCGAAGCGGCTTCCTCGGCTCGCTGGACGGCCCAGGATTGTGCTGTCAGGTTCGAGCTGAGCAGTGCGGTCTTCCAGCGCGAGCGGAGGCTGGCGCTGGAAGAGACGGAGGGGTCGGCACTGCCCGACTTGTTTGTTAAATGCTGACACTCACATAACATGTGATTAAGTGTGGCAACCTCGTCACACCATGTGCATCTGTTTGTAGTGTACATGTCTGGATACATGGCGTGCATGAGTCTTGGGTTTCTGTAAAAATCCGTTTGCAATTGTCTGAAGTGTACTGCTTGCGCGCCGTCTAAACTAGCGTGAGGGAATGGGTATACGTGTCTTTGTAACTGGTAGTGTGTCGTGATGTCGTGGAACCTGGCCATACAATCCTCCCACGCCCTGACGTTTGCAGTACCCCGCGGGGTACGAAAAAACGAGAGTTTAGGAACGTGTTGCACCGCGTGATAAATGGCCCCTTATATATTTGTCATGGTTTTTCTTGCGAGAATCTCAGAGCCGTAACTTAAGGCAGTCTTCCACGTTGAGCTTTATTTTACTGTGGCAAAGATTTTTTTTTCTTTTTGTTTAGGAAAGACAACCAGGTTTACTGCAGCGGTGCACCGCCAGAAGATCAAGGTTAGGATATGCGCGCTCGCATGTGCAATGCAGCCACACTGACGTGGCGCGAGTATTTGTGAACCCGAGTACTTCCTGATGCAGTTTATCTAAATGCTTAGCAAAATATAATCGGCTACAGAATTCCATATTGTAGTTCCGTACTCGAGAATAGGCCTGATAAGGTTGTGCCATTGCTGATGTTCGCAACGGATAAATCCAAAATGCTCGAATGCAATGACACATTGTGTTGCTGCCGGGCGCGTGTCTTTTAAGTGCGGCGTAATTATAGTTATCAATGACTATAGTTTTCCTAGCCTGATTATATTGTAATATAATATGTCATAATTAAATGCGAGAAATACGTTTTTCCCCTTAATATCGATGATCTCTTGTTCGTTAAATGTAATGTTTCTAGTGGCCCACCTGTAAGAAATCTTATGCAGTCAAGCAGTCAGTCTTTTCTCGTCCTTATAAAGTTTTTCACAGTGGCATACATAGACAATCATCGAATCCTAATAAAATTTGAACCACAGAGATGAAGAGTATCGTTAGCATATATGATAAAAAGCAGCGGACTATAAGGGATATTTGTGTGGGATTCCTGCTAAGGCGTTAAGACGAACAGAAACTGAAGCATACCATGCGCAGTTGTAAAGGTACTTTAGAATACATGTCAGTATCTTGAGGTCAATGCATGTTTATTTGGGCTTCTCAATTAGCTGGTTGTATGAGACACGGTCACAATTTTCTGCAGAATCTATGGTTATTTCATCAGCCTGAAGACTATAATTGTTTACCATGGCAAAATCACGCGTTATTTCTATCAAATAAATTATGACGGTGAGTCCTTTTATATACCTGTGTTTTCCACTGTAAATCAGGTTGTTTTCTTTTAAGTGAAAAGTTATTTGTTAATCACATGTTCCAATATTTTGCAGCAACAGTTTGATGAAGCTCTAAGTCGTTACATGTCTACCAAATGTTTACTGCTACCTTTGCGAATAGGTATTACATTTCAGCGATGGCAGCAGCCTAAGGGGATCCATCGTTTACTGACAGAGTAAATATTTCATGTAGAAATGACAATAGCTGATCCGCCTATCGTTTCAGGAATACGTTCGAAGGCTTATCAGGGCAGGCTGATTTTTTACCATCAATCTGTTAAAGTAAGTTAAAAATTCCAGGTTCTGTTATTGCCAGTGGGAGTACCAAAGTACTACATATGCACTAAGCCTACAACCATTGTAGCAGGAAATGAAATAACGGACTGAATACGTGGAATAGTAATGAGTGCACAATTGAACGTGCATGTTTAACTAGGCAGCTTTCGGTTTCTATTTGGTTTTGAAAAATACTACCAGACGTTTTGAGGTTGACGTAACAAAAAATTCTCATTGTGGTTGAAAAAAAAACTAGCTCTAGTCATTTTTATTTCTGCCTTTATATTCAACAGGAGAAGTTGCTTATTATAGCCACCGACTCCCTTTTATTTTTACAAATCCTTTGCAGCCTCTTTCATGGAATATTATGCTTCGAGTAACTCAGTGCAGCCTTTCGCTTTCTGCTTTCGAATTTCGCTGGATTGTCGTTTTACTACAGTTGATTTTGCTTAGGGAAGCACTGTCTTCACGTACGCACACACGCGCGCTCGCTCGCTCGCACGCACGCAGGCAGTATACTTCAACCACTGCTGCGGCTCTGAACTCATTTACTGTTCTCGATTGCCAGTCGCAATGCTGAGTAAAGTATTGTTTTTCTTCCCCATATGGGGCGCGCATGAAGTTGAGGAGGAGGTCGCGCGGACAGAGCAAACTCAGTTCCAGTCGCTTAACTGCTGCAGTAAAATGATACGAAACGAGATTTTAAAAATTCAGAGCCGTTCCACTCTGTGAAGGGGGATGACCAGCGGAGCTGTATATATGGTGATGCATATATTGATAATAAACATGCTGATTGAAAATAATAGACAAATACCACAATGAATTTCGTTTTCTCACGACTTGATCGTTGTTTTATTAAATTACCCACTCAATGGTTTCTTGATGTTTAACCTTCCTTGGCTTTTTTCGATTGATTATTTGGTCACTAAGGTGACTATCGCTTTATTCTCGCTATGATATACGGCGTGTGGATCTGTGGCGACACTGGAAAGGTTCCTGGCTAATGTGAGGCCTATACACGACCCATGACGCGTCGTGGGCACACCGATGTTTGTGTAACATTGAATTCCGAACCTTTCCAAGAGAAACGCCCGAAAGACTTGCTGTCTGGCCGAGACACGTCTATGTTTAGATGACCCACAATTACGATGGCAGTGGAGTCGCTAGGGGTGATCCAACCAAAGGTGCATACGCTTGGCGTTTGCGACACGATCTTCGTCCGTATTACGTGCTGCCCACCGTCGCCGCGTACATTCCCGCTTCGGTTCACGACGGTGTTCTTCGCAGGCGCGCTGTTTTTCCGCAGTCCTCACCGCACGCGGCCTACCCATTGTACGAGTGGAAGGGAATTGAGACAAGGTTACATGGTTTGCCTGTAAAGCCTGTGACGTCAAGCCACAATCCATACTAAACAGTGTCTATTCCGGTTTTACTTTGTTTTATTACGATATTTTTTATCATAATATGTTTTGACACTTAATTCGTCGCGATTAAACGCAGCTGGGGTATACCCGGCGATACGCTTTTGCTTTATACGTTAGCTCTTTTAGCTCTGGGCTGGCCGCCATCTTTTCTGCCTGCGCACACAAACCGCCGGAACCTAGCGTATAACAGCTCCGATGTAAAAAGGATGGTCGCAGAGGATGAACGCCGATGTTCTATTCTATACTAGGTTTAGAGGAAGGTATATTTCTTGGTTTCCAAGCAATGCAGCACAAGGTAACCGACCAGGCACTCTTTCCTTTATCTCTTCTCTTTAGAGCGCAGGTCCCGTTCCTGCGGCAAGCGTCGGCGTCGCCTTCTGCGGCGGCGTAACCGAGCGAACGAGTGCAGTGAAACATGAAAAAGCTAGACGGAGTGCAGTGGGGGATGAAAGACTCGAGGAGGAAAGCGGAGGAGGAGGGTGCAACAGAACCATGAGGCGAAAAGTGGTGGAGTAGGAATGAATGAATGAATAAAACTTTATTTGAAACGGCTTTTCGTCCTTGCCAGCCGCTGCTTCGGAGCCGTGTGATTATGTAGCAGCACTCGGAGCGGGGCGTGTGGTGGCGCCCTGGACGTGCCTTATGTGGCGCGCAAGAAGCGACCAAAAAGCGGCTCGGTGGGGTTCAGGTGGAGTGGTCTAGATCTCCCAATAGAAAGGAATAGATGGGCTCAGGGAAGAGGTGAGGAGATAGTTAGGCGAGGACTGTGCGCGGGGGCAGGTCCAGTACATGTGGTAAACGTCGGGATAGCCGCCGCACACCGGGCACGCCAGGTGTCTGCGGCGTTATTCAATAATGTGTTGCATTGCGTCATTCGCCAGTGTTAGAGTTTGAGCCTGACGTATTACGGAGGCATCGTCGCTAGTGAAAGAGGGATCGGGAGCCGGAAGGGTATATGCAGATGAGTTCAGTTCGCGGAGCCTAGCGCAGCTTTGCTTGCGGTGTTCATCGCGGTGCATAGGTGTCAGGCCATGGAATAGGAGCCCTCGGTATTTTAGGCTCGCGAGCGAGGGTGTGGGCACGCTCATTTCCCTGTATCCCCGCATGGCCCGGCATCCACTCCAACAGGACGTGAAGTGAGCGATGCTTTTGCATGTGTAGCGCGAGGGATGACCTAATATGCCAAGGAAGTAGGTCGTTTGCGAAAGAACGAAGGGCTTCCTGGCTGTCTGAGCGAACGGTAATGGTTGGTGTGGAGTGATGGGGAATAGTAATGGCTTCTGATGTGGCAAGGATCTCGGCGTCGGTTGGCGACGATACTCCGCCATGCCAACGAGTGATGTCACCCTGAGGGCCGATGACGGCCGTCTTGGATGCGGTCGACGAGAAGGCGGCGTCAACGCAGTAAGTGTCATGCGCTGGGTAAGTTAGATGGGTCGCCCGCGCCTGTCGCCTGCCTGCGTTGCATTCAAGGTGTATATTCCGGGGTATCGGCTGGACTTCGATTCGAGGGATAGTTATCCATGGTGGAGGGTCGGTGGAAAGAGGTGGGAGGAGGAGTAGGGTGCGGCGAAAGGAAGAGAGGAAAAGCGTAGTGAGGCGGCGAGGTCTACGGGATTGCACCAGAGTAGCGCGCGTCGTCTGGGAGGTCTGTCGGCGGCGGCTGATGTGAATCGCGCCAGTGTCACCCACGCACGGGCTCGCACGCTCTCCAGATTAGCGTGGCTGTCGCGCCACACTACGCTCCGTTTGCAACGTGACGAAAGAGGCAGATTGTCCGCGCCAGCCAATATATCGCGAAATGAAAACTCCTATAGAACAGCGCTCAAATTTAGCAATAAGGAGTATCGTAATTGTCGGTGAACTTTTTTCCCCCTTGTATTTCTTCTTTTTTTGCACTTCAATTTCTTTCTATTCTTTGGCCGTCGGTGCTTTCCTTGGTTTGAAGGTTGGTTCGAAAAAGGACGTGCAGGAGGATGTGCCAGCGTCTTGTTCATGACGGGGGAAAATTACGGGAGGGCGCGGTATACTTTCGACGAGTGCACAGGTCGTTCGTTGGCTACGGACGCTCCCTGTGCAACAAGGCGGGTGTATACTATACATATTTTCAGCGAACACTTTCATCTGATCCATTCTCTGTCCTGTTTACTAGTTTTGTTGGCATGTCTGGAAGCCATTTGATAGTGGCGGCCTCATCGAACTTCAGTCGCGTCCGAAAGGTAAAAAGAGTCTGCTTACAGAAAAATAATATCCCTGCAGCAGACAAACACCTCTCAACGTCCCCCTACCCCCTCCTCCTGATGCTTGCTACGACAGCTTGAACCGAAGGTAATATCTGGAGATTCAAGGGTATAATTAGTCGCCGATGGGACATATAACGACGCGCAAGCATAAAGTTCAGCATGTTAAGGTCCTTCGCCCACACAGCCCGCCCCGCCCCTATGGCGCCGAAGTAGCCGGATAAATTACTGACGTTGAATAGCCCCCTCGATTCTGTATGCAACGAAACTTCGTCCTATGAACAGTCTTCATAATGTTCCTTGCCTTCTAGATTTTGGGCGAATTTCTGTTATTCTATGCCTTCTTCCTCTCGGAGCATTTACATTCCCTTTGAAAAAGTCATTTACTTTTCCACTCCTAACATCTCGCTCTGCGGCAGAACACGGTTGTATTTGCTGCGGTGATACTGCAGTTTTCCGTCTTTAGATGACCGGAATGAGGGCAGATTTTCGTCCTCCTTCGTCTTATATGTGCGTGTTCATCTACCAGTTCTTTTTTGGCCCTTGTATCCTGTTTCTTCTCTTCCTACTGCATATACGGGCCATGGGTACACTCCTCAACCCTCTTTTTCCGCCTACCCTTCAGCAGGCAAGAGTGGGGAAGCATACAAAATACTTTCTTTTTTTCTTTATTTTCTGTTGATTTTTGCCGATGAAGAACACTTTGGGCACACGAAAGCAAGCGCGCAGCGAGCATCGGTACCTGTCCCGGAGTCTTCTTCCCCTTCTTCATTTTCTTCACCTTTGAGTGGTATTAACCCGCTGCCGAAAACAGCAATGCCAGTTGGAATTTTCTATATTTAACTGTGTGTGCTTGTGTGTGCGTGCGTGCGCGTGCGTGAGTGCGCGCGTTTTTTGTTTATTTGCGTTATTCTCTCCCTCCCCACCACTTTTGTTAAGCTTCGCTCACGTAACGGGTTACACATCCCCGAGTAGAGTGGTTCCCTCGGAGTTTGTGAGAGCATCTCTGCCAGAAGCTGCGATAACAGGACTCGCGAGGAGTGACAAGGAAACAAAGACGACAGCTTAAAGAAAAGAGAACTCGCCAAAACAAGCTCTCGTCGTGGAATCGAAGTGTGCGGCTGAACAAAAGGGAGGCAGCTGGGTCGCACGAGCCGTACATCGGTCGGGTACGCACTTCGACGAACCACGGAAAACACGCGGGGATATTTGATGGATGACCCGCAGCCACCGCGGCCATCAATGCTCCCCTGTTGCAAAGGGGGACCACTCCTAAGAGCAAAGACGTGTTTCCGGCTCGACGCATCACCGGCAGTACGCGGTTTCTGTCCCCGTGGCTACGGAGGCGGGCCATTCGAAATGTATGAGCAACAACCGCCACCGCCGTCGCCGCACTAGCTACAATGGCTCTCTGGTTTCACCACTGGTAGCGAGCAAAGAGTGGGGCAAGGCAGAAAAAGGCGTCTAGAGGGAACGGAGAATTCGAGCTCTTGCGTTATTCCCTGGGCCAGCGAAACGCCGGGCTAGATAACTGTAGCCAGCCAAATCTGTTCCTTGCGCGCTCGGTCTCGACGTAAAAGGTGGAACGAAAAAAAAAATTGAAGAAGGCTTGAAAGCAGCAAGTTGGAACGCAGTTTTCAGGAAGCTTTCTGCAACTTGATCGCGTGACAGATACCGGACGAGGATCGCATGTTTTCTTGTGCCCGAGAAAACAGCCGTCTCTGGCTCCAGATAAAGTATTGCCACAAAGTTGTGCTTCGCGCCTTGCTGCGCCTGACGCCTTTGCGTTCACTCGACTACCATTCCTCTAGTCCCCGCACGCATCATGGGTGTTCGGGCTTGTCTCGTCACTTCTGATGTTTTCTGTTCTTAATAGAAAAAGCTGCTCTCGCTCAACCGCCTAAAAAAAAAAAACGACAGTGGCTACGTGCATAAGTCGATGGTAGAAGTCTTTGAGATGAAGCAGATATGTAAGTGTGCGTGCGCGCTTGCGTTTGCCGTATACAGCCGGCGCGGATACCAATGCCAGCGTACAGGCGTACGCATACACGCGACACTCATGCATATGTGGATGAATAATAGCTAGAGGGCGGGAGATGAGAAACAGCATGATGGTAAGCAGCACTAACAGGTATGCCTCAACCACAGCTCGGTGCAACGTCAACGGTCGACAACCTGTTCCTTCGCGCAGTCCGCGGGCCAAGCGATACGGTGCGTTTGCTATTATTTAACAGGATGGAACTACTCTAAAGGCCCACCGCCACCAGCGGCTGCGGGCAAGAATGCGACGCGGTTGAGAACGCAGCGCTGCTGGTTCAGCAAGCGTCGATTCCATGCAGTAAGGGGCATTTTCTTGAGATCTAGTTATTTGATATTTGGAGTGGGCAATAATCTACCAGAAGCATGGACGCACGAAAGAACGAAAACACAAATGCGGATGTATCGCTCATATGATCAAATATCTCTGTGCACCTGAAATCAACCATCTGCAGTTGCACTGCGAGCTCATATGTCCGTGTGTCCCAGAGTCTCTTTGGGGCGCTGTTATAGTTTGACGCACGCCATTGACGTGCGGCAAGGTAAATGTAGGACGAATTTTCTTCACACCGTAAGGCTGGGCAAATATGTTATCGAGTTTTCATATTCAAGGTATCATAAAATAAATTAAGTGCACTCTTCATAAAACTTGGTTTCTCCCATGGCGTCGTGCAGCCACCTTCTGCCGCGCAACACAACATGCATATGTGCCGGCCGATACCTGTAAAAGGCATCATTCGGATCGGTGCTTAAAACCAAACTAGAAGAATCTTAAGGGGACGTCGACGACCGTTTATTTACAAACCTTTTCGTTCATAAGCGCTCTTATATACATATATAATCATGGCCATATAAAGCCAAAAGATAATGAAGCTTAGCTACATTATCTGTTAGCTTTATTTAGTCATGACTGACAGAAATCGAGCCCCTCGGTTTCCCTTCATCTCTCGTTTATATATAGCATCAGTATATTTTATTAGATTCTAAAAGGCCCCTTGAGGGGCATTGTAGCGGTAACGAAGAAAGCCGCAAGTGAAAGAAGAGGAAGAGAAGGGAAAGGGCAGAAGGGATAGAATAGTAGTGGGTCAGGGGAATCAGGGGAATAGTTGGCTTTTGGAACAGCTGATATTTGGGTGTGTCGTGTACCGCTTTGGAACCTGTTCATGGTGCCGGACTCTCGTCACATTTTGGTGACAGCGGTCATGTTACACCCGCGGCAAGACGTCCCCTAGTACGATGCCAATGATGCGCCGAACTCCCATTACTACATACAGGGTGTCCCAGCTAACTTCAGCCAGAGTTTACAAATATGCAAATGCCACGTAGCTGCACAGAACAAAAGTAATGTTGTTTGCCGTCATTTGGAGATACTCAAACTGTTCTTTTCATTACGCCTAATTAGATAATTAGCGTTAAATTACTAATCAACTTCCCACATATTATCATTAGATGAAAAGTGTCAATGAGTAAATTGTTGAGCGGCATGAAAAACGCCCGATACTGCTTTCTGTTGCTTAATACGTGCTACATAAAAGCGTTTTTCGGAGCGTCAAAGAAGCCCGCACATGTACGCAAAATTGCCGCACGACTGGCTGCTCGAGGCACTTTAGGCGGAAAGAAATGAATTAGGCGGAACGCAAAAAATATTTTGAGCATCTCCAAGCGACGGCAAAGAACATTACTTTGGTTCTGTCCAACTACGTGGCATTCGCATATTTTAAAACTCTGGCTAAAGTTAGCTCGGACGCCCTGTACATAGAGCATGAGAGATACGAGGTTTGATATCCTGCAACTCCTCCAAATGTTACGGGCGAAGCGTTTACTTAAAAATACGAGACCGATCAATTGGGACGGTTGGTGTTTTCCGGGACCGGTACAAAAGCACCCAGCCGAACGTTGTTCTCCTTTACTACTCTCTGTATCCATGGCCATTCCCACTCTTTCTGCACTGTGTTGCGGTAGCTCGTGACATAATAGTGAAAATAAGCGTGTGCATAATAGTGATGTACAATACCTTATAACCAGTTTACAACGAATGACAGCAGCAATTTCTTTAGCTTTCAAGCAGGGAAAGAAATACTATATTTTTTTTATGGCTATTAGTTATTTCCCAGATGTCTTAACTTCGAATAAATGCGAAGAGGTCATATATAATTTTTCTCTTTCTTTCTTTCTTTCTTTCTTTCTTTCTTTCTTTCTTTCTTTCTTTCTTTCTTTCTTTCTTTCTTTCTTTCTTTCTTTCTTTCTTTCTTTCTTTCTTTCTTTCTTTGTCTTACTTGTACAATGTGAAATTACCATCAGACATCATGTAGCCCCGCTTTCATTGTCTTACGCGAGCGCCTCCGTATCTTTATTTCTTTTTTAAAAAGCTTTCTTACATGTGCGTATTCTCTTTTGCTACTTTATTCTGCATATAAAAAAAAATCTACGTGAACGTTAGAGCTGCGGCACAGTCGAGGATCTTTCGAGTAGCGACTTAGTGGCCACGAAGGCCCGACACTAAAGAGCACTCGAAAGTTCTGAAGCGGCCTTCTTTCTTCAATTCTTCGTTTCTCTCCCACGTCTTGCTTGAAACTCGATACACACGGCACTGCTTTCTCGTTGCCGGGCCTTTCGGAGTACTTCGACGACTGGCGTCATTAGGCCGTACGGTGCACCGGCGCGGACAATGAAGGCGGACCGGTGCGCGAAGAACGGCAAAATACACCATACTATGCGGAAGCGATGAGGGGAGTCGAATTTCAATGGCGTCTAATTGTGCCAGCGGCGATACATGCGGAACAAGATTGTCGACAGGACAAAAGGTCCGCGTAGAAGGGGAACAATGGCCGCCAGCACATCTAGTGCACGTAAGCCATAGACCTAAAGAAAAACCAAGTGCGACTAAAGTCGGACGTTTCAATTGTTGTAAAGAACTGACAGTGTGTCAGCGGGCACGGCATGAAGATAAAAAAAAAAGTTTAGGCCTGTTTCAATGCGGTCTTTTTCGGCGAATTTTCTTAACTAGTGTACACTGCAATGCACGAAATTATGCTTATTTTGCAAGTGACAATCGCAATCCTTTAGCGGGATAAACACTGAGTTTTGTCGCGTTATCACTTGTATGCGTGCTAGCGTAAGTGCCGTACTTGAAGTTATTTAAGTCGACTTGATATTGGGCACGGTGCCACATCTGCAAAGCCGTCAACTGTTAAACTAAACATATACTGCACCCCAATCACCGAATAGACTCCAGGTGCACAATGCCACAAAATGCTGAAAATCGAGATAAGCTTCTGAATGAAAAAGTAATGGCTGGGCTTGGCCCTATGAACGGTGCAAAGTGAGCTCATTTCTACAGTAAAAACCCTTGCAATCGCAGATCGCCGCAGCGTCGATATATCATGCACAAACATTAATTTTGAAATGATTCTAAAAAATTAAGATGTTCTGAAACTTCGCTGATGAGTGGCGTATGGCAGGGAACTCTCTCAAGACAGGGCACAACCAGGGAGCGTTCAACATATCAAGCCTGTATTCACAAAGCTCTTACGCTAGAATTGTTCGTAAGAGCAAATTTTTGCCAATCCTGGTGCTGGGCATATGATTAGCGGTGGCGGCCAGCCAATGCTAAAGATGACTTAAGTACGAGGGCCCATATTCAAAAAATGCTCTTACGCTAGAATATTTCGTAAGAGCAACTGTGAGCCCATCCTGATGTTGCACATGTTAGCGAAGGCGGCTGACGAATGGCAAAAAGCACTTAGGAACTGAAAGCTTTGTGAGTTCGCTCCGAGAAGATATCGGAATTCGGTCGCAAGGTATTAAAGGATCCTCCCCCCCCCCCCCCCGCAAGCTCCAATATAAGATGTTCAGTTTGGCGCAACCTATGCCCCAACGCTTACTTCTGCGTCTTTAGCATTCTTTGCCTACTTCAGGCATTTTGAGCCTATCTATCTATCTATCTATCTATCTATCTATCTATCTATCTATCTATCTATCTATCTATCTATCTATCTATCTATCTATCTATCTATCTATCTATCTATCTATCTATCTATCTATCTATCTATCTATCTAATCTTACGGCGACCGAGTGGTCCAAGTTGTCTACTAGCTTGCACAACTATGTATCAGCTCTTGGTCGTGATGCCGTCATGCTTGTTCTATCGTCGTCGTTCGAGCTTCGTGGTCCGACTCTCACCATACCGTTGTCGTCACACCTCGTACGCCAAGCCACTGGCTCAAGTTGTCTTGTACGAGGGTCCCTATAAGTATGTTGTGCTTTTAGTCGTGATCTCATCGTGGTCGTTACACCGCAGCCATTCAAGTTTTGCCATCCGACTCTTGCATCATCATCCCGCCATTGTCATCATACATTCGTCATGCATTCGTTGTCGTACCGTCGACGTGATGCCGTCGTGTTCGTTTGGCCGTCGTCTTTCCAGCTTCGTTATCCGACTCTCGCCATGCTGTCGTCGCCGTTCCGCCATCGTCATCTAGTCGTCGTCACGCATTTGTTGCCATACAGTCGTCGTGATGCTGTCGCGGTCGTTCTATCACGAGCCATTCTAACTTCATCATGTCATCGGGATCACGCCATCGTTGCGACACGGTCGCGATCATGCCATTATCGTCATGCCATCGTCATCACGCCTTCTACGCCGGCTCAGTGGCCTAAGTTGTATATGATAGTTTGAGCCACTAGTATATGTTGCCTAGAATATACTGGCTAGTGTGCCGTGCACCAGCTCTTTTCAATGGACGAGCGTGGCGCCGCCTGCAATGAATGCCCACGATGGCCGGCAGAGGTCGCTGCCACACGGGTGGGTGCAGACTGCGCGTGTCGTCTGCTTCGCATATCAGTTTCGCAGTTGTTGCGTCGGTTTCTGTGTTTGCGTTTTCAGTGTTATTACAGCGTTGCGTGTTTGTGCTTGCTGTTGTCAAAGAGTGAGTGCGTGGCTGTTATGTTCGTGTGCCTGTCATTGCGAGAACTATGCGGCGGCGGTGAAAAAATGCCAAAGCTGAGACAGTGCAAGGAGAGGACCTGCTTTGTGCCGTTGTGTGGAAGCGGTTACCGCTCGAACAAAGGGCGTGTATCCTTGTTCACTCTACCATCTGATACGAAGTGGCAGCAGAATGGGCAAGAATGATCAGGAGAACGGACAGAAGGCCGGCACCAACTGCTGCGGTTTGTGAAAAACAGTTCGAAAACAGCTTAGTCGAGCGCGCGTTCTCTATCACCGTGAATGACGTTGTCTACGAGATACCCCGCGATAAAACACGCCCACGGTGGAAGTATTCTTCCATCGTGACCACGCCTGAAACCCTAAGCTATACCCACGATATTTCCTGAGTTTGCTAAGCATTCAGCTCACTTTTCCTGAGTACCAGGGGGAAAAAAAAGAAGAAAAAACGAGCAGTAGTGCTTTGATCTACTATACTGCAGGTTATGTTGCACGATAGATTACTGCCCAAAATTCTTGACCACATTGTGCAGGCTTCCTTTGCGTAAGTAAAGCTGAAGCTAGTACAGACGCTGCTTCATTATTGCACTTCCCATTTTGACAATGGAGTCCTTGCTTGTCTATCTTAGCCAGACGTCAACCGCTGTGAAGGCCGGGGAAGATGCTTTTACTGTGTTCTTCAGCAAAAACAAGTTACATGTAGCGAGTATAGCTGATTTTTCAGGTCAGCTGCAGACAGCTGGCCTTTCCTCAACCAGGGTGCCCAAAGCATGAAAAACCAGCTTTTGACAGCAGTTGCAAAGTTCTTTGTTTTCTTGAGGTTTCGTTTTTTTTTTTTTGTAAAAGGCATCAACAAAGAGAGGGAAGCGCAAAGGCAACGGCAGAAGCTCCTGAAACTGCGTCACTGCGCGATCTATTCATTATGTGTGCATTATCTCATCTAGGGCTGTCTTATATGCCTGCGATTGACTGTTGTTACGCATGAATAAAATCTTTGTTACGCTTAAATGAAATATCTGTTTCCTATTTTTGTTCACGTATATCAGACATAAAAAGAAATCTGCACGTATTTACCAGGTATAAAAAAAAAATGTATAGTACACGGAACACCACGTGCAGTCCATTTTACAGGCATTTTTTTTTTGCTTATTATCCTATATCCTCGGGGCCCAATGGGAATTATGAGGAGATGGGTACATGGTTTACAAACCATCAAAAACATTCAAACCTATGAGGACAACAATATGATAGTAGGCAGAAATAGGAGCAAATAAAATAAAAAGAAAGAACACAGAAATTCAAGTCATTTCAAAAGATGATCGGTTACAGCGGTTTTGAATGGTTATGCATTAATATAACATCAATAGAGCAGTAACGTAACCTTAGAATTCCCTTATACTTCATTAGAATGAAAAATGTAACCTGAAACGTACCCTTAAAAAATTACGCTGCTATCATCGCTAGAATAAAAAAACAAGTGTCCTTAGCTATCGCTGAAGATATACACGTACGAAGGCGAAAGCCTTGTAAAGCCTGCTCTAATTCACTCTAATCCTTAATTAATACACCTATAATCCCTCTAATTCAGCCTTATCCCCTTAATCCAATCACTATAATGAATAATTAAATTTGCTAATCATTTAGCATCTCCTATACACGGCTGGACATGCTTTGGTTCGCTTCTGGCCTTCCTTGGATCGTGCGATATGTTCTGTACCTCGCAACACGGCCTTGGAACATGGAGATCAAGGCATTTGCCTTAGAAATTACGTTGTCTCTTCGCCAGCATAGCAACACATCAGGTTCCCCGCTCGAAGCCCAGCTACAGTGGCCAGCTGTGCCAGCGTGTGCCAGTGGCCAGCGTGTGCCAGCTGAGCTAGCACACGCTTTTCACGCAAACGACAAGCGCTAGAGAAGCCTGTTGTAATCGAAACAAACCCTGATTTATAAATCAGCTGCCCACGTTTGAACTGTGCTGCTGCTACAGCTTAATAAAAATAAAAAGCGCAGCAGCCCGCTTGCCGATGCTGTGGAAACACGGCGGGCTACGAAGACCGGATGGTGCCGCGGCACCCACCTGCACTGCAGCGCCCCTAGTGGCAGCCGCCGGCATTCATTGCATTTGGTGCCACCCGAGAGGCCGCGGACGGCACACTAGCCATATATTCTAGGCACTATACCACTAGGTATGTGCTCGTGGTCGTGATGACATGGTGCTCATTGCGTCATCCTTACACAGTCGTAGTCATGCATTCGTTGTCATACAGTCGTGATATCGTCATGGTCGTTCTATCACCGTCATTCTAACTTCGTCATCCCACTTCGTCTTGCCGTGTAGTGGTCACGCTATCGTCGTCACGCAGTCGCCATGATGTCTTCGTCACGTTGTCGTTCTACCATCGTCATCGCTTCAATAGCGTCATCCCATTGTCGTCCTACCACCTTTTTCGTTCCATCGACATCATTCCTCCTTCGTCATTCACCGTAACCATGACGTAGTCATTCAATCGCGATTATGCCGCTGTTGTCATGTCATCGTGGTATCGCGTTGTCGTCAGACAGTCATTGTCATGCATCCGTTGTCACACCGTCGCCGTCATGCTGCCGTCATGGTCATGCCATCATCGTCATTGCACCATCGTCATGCGGTTGTCATAGCACCGTCGTCGTCATAAACTTGTCGTAATTTTATTGTCCTCATGTCGTTTAATGGAACTCTGGGGTATTACGCGTCAAAACTACCATTTGATTGTGAGGCACGCCATAGTGGGGGACTCCAGATTAATTTTGACCACTAGGGGGACAGTTGCCGCATACCCAGAGTAGGATCCAATCAAGGTCTTGGGCATGATCGTTGAGTCAGGGGGTACAAACGGCAGGACTATACGCAAGCTAATTGCTAAAACTGAAAGTGCTGTTCATTTAGTTCGGAGGGTTTCAAATCGGCATCATGGACTCCTGGAGGATAATCTCATTCGACTATTGCATGCCTTCGTTCTGTGCCACTTTACATACGTGGCAGCCATGTATCGATGGAAACGGGCAGAGCGGATAAATTGAATGCACAGCTTAGGAAGATTACTAAGCGGGTTCTCGGGTTAGCCGTATACACTTGTACAGAGCGCTTAATACAGCTTGGCATTCATAATACTCTCGAAAAGGTTGGAGAGGCCCAGGAGTTCGACCAGCTAACTCGCCTCACTACAACGAAGGCAGGGAGATTAATCTTGCAGGAACTCGGATATTACCACGACAGAGTAGCGGAGGAGTTCTCTGACGTTCCTCCGTCGATTCGTGAGAACACTACGGCCGCGCCCATACCTAGGAACATGCACCCCGATCATAATCGCGGTTGAAGGAGGGCAAGGGCGGTCAACCTTCTTACGCAAATACACAGTGATCAGTGACAGGTTAGCTTTGTGGATGCCGCTTCTTGTAAGGGACGTCGGGCGTTCACCATCGTCACTGTCGATCGTCGGCAGGGAATCATCGATGCTGCCTCGGTTCGGACGAGGGACCCCGAAATAGCTGAACAAATGGCTATTGCACTAGCCCTGGTGGATAGCTCGCGGGGTGTCATCTATAGTGATTCAAGATCAGCGGTCAGAGCATTCGAAAAAGGCGCCATTTCCAATCAGGCCCTCAGATTCTTGAGGGCAAGGCAATCACGCACCACTTAATTTATTGGTTTCCCGCACATCAGGGTCAGATAAAGGGTGTTTCTCTCAACCTCGACGAGTCGGCTTACGGGGCTGCGCGTGAACTTGCCCACCGCGATACCATCGACCAATCGGAAGCCGACGACTCCCCAGAGAACAGGGACACGCCGTCCACCTACAACGAGATTACTTAACACTACTATCTCAGCCGTAGAACCTACTTTGTTCCTTATCTGCGGCTCAAGAGAGCTCAAGCATTAACACTCCGTCTACTACAAACGAATACGTATTCCAATCATCGCTCTTACATAAAACCTATCCGGATACTTACACAAACGCAACCTGCCGGGATTGTGGAGAAATAGCCACGTTAGACCACATGCTCTGCCGATGTGCCCGGTCACGCTCTATCATCGATAACAGCTCGGCCAGATGGGAGGCGCTTCTCCGCAGCCCTCTCCTGGCTGACCAACCCTGGGCTGTCCAGCAGACCCACGATGCGGCCGACAGGCTCGGCCTTCCGGTTCCCACGTGGGAGTGGCCCGCTTCGTGAAGACTCACGATCTGCAGGACTTCATTAAAGTTTTACCATACCATACCATACCAGGGGGATCTTTAACGTGCCCCAAATTCACGGGACACGGGCGTTTTCTGCATTTCGCCCCCATTGAAATGCGGCCGCCGCGGCCGGGATTTGACCCTACGACTTCGTGCTTAGCAGCGCAACACCACAGCCGCTAAGTCACCGCCGCGGATTGTCCTCATGTCGTCGCCGTGACGCTGTCTTCGTTACACCTCGTTATCATTTCAGAATCATCTCATTATCGTCATTCCGGCTTTGTTCTTACAACTGCGTCATTCCTTCTTAGTCAATCCATTGTCATCACAGCGTCGTTGTCACAAAGTCGCCGCCATGCCGCCATACTCACGGGCCACCTTCGCAAACGTGTGCCATAGTAAAGTAGGCCGATACCTGAGACAGTATATGCCGCATATAGCCGAAACAACGTGGGGAAGTCTGAGAAGGACCACTAAACATTTTATATAAAAATGACTTGAGCAATATGATCTATCACTACATTGCATGAATGCTAATCACATTACCGTCGACAGTCATCGAGAGATGGGTTCTGCGATAATTTTTTTTTCGTTTACCGCAGTAAGTGAGCCTTCTCGTGTGTTAGACTTGACGCTGGCGAGCAACAAATAACGACAGGAACCATGAGCACCTCGCAGACTATTTATTGATCGTGTCCCCTTTTGTGTACTTACGTTTCTCCACGATGCTCCCGTCAACATGTCTCACGTCATCGCGCCGATATAACGCCCAAAATTAGTGGACAGTTTCACATGCGCAGTTAAGCGGCGCTGCTTATATCCGCAGAGAGAAAATGCAACCGCCTCACAGGAGAACCCCGAACGAAGACTTTAAAACACGAGCTTATGCCATGCAAGGGGCAGAAACCCTCGTGGGAAGCCGCACAGCTGCGGGCGCCTGTGCCTTCGAAGCCATGTTTACACTAGCCCTGAACTACAAGAAAGGTGCGCGAAAAAAAAAAGAAAAAAACGCCGCGAATGCCGACGCGTACGAGTGCGCTGAACCCGCCCACGGCCGGCAAACCACCGGAGAGCACTCTTTTCTCACTTCGGTGACTGCTGGGAGGAGACGGGGATGCCGAATATTCTACCTCACAGGGGGCACTAACCATTTTTCGCTTCGCAGTGTTGTGTATTTAAACACCATTATAAAAGTAAGCCACAAATGTCAAATTTTCAGTCACGAGAGTTCTTTATTCTTATACATAATTTCTTCGCAACGATGGTGAGTGAGTGAGTGAGTGAGTGAAATAACTTTATTTTGTCCACTAGAGACGTAAGCAAACGCCATGCCACCTGGCTAGGCCCACTCGCAACGACGGTGCAACTTTTGTACCTAATATTTTCAGGAACCCGTTCGAGAGCAACTAAGCGCAGACTTTCCAAGGCGATCATTAAAACGAAAAGTGAGAAAAAGGACTGGACCGATATTCGCAGAAACCTCTTACGTTAGAATTCTTCGTAAGAGAAAATTCGAACCAATCTTTACGCTGGATTTATTATTAGCGTAGGTTGGCGGCCAATGGCAAAGCGCACTTAGAACGAGAAGCTTTGTGAATTCGGGCCCTAGAGCCCATTTGTTGCCCAGGAACCGAAAAAAAGAAAGATGAAATAGAAGCTAAAGATAGGGGACTGTAAACATCCGTATAGTTCACTGGGGAGAGAAAGGCAGAACTAAGAGTGTTGTGAAGAGGATTGAATTCGATCAATGGAGCTTAACGCCCCAAAGTAACGCAAAGACCATGAAGTATAAACTTTTTTAAACAGGGTTGAAGTACCTCAGACAGGCTGGCCAACGTTTCGATAGGTGGACCTATCTTCGTCAAAGGCGGCCTCGTCATCCTCGGCGTGTTAGTTTTAAAGGGTTAGTGCAGTGACGTCACGTGCGGGTGTTGTCGCTGGCGGCTGGTTTTAAAGAGAGAGATTACAAGAGGGAACAGGCGCTGTCGTCCGACGTCTGTGAGCCTCATTCTCAAGACGAAGGGACAAGAGCGTGAGAGTGGGCACGCGGGGAGGAAAGAAAAGAAATAGAAGCAGAAAAAAGGGGGAAAAAAAAGCAGGGGGGTGCCAGGGCCGTACCAAGACACAACAAAGGGGGGGTGAAAGAAAAAGAAAGAGAAAAATGAAATCTTTAAGAAATACGGGGGCTTGGGAGCGTGTTGGGAATGCGAAAGGTTAGGAGGTAATCCGGGGGAGTCGTTGGCGGCATGTTTTTGAGGCATTAGAACGGCCGGTCAAGCAATAGGTCGAGTAATTTTGAAATAGTTAAGGTGGCGACGTGGAGTCTGCGGTGCAATGTGTGGGGTGATTGAAGGGCAGCGGCATGGTCTTTCAAGGGGCACTGCCCCACGCGCTTAACGTAGGTGTCGTTACGGCGGCATCCAGAAGGCGATGGTTGAGGCGCCGAAAAAGGCATATTGACTTCGGAATGTGTTGTCGAGGGGGTTTCAAAAAAAAAAAGACTAAAAAAGGGGTGAGGGGGAAGGGGGGGGCGAAATCGGTATAGCAAACAGGAGGGCGACGCGTGCAGAAGCGGGCGCGGGCAAGTGTACATGGAAGAAGGGGATCGTACACTTGGTATAGACGTAAAATCCTGAAAGAGTACATTAAATTGAGTAGTAGGCAGGAAATTTTTTTTTCCTTTTTCCTTTCTTCCTCTCTCCCCCTCTCCCCCTTTTTTTCCTCCGAAATGAAAGAGTAGGTGAGGTTAAGAATAAAAGTTGGCTGGTGGCCTAATGTGTTTTGTGTATTGGTTGATGATATGAGAGTTTCAGATTTAAGTTACAGCTTTTAAAGATTCTAAGTTGCCGCGTGCCAAATTAATTCCTGTCGGGTGTAGGCAATTAAACTTGTGTATGAGGTATGATTCCGTGTACTTCCTTTCGCGAGGGGAACGGAAATTTGTTTGTAGTATATAGAGCCTTGCTTTGTCAAACATATGTCCATGTTCATTAAAGTGGCTGGCTACTGCTTTGGGTAAATTGTGTTTTGTGTCCGCGCGGTGACCATTGAGTCTTGTATTGATTTGTTGTCCGGTCTCACCTATGTATTGTTTGCTACAAGCGGCGCATTCTAGACAGTAGACTACATTGCTTGATGTGCAGGTGAAAGCCGAAGTTACTTTGTGTGTGTAATTCGACGCTGTACTTTTTACTGTAGTAGTGGATTGAATGTGTTTGCATGTAGAGCACCTGGGGCGACCACAGGGATTGGTTCCCAACTTCTTCTTTTTCTGTAGTTTGGCGTGCACAAGAACATCTTTAAAATTAGTGTTGCGTCTGTAGGCTACTCTGGGAGGGTCGGGAAAAATCTTCTTAAGTTTCTGGTTGCTGGTGAGAATCGGGTAGTATTTGCTTAGGATGTTATTCACGTTTGGGAGTGCGTTTGAGAATTTAGTAGTAAGAAGAGGCGTTGTTGTTCTTGTGATCTTCGGGCGGGGCTTGAGGACCTCGGCTCGATCAAGTTTGGTTGCAGCGATGTAAGCTGTTTGAAGGTCACTGTTTGGGTGGTTCCTGTTTGATAGCGTTTCTTTAAGGTGATCGAGTCTATCTATGTAGTCTTGGTTTTCAACGCAAATGCGACGTAGTCGTGTGGCTTGGCCTTTAAAGATGCCTTGTTTGCAATGTCTGGGATGGTGGCTGGTATATTCTAGGTACTGTTGTTTGTCGAAAGGTTTCCTATACAGCGTTGTCTTTAGTTCACCATTGTCGATGTATATTGTTGTGTCCAGAAAGTTTATGCGCTCAGTTGAGGATTCTGATGTGAATTTTATTGTTGGGTGAACAGAATTTAGAAAGGATACATATTTATCTAGACTGTCTTGGCCCTGTCCCCAGATTATGAGTATGTCGTCTATGTATCGTAGGTATGTGTGGGGCTTGGTAGTGCAGCGCGATAGGAAATCTGTTTCTAGAATCCCCATAAATATGTTCGCGTAGGTTGGTGCAAAAGGCGTACCCATGCTTGTACCATGTATCTGTAGGTAGTAACTCTCTTCAAATTCGAAGTAGTTATGTGTGAGAACTAATTCAAGGAGAGACAGGTAAACTTCAGTAGAGTGTTGTGCACTGTGTTTAGACAGCGTTTGTTTTATCGAAGATAAACCATCAGGGATTGGAATGTTGGTGTACAGCGCCGTGACGTCTAGTGTTGCGAGAATTGTGTTGTGGGGTAGTGTGCCTTTAGTATTAATGTCTTCTATAATTCTCAGCAGGTGGGGCGTATCTTGTACAAATGACGGAAGTGTTTTCGGCCAGTTACCAAGGTAGTGGTTAAGGAATGTGGAGATGTTCTCTGTCGGGGTGTTGTTGTTTGATACTATCGGACGGCCTGGGATAATAGCAGTGTGTAGTTCAGCGGATGGAATTTTATGAATTTTCGGAAGGAGGTAAAAACGTCCGGCAGTTTTGTTGCTTGGTTTAAGAAATTTGTATTCTGATGGTGTTATCAATTCATCAGCCAAAAGTGATTTCAGCCTGTTGGTAATTGTCACTGTATAGGACAATGTCGGATCGTTATCTAGTTTGCGGTAATGTTCTGGGTTGTTTAGTTGTCTGTAAGCCTCGTGCTTGTATTTTTCTATTGGCCAAATAACTATACTTCCACCCTTATCTGCTTCCTTAATAACAATGTCATTCCGGCAGCTCAGATTTGAAATGATATGACTCTCCGACGCAGTTATGTTTTTAGGTCGCTTAGATGTCTTGGATTGGCTTATAATTTCTTTAGTGATAGTTTTAAGGTATATGTCAAGTTCTATGGCTTGTTCTGGTTCGGGAGTCCAAGTGGATTGGGCTCTAAGTGGTGTCGTCCCGGTGTCTGGTGTGTCTGCAAAAAAGTGTCGGATACGCATTCGTCGGGAGAATTCTGAGAGGTCCTTGTGAAGCTCGAATTCATTTATTGTGTTGTTCGTGGGGCAAAAGTTTAAGCCCTTGCTGAGTACGGCTATTTCTTTTTGACTTAATGTTTTAGAAATGTCTATAACATTGGAGCGGTTTGGTTCTGTGGAAATTTCCTTTCTGTCTGGTCCTTCTAAGCTCGAGGTCCCTCTTGTCTGGGTGTGGTGGCTGTTTGGCTGGAAGGTTGTTTTTTGATTAAAATTTGCTTTTTTCCTTTGTTTTTGAAGCAATTTTCTAGATTGTTTTTCGCCGTAATGTTCTAAATCTCTCTTCTCATCTGGTGTCAGGGTTATGTTCCTAAGTCTGTGGTTAAAAGTTTCGATTTGCTCTTCGCAGTGTTCTTTGAGGATATTCAAAAGTGAAAGTGAGGCATTATGTAATGTTGTTTGCCAGTTTGCGCGATGGTGTGGTGGGAGTGTTCCTAGAGCTGGTACAGCCTTGAGTGTTAGGCCTTTAGGAATTATATTTTTCTCGGTGCAGCTTGTGTAGGTTTTCAGATGGGAGGTGTAGCTCACATGTTTTTTGGTAAGTTTTCTAGCCTGTAGGAATTCGGTGCTTCGTGGCATTGAGGAATTATTGATTTGCGATGTCTGTCATTTACTTGTCTTCTTGCGGGCAGATTTGCGTGGGGTGTTTTTCCGTTCGGCCGGTTTATTATCGTATGCCTGGCTTAATTCGATCTCGGTCTCTGTTTGAGTTTGTGTGTGTGCAGGCAGGCGTGTGGGGGTCTGTGTGTAGACTTCGGTGGTGGGTTTTCTGTTGTCTGTTGCCATTGTGTCTGTTTGCATGGTGGTTGATGTCATTTTTGGTGGTGTGTGTGCCTTCTGGTTCTTTTCACATTCCACTGTCTGTGTTCCAACTGTTCTTGTGTTGACTGTTTCACTTGTGCAGTGGCTTGCTTCACATTCCACTGTCTGTATTCCCTGTGTCCTCGAAGTGACTGTCACAGTTGTGTTGTTCGCGGTTGCACGTTCCGCAGAGTTGGTGGAGGTGGTATTTGAGGTGGAATTTAAAAGAGTTTTTCTGTACTTGTCCTTAATAAAGGACTTGATGTATTGGGAAACTAGCTCTATTCCACTGCGGTTCAAGTGGAAGCCATCCCAAGCTAGGTGTTCGTGTGGTGCTTCGTGTATTTCCGCGTGGTGCATGGTGTCAACATTGTTATGGACGTTTTCTAAGTTGAAAATTAGTGAGTTTAGCTTGTTAATCTCCTCATTGTGTTTCATGAGTGCATTAGTTTGGTAGAATAGTGGGCGGTGTTTGTTTTGTAGGCGGGGAGCGACAGTCGTTATGGTTATGTGTGCGTTCGGGCGAGCGGCTTGAATGGTTCTTATTACGTCGCTCATGGACTCTATCGTGTCCGCGGCGCTTTGTGTTCTCAGGTTGTTTGTGCCTACATTGATAATAAAGTGTGTGGTGTCAATTGGCGCATCACATACTAGCGGTAGAATATCTGATGTTTGTGCCCCACTAAGGTGTTTTATGTATGGCGCGTGTGGGCCTGGTGGAAAATGTTCCTTCAGGTATCTGTACTGGCTATCTCCAAGGATTGCTACATGGGCAAAGGATAACAAGGGGCACTTACCCTGTTCCGTCATCGTCAGCTGTCATGGAAGTCCAAAAACAAGAAAGGGGCTGGCAGATGGAATGGCACACTGTGGTATAAACTTTTTTAAACAGGGTTGAAGTACCTCAGACAGGCTGGCCAACGTTTCGATAGGTGGACCTATCTTCGTCAAAGGCGGCCTCGTCATCCTCGGCGTGTTAGTTTTAAAGGGTTAGTGCAGTGACGTCACGTGCGGGTGTTGTCGCTGGCGGCTGGTTTTAAAGAGAGAGATTACAAGAGGGAACAGGCGCTGTCGTCCGACGTCTGTGAGCCTCATTCTCAAGACGAATGAAGACCATGAAAGCACGAAAGACCATGAAAGCACGCTGGAGTAGGTAAAAAACGTTTACAGACAGCCTCCAAAATCGCTTGAGGAAGTGTCCTGGGCATGCAGAGTGTGCGCAGATTGCGAAAAAAGCCTGAGCGTCTGATACACGTAGAGTCGGCATTGGCTTTACAATGGGCCACCAGAGATCGTAACGAATCTCCCTCCATAGCATAGGGAAATCCGGAGTTTTTATGTCAGTCCAGCGTGATACTTCTCTCCGACTTTATGCAGGGCGATGAAGACTGAAGGGCAAGTTAAATCATTAAAAAGCAGTTCAAAACAGTGCAGACACACACGGTCACATGCAAGAACACACGCAAGTACACAAACATACTTACCCATTATCACGCCAAACCACAGACACGCCCATGTTACGCACATACGAGACCGAGACCTTGAGAGGCGGCTGGCTGCAAGCTGAACGCGAAGAACACCCGTTCATTTCTGGAACCAGTGTCGATAAAACCCATATAGGTTTCTTTTTTTATTTCGATAGTCGTTATATACGAACACTCCAGGCGCATTTCTACCGTCGCCGTCACCATGATGTTCCCTACAGAGTCCAAGGGCGATAACCCAGTCGCCACGCAACCTACGCTGTACGTGCGAGTGAACGCGTGCGAGGTTAGCCGACGATCGCGGCTCATTCTCGTCCGCGCGAAAGAGAGGAAAAAGGGGAGGAAGCGTGCCGTCGTCCGTGGCGTGCGAGGCACCCAGCGTTGCGAAGCATAGGGGGGAGGGGAGGGAGGGGGGCAGCGTTCTACTCCAGCTGCAACTGCGTATAGGGCGGCTGAGCGTGGTCACGGTACCGTATCTTGAGAACTATCTGCGTAGGAGGCAGAGTCTAGGTGCGTCGGCGGCTCGTAGCTTTGTGTGTGTTGTGTGTTCGTGGCGCTTAGTTTACGTCGAAGCGATAGACAGCACGACGGTCGATTCGCTCGCTGCTGCTGCTACGCTTCCTCACGCTAGCATTTTCACAGCGAGTGCCCGCGGTCATCGAGTGGAAATTGTTCATGTTCGCTCTGAGCGCTGACACCATGCTTGTTAACTTAGTTAGCAAGCGAATGTTTATGAGTTGATATCGCCGATAAAAGTACTACCATTCCTTCATTAGCTGTCTGCTAATTTGCCATCGCAGTCGATGCTTCGCCTTTCGGGCGAAACTGCGACTTTTTGATTTCTGCGCAGCTGCAGCTGAAACACGCTCACTGAGAAAATATTCGGAGTGTGCAGAACGTACGGGATGCCTCTTAAAAATATAGTAGATATGTAAAATGTACAAAAACAGAATATAGCAATATATTTGTGCACATGCTCTGTCTACACTCTGAAAGAAGAATTCCTTTTCGAGCGGATGCAGCAAAAGAAAGGGCATAATTATAAGATAGTTGTGTGAAAAGGTTTTTCATCATGGACGCTGAGGCAGGACAACATGCGAGTAATTATTGGTAGTTCACAATGTGAGATTTGTTTTTACTTTTTACTCGATGAAACATCTAGGCTCATTCAGCGTCTTGTGGACGACACGATCAGAATCAATGCGGGATAATCGTTGTACACGTTAGATTTCGAATAAACCAAGAGAGTTTATTCATTTTTAGAATTAGCGAGAATTGCAGACATGAACTGAGCTTTATAAGTACGTCTAAATTTGAATGTTAAAAGATAACGTTGCCAGGTTGGCAGTTTTTTTGCTAATGCAAATGAAGAAGAGAAAGGAGTTAGCATTACCTCTAAATGACCACGGCTACATTTACGCCCTTTGAGCGCGCTGACCTGTAAACACACAATGAACACTAATGCTGTTAAGGATACCATTGGTAACGCTTCACTTGTAAAAATATAAATGCATGGGTGCGAACGACACATGGAAACCTGTTTACACACCAAGGAACTGGTGAGATTCTGCAATTCCATGCATTCGTTTCCCAGTGACTATTATTTTTCCGTGTTGTACGTATACAGAGAGTGTCTTTTTTCTTTGCTGCAGGCATATTTATGTAGAGAGGAACTCTATAGACAGAAGGAAACATTTCAATATGCTAAAGTTTTCAGTAAAGAAAGGACAACTTATTGTTGATACTTCCGGAGCTCAATTTCTACGAGTTAGAGTATATTCACTTGCATACGTCAGTGCAGGCAAGTTTAGATGTCTTCTTTTTGAAACAAGCACTGCGCCTGCCTTCAGTTGAAAGAGTGCTGCACCTTTTAGTACCGGCTGTCAGTTCTTTTTAGAGAACGATCAAGTCAACAAGCAGAATGAAGGCAAGAAGGTCAACGAGGTACCCAACGTAAACTGTACTTGTACAGTTTACGAAGAAAGACGACTGCTGTACACTGTGGAAACAGAGGTAGGAAAGAAATACGGAAAAATGACAAGAAATGTGTGCAGGTTTGTCTAAAGTACGAAGCAGACAGCACTATGCGTAATTTTGAGAAACCAGTTCTTGCCCACGACTCTTCGCCTTCCTTTCAATCAATTTCACGTCGTGCCTTGAGATTTACTGTTCATAAAGCGTTGCGCTACTTCTTCCTCTTCTTCCGACTTACCTTTTTCACCAGGGCGGTGTCCAGCTCCATCTTTTAGTCTTTATTCAGACATTTACTCGCTTTGCCCGAAGGCGTTACAGTGGGGGGTTACAAGCATGAAAAAAATACATTCTCAATCGCACTGTAAACTTGCTCAATTTTTATACAAGTTCGTCCTGGCCTGATAGTTCCTAATATTGAGCACGTGTTCAGAACGTGCAGATATATAATTTGGTGAGTAACTCTCCCTAGCAATTCTCGCTTTCTTTTTCTTTCTTTTGTTGAATATTTTGCACAATAACTTTAACCGCAATTTTTCTTCCACGAGGCGAAGATGGTTCTACATTAAACTTTTTTTTTTCATGTCAATACAACTCTAGTTCGTGCCATACCTACCCAAGACGAACATAGTTGCTCTCTTTTGAACTTTTTCAATATTATTGATTAGGCATATGTGAGACTGATCCCAAAGAGTGCGAGCTTACTCCAATATAGGCCTAATACATGTGAGATACGCCGTGTTTCTAAGGTTGGAATTTGTGGATTTTAGATTTCTTTGAATGCAATTCAATGCTACAGCAACTTTAGCAACCACATTGTCTACATGTGTATTCCAAGAACAATCACCCCACAAGAGCACACCTAAATATTTATGCGTGAACTTTTTACTTAAAATGTTAGTCCCTACCAAAATATAAAGCAAGCAAACGACAGGACACGAGAGCAGCAGGCAGCGTTGGCAGCGCTTTCAAACAGAGCAACCCCGGCAATCTCGAGCTCACGTCTCCCCGGAGAACTGGCGATGTGGCTGCAGCGCCGAGCATTCCTCTTCATTGCGGCCCCTATAATATTGTTGCGGGGATAACGTATATTTACAAATTATTACTATATACAAGGTTACAGCAGCCACAAGCAGCGGCGACTGGCGCAAGGCTTTCGCGCGTGCCTCTGGCCACTCCGTCGCCGTCGTCTTCGTCCGACCGACAGTAACAGCCCGTTTACTGTCTCGCAGCACTACCCCCCTCCCCCTTGGGAGTGAGAGCGCCGACCCAGTGTGTGCTATGACGGAGCAGAGGGGCCCGTTACGTACAGCTTACGTCTCACTACGTGCACAGCAGCAGAGGGTCGTGGCGTAGACGGCGGTGGCTCGAGGACAGCAGGTTCGATTTCGTAAGTAACGTCGGTGACTTGACGTAGCACCCTGTAAGGACCGTCCTAGCGGGACAATAGCCTTTCGAAGAAACCGATGCGGTGGGACGGAAACCACAGTAGCACGAGGGCACCTGGGAAGTAACAAACGTCTCTATGGCGACTGTCATACAGGGCTTTTTGGGAAGCCTGAGACACTGTGAGCCGTTCGCGATGATCTGGCGAGCTGTGTCGGCAAGCGCTATGGCATCGCGAACATACGTGGTGGACGCAGCTTAGAGCAGCGGGAAGTATCGAGATGCAGAGAAGGTTTGCGTCGATACAGAAGATAAAACGGCTTGTAACCAGTGGTGTCATTCCTCGACGAGGTGTAGGCGAAAGTAAAATATGGCAAAGTAGTGTTCCAATCGCGGTGGTCGGCGGAGACGTACATTGAAAGCATATCGGTCAGAGTTTGGATCAGGCACTCTGTGAGTCCATTCGTTTGTGGGTGATAAGCACTTGTGAGCTTGTGGCGGGCAGAGCATGAACGAAGGATGTCCTCGATGACGCGAGACAAAAAGTACTGACCTTGAACAGTCAGAAGCTGTCGAGGAGCACCATGACCACCAGGGGGTTAATCAGGGGGGGTCCGATTTTTATTAATCACATCATAAGAAGCCAACAAACACTTACACCAAGGGCAACATAGGGGAAATTACTTGTGCTTAATAATGAAACAATAAATGAATGGAAAGGAAAGTGGATGAAAAAACAACTTGCCGCAGGTGGGGAACGATCCCACAACCTTCGAAATGCGAAGGTTGTCCGATCACGCTGCTTCCTTAATTTGGAAGGTAAGTCGCCAAAATATATAAAACTATTTTCCTCGTTCACGATTCCCTCGCGTGTCCATGACTTCTTTGTAGTCAACGCAGTCGTCGTGTCGTCATTGTGTCGCTGTTACCATGTCTGTAGGTTGAGTGCAAGTCGTACTTTACGATTTTTCTACATATTTTAGCCTGAGAAATTCAATTAGTTCAGTAACTTCCTTGCGCCACCTGGAGGGCCTGGGTATGGGTGGTTCGAAAATATTTTTGCCGAAGCGGGACGCCGGCGCGGGCCGCCGCCGCCAGATTTTTCTGCGATACGGGGCCCTTAACGCTGTCGCGCTAAAAAGCCCGCCAGAGAAAGGAACGCCTACGCCATTCACACGGTTATGGCCCCCCATCGCTTTCGCCCTCACTCGCTTATTTTAATTTGTCTGATAAACCAGGCTGTAATAAAGTGCAGTTAATCAATCTTCCTAAGCTTGTACGTCCTTTGTTGCCGCCAACGCCAATCTTTAAAACGTACCACAGAAGTCGCGTCGTTCCATGCTCGTAATATAATCCCATAGGAATCATAAGAAACCAACAAGAACACCAAGTACAACATAGAGGAAATTACTTGTACTTACTGGCTGAATTAACGAAAGGATAAAGAAAATGAAAATTTATGAAAAAACAACTTCCCGCAGGTGGGGAACCATCCCACGTCTTCGCATTAAGCGTGCGATTTTCGCTTTAATTTAGAATTTCTTTAATTCAATTAGTGAGTACAAGTAATTTTCCCTATGTTGTACTTGGTGTCCTTGTTCCTTGGCTTATGATATGATGAATAAAATCCGGCCACGCCGTTCCCTTTCTTCCCGTTCAATCCTATAGGAATGGTTTTAAATGTGCAGAGAAAGCACTCGATCTTGATGTCTGAGCTCTCCAAGTCAACCGCGTGGAACTTGGTTTTCTGCTCTCATAAATATTGCTTTCCGCAGAGCCCTTATCGCCTCACCTGCATTCCTTGCGCTGACCAATCTTCACGTGTTTCTTTTTTATGCGTAAGCATTTCTATGCCTGCCCAACGAGGAAAACCGTCCTTACGTCACGTAGGACGATTGCTTTAAAAATACAGCCTGCCGCAGCAATCGAATTCACCTTCGTGCTGCCTCTCGCTTCAACGCAAACTAAGCGCTGAGACGAAAGCGCACAGGAAACTATCAGTGTTCGGCGCACTCTGTCCCCATCGCAGATCGCTTTCAAGATAGGGCCCGCGTGGCCGCGCCGTACATAGTCGCCCCCGGAGTACGGGTGATCATGGTTAATAATGGATCGACGCGGATGATAAGGCGCTAAGGAGCGATAACGTCTTATAATGATCGGAACGTTATCAGTGCACCTGGCGCCGCCACCTGCAGTAGCTTGCTTGTGTAGCAAAATCACCGCGCGCCGTCATCCGCAGCAGTTCGCGTCGCCGCAGCTCTGTCGTTTATACTGGTCGGATTAAGTTTCAAAACACGGTAATGACACCAGGCTGCGTGGAGATGAGCAAGTTGCACAATGCTTACGCATACCCAGACAGCTCCCAGAGGAGTTTCTGCGTGAAGATGTCTTATTTGGGTGTAGCTTATACTGCTTTCGGTGGGCCACCACTCCCATCTGTCTAAAATCAAGTGGCCAAGTCTAAGTCGATCGAATTATAAGTAATACATTAGCTGGAGAGATGACCCACGAAGCCATCATCACCATGAAAGCAGTTTGGCAAAGACAAACACCTATAACAAAGCGAACGGAAAATCGAGTGCGTAGACATACATTTCGTCGTCTGAACGTTTCTTGGCTAATAAAGTGAGTAAAATAACATTTAGAAAATTCGGTCGTAAGAACAAAATTAACCAACAGTTTAAAAACTAAACGCCCCAAGGTCCATAAGTCTAAGCTTCCAATAAGAAGCAAGAAGTTCGAAAGAGACGAAACTTTATTCACGGTATAGTTTCAGGGCTGACTTAACATACCTTCCACTCACCGTGCCCCCACCTCTCTCTCCCCTCCCCCCCCCCAAACAAAAAAGAAAAGACAAAACTTTTTGGTTCTCAAGTTGCTTCCATGGATGCATTAGTG
Source organism: Dermacentor albipictus (assembly GCF_038994185.2). Taxonomy (NCBI): domain Eukaryota; kingdom Metazoa; phylum Arthropoda; class Arachnida; order Ixodida; family Ixodidae; genus Dermacentor; species Dermacentor albipictus. The sequence continues at coordinate 95,066,061 of NC_091821.1, forward strand.
CACAACCGATGAACTGACGTTGCCGAGGCCAATAGCGTGCTAAGCCGAAGCTCGCGGCAGTGGTGTAAGGACCAGCGCTGCCAGGAATGGTAGGAAGCAACCTGCCTGGGCCCATCGTTATACCTTTCGTATCTGCCTCTGAATATTCTTCACTGTCCCCCAGAACATCTTCGGAAGCTTCCTTGCTATCCTTAATGACGTCGACGACATCGTTAGCCCTGAGCATGAACACCTAAGGATGCCCATGTCAGCTGAAATGAACTCACCGGCTGCTATGCCCGATGCTTTTCCTGCTTTCTTGCCGCAGGTGAACACTGATTCTTAGATCTCTGCAGCAGCACAAAGGTCGTTATTGACATTAGACGCGCAGTGATTGTCCGTTGTGGGAAAACCAGGTCACAACAATATTAAAGCAGAATTGAACGTGCGGTTGTTAAGAAAATTGAAATCAAATTCTGGGGTCTTACGTTTCAAAACGACGATGTCATTATGAGTATATATAAGGACAGTAAACGGCAAAGTACTTCACTGTTTGTTCTTGTGACCAAGGCTCCCGTTTCTGGGAGCGGAAGCGTCTTTTATTTGAATGTACTCTACCTTGGTCGGCGCCCTCTATTTTATTAGCGAGACATTGTCGCAGGTTATTTTCGTGGTAATAGTGCGCGCTCGTTTGCGTGTTCGCAGTGCAGCACTCGCATTGCTTTTATTTTCCTGGTGGTTCTCGCAGGCATGCGCTATTGTCGTGCTTCCATCCCAGAGCAGAACGTCGACTGCCGAGCAACTGTCGACGGTAATGAGTTAGGATCAAATCAGTAAAGCGACACAACGTATAGCCACCGGCGAAACGAGTTGTGTATGAGGCATGTTCTGCAGTGGGACTCCTATTTCGCTCTTCTCTAAGACCACTCAGTGCCATCTAGCGCCGCCACCGCGAAGCCCGTGGTGGCATTCGAAATGCATGGCGCGCCGTTTTGTGCGAACGCTGATAAACGCGTCATGCAGCAACTGGGCTCCATTCTCGCACTTCTTTCTCGACTCTCTGCGCCGTCTAGTGGCACTGCTGAGAAGTCCACACGTGACGTCCGAGACGAGAATCGTGGCGCGCCGATGCCTGCCAACGATAGGGATTTTTCCTTCGCTTGCTGCACACTCAGTGGCGCATACGCAATGACCCAACTTGGTGGGAGTTTCATTAAAAGCGGCTCATACCCAGTGCATTTGTCGCACAGCCTACCAATGAATCGGGTTGTCCTCCTTGAGGAACCCTTGTGACGTTGGTTCGATTCCGCTCAGCATCGGATAAATTTAAAGGATCTTTCTGCCGTCATTGTAGAGCGGCACATTTCCAGTGGCACATGCCTTGTTGTCAAGACGTTCCTTGAAGAGCGGCGCATACCTACTAGCACATACCCAGTGACCGAAGTCGTCATCATAAACGTTCATTGAAGACCAGCACAGACCGAGTTGCACATCTCCAGTACTCCAGGTCGGCGTCAAAAGGTTTCTTCGTACAGCGGTGTCTGTGCATGGAGTCCCGCATCTACAGTGACGCATGTCGGCGGGAAAGAGGCTCGTTGAAGATGGGCACGTATGTACACGGTTAGTTTCGAAACATGTTACCTCAGCATAGCAGCCCGATGCGCTAACCATTCAACCACGGACTACTCAGGGATCCAGCTAGACGGCAAAATGGTTAGATACAAACATGTTAAGATAGATAGATAGCCCTCGGGAAGTACGTGAAATAGCCTAAGAATGCTGACGCATTAAAAATTCTCTAGTTTTACGCGTCAGCACTACAATATTATTATGAGGCACATCGTAGTAGGGGACTCCGGATTAATTTAGACAACCGGATGTTTTTTCCATTAAATTTAGACAACTGAACGTTTTTTTTTTATTTAAACAACCGGATGTTCTTTTTTCTTAATGTGCAACCAAGGCACGGTACACGTGCATTTTTGCATTTCATTTTCATCGAAATGTGGCCGCCACGGCAGGGAATCGATCCCGTGACCTTGACGGAGTATTATGGAGTATCTTATTCGTCGGTGATTTTTAATAACGGAGCTGTTTAAGCTTTTAGTTCCGCCATGAAGCGTTAACAGAAAACTCAGCCCGGCTGTGCGCCGCCTCGCGTTGCCTCGCAACCACCTGCGAGTCGGCGCCTGAACGCTCGACGTCGCCGAGAAAGCGATCCCAGCATGCGACTCCTCGAAAACTTCCAGCGTCAAGCCCGCCGAGACAACAACTTAGGAAAACTTAGCATAACCTCGCGAAACCTAGAAACGACTTAGCCAAGCCTACCAACAGCTTAGCAAAACCTAGCATAACCTTGCAAAACCTACAAACTACTTAGGCAAGCCACGTAAAAGCTAGGTGATCACAAGCTCCGCTGTTGACTCCAGCCTTGCACCAGTAGTGCAATCTGCGCACGTTTTTTTTTTTTTTGCTTAGGGCATGTCATTATCCTACCTAATTATTCTTGTTATTGCATCGTTTCATCAACAAAGCTAATCCACAACTCCCCTACTCTCTTAGGAGCATTTTATTTTTCAGCCATCGTACGAGTAACCTCGGACTGACACTCCTTCAGTGGCGACACGGATGCGTCATCTTAGTGAAACGAGTAATGTAGGCATCACCTACAATCACCTATAAATATTATCATGTGATAACGCTCATTATTGCAGTTTAGTGGCTACACCGAAATTCAAAGCGTGCTTTGTTCCTAACGCCTTTTCTTTGTTTTATTAATTCAAAAACCCCTCTCGTGCTCCAGACCTTTTCAGTTGGCCAATAAATTTTATAGGAAGTAAACAACGCTCGTTGCCATAGACGACTTTAACCTAGCTTGCTCGAATAAGTCTGATAGATCGTTTATGTTATGGCTAAAGCATTAAAAACGGCCTAACCTTAACTTTTATTCCGATAGCAATTACAGGCACACTACAGGCGAATTTTCGTTGTCGCCGTGACTGTGATGTTCCGTCCAAAGTCAAACTGCAATAAGAGCCTATCGCGTCTCCTGAGCCGCATGTTGGGGTGCGAGAGAAAACGTGCTAAGGTGAGCCAAGAAAGGATGGTGCCTCGAAGTGCGCCGTCTTTCCGGGCGCCCATTGTTAGAGGTCACGGGATCGAGCGCGCCCAGAGGGGGGGGGGGGGGGGGGTGAGCGCGAGACAACGTGATGAAGCGCGCGAGAGGTAGAGGGGGAGCGGGTGAGCGTGGGTCTCTTCCTCTAGCCCGGTCTCGGCTTCGCATGGATGTCCGGGCGGCTCAGCACGTACGTTGCCTGCGTGCCCTGTCTTGGAGTTTATCTGCGGCAGTGCAAAGTGTGGGCGAATTGAGATAGCTGTGTGCGCCATCTTCCCACATGTCTGGTGTTGGAGGTGGCATACTCTCAAGTTTCGGAGACGAGACGCGCTGAAACGAGAGGCAGCACGAAGCGTTCGCTTCCCTCTGCCTGCGCCAATACTTCGCCTGTAGTGCGAAACTGACTTTCTATGCTTAATGCTTATCGAAGTTGATATACATGTGCCTGCCAACTAAAAGACAACGTTATTGTTTGTTTTCGTAGTGAATTTTCTCGAAAATATATCGAAAATATATGTTCAATTTGTTTTCTTCTTCAAGACAACTTTGTAGAGAATGCTATTTTTAGCTTAAAAGCTTTAAAAAGATTCAGTGCCATTCCACTCTGTGAAGGTGGATAACCAGCGAAGCTGTTTAGCACACGACACAGAGGTGACCAAGAATACTGCACAAACGTGCGAACATATTTATTGTCCTAAACTGTAAATTGTAACGATATCGGCGCGCACACACATTTGCGTATCACTTCAGTTATTAAATGTGTCCGTAACGTAAGACAATGAATGGCTCCTACCCCCCTAAACGCAGCCTCCCCATTACGATGACAAAAGAGAGAGAGAGAAAAAAACTTTTATTGTCAAGGTTGAGTGGAGTTTTCTTTCCCAGTGGTGTGGGCTAGCGTGGCGTCTGCTTCGCCGCGACGCTATCAGCCCATTCCGCCAACCGTAGCTGGTCTTGCGGGTTGGAAGTGATACGTTGGAATGCTGAGCGGCAACGGAGCCAGCTGTGGAAGACGACGACGACGACGACAAACGCGCGAGCAGTGGCACCAGCGCGTTTGTCGAGAATTTTTTAGAGCGCAGCTCTTTGGCGTCCGTTCCTGGGTTTCGCGTCGTCGTCGGCGTTGTCGTCGGCCTCGTAACCAGCTCGCCGACGAATCTGCTCCGCCGCCGCGCATGCGCGCTGTCGGCTCTCCGGGCGAGGGAGGATGATGGAAGGGAGGAGGAGAGACTGTGGAGGAGGGCTGGCTACGCAAATGGCTCTTTGGCGTCCGTTCCTGGGTTTCGCGTCGTCGTCGGCGTTGTCGTCGGCCTCGTAACCAGCTCCGCCCCCCTTTCATCCCCCCAGCGCTAGCAGCGACCGACTGATACCGCTGGATGCCGCTGACGCCGCTAGAGAGTCAAGATAACGTGACTGCATAGAACACCGTCGCCGCCATGCAGAAAGAGGAGGAAAGGGTCCCCCCCCCCCATGTTCTTGTGTGGCGGATAGGGTGCTCTTCAGTTGCCGACGCGCCGGTTATTTCACGTAGGCCCCGGCACGTCGACGAATACGTGACCACATTCCCACGGCTAGACCTGGTTCTTAGCGCTGCGGAAGCGAGGGTATCATATTGTTTGTGTCGGCATCGGCGGCGTTGTCCCTGAAACCAACTCCGCAGCTGGGGTTGACTCACTATCGGCGTCAGCGGCATCAGTCAGTCGCTGCTATCTCTTCCCTCCTCCCTTTATCGTGTTGTCCGCTTGCTGCGCGCGCTTCTGCCCCCATCGTTTGCCGCTGGGTGTACACGCCGCCCCCCTCCCCCCTCTTCCTGCGAGTCTCCGGTTGACGTAAAGACAAACAGCAATTTCCTAACACTTATGCGGGAGAACATCCCGTTCCTCTCGCTCGTAACGCGTCCCACGGCTGTGACAACCTCGCGAGGCACTTGTATAGATCTCGTCTTTGAGAATCAAGCATTGGTGTACCAAGTCGAACATATATCAGTCTATTTCTCCGACCACAAAGCTTCCTTCATGACTGTCAAGAACTGTTAGTGGAGTCTTTGTTAAAGGAATACGTGTGAAAAAAAAAATTCTGTGATAGCGCATACATGTGTTGCTCGATTTCTTTGCCTCAATCTATCGAAAAGGTGAAACAGCTTATTTGCTGCGCTCAAATTTCGCATTAGGAAGTAACGTAATCGTCGGTAATTTTTTTTAACAGTCCTTTTGAAAAAGTTGTACAAAACATTTTTTTTTTCAAAAACAGCTGTTCTTGCCCTTGCGCCTGGGGCCTCTTTGGGTGTGACAAGGGCAGTTCAAGGTCGCGTTATAGGTCCCCGGGCCTACGGGGGTATGTGCCATTGAGCTTGAACCCTGTCCGCACTACCAGGAAGATCGGGCCACATGATGATTTGTTTTTGTCAACCTCTTGGGGGGGGGGGGTATATTTTCTTTTCCAAGCCCTAGCCATAAACCGCTTTGCTGTAAAAGTTCACGTAGCAACTCCTCTGGGAGTTGTCTAGGTGTACCTAAGCATTGGGCCACTTGCTCATGTCCACGCAACCCAGTGTCATTGTCAATGTAATAAAACTTGATCCAACCAGTATAAACAACAGCGCTGCAGTGATACGAACTGCTGCGGACGGCGGCGCATGGTGATTTGGTGACAGAAGCAAGCTACCACAGGTGGCGACGCCAGGTGCACTGATGACGTTCCGATCAATATCGATCCGCGTCGATCCATTATCAACCATTATCACCCGTACTCCAGCGTCGGCTGCGTATGACGCGGCCGCGCGACCGCTATCTTGAAAACGATCTGCGATGGGGACAGAGTACGCCGAGTTCTGATAGGCTCGATGCGATGCACCGCTTAGTTCGCGTTGAGCTAGACGTGCAGGCCCCATCTTGAAAGTTATTTGCGATGTGTAGAGAGTGCGCCGAGTGCTGATAGCTTCGTATGCGCTGTGCTCTCGCCGCTTAGTTCGTGTTGGAGCAAGAGGCCGCATGAAGGTGAATTAGCTCGCTTCTGTGGGCCCTATTTTCAAAGCGATCGTCTTACGAGACGGACGGACGGGTTTCTTCTTTGGATAGTCATAGAAATGATTGCGCTTTTACAAGAATCTCTAAAAAAACCGCGTATATATTTGCACTTGTTAACGAATTGCACTGTCAACATCCGTGGAGTCATAGGATTCCCTTTTTTCACTGTTATAGTTTTGCACTTTGCCGAGGTGCTGTGCTTCGCTTCAGGGTGGTGAGACCATATTGGAATGCAGGCAGAGACGTGTCTTTAGCGGAGTGAGCGCGGCCGTCGAGCGCATTTCCTTGCCTGCTTATATACCCACCAGCGCACTCACAGTGACTGCAGAGTTTTGCCATCCACCTCCACTGGTATACCTCTAACTCGCGTGCCCCTATTAGCCCCGAGAACGAACGCGAGCGGCGCTGCGAGCGCCGCTCGCCTGACGTCAGGGCACGGACTCGCGCCTGTCGTCTGCTACAGTTCGTGCGTTGTACGGGCGCTTTCTGGGGTGTTTTCGTTTGTTCGCCCTCATTCTCTCTGCTTGTATACTTATGGTGGTCGTCTCAAATATATTTTTATGACGTCTTCCTTTGCGGACATTTATTCAAAGAGCTCATTTCTTAGACAACAATGCAGCTCTCGAAGGCAACGCTACAGTGCCAGCCGAAGCGACGCAGACCAGCCCATTGCGGGTTTTTCATACGCGGATAGACAATCGCAAAAGCATAGCCTATAGGAATTCAGTTATGATACCATACCTGCCGCGGTGCAACAAGTATGTCACAAAGCTGGCTATATATGACTTCTACAGCAGTTACGTTGATTTTATTCCGCTAAAACAGCTTTGCTCAAGACGAGTAGTTCATGGTATAATATCGAATTTTTGCATTTCCTCACAGAAACGCTCGGCAGTAGCACGGTGACTTAACTAATACTGGAGCTTAGATTCTACACGCCTCACTTGCTTCTTTAACTGCTTGTCAACATTAGGCGGTTCTTCACGTGTTCATTTTTTTTTAAGCGGCGGAAACTTGAAGTAAAGTTAATGAAGGCTTACAGCTATTTACAGAGTACAAATAGGAATATACCAATATATATTCCCTTTTCCGTGCTACACGTTCAACTCACCTCTTTAGAGCGCGTTTGTTAATGAATAATAATGCATGTTATGTTCCTCTTTTTTTGCCTATGTTACCAAATGTATATCATTTATTTATTTCAATGCCGCAGTGTGTTTTGCATTGTTCTCGTGGAAATATTTCACTGTGGTTTCATATATTGTATAACTGCAATGTTTTATGGCCACTATATAAATGTAATTTATATGGCGCTTGATGTGTTACCCCATGCAGCCATATTGTACCTAAAGAGGGTGAGATTACCTCAAGCCGCGTCTGTGCGGCTTTTTTCCCTCATCCACCTCCATTTACCACTCCTCTGTACATGTATGTGTGTAAATGGAAATTAATAAATCAAATGAAATCAAACTCACTTGAGAAATTTACTGGTGCTTGTGGCTTGAGGAATATACATGACGAATCTGTTTGGCAAACTGACACAGGCTGTTCGGCCCAATTTTTTTAGTGAAGTATGCCTGCTGGACCACATAGCTGCAGCCAGAAAGCAGTCGAAGCATCAATGACTAGTAGTATGGGACATATTGAAGATATCGAAATTCCTCCTGTGGAGGGTCAGAAATCAAGTGAAAGTATATTCAAGGCTTGTGGTGCTTTCTTTATGAATGTTTGCGATTGGATTGGAGCAAACTTAAATTAGCCTGCAAGGTTCTCTTTTATGTACCGACGAAGCGAATAGTTATCCGTTTGTATAATTAAATAACGCTGGATCGAGACATGGTGATACAAAAGGTGCTTGAATTTTCCTTTTGTAGGCAATCTAAGCTGCGTAGTAGTAGCTCGAGAATACTTTAGCCATTCCAGTTGGCGCTGTAAAAAAATGCTTTATGGTTTTAATTCGAAGTTGAAGTGAACTGATGGGTTTCGCGAACATAGCGTGCCTCGCCATACGGACAGTCGATTGCTACCGTTACGTGATCAGGGGTGTGCCATATTGTCGATAAAGGCTACTGAGGGCCACTATGATACATTTCATCACTTTCAATTGAGTGGCTGTCGATCTAAACAACGAAACTTTTCTCTCAGGTGATTGCTACTATGGTGTTTGTGAATTAACTATGTAAATACTCTACATGACACGCCGTCGTGTTAGCAGCCATGAGCAATTCGTTTTTTGGAGGCCTGTTTCAGAGGGGGATGAAAGTAGCAGCAAACATTTTCATAAGAAATGCGCGCCTAACTACTTTTTACGCATTAATGAATGGCCATATTTGAATAGAACAACACACCAGAGTAATAGGAATCATGATGACAGCTTCGCTGGGCAGTGTCTTTCTAACATCGGATAACATGTTGACGCCAATTACCAAATTTTTCTTCCACGTAAAATGCAATACCTCTCATAGCTAAATACTAAAGGAATGTTAAGTGTTTAGCGAAGCATCATACACAACTTCGCGCGTTGAATTTGCAGATATTCTTTTTTTTAGTCAAAATTTACCGATAGACACGGCGCATATATGCATTGCAAAAACTTGTAGACCCCTTTAACGCTACTTAGCTTGCGATATCCAAGTCGCAAAGTTTCTCGACTCACACGCTTTTGAAGAAGAAACTGTGGTTAAGGTATTGCAGCTGAAAGAAGCCGACTTATTCTTCAATACGTACGGCTCGAGCCACCTATACCCCAAGCATACACGAAGGGAACGAGCGCGCGCGGCAGCCGAGCGAGCCGGAGCGAGCGGCGTCCTGGCCGTGACGTCACTCGCGAGAGGGCGCCATTCTTCTTTCTCGGGGCTAATAGCCTCGCAACTGTCCGTCGCACGAGTGAGTCATACGCGCCGCGACGCCTCCTACAGAAGCGTGTGCTGCCCCGGTCGCCCTACGTTTCTTATCATTTCTACTGAGCATTCCCTATCACACGCTATCGGCAGGAACCAATGAAAAAAAAATAAAACGTTTAGCACGCGCATCGTGAGCATACTACAGCGCATACGCAGTGCATATCGAGCATTAACGTGCACGCATGCGCACAGAAAATCATAATAAATAAAATAATAATAAAGAACGGGGAGAAGGCAAGGGAGTGGTTTGGAATGGAACATGGATATTTGGAAAATACATACATCCTAGCTCGTATAGAACCCCACATTTTAGGAATGAAATGGGTCCTTGCTTGAGTGAGAGAGTAGCGCTTATTCATTCCAACGTGAAAAAAAAAAAATTGACGCTCGAGATGTTTTCTCCCGAGGTTCACCCGATAGCTGTTATTGCTTACGGCATCATTTCTTTTTGGAAGTAACGTTTTTGCTCGGAAATATTGTGCACGGAATGCTGAACTACTTAGACGAGCGAAATGTAAAGCTCCGCATCCGTCGTCATGAAAAACGGTCCACTCGCGCACCCTGTAATCACCGTTGCAGAATGCTATATGAGCGCGTTCCGAAATGCTGGGGCTATTGGTGGGGTAACGCCAAACCTAAATTATTAAAAATAAAGACCGCGCTGAAAGCAAACGACAACATGGGAATCTGCGAGGGCATAATAAACATAAGAGAAAAGCCTCCTCTTCCGCCATACGTTAAGCCGCTACATCGACTGTTTCTTTTCTTTTCTTGTTCTCGTTCTTTTTTTTGTGCGTGTGTGATTGTCAAGAAGTTCCGTAATCGATTGAGCAATGCACCAAAATAGCTTGCAAGGGGTTATTCTCGTGCTGTATGCATTCACCGAAAGATGACTCCAACGTGCCCGTATACCATGATGTCTATGGTACAGGCAGGTTACGGCTCTCAGTAAACATTTGCATCTCTAATAGCGCGAGCTCCAGTGCCAGGCACAGACCAAGCCTTCGGCTACACTATATGCCGAGCACAGCTACATCAAAGACCATCATTATACGCATCCGCGGGTGTGTACGCACAAGGACGTCTGCCGGTAGAAGATTTCTGGGGTTGTATTTTATAATGATACTTTACATTTTTCATTCTTGTTGTTTTACGTAATTTTGACTCACACGAAGCCGCGTTCCCGCTATGGCCGAGATCAGCCAATCGGCAGGACGGATGATACACGAAAGGAAGATAACTTGGAGAAAAAGAATGCATTTATTCGCTGATTTTGGGGACAAATACCTTGGGACTGATTTTATTCTCCGTATTTCGACTAAGTGGAAACTCTTTGCCACAGGACGCCTTCAATTCCGCAAAAGTATGCCGCGTGGTCTAAGGTTACCGGCTATAAAGCTAAGGAGAAAAATTAAATGATTTAAATGGTTATATAGCGATCATCGCTTCATTTATGAACAGTCCGTCACACTTGTGAGTTACGGCGGGCAAAACTTTCCGCTCTATCTCGAGTCGTCTAATTTTATCAACTGCAGACAGTCCTCGCCGAAAACACCCCAGTACCTGTATGCAAACTTCATTGATCGTCAGACATTCTGCAGACAAAGAAATGATCCGACACAGGCCAAATAACTTTGTTCTGAACTACACCTACGCCCTTTCACACAATGCAGCCGTCTCCCGGTATCCGCGGCGCAGACCCTCTGAGGCATGAAACACCGCATTCGAATTAGTGAGCTGATTGCGAGTTGAGGAGTGGCTCTCAGTTACTCCGGGCGATAGACGTGCGTGCTCGCTTCCATCCCCGTATAGCAGTCGGGTTGACGATCTTCGCCCCAGCTCCGAAAAACCGTGCGCAAAGAGGCTCAGGGAAAGGGGGGCGTCGCTCTCGGCCGTCAAAGCCGGTGCCGAATCACGCGGAGAGCGTCGGTGTGCGGGACTGCGGCGCCCGAGCGCCGATCCAATTAAGGAGCCCCTGGCATTCGACACGGCTCGACTGACAGCAAACGAGTTGCTCCCAGCAACGCGCGACTATGTGCTGCCATTCCAGAATTCGGTGGGCCGTCGCTCGGTATATATTTGGAAACTGAACTTCAGTATAGTGTGGACGCGGAAATACAGTGCTTGCAAGCACTTCTGAACAATCCTCCCTGCGCCCCCAAACCTTTCTTGGCGTTTTATTTATTTATTTTATTTTCACAATACTGCGGACATCTGTCCAAGCAGGAGGGGGCTACGTGAGCAGATACAAAAATAAGCAAACATACAATATATACAAGGGTTTCAGTCAACAAGATTCATCAAGTGGGTGGGTGTAACCAGTGGGAATTTCCAGGTAGGAAACCCCCACTGGTTACGCAGCAAACATACGCAAACATACAATATATACAAGAGTTACAGTCAACAAGATTCATCAAGTGGGTGGCTGTAACCAGTGGGAATTTCCAGGTAGGGCATTCCAATCATTGATTGTTTTCGGAAAGAATGAGTTTTTGAAAAGGTTTGTTCGTGCGAAGATCGGTTTTAAATACTGGCTGTGTTTGTGGCGGGAAATTCGAGATGTGTCCTTAATAATATAGTCACGCGGTTGTATGCCTAGTTTCCCGTAATAAAGCTGGCGAAGGAAGTTTAATCTAGCAGTTTTTCTTCGATCAGTTAGTGGTTCCAAGTTTGCGGCTTCCAGCATACTCGTTGGAGAATCACGTCGTTTGAAGCGCTTATAAATGAAGCGCGCGGCTAACCTTTGAATTCTTTCTAATTTTTCAATACCTACCACTGTGTGTGGATCCCAAACGATACTCGAATATTCTAAGAGAGGCTTAACGTACGTTTTATAAGCTTTTAATCTTAATGAGGATGTGGAGTCACCTAACTTAAATTTTAGAAATCCTAATCTTTTTCGGGCTGCACAGGTTATATTGTCTATGTGAGGCACCCAGGATAGACGTGAAGTTAAAGTTATCCCCAAGTATTTGCAGTTTTCTACTTTCCTAATCTTATTATCCTTTATTTTGTACAAGTATTCTAGCTTTCTTAACTTATTTGTAATACACATATGCACTGTTTTCTCATAATTAATAATCATATCCCATTCATTGCACCATTCTGCCAACCTATCCAAGGTTTTTTCCAGAAAAAGCTGATCAGAAACAGTTCGAATGTTGCTAAATATAATACAGTCATCTGCAAACAATTTGACGCGAACAGGTGATTCCACAATTTTAACTAGGTCATTAATATAAATATTAAACAGTACTGGACCCAGCACCGATCCCTGAGGTACGCCTGAAGTTACCCCCAAAAACCGGGAGCATGATCGATTTATTTCCACATACTGCTTACGACCAGTCAGGTATGAATTTACCCAGTTTATGATCTGTAGGGGTATTCCGAGAAGTTTCATTTTATATATTAGTTTCGAATGAGGGACTCTGTCGAAAGCCTTAGAATAATCTAAGAAAATAGCGTCAACTTGACCGCCCTGCTGCTTCCCTTTTTTTTCCGAGTTCGGCACACTAACAGTTTCAGCGCAGAACATTGTGAAAAGGCCGCTTTTAACCTGCATTTTCATAATAGTTTCCATTTAACTATGTCACCTTTCAAAGGCACACAAAGGCACACAGGTACGCCGACAGTAATTTGGCAACACTTGATAAAAAAGAAGGTAAAATAGTTTTAACTTGCCTGACCGTAAGGTATGCATAATGTACTTGCCGTTTCACGCGCACATAAACTCGTGCCGCCGTTGAAATATGATAGGGCGCCGAACAGTAAATCCATTTTCACACGTCACTTTATTTTCTTCTTTGGTGTTGGGCTGCTGAGCAAGAGGTTGCGGGATCGAATCCCGGCCACGGCGGCCGCATTTCGATGGAGGCGAAATGCGAAAACATCCGTGTACTTAGATTTAGGTGCACGTTAAAGAACCCCAGGTGGTCAAAATTTCCAGAGTCCTCCACTACGGCATGCCTCATAATCAGAAAGTGGTTTTGGCACGTAAAACCCCATAATTTAATGTTAATTTTCTTCTTTTTCTTTAAGGCGAACGCCTTATATGCCTCATGAAGCGCAAAAAAACCGGCGAACATCAAGCGTTAGCACCGGATGGCAAGAAAACCCACGTAACCAAGTGATGACGTCACGTTCCCGGCGCTGGACCTGCTGCGGCTGTCACTGCGAAATCCCACGGTGAACAGCCGTGGCAACGGACGGACGGCGTGGCACACACCCAAAATATTGACGTTGCCCAGTTCACAAATAGCGTTGACCCACGTTCAAAACCGACCTGGCCCACTTCGAAAATTGACTTGACTCACCCTTAAAATTTGGGTGGCCTACCACTAAAGTTGACTTTGCCCAATTTAGAAAACGAGATGACTCACGTTCAAAACCGGCCTGGCGCACTCCTTAAATTGACTTAGCCCAACCCCAAAATTTGGGGGCCCACCCAACATTGGCTTCGCCGAATCCGAAAATTCACTTGTACCATGTTCAAAACCGACCTGGCCCACCCTCCAAATAGACTTTGCACAATTCAAGCACATGACCAATAGAAAGGTATCGGGTGGAAGAGTCATACTGCTTTCGCATTCTATGCACATAAAGATGCTTAAGTGCCTCCTGTAACTTTTTTCTTGTCCTGTCAATCAAAACGGGAGGGGTGGGGTATAGTCATTGTCATTGTTAGGGGGGGGGGGGAGGTAGTCGTTGAGGGGTAGCCAACGTCCTCTAGACGTTTTATTTTATGTCTTGAGTTACGAACTTCCTCTTTGACTTTGCGTGCACCTCCTTCCTTGACTTCCTTAGTACTACACTTATCTTTAGATAATGCTTTTGGCTAAGGGTTTAATTGAAACGAAAAATATATGCTGAGTATTATTTTGATAAGAATAATGATGATAGTAATAATCAATCAATCAATTAATCAATCAATCAAAGGTGTTTATCAAAGTGCAAAGGAGCGACCTCGAGGGTCTTGGTGCAGGCGCACTCGGCAAAAGAGTGCACAGGAAAAACAGTGCAAGCCCACAGACACACATACACACATACACATGCAAACACACATAAAAAATTAATAATTTCACAAATACAGATGTTTAACTGAGCATAAAATGTGTGCACGAAGAGAATACAAAGCAAAAGTGGACAAACAGAAAAGGATTACAGAATGACGGAACACACAACAGATATGAGAGTTTTTGTTCAGTTATTGAAATTCCTCTGCAACTCCTTTCAGGAAAATATTAAAATTAGGTATGAATATATAAGGCACTCTGGATAGGCGTTCTATGTCGCCTGCACTCTATACAGAGGGTTAAAAAATCGGAAAGCTGAAAGCCCTACTGTTTCCTCGTGCTTTTCTGCGGAATGTAAAAGCGCACATTAGAAAGCAAGTGCGAGCAGTAGAAGCAGTAGATTTTTCCATGTATTAATTTTTGAAAAAAAAAGAACAACCAATTTGTTGTGTCTACAAGTGAGGGTAGGTAACGTGAGTGTTTGTGTTAGTTCTATGGAGACGGAAGGCTTTTGACAGAATCGATGTTGAAACATAGATGCGAACCTTTTTTTGCACACTTTCGCGAAGTTCACAATTTGACTCCACCCCTAACGATGAAGGCGTACTCAAGGACTGGAAGGCATACACTCTTATACAAAGTTACAAATGACCCAGGTTGTTTGAACTCTCTCGTTACCCGACACACTGTGCCGAACGTTCGAAGTGCACGCTGCCTCGTCTGTTGAGCGTGGGGCGAGAAACTCAGTGAGCTATCGAAGTAAACTCCAAGGTCCTTCATTCCCTGAGTTCTTGGCAGGAGAACGTCTTTAACGGTCTAGGTTAATAAGGTCCTGTTAGTCTTCCGCGTGAAGCTTACACCTTTCGTTTTTGATGCATTTATGACCAGCTTGTTTCCAGCGCACCATGAAGCAAAATTCGCAATGTCCTTCTGAAGAACGGCGCAGTCATTAACATTCTTTTACCACTTTGAAAAAGTTTCGCGTCATCAGCATATAACAAAACTAAAGATTTTAGAATGACTTCCGAAACGTCGTTCTCACTATACCGCGGCAGCCTCGGAACTGTCAGCATTTCGCCTTCGCAGGTGGACTCCCTCTCCCAAAGAAGGACCTAGCCAAACGTTATTTCGTCTAACTCACCTGACGAGAACCGGCCTATTAATCATGTCATGGGCTCTGCGTCGTTCGTGGGTTCTAGTCTCCCACATTGTCCAATTCGCCATCTTGTCAGTTATTCTGATTGGCTGACAGAATCTGCTGCGGCTTCTCTAATTGGACAAAATGCCAACATGGCGGAATTTGAGTTTCTAGAAAAGCGCCCCGTGTTTGGAACTGATTTCAGGCCCTTCCGAATAATGATGCACTCTAGCTACAAGTGTGAACGTAAAAAAAATAGAGTTACACCAAGCGATTTCGTTTTAAGATTGTGCTGCCCTACAATGTCATACAGACGGTGCTGGTGATGCTTGCTTCACGCGTAACTTCCTGCTTCGCAAACAAGTTCGTGTCATCGGATACAAACACAGCATAGGCCAATTTCAGGAATGTAGTAAACTCAGTGCACATGGTTGACAATAATAGCTTCAGAGTTGAATATATATGGGCTACGAATCGATTAATAGTACAGAAAGAATATAGAGTTCATGTGCGGAAGGTAGCGAAGGCGAGAGAGAAACCACTCGCTGATCTTCTAGCTCTAAGTTGTAACGACTGGAGTAACTACAACGTAATGACTGAAAAGGCCAGGGGTGCTATAACGTAAAACTATTCCAAATTTTTCTATTCCATTTCTGCAATCAGCCCTCCGCTATTGGTCACGAACTTTTTAGGCCACCCCTACTTCACCTGTCTGTCACGCGACGTCCCGAAAACCGCAATAGCTCCCCATCTCATATGACGTGTACACACTGATTATGCTTAATTTGACAAAAAAAAGAAAAATTGCTATTTCTTATTCGACGCCCTTTCGCCGTTAGCCTTCTGCAATTGGTCAAAATTTTCGGGCTGCACCCACTTCACCTGCCTGTTGCGCGACGTCACAAAACCGCAAAAACTCGACCCGTCAAAGTGATGTGTACGCGTGAAAGATGCATTAATATGCCGAACAAAACTGAATTTTCTTCTGAATAATCGCAGGCTGCCCCGTTCTGAAAGGAATAAAAGATGGCTGCCGCTGATCGCTCAGGCACCGGCTATCTCGCTCCTGCCGGAGAGCATGGGTTTATTTGCGTACGATAAAATTTTTGCGTGGCCCTGTAACGTTTTCAAGCACTTTCGGCACGTTTACGGCCTCGCTCTGCCCACTTTTCTTTGACGAGGATCCGTATTAGCTGCAATCTTAACCTTCCGTTGCGTGCCGCCGCGATTTTCGACGAGCCACCGCAAGCTAGTAAGGGAAAATGGACCAATCGCAGACGCCGGTACCACCCTCTTCATCAGGTTATCGATTTTCAGTGCAGTGGCTCGGCCCCATCGAATCCCTCTCCACTTGAGCGTGCTCTTCGCCTCTTGTCAGCCAATTAGATAAGAAAAGCAGCTCAGCGGAGGCAATGTTATTCGTTTGCAAAGCAAATAAAAGTGACCTCCTGTAAACGAGGAGACCATTTGATTGGTCTTTTCAGACTACCCTGCGGGTAACAGCCCGGTGCTTGCGTGGGTGCTTAGTTTTATAATATATAATTTTATAATATATATATAATAATAGTTTTACGTTATACGGCCCCAGCAGTCGCAATAAAGAAAAGCAATAGCGT
This sequence comes from Dermacentor albipictus, assembly GCF_038994185.2. Lineage (NCBI taxonomy): Eukaryota > Metazoa > Arthropoda > Arachnida > Ixodida > Ixodidae > Dermacentor > Dermacentor albipictus. Next base: position 95,082,853 of record NC_091821.1, read on the forward strand.
TCATATAAGATAAAAAATAGCCTTCGTGTGGGAGAACTAGTAGATTCGAGACTTCACTGCATGTAAGAAGACAACGTAACTAGAAGAACCGACAAGAAGCAAGAACTGGGCATGGAGCGCGAACCGTCTACACGCTATATATTTGGTAGGGCGCCGCTGATCCTCTATAGATACCATCCTAAACGTCATGATAGACGTCCTCCGGTCTACCTTCGTCAGTATTAATGCTTTGAGAGCGTTAGCCAGTGCATATTCTGGCAGATGACGACAGATGTGGAGCATTGTAAAACCTCAGACGCCACCGAGAACGTAAACAAAGGAACACTAAATCCGATGGTATACTTACCTATGCTATCTACGGTGCCGATGCTGCCAGATTAGATGTCGTCTCTATGCAAGTAGTTGGAAGAATAAAAAAAGCGGGCAATCCGTTAAGCGAAATGATTACCAAGGAGGGCAAGAGTAAATATAGTCATTTTGACTGCCCAGAAACTGGCTAGGTCCCATGTTCTACTACAGCGTGGGGCACTAGCTTTATACGTGAATATCTGATTCTTAGCACTAAAACTGGAAAAATTGCGGAACCAAAAAGTGATAGCATCAACACAAAAATTGACTCGCCATATCCTGTCCTGCGAAGCTGTTGAAATCCACCAGTATAACTGCTGAGGGGGGTATGCAATCCTTCATTGCTTTAGAGTAATTATAGTAATGGAAATTTAGAGTAATAGTAGTAATGGGAGTAAGGATAATTTAGACAGCACGGCTCCGCCCATAGCGGTGCTGCAACAACACTGCAATCAGCTCTTAGGCTGATTCTTTTATACGAAAGGCTAGGTACGTCGCTCCCCACGTCACAAACTGCCATCTGCCAGGCAAGTTGCACGATCGGCGCAACCTGCCAGTAATTTTACCGGGAAATACAATAATCTTTACCGGGAAACATACGCAAGGAGCACTACGTACTTCGCATTGTTATCAGGAGCGCCTTATTATAAATTATGTGGTTCGGATGATTGTTTTGTGCTTGTTCTTTATTTAAACGTATGCTGTTGTGTATGTTGTATGCGTGGATTCCATAGAATGTATGCGCTGTTCACTTCACTTTGCTGACTGCTTGAAGCCTCCGCCTTACGCGGGTGCGAGCCACTGCTCCTGGCCCTGCACTGCCGCCGGGAGCGGCCTGCATTTTTACTGACGGGCGCCGACACGAATATGCCCGCCAACTAGAGGCTAACAGCTTTGATGTAAAACGGCTCGACTTCAGCTTTACTGCCCGCCAGTCACGTGTTCACGGCATGCTCCATGCCGAAACTTCTGGTGATGCTAACTTTTGTTGAGTGCTTGCGGCCCAAGCGCACGGCGATCAGCAGGAATGCTTGAGTCATTTCACGGTCTTTTGGTGTCAGCTCACGCTTTCGGCCAGCGACGAGGATCTCTCGTGGCAAATAGTAGCCACCAAAGGTCAACAAATAGGCAAAAAACGCGTCGGTGGTTGCTCTCGGTGTATGTAATTAATCAGCGATGAGCTAGTCGCCCCCCCCCCCCCCTTCCCTTTGAAGCTTGCCCTTCGTTGCGGTCATGGACAGCAATAGAGCGAGAGAAGCGAGTCTCGCCAAAGCCGGCTTTCGCCGCTGCGAGGTTCGGACGCGTGCGGAGTGCGACCGCCGATCGAATCTCGCGGCAATCCAATTACGCAGGAAGAGTGCACGCACACAACTATGCGCCCCGCTGTGCACTCAAATGCTAAATGAACTTCGACAGCGGTCCCCGTCGTGTGCAAACGGACGCAACAGGGTACGATTTCGCATATCCGGATGGCGTTCCCTTGGAGCGTGCCTGATAGAGTTCTCCGTGCGGTTACAGAGATCTGCATGCGTATGCAGGGAAAACGTTGCGCACTCGGGCGCTTATAATTGGCATTCGGTGGCACGAGAACCGAGGGGAGGTGTAGTGTTATGTTCTATCTCTCTCTTTCTATTTCTTTCTCTCTGTCTCTTTGTTTATCAGTTTGCCCTTTTCGTTTTTTATTGGGACGAACTCGGTACGGGCGGGCACGTCCGCGGAGCGGCGATGCTAATGAGCGCGAGACGTGCAGCGTTGGCGCTCACGAAGTGGCGATTACAAACTTCTAAACTATTTATAGCCACCGTATAGCCTAGCCAGCCTCATCTGTGCTTCTGCGGCAATCAGTAATTTGGGAATGAACGCCATTTACGATACGACCGAGTTCTTTTAACCGGACAGAGAATAAAAATTCACGTCAATCCCAGGCCTGAGAAAGTGGGGGGGGGGGGGGGGGTATGCGAAACTGGTGAGGGAGGTATGCGATGCTTGTAGAGTAATGGTAGCAATCGTAATTGTTACAATGTAATTGTAATTGGTAGCGTTGGGATATGTCATTAAATATAAATAAGACTCTTCACGTCACCTTCACAAGAAAATGAGCTAATCAACCGTATAGGTATAGAATTCATGATTCAACTCTAAACATAAGCAAGGAAATTAAATACCTAGGTGTTTTTTTTACTTCTGATTTACGATGGCACAAGAATGTTCACTATATTGGAAATAAAGCAATGTCAGTTTCGGGATTCTTGCGGCGCAATTTTATTCCTTTAGCGAAGAACTTAAAGACGCAGTTGTATTTCAGTCATGTACGTTCAATACTTGAATATGAAGGTGTTTGTTGGGACCCACACACATCTGAGATTACAAGTAAATTAGAAAAATCCGGAAAGTTAGATTTGTTCTTGGTAGCTATAGCCGGTATCTTAGCACGACAGAAAGCAAACTTAAACTTAAATGGCAAGAGTTGAAGGATCGTAGAAGGCATATCAGATTAAAATTTTTCCACGATATTTATTATTCTAAAACAGGTATAAACCGCCAACAATATATCCAGGCACCACATTACATATCTAAGCGACTTGACCACGGTTTGAAGGTCAGGGAATTTTCTTGTAAGGATGACGTCTTCCGTTATTTTTTTTTGTTAGAACTGTTCGAGATTGGAATAGTTTGCCATCGAGCATTGTATACATCACAGAAAGTGATGCTTTTTTCCACGCATTGAAATAATTTGTTCATGTATTCATTCAAGTTTGTAACCTCCCTGCTGTAATGCCCTACGGGGCGATGCAGGTAACCAATAAATAAAGAAAATAAATAAATTTACAGTAATAGTAGTAATAGGAGTAATGGTAGTAATAGGAGTAATGGTAGTAATGGGAGTAATGGTAACTTTGACATCCCGCCGTCGCCCATAGCGGAGCTTCAACAGCATTGAAATCAGTTACTAAGCTCGTTCTTTTATATACAAAAGGCTAGGGACGTCATGGCGTGCTGTCAAAATTACCATTACTACCACTGCTCCATAACAATAAACCGATGCATACCCCCTCAACAGATGTAGTGGTGGTCTTCAACAGCTTCGCTGGACATGCCCTTTCGCAGGCCGGGTATGGCGAGTCAACTTTTCTTTTTTTTTTAAGTAAGGGTAAAAATTTCAGATGTGACCGAGACATTGCATTTAGTGAGCGAAACCAAGCGGCTACATAACACGAGCTCCCCATCGTGCAACTGGGCTTCGTTGCGCTTCTCTGCGGAACACACCCGCGGACTGGGTGGTCCCAAACTACGATAGCATCGTCTGCATGTCCGCTATGGTAACTTTCCTACAGCTGCCACAGTTGAAGTAGCGGTCTGGCACCCGAGCAAAGAGTAAATCACAGCCGTTCACTTGATTGGTCGATGGCGTGCGCCCGGGGGCTGGTGGGGAGACTGCCATTAATAACGAGATCAAGCAACTAAAACACGAGAACGCACAGTTGAGGATTTTGCTAGCACGTATGAGCGATGAAATCAAAATTCTCAAGGAAGCAAAACACCAAATAAATCAGGTAACTCCCGCTCCACAGGCGAGCACGAAAGAGCCATTTGAAATTCCGGACAATAAGATGGACGAAGGGCATGACCCCCCTCCACTCAAACGCAAGGCCCAAGCCATCAGTGATAAACAAGATAACGCAGTGGTAGATGAAGCATTAGCCGATATTCAAAAGAGACTAGCAGAAATACAAAAGTCAAATGAAAAACGGGACGAAACGATGAATCAAATGGCTAAGGCAATAGCAGCAATTATGAGTAGATTAGACATCCTAGAGGCAAACCACTCACCAGGTAATGGACTCCCCTCCGTTGCGTCAGAAGCACCACAATCCTTACCCACTTCACAACCACATAATTATATAAGATCAGCTTCTCTCCAACCTCCCGTCTCCCTCCCATGGTCGCACCCGAAATGAGGCGCGCTAAAGAATGGTTCAGGATATGGCAGTGGAATTGTAGAAGTTACGAAAACAAAAAATCAGTTTTGCAGCAGTATTTGAAAGACAAGGATACACCGGACGTCATAATTCTGCAGGAAACACACGGGATTGCGAAGCTAGCAGGATACAGATCTTTTGGCTATGCCGAAGGGGACACCAGGGCATTAACTACGCTGGTAAAAAGAAACATAACTTGCATGCAGCACAACACAGGCATAACGCACATTGACAATATTTTATTGGAACTCATCCCACAGAAAAGACAGGACATAGCTTATTTATTCTCAACATTTATAGTAACTCCATGCTACATAAACACAAATTCAAGAACCTATTCCAGAAAACACTCAGACTTGCTGGAGAAAATCCGGTAGTTATAGGAGGAGACTTCAATGCCCCACACACCACGTGGGGATACTTATATACCAGAGCAAAAGGAAGGGACTTATGGAACGACTCGCAAGAATTAGGCCTCACGCTCGTCACAGACCTCGCCACTCCAACCAGAGTAGGCACGGCGCTAAACAGGGACACAACCCCAGACCTAACCTTTACCAAGAATATTGAAAAGGCGACGTGGCACAACACACTGGAAGATTTGGGTAGTGACCACCGCATATTAGAGTTACACGTCAGAGAAGGGCCGAATAGACCCAAGGAACGACAGATCAAATTAGTAGACTGGGAACTATTTCGTAGAACGCGAGAGAAGACACAGCAACGATCAATCGCAGACATAGAACAATGGACTAAGCAGCTCAGTGATGACGTCAAAGCTGCCACAAAAGTAGCACCACCTGAATCTAACTTGGATAAATACGACAGCAGACTTCTCCACATGTGGGAAGCTAAGCAGTCGCTTCAGAATAGACTTAGCGGTCAGAAGCATAACAGAAAGTTAAGAAAGCGCATAGCACTCCTCAACAAAAAAATAGAAGAACATGCTAAGCAATTGACCAAACAACAATGGGACGAGATATGTAATTCCATGGACGGACAATTAAGCACCGGCAAAACGTGGCACATGCTCAGGTTCCTGCTTGACCATGACAATAACAAGAAAAATCACATGCAAGCCATTAATAAGTTAATACACGCATATGAGGGTACAGAAGAGGAATTTCTCAATGAATTACAGCAGAAATACTTACAACAGGCACCCCCTTGCATCTATCCTATCTACAGCGGGAATACAAACGCAAAATTAGACGAGGAACTCACGGAGGCAGAAATCCGCGCGGCCCTACAAAAGTTAAACACCAAATCCGCCCCAGGCCCGGACTGTATAACCAACAAGACTCTCAGGAACCTGGATGATGAATCGATAGCCAAACTAACAGAATACATAAACGAGTGTTGGGTAAAGGGAGAGGTGCCAGCTCAATGGAAGAAAGCGACGATACCGGTTATTCCAAAACCTGGTAAGAAGCTTGAGATAGACAACCTCAGACCAATCTCCCTAACATCCTGCGTCGGAAAATTAATGGAACTTGTAATTTTAAACAGAGTAGACAACTTCTTAGAGGATAATAACATATACCCAGATACAATGATAGGATTTCGCAAAACTCTTTCGACACAAGATGCGATGCTCCAACTTAAGCATCAGATAATCGATTATAACACGCGCTCGACAAGGGCCATCTTGGGCCTTGATCTTAAAAAAGCTTTCGCTAATGCCAACCACGCAACCATATTGGAAAACATCGAACGGATAGTAGTAGGGCAACGGACGTATAACTACATCAAGAGCTTCCTATCAGACAGGAAAGCAGTCATCTCCGTCGGAGGGCTCAAGTCGCCCGAGATCGACATAGGGGGGGCCGGCACGCCGCAAGGTGCTGTCATTTCGCCGATGATGTTTAATCTCGTCTTGATGGGACTCCCCGAAAAATTAAATCATATAGAGTCCCTGAATCACACAATCTACGCGGACGATATTACTATCTGGACATGTGATGGCAGCGACGGATCAATAGAACAACGACTCCAGACTGCAATTAACACAGTAGAGGAATACCTCATAGGAACAGGCCTCACATGCTCTGCAGAGAAATCTGAACTTCTATTGTACCGCCCCACACTTAGAGGCTGGCCTCCCAAAGGATACGACAGAAACAAGGCTCATGAGGAAATCAAGCTACACACCAAGAACGGGCGGAATATCCCAATAGTCAACCAGCTCAAAGTGCTGGGTCTGGTAATCGAGAACAAAGGCACAAATAGGGAAACCGTAAAGAAGTTAGACACAAAGGTAACAAACACCATGAGATTAATCAAACGAATTACTAACAAGCACCAAGGTATGAAGGAAGAAAGTATCATACGGCTTATACAATCATTCGTAATCAGTCAGATCACATACATAGCAGCCTTCCACAATTGGTTTGCAGCTGAAAAGCGTAAAATTAACAGCATGATAAAAAAAGCATACAAACTAGCTCTAGGGATTCCCATCAGTACGAGCACGGATCTCTTGCTAAAGTTAGGACTCCACAACACACTGGACGAACTCATAGAAGCACAACAAACATCTCAAGCAGTGAGACTAACTAAAACCAAAACGGGACGGCATATACTAAGCAAACTAGGAATGAATTATCACAATCTATACGGGGAAAAGAGGACGATAACGAGAGAAATTCGTGACAAACTCCTAGTACCAAATATACCCAAGAACATGCATCCAGGTTACAACGACGGCAGACGCAAGAGTAGAGCAGAGAAAATTATCCGAAGCTTTGGGTCAGACGACAGAGCAACCTTCGTAGACGCGGCTGAATACCCAGACAGAAATAGCTATGTAGCAGTAATCGTAGATCACACCCAAAAACCCCTTACAAGCGTATCAGTTAATACCAAACATTCCGAGACCGCAGAGGAGGTAGCCATTGCACTAGCATTGGTCTCCACGAATGCTCAGTACATCATAAGCGATTCTCAAGCGGCCATTAGAAATTATGCAAAAGGTAGGATCTCTCCTGAGGCATGGCACATTATCAGAGTCAATGAAGCAAAGTTCTCCAATGCAGAGAAGAACGGCAGGCAATTGCTCTGGTTCCCAGCGCATACGACTCCAGACATTCCCGCAGTCAACCTCAACGAGGTAGCACACCGCGAAGCTCGAGGTCTTACTCGCCGAGCTGAGCAAAGAGTGACTTCCATCGGTCAGGAGAACGCGGAGGAGGAAATCTGGAGAGAAAAAGATATATTAACAAGATTTAGTGATATTACCAAATTCTATCAAAATCGGAGGCGAGTATTACCACCGCCTCACACTAAACTGAACAGAGCTGAGTCCGTTACTTGGAGGCGACTACAAACAGAAACTTATACGAGTCCCGTGCAACTAAAAACTTTCTACCCCGATATATACGAGAGTGATATGTGCAAGCTATGCAAGTCTGTTAGAACCACCCTTCAACACATGTTGTAGGGATGTGAAATATACCAAAATAAAATGGCAGTCTCCCCAGAAAATCTACGGCCGCGGTGGTTGGCCGTGCTGTTCAGCTCAGAACTCCAAGGCCAACTTTGGGCCGTCCAGCGAGCCAAGGAAGCCGCACGGGAGCAGCAGCTCCCAGTGGCCATCTAGGCGGCCCCAGGCCCGGGCCTCCCAATCGCCGGATTCCAAATAAAGTTATCACACACACACACACACACACACACACACACACACACACACACACACACACACACACACACACACACACACACACACACACACACACTTGATTCATACTTTATTCAATGTGTTGCCTTCTGCTACTGCATTCCGAGCGTAGTTTTGAAAGCGCCCGCTAGTTGGCGATCAGTGGCGCATATATAGACGGTGCATTACGCGTATGTGCTTTCAGGTTCGTTTTGGAAATGTAACGTAGCTTTCATACGTAGCAGTACACAGTTCGTCCTCTGGATCTTTGTCCAGGATCGACTGGTGTCTGCATGGTACTCCGCGAAGCACGTGGAACCGTCAATCTCGTGACAATGCCTTTGAACTAATCAGGCGCTGACACAGCTTATAGGCGGCTACAGACAACTTCGCCATCTGCCAGCTGTGAGCGAAACTGGTTTTTGTTTGGAAATGTTCATAACAAGCTTTGCAAGAGGCTAACAACTAAACGTGTTCAAGAATTCGTCTACGTACAATCAAATTTGATCATGGAAGTAGCCACAATTGATTCTAATGACTTGGACACTCAGCAACCTTTTTCTTAGGTATCAGATTAACAATTTTTTTCAGAAAAGAACAAGGTGTTTATCTCATTGTCTTGGCGTTGTCTGTGTAATCGTCGCATGTATTTAAGGATAATTATTTTTTATGGCTAGACTTGTGATCTATCTTTAAGGGAGCTTCATTTTTTTCTCAAAATTTTCAAGATTTCCTGAGAAAAACTTAAAAAAGAAACGGCTTTTTTTTTCGACCCGCTTAAAATTTCCGGATATTTTGCACCCCGACCCCAGTGTGCGTACCAAATTTTGCATCCCAAATGCACCATTAATATGTGACTTAGGACTTTTGTCCGTTTTGGATGTTCTCACAGATGTAATTTACAGAACTGCGATATCTAGCTGTTCTTGATGCACAGTTACGGATCTAATTTTCGCGCTTCTATCATTTTCTAGCTTGCCAATTTAGACATTTTCTTTGAAATCCAGGCCCTAAATCGAAATTACGCTTTGGACAGTCACTAGACATTACCTTTCTCTCTCAAACTCAATAATTTTAATTAATATCGGCCCAAGTATTATCTCAGAAAAGCATGTCTGCGTTTCATATGTATTTGCATAGGGGACTTATGAGTTGGGCCCGAGCTAAAGCTTCCTCAGGATTAAGTCATCACACACATAGCGCGGATTGCATTGTGGCGAACGCGACAATTGCAATGTTTACACCAAGTAGTTTGTGCAAGTGAGGATTACCCGAATGCGAGCTAAGCACGTACAGTCGCGTCTTGTAAAGCCACTCGGCATCTGAAAGTTGCATTTGGAGTCTCTAATTACGAATGCGCCTGTACTGTCGCTCCAAATCGCAACAACTGGCCCGCTAAGAGCTCCATGCGACGGCACACACGAGAGTTAATGCGTCCTTTTTAGGGAATGGTATAGAGACCAGTTGCGACGAGTCACCGTGCAACCCTCCAGCAGCGCCGTCAGTCAGAACGTTGCCCACTATGTAGCAGTGGGCAGGCAACCACTGATGCACAATGTTGTGGTGCGGACTGCACGCCTTGGCCTGTAGATGTGTTGCGCAAGCTGATCTTTTGCTTCTGGTGGCTTGAAGGAGATAAGTGCTGCTCAATCGCGTCTCGGCAGAACATACCTGCTTAGTGATTCATTTATAATGAAGGGGTTTAACGTCCCAAAGCAACACTGGGGCTGTGAGAGACGCCGTGAAGTAGAGCTTGGTTGGTTGGTTGAAAAACTTTATTGAGGTCCTGCAAGGTGCGCGTTAGCGCACAGCGGGCGACTCCCACGTCGGGACCGTCAGGCCAAGCCTGTCGGCCACTCTGCGGGCCTGCTGGACGGCCCAGAGTTGGTGGGCCAGGAGCAGGCTGCGGAGGGCCGCCTCCCACCTGGCCGAGGCAGTATCGGGCTAGTGTACGTTGCCTTTGCATGCGCTAGCGTGCATGGCTACGTCACCGCATGCGGGACAAGCGTCGTTAGAAAATACCTCGGGATAAATTGCGTGCAAGATGCTGAGATCAGGGTACATTTCCGTCTGCAGTAATCTGAGCGTAAAGCGAGGCCTATTAAGTTTGGGGTGGTGGGGTGGGTACACTCTTCGCGCAAGGTAAAGATGTTTAGTAATTTCGTTGTACGGGGCGGGCGCGTGCCTGTTCTCAGCATTCGTTGTCGCCGAGCAGTTGCCCGGAACCGGCGCGGTCCATTAGCGTGCAACTTAGACTCCTTGAGGTTGGGGGGAGCGCCCTCAACCTGTCCAACGTGTGTGGGAAACCAAATTAGCGCGTGGTGCTTGATACCGTCGTCGCTGCCACTCCGGAGCACGCGCACGGTTTGCTCGGAGACGATGCCACTCTCGAATGCTCCGATTGCCGACCTCGAGTCGCTGTAGATGACATTTCTCTCGCCGTCCAGCATGGCTAGGGCGATGGCCACTTGCTCCGTAATCGCCGGGTCGTTGCTGCGAACCGATGTGCAGTTGGTGACTCGCTGTTTGAGGTAGACGACGACCGCGGTGAAGGCACGGTCCCCGCGGTACGCCGCCCCGTCGACGAAGCAGACGCTGCGTGGATTGGCTTGAGAATAGTGGTGTCTCTTGCCTGTCGCATGCTGTGGTTGTGTTCGACACGGACATTTCTCGGGATCGGCGCCCTGGTGACGAGGTCGCTGATCTCGCGGGGCATCTGCCTCATCTTCTCGCTCACTTCAGCCGGTGAGTGGCCGAGCTCTCGTAGTACGTGTCTACCAGCCTCAGTGGTTGAGAGGCGCGCGACCTGGCACCGTTCGTGAGCTTTGGCCACCTCCTCGAATGTGTTGTGGACGCCGAGCTGCAGCAGGCGCTCGGTGGGCGTCCTGATCCGGATACAGAAGGCCCACTTGGTGAACTTTCTGAACAGGACGTTGAGCTTGTGCCACTAGGCTCGCTGCTAATTGTTCATGGCTGCAACGTAGGAAAAATGGCAGAGCACGAAGGCGTCGACCAGGCGGGTGAGGTTGTCTTCCTTGAGGCTGTGGTGGCGGTTGGCAACCCGCCGGAGCAGCCGAACCGCGTTGTCCGTGTTGGTTGCGAGCTTGAGCATAGCCTTGGCATTGGACCCATTGGACTCGTTGGCCATGCCGAGGACCCGTATGGAGTCAAGTCTGGGTACTGCATCGCCATCGCCGGTGTGGAGCTTGATCTCACTCTCGGTGATCGGTTTCCAGCCCTTGGGCTTGTGCCCTCGCCATGCAGGTCGGTAGAGGAGGAGCTCGGACTTGCTTGTGGAACACCTCAGGCCCATGGGTCGGAGGTAGCCGTTCAGTAGTGTCTATGGTTTCTTGCAGGGCGTGCTGGACCTGCCCGTACAGTAGAGGGCTGGCAATTAATTTCGACCACACGAGGGCCTTTACCGAGCTCCTAAAGCAATGTGCGGGATTGTTGTTGCATTACACCCCCGTGGGAAGACGCCCATCACGGCCGGGAATGGAACCCGGGACGCAGCAGCAGAACGCTGAGCTCAGCAACGACGTAGTGCTCGTCATCCACGACAACCCACGGGAAAGGAAACGACAGATGGGCTGAATAACAAAGACGTTTGCCGCTCACGCAGCGACGCTACCTGGCGTGGAGGAACAACGGGCAAGTAGCGATTCGCAAGGCAAACGTGCTACAGCAAGTATAACCAATGCAGAGACAAACGTTTGGACGTCCAGTGTGCCCATTAAGTTCCTAAATAAAGGAACCAATAGCGAGGGTGGCAGAATTCCATCTGTTTGGTCACGTCCTGTGACCCGAAGACTGGAGCGCTAGAAGCAATGCGTCCCAGTTTACATATAAGCAAGACAAAGAGTTCACAGAAAGTTGAAGACTTAAATTGATCAGCAGTGGCAGAATGAAGAAAGCCGGCTTGTACTTGTGACTAAAACATGAACAGCGCACAATGGAATTTGGTCTAGCGCATTACTCAAGCAAACACCTTGTGACGTATAAAGCGGGCAGCTAAACATAAACCAAAACAACGCCCCATTGTCCTACCTGTCATCAGAAATTAAAAATCACTCATTAAAATTTCGGGAAATAAAATTGGTAACTTAATTGTGTCATTATGCACAGTAGAAGGTACTCTTAAAGAGTAGGTAGCAACGCGCTTGTCTTGGTATCATCAGCCCCCAAGCTTCGTAGCCACGTGTGCCACCTTGCAGAGGTCAGGATTACTTACACGTGCCTCCGCCGTCGGAGCACCTGTCCTTGCAGCGTGTATCTGGGTGATGTGCGACATTTTGCCATGGGTGACAGGCATGTACAGTTAGCGGCCGACAGTGCCTGTGACTGCAGCAGCGCATCGTAGCGATAGGCTATACCCTCTCGAATGGCACTACGTGGCAGCGAACACGTGCTACAGCGAACACGCGCTCAGCTGGCATCCAGCTTCGACGGTGCCGTTATGGCATAACGATCTATGTAATGCTCGAATATAGATGAGGCCAAGCCTTCGATAACGGACTCTAAGCAAACACCAAAACTCTCTTTTTTTACTGCGACCGAGGTATAAACGTTCAAAAGTGGGCTTTCAATCGTGTAATGGTCGTCATGCCACCTCTTCATTCTCAAGGACGTCAAAAATTGGGCTAGTTGCTTCTGTATTATCCGCAATGTAACAGTGCGATTTTTCACAAAGGATATAAACCGAAGTTCTCGTCTCAAGTAGCGCTGTTACATTCTGGATCTTCATCCTCAGCATCACCCTCAATATGGCCAAGAAAAATAAAACATCACCGACCACCCCCACTGAAAGTAGAACCCGTGTCCCTTCTGCAATGCGCATTCTTTGTCAAACGTATACGGGCGTCGTTGCCTACAGCCTCCAGGCTGAGTACAGACTCCTCAAGGCAACTTCTGGGGTATAAATTTGAACGTGCCGTGGAATAGAAATAAATCTTGTGCTCACCTTCCAGACATCTGGAATGTCGCAGGAGCAATATGGAAAGTGCACCACACAACGGAACGACATATATGCATGGTGCAGACGCAAAGCAGCCTATATACCTTTAACAAAGGCTGTACATACGGTTGGGAGCCGTATGCACACTGCGCTATCCATAATGCGAATACTGCGCTATCACTCAGCTTTGGCGCTTGGCCGTTTGGGTGGAGACTTGTGCGTCACGCGAACACTGGGAGTGCTTGAGTCTGTGAATGTGTTTTGGAGACCACAGAAGACAATAGGATAGAGGACGATGACCAATTTGTGCACTACGCAGACTATGAAAGTGCTCGCCTCTCTGAATGTGTTTTGGAGGCCACAGAAGACAACACGATAGAGGACAAAGACCAATTTGTGCACCACGCAGACTCTGAGAGTGCTCGCGTCTGTGAATGTGTTGTGGAGGCCACAGAAGACAATACGATAGACGACGAAGACCAAATTGTGGACCACGCAGACTGTGAGAGTGCTTGCGTCTGTGAATGTCTTGGAGGCCACAGAAGACAATACAATAGACGCCGAAGACCAATTTGTGCACCAAGCAGACTGTGGGAGTGCTGACGTCTATGTATGTGTTTCCGAAGCCACAAGACAATAGGATAGAGCACGAAGACCAATTTGTGCACCACGCAGACTGTGAGAGTGCTCGCGTCTGTGAATGTGTTTTGGAAGTCACAGAAAACAATACGATAGAGAACGAAAACTAATTTGTGCACCACGCAGACTGTGGGAGTGCTCGTGTCTATGCATGTGTTTTGGCGGCCACATAAGACAGTAGGATAGAGGACGAAGACCAATTTGTGCACCACGCAGACTGTGTGAGTGATCGCGTTTGTGAATGTGTTTTGGAGGCCACAGAAGACAGACAGCACGATAGAAAATGAAGACGAATTAGAGCCCCACGCAGGCTGTGAGAATGCTCGCATCTCTAAACGTGTTTTGGCAGCCACAGAAGACAATACGATAAATGACGAACACGAATTTGTGACAGGCAGATTGTGAGGGTTCTCGCCTCTGTGAGTGTATTTTGGAGTTCACAGAAGGCAATACTATAAAGCAATGCAACTATAATGGAACTAGCCATAGCCGCTAAGGTAATGTCGTAAATGCTGCGTCTTTTTTCTTTTTGGCTAGGAACGTGCCCTAGTATGTTATTGCTCTACAGTAAGAAAAACAGCTAAACAATATGACGAATAGAGTTTGGTATTCACAGAAAGAGTAATACTATATGCATACTCACTGCATTATGTAAGAGTATTACCGTTTACGCTTCTGCATTGTAGAATTTAGAAGCCACCGGTAGCCAACGGACCTAGCATTTCTCTTTAGCGAATGGGCAAAGTAATACAGAAATACTTTTTGCAGAAAGAGGGTGGTCTAAACAAGCAAGGGAAGGAAAAGAGAGAAGTGAAGAAGTGACGCAACTATTTCCAAGCAACCGACCAGAGACACTAGACTTCTAAGAAAAAAGTAGCTCCAGAAAAACGGAACGAACAGAAAAAAAATGTGGCATGCATGTTTAATGACCATCGGCAGGATGCAACCGTACAAACAGATTGTTCCTCATGATGCACGCACGGAGAAGAGGGAGAAGGCACCTGAGCGTGTTCGGCCATTTCTTGCGCGAGCTTGTGTGCTTGTATTGTAGGCAGTTTCCCTTAGCGATCCCCCCTATCTCCTTTCGCCCTTCAAGGTAAACGTAACACGGGCGAAGATGTATTCAACGAGCTGGCCTGCAGGCTCCTGTCAGGGGTAATCACGGAAGCAACGCAAACATAGAAGCCAAGCAACAGTTAAGGTAGGCAAGGAAACTCCTTACGCCCCAGGCGGTTATTTCCTTCTGATGTCTCAGTCATGCTCCCCGCCTCCCTCTCCGTCCGTGTACGTGTGCGTTTGTGCGTGCAAAGTAAAGCCTCCAAGAGAGCCTGCTCTTGCTTAATGTTCTCGCCTCGATTCCTTGCGTCGCTCACCTCCTGTGTTTCAGAATATGGCGTCGTGTGCGCGTCGCCGTAGAAGGGATCCTGAGCTGAACGGCAAAGGGTGCTCAGATACACACACGCATATACGTACAAACCCCGAGCGATGCGCGTCAGGCTGCGAAACGGTATAAGCCTGCGGTAGCAGTATCGGAAGCAGCGGCAGCGGCAGCGCTAGCTTGGCCGGCTCCCGCCAAGGACAGCAGGAAATGGACAGCTTATTAATGAGGAGTGCAATGGAAGAGAAAAGTAGCTGGGGGATGGGAGTGGGGGCGAGAAGTGTGTGCTCGGCGCGGCCGCGTCACATGGTTTCTCGCGCGTCATAAGTCACGCCCGATTTTGGCGAGGCGCGGCGGAGAGAGGGCGATTCAACATAAATCACTCCTCGTGCGGGCCCACACACTTTTCTCGGGAGCCAACCGCGATGCGCATCTCTGGCGGATCCCTCACTGGGCGCACGTTGGTGCGGACGCGGTACATGAGTACTATACATGCACGAGGCCAATATCAGTCTGTGGTCATTAATCAACCGGAATTCGGTGATCACGCTGTGAAAAAATTTCCACCATCAGAAGGGGAGCCCATATGCGCGACCTACGTTTCTTTTCGGGCCAAGACCTCGTCAGGCTTTTTCGCCTTTAGTGTTTGCCTCCCGCAAGGAAATTTCGTATGCTTCTTGCAAAATGAAAATGTTTGCTTTTTTTGTTCTCACTTTTTCACCCTGTCCTCCAAATATAGTCGCCGCCACTAAATATGACGAATATTAGGCTCACTAATGAGAAAGTCGACCACTTTGTATCTTTTCTTTATTTCTTGTTTTAGCAAGAGACTGATGGGAAGTTGTACCCACAGACAACCGGTGCTTGAGTGCATACTCACGCTACGTCAGCCCACAAGACCAATACGATATGTCACATTTGGGCCGAGCCCCTTCACACGTAGTGCCGTAAAATTAACCCGCACAAAAACCAAACTACCGGTATTGACAAGCCGCAGCTTTCTTTAAGGCACCAAAAAATGCAGCATATGAAGTTCTTCACTCGTCCCAGCATCCGAGTGGTTGCTTATCTTATTGCGAAAGCATTATATGCCCCATTCGGCGAAAATCCGCAGGCGTGACCGAAAGGTGGTATCGAAAACGAGCAACGGCGCGAAGAGCAAAAACAAGCGAAAAAATGCACGGATTGACGTCAAGTTTCTCAAGAGGTTCATGTACACAAAGTCAATTAATAGCTTTGAAAAGACAACTTCGTAACTTTCAGTCTGGGTGGGAATCGAGCTCGGGCCTCTGGGGGGCGAGACGAACACGCTTCCCTGCTGTCACGGCGGCTCCAGGTTTCTGGTTGACTAAAGGTGTGCCTAGTGCGTGCGCCATTGCACACGTCACGTCGCAGCCATAGTGCTGACTAAAGGCACGGCCTAATGCGTGCGTCATTGGCCACGTGACGGCACAGCCAGTTGGCAGGAAGCAGCGCCACGTCATGAGTGTATCATGTGAGCGTGTTCATGGCGTTCCGAGGTCTACAAGGGTATAATGCTTTCGCATTCGCGCACGTAAACAGTCTTAAGTGTATCTACTGAATTTTTCCGTCTGCAAGTTCTTACACGCAGTGTGATCAACGCACGGCATCTCCTTTTACAGCGAAGCTGTATTTGGCTTGTTTCCAACATATCATTGGCCGTAGACCAAAAACCATGGGCCGATCCCGAAGATAGTACAATACCAGGCCGACCCACGGCGGAGTTGAAACAGGCTTCAAGCAGTCCACCAACTTGCAAAAATAAGTTCAAGATCTTGGGTCCAAATACAACCAGTATCAGATATTAAGCTGATAAGAACAGATAAGCTGATAAGAACAGAACACTTTGACCCGCGTCGACCATGTCTACGTTCGCACCGCCCTCTCTCTGTCGGCGTTCCAAGCGCTTCCGTATCCGCCTTTCCTTCCGCTCTCCCGTGGTGGCGGTCCCGTCGAAACGTTACGCGTGTCTAGCTTCCTCCGGCTCCTAGGGGCGGTCGTCCCGTCATCTACGCGAATGTATATATAAATCACGGTAAATGAGTCCGTCCGAATGTTCAAAATTCTGTGTCACCTCTGTGTCGTATGCTAAAAAGCTTCGCTGGTCATCCACCTTCACAGAGTGGAATGGCTCATGATTTTTTTTCACATCTGAAACAAGCGTAATAGGTTAGCTATTGCTAACGAATTTCTAGTTGTGCTCAGATAAAGCACAACTAGATACATTCGTTGCGACGTTTTACTATGTATTATCGGAGCTATGTGGAACACTATAGGGGAACTTAATGTAGTTTATAGCTGTTTATATAAGGTTCAGATAACCATTGAGGATGTATGTGCCAGCTACACTCTTCACTATAAAAACAGTAGCACATTTAGGGGTGCATATTTGTCACACAACAAAAATCGTCATCCGTCTTGTCCGCATTTCCTTTCTTTAACGCGGCGAGCCCGGTACTTTCCAGTAACGAACGGCATGCGGGTTATGAGCATGACATAGCATTCCCGAAAGGAAAATAATGAGCGCAGCGTTTTGAAGAAAGGAAATGCGGGCGAGACAGATGGCGATTATTGTTGTGTGGCAAATATACACTCCAAGGGATGTAAACTTTTCTTGGACACTTTTAAAACGGCTGCACCCTTTTGGGTGTATATTTGTCCCACGACAATAATCGTCATCTGGCTGGCTTGCGTTTCCTTTTCTGAAAACTCGGCGCTCGCTACTTTCCTGTCGAGAATGCTGCGTCACGCTGAAAACGCGCATGCCGTTCGTGACTGGGAAGTACCGGACTCGCAGCGTTAAAGGAAGAAAACACGGGCAAGGCACATGACGATTATTGCACTCCTAAAACGGTTGCACCCTTTGGGGTGTGTATTTGTCTCACAACAATAATCGTCATCTGCCTTGCTGGCGTTTCCTTTCCTGAAAACTCGGCTCTGGCTACTTTCCTGTCGAGAATGCTGCGTCACACTGATAGCGCGCATGTCGTTAGGGACTGGGAAGTACCGGGCTCGCAGCGTTAAACAAAGGAAACGCGGGCAATACAGATGACGATAATTGTTGTGGGACAAGATACGCCCCAAAGGGTGTAAATTTTTCTAAGAGGGGAGTGTTACACTCTTAGAAAAATTTACAGCCTTTGGGGCTTATCTTGTCCCACAACAATAATCGTCATCTGCCTTGCTTGCGTTTCCTTTCTTGAAAACTCGGCGCTCGCTACTTTCCGGTCGAGAATGCTGCGTCACACTGATAACGCGCATGCCGCTCGTTACTGGACAGTACCGGGCTCGCAGCGTTAAAGAAAGCAAATGCGGGCAAGACAGATGACGTAATTTTGTTTTACACTCTTAAAACGGTTGCACCCTTTGGGGTGTATATTTGTCCCACAACAATAATCGTCATCTGCCTTGCTTGCGTTTCCTTTTCTGAAAACTCGGCGCTCGCTACTTTCCTGTCGAGAATGCTGCGTCACACTGATAAGGCGCATGCCGTTCGTGACTGGAAAGTACCGGGCTCGCAGCGTTAAAGAAAGAAAACGCGGGCAGCACGGATGACGATTATTGTTGTGGGACAAGATACGCCCCAAAGGGTGTAAATATTTCTAAGAGTGTAGAGTGTACACTCCTAGAAAAATTTACACCCTTTGGGGCGTATCTTGTCCCACAACAATAATGGTCATCTGTCTAGCCCGCGTTTCCTTTCTTTAACGCTGCGAGTCTGGTACTTCCCAGTCACGAACGGCATGCGCGTTATCAGTGTGACGCAGCTTCTCGACAGGAAAGTAGCGAGCGCCGAGCTTTCAAGAAAGGAAACGCAAGCAAGGCAGATGATGATTATTGTTGTGGGACAAATATACACCCCAAAGGGTGCAACCGTTTTAAGAGTGTAGTAATGAATGATGCGTGAAAGCAAGCGTGAAAGAACAGAACGAGAAAAGCAACGCTTTTTTTCTTACTGGCTATCATTCGAATTCTTCAGCTCAAAATCTGATGCAAAACTGTACTTTAATCACTTATACGTATATCTGCTTGTTGTGGCATCGCATACTTTCTGCAGTTCTCTTAGGCGTACTCAAGCAAAGCAATCTGAGTTGCTGCCAAACTACGGGACCAACTGCATGTTTTGACGTGCGGCTTCATGGGGGCCGACTTCAGTGGCGCCGCGAGCTCTCGCAAGGCTCATCAAAGCTCTGTAATTTTTTGCTTAATTACTTATTTAGAATATACGGAAGTCGACAAACCAAGGAGGGGTGGCATAATACAAAGAAAATTAACAAATACATTCAAACAATATGTAACATAGAAGCAGTGAAAACATGGTTCAGTAATACAGCACACTCTAGTAACTATATGCGGGTTAAAGTCATGCAACACAGCAAAGCATTAGTCACATCCATTCATTTGACAGCCATCATAGTTTAAATCCTGTGGTCATGAAGAAAAAGATATACAATTTTCAAATTCAGGGTCATCCATTTCCAAAAAGGCTTCAGATGGTAAATCGTTCCATTCACTGATAGTCCGAGGAAAATATGAATACATGAAAAGAAGTACGTTCAAAGGTGTGAGCATGCGTATGTCTAGATTGCCTAGAATGCCGGCGTCTTAAGTAGGTTTAAGGACTAATATTAAATTTACGGAAAGTGGGTGGAGAAACTTTAGTCTAGTAATTGCTCTTTGGTACTATAGGGCAGGAATGTTGTTAGTGGCCATGAGCGTTGTGGGTGAATCATTCCTTTGGTAGGCATTAAAGGTGAAACGAAACGCTTTTCGTGCACCATTCCAAGTTTCTCAATGTCCTTCTTTAGATGTGGGTCCCACACAACACTTGCATATTCTAATTTGGGTCGACTGAAAGCATCGTAGGCCAGCAGTTTGATGTCGGAGGGTGCTGTTTTTTAGCTTGTGCTACAAGAAACCGAGCTTTTTCGACGCAGATGAGCAGATTTTATTAATATATGGCTGGACCATGTCAGGCGATTTGCAATTGTAACACCTAACTATAATTTGTATCATGGACCCGAGTCAAAGGACGGTTGTTAAGGAGATACGTATGATTAAGAGAATATTTATTTTTTGAAATATGCATGAAAACGGATTTGTCACTGTTTAATTTCATAAACCAGTCTTCGCACCACTTAGAAACAGCATGCAATTTAGTTTGGAGGCATTGCTGGTCCTTGGAAGCATTATTACTTTTAAAAAATATGCAGTCATATTGCAAAAAGTCGTACATTTACTTCTAATGTCTCTATTGATGTAACGATGTCATTTATATACCTCCCCCCCCCCCCCCCCCCACAAATAAATAAAGGACAGGTCCCAGAACGCTGCCCTCAGGGACTCCCGATGATACAGGCAGTATACCGGACATGTAGTTAACAGCGAATTCTGCTAATAAGGTCAATTGGAAGGCCTATGCTATGTAATTTAGGAATTAGTTTAGTGTGTGTAACAAGGTCAAAGAGCTTACTAAAATGCAGTGAACTAGCATCGGTTTCAGTTGTCTATTAAGAGACGAAGCAAACTCGTGGATTATTGTGACCAATTGTGTTGTTGATATTTTTGTCCTAATACCATGTTGGAATGGTGGCAACAAGCTGCTTTCTTCAAGAAACGAGGTGCTATAATGTTTGACTACATTTTCGAAGAGCTTACAGGACGTGCAGATTAAAGATATTGGCTTGTAGTTCGCAATGTTTAGATGGTCACCTTTGTCAAACACTGACACTACATGTGCCATGCGACAGCCATCAGGAATTACAGAGCCATCCGAAGAAACACGATACACTTGCGTTAAAATAATAATTAATCTTCAGAGTTGTATACTGACATCTCTACTCTCCTGCTTGTGATGATTCCTTGCGCATATGGCTAAGGACATAATCGCCTGGGACCCCCGGAGTAGGACGTCACCAGTGGTTGGCTTCATATACGAGTGCGCCTGCATGCGCTTCCGAGGTTTCGTGCAACTTCGGAAATAACAAGAGGCTTCATTATTTTAGTGCACGCAACTTAATGAATTCACCACTATTATCACGCATAAATTCTTTTGATAAATTCTTTTGAACGCATAAATTCGTTCTTCATCGGATTTCTTTTTTCGCTGGTTCTTCACTGTCACTATACAATACATTATCTACGCGAGCACTATATACTATTCCTTGTGTGCGAAGTTTCAGTCCACTAACTCTTGCTCGCTGGCTTGTGCTAATTATTTGATAATCGCCCCTGCATAAAACAGAGATAACGAAAAGAGGACGGTCGCGGCAAAGCATCAATGAACTCTTGACAGGTGAAGCTATAAAAAAAGAAACTTAAACGACCAACTACAGTTCAGGAGCCTTACTGACTACAATACAAAGTATGACTTTCCGAGACTTTGTCCACTGGAGCTTGCAGTTCCCTTCAGCAACGAGTTCTACGTTTGAGTAGTACTTGTGGCGCAGTACTGGGAGTACGTGTTCATCTTCAGTGATTCATTGCGAAAAGAGATGGACAAATGAGGCAGTTAGTGGCGTCCTTGTCCGGCTTGTTTCGTCTTCATTTGTCCTACAACTTTATTTTATTTCCTTCTTTGTTTCCTTACTTTTCTTCTGTCACTTCCTTCTTTTTTTTTTTTAGTTACGAATGGAACATGCCATCCTCTAAGTCGTTCGCTCTCTTACCGATCCACGCTGCTGTTCCCGCTACGGGCGGCATGAAACTACGCGTGTTGAGCGAGGCTTTGTGCTACCGACATTGACGCAAAAAAAGAAGGCAGCACATATAGATATATGTTTTAGTTGCTTTTCCGTCAGGTGCAATGCGTCGGCGAGACGCGGGCAGCCGCACAAGTGTAAACGTCGCGGCACTTGCATTTTTTTTTTCCGCCGTGGTTTGTGGCGTTTGGAAATGAGGAAAGCAAGCTCCCCATTCGACTGATTTTGTTTGCTCATGACTGACGTTCTGTCCGCCGAAAGAGCGCTGGAGGAGTTGCAGAGAGATAATCTATGCAGCACACCAGCTACCATTTAACGCTTGCCTTTGGTGTCCCTTTATATAGGGCTCCACGAACGCTCCGGTAACGCCCATAGCCTGTGGCAACGAAGGTGCCGCCTTTTTCTGGAAGCTTGCGCCATTGCAACGTACCGCACTCACTACTGTCTTCATTTCGAAAGCGGGTGGGAAAGCGGGTGCACATTATCGGTTTGGTACGCTCGCTTGGAAGGCGGTATAGCGTGCAGAAGCGACTGCATTACTGGCAAGCTTTCGCACGCGCATCGCGAACGGCCCGGTAGAAGAGAGAAGCAATGGAGATGAATAAAGAGCGCCTTGCTTGGTGCCAGCGCTTCCTTGTCTCGTTTTTCTCCTTTACTGTATTGATATTCTTTTTGTGCGGTGTATGTTAACGCTTTAGCCAGTAAAATGGTCTGGGTGCGCTGGCCACCGGTGCGCGCACAATGCGGACGCGGATGGCGAAAACAATGACACCATCCGGGGCAGAAGCGCCGGACAGAGGCATATGGGCGCTGAAAACAAAGCAGCCATTGTCGGGTAAGCCGGGGAAGTTCACAGCACGCACTCTCGGCGGGTTCCGTCCATGCCGGACTCGCTTCAATTTGCGCTGAACCCGCGCGTCCGTTCGCGAGTGAATGGAGCGGCGTGTCTGTAAAGAAAAAGAAATAAAGCGGCACAAGGGATGCCACGCTACTGCCAGTTAGCTCGAATTTCAGTACTCGAGGTTGGAATAAGCGGTATCTCCGCTCCTTGGAAGGCCACTTGTATTTCAGAAGAAACCTCCGCGCATTCGGGAAGTAAGGAACCCCTGCTTTCTACAGCTACCGACACCCGATAGCCAAAATCACCGATCTTATTTGTCATTCTTCGGGGCACACAATTACCCGCGAGGCATAAGCTGTAAGCATACTGTGCCAAGGGTGTTATAGGGGAAGGTCCGAGTTTAGCAAAGTGCGGGATTTCCATGAGCTCCGGCAACGTCTTCGGATGAATTAACTGATGATATCAAGATAAAAAATTCAACCCTACGCATGCCTCCAGTTTCGTTGACTTATCAAGACTCACTCATGGGTTATCACTTGGGCGTTACCTCAAGGGGAGGGGGGGGGGGTGAAAAAGTAAGAGTCGCGTGGTCAACCGGTGGTGTCTTCGTTCACTTATTTATTGTTTCACCCAGTTCATTACATGTGCAAATAGGTTATAGAAAGAAAATGTTATCTTTTAATGCATTCGAAAGACAGAAAGAGGTTCGCGTGAGAATGCACCACATCTGCGCCGTTAACATTCGACAGTGGATAGAGGAGATATAGGCCCATGACGCGCCTCAAAAATGCCTGGCAAGCGAAACGCTCTTAATGCGCAGATAGCGGCACAGTCACGGTATTGACATATTGCGATATTGCCTTGATAACAATGAGCGGCGCTGGCGCATATTTTGGCCCAGTCATCTGTGTTCAAAATGAGAAAGTGGCGCGCGCAGGGTGTGCTCCTGTTGACATACGTGGCTTTATTTCGGCATTTTATTGTCGGCTACTTCGCGCTTTCTGCGCTTTCTTCACTGACAAGCGTCGAGCGAACTCAGCTGAGCGAGAAACTCGGCGCATCATGCATAGCACGCCAAGTCGACTGTATAAAGTTCTTTTAGAGCGCAAAAGCAATGTGGCCAGTTATGTAACGGCAATGCTACAACTTGAACCGTCCTTATCAGTGTCCTTTTGTTTTCTCGGGCGAGAAAAGAACGCAAAATGTTAGTCCCTCTTTACCTCGAGGCACGGACGGTTCTAATGCTGCTAGTCAAGCAGCAACCGATGGTGCGGCTGAAGTTCAGGATTGCAATTAAGGGCACGAAAGCAACGCATTCATTTGAATAGAACACTGGTATGACACCACGCTCCATAGCACAGTCGACATGAACATTCTGTGGACCGGACAACTTGAATGTCATCGGGTACGATTGTTTGCAGTGGCAAAAGACGAAACGAAGCGTAAGCTTGCAAAAGGCTGGTGCATCGTGCGCATGGTATATATGTAATCTTCGCAAGCTGCCACGTTGCGCCATTTTGTGTCTCATTGTCCCCGTTGTCTTATCCACTTGCTTCATAATACACTGCTGAATCTCGACGAGCTACCGTATTGGGGGCGAGGACATACGGAGTCGCCATCCGTTGGAAGCGCCTCCCTTGCGAAGTATGAGCGATCACGCGGTGCGCTCCTCATAGGTTTCGCTTACGGCGCTCAATAAAAACACCACGCGGCAGCAACCTGGACATTTATGTAAGTACTCTCAAAACGAGAGTAGTTTTTGACTGTCGATATAATCTTGGGCAAACTGAAAGCACAGAATCGTTTACAGAGGCTATCTCTTTACCGAATACTGCGTGCAATCGCCGCGATGTAGTCTCCCGAACCGGCTTCTTACGTGAAAGGTAGGCAAACGCTGAGAGTAAACTATGTGAAATATGTTCTCATAGTGAGCTGTCTGTATAACCAAATGGAGCATAACAGAATGAAGTCTCAATGCAGCGATCGCACGGGTTCGGAGCGACCGATTGCGCGTCTGCATGCATGTCCGCGCACAATGTTTTGCTTTCGCTGTGAGCGCGTTTTCGTACCGTGCCGTGAGCTTTAATTAGGCCACAGCATATGAACATTTGACAGTACACAAGCAACCATTGTTGCGTGGACGCTATTAGAACTGTTCAAAAATTATTTCGTTATAGAGACTTCGATGCCTAGCTAGGCGACTGTGATGTGCCGTCGCGACGATTCAATCTTTTTTGTCTTCTAAATTCTTGGACATTTCAATATGATTTCTCAAGTTGCGTCGCACTGTGTATTTATCGGTCTTCTCAGCATGCGATTTCCTTCTGCTTCATTTTCGTAATCCAGTGCATTAATTCATAACACAAACATGACCATATGCCACGCCTTTTTTTAATGTGCGTCTTACCGCTCCCTTTCCGTTCCTGTGAACTTGCCAGTATCTGACATCAACAAGTTCATAGACCAAACTGTCATGACATTAGCCGGCCAGCCGGCGCGGGCGAGCGGCTCAGTGAGCGTTTTCTGCTACTCACTGATCATCGCGAAGTCCCGGCGCCGTAGCAGAAATCTTCCTCGCGTCTTTGCTTGCTTCATACCCGAGTTGTAGACGATGGCTGTCTGCCGATTCTAAGTTTCGCGAGCCAAGCTTCACGCAGCTCCTTGTCCTGCGGCTACGTGTGAATAAAGCTCAAACCGGACTGCGTTGCGTACGTCCGGCGCTGCGGCATCGAGCAGTAGCCTACGACGCTGCACGCCCGCAAAGGCAGCCACTACGTATTATAGTACATTCAAATGTTGTCAAGCAGACACCCAAGGCGGTAAAGCCTGACCGCTTAATCAGAACCGCGGCGCAGCTGGGACTTTAAACTTTCGTTTTCAGCTCGCTTCGGCGCTTCCGGAGCAGCCGACGTGGCCGACGTGGCCGCTGTGTCCACGTGATCCCTCATGCCACAACACGCCGACGGTGGCGCCAGCTTTTCCAGTGGTGGATCTCGCCCCCAATACTCATCGCCGAAATCAAAGGCAGGGCTCGGACGGAGCACCAGTAAACTTTCCAAGGCGTCTGCTCCCAGCTAACGAGTTCCTTTTCCATCTTGGTCCATAAGATACGTTGCCGTAGTAGGAAACGTTTGGAAACGTTTAACCCTAAGGAGGCCTTGTGACGAATGCCAAGCTGAATTGGTGGCCGCATATGTAGTGGCCATAGTTTTTCATGAACACCTGAACGGAACAAACAACAGAGGGACCAAGACAGAAGTAAAGGCACACATAAAGCACACGCTGTTCACCGTATCCGTTTCAGCTATGAACGAACTAGCCGACATTAAAGTTTTGAGTTAGCCGCGGCAATGTAAACCGAACGGCTTCCTCCACAGAGTCCCCGGCGAAACTTTATTAACGCGACAGCGTTAAGGTTCCCGTGTCCTAGAAAATCCGGTGCTCAGCGTCGGGGTCCGTCGTCCAGTGCCGGACGTTGTTTCGGCAATAATATTTTCGAACAAGCCCACACCTTCCATATGGCAGAAGGAAATTACTGCACTAATTGAATTTCTGAAGCTAAAATATGTAGAAAAATCGTAAAGTGCGATTTACACAGAACCTACAGACATGATAGCGTCGGATTGTAATTTGAATATACGAGAAAACATCGTTCTGTTACGCGAAAACTCAAAGAAACGCCTTTTCCAGCGTTTCTGCCATCCACAGTGCAGCCCCGGCGTACGCCATTTGCGTGCGCTGGCGCGCGAATATCTTGGAGGCCCCAGAGCAGCGCGCCCGGTTCCTTGCAGCGCCTCCAGATGGCGCTCGCCTCCGCCGCATCACGACTCACGCAACAGGCTACGTTTCTACCAGAAAGCCTGCCTTCGTGCATAGCTTTCACCACCAGCGTTTCCCGGGAAACACTACGGTTACATAGGCTGCACTTGCCGGGAAACGTGAGAAGCAGTCAGGGGTCTTTGAATGCTATGGTGTCCCACTCTTAAAGGCGAAGCTTCAGCGTACTCCAAATTTTGCTACTACCCGTCGTCGTCGTTGTACAGGACAAAATTGTCGCACTTTTTCATGCGAGCCGCTGTGTTGTGGGGAATGCAAGTAATCCGATTACCCAACATGTTGAACGGCCCGTATCCAGCGCTCTCACCTTTCCCCTTCATACGATCGCGATGGAAATCGGTAAAACTGAACGTTGGTATTCCGCCCTTCACGTTCATGGCAATTTACAACACAACAGTAACGTCGATTGCGGCGTTTCTTTGTAGCGCGCAGAGCTATCGCGGTTGCCGTCGTTTCCGCCATCAGTCTGACGAATGAGCCAGCAAGCGCTTTATGGCAGTTCGGAGGCGCGTCCGACTAGCGTAGAAATTCATAGCTCTCTAGAGAGTTTTAGCCCAGCGGGTTTACGGCCAGCGGAGCGGAGCGGTCTCCACCGTTGCGCCAGCGGAGCGGCTCGCGAAAAAAGAATTTTAGCCCAGCGGATCACCCGCTCGAGCGGGGTAAAGAGCGGGGTAGGGTGCCTCGATGCACGCCCGCGGGCGCACATCGAGGCACCCTAGAGCGGGGCGCTCTGCAGCCCCACCTAGTGGTTCGAATAGGAGTTACTGAGAAATGAAATTGAATTACGCTTGCTTTTATTATGCAAGAAATGTTGAATAAAGATATATAACATGTTCTCAGTGCATTATTTGTTAATAATGTACTGAGTACTAATGTACGGGTCAGCGTGGCAGTCGCCGTCTTCGATGCAGAACTGCCGGCGTTCATGTTCGCGGCTGCCGTCTTGCATTTCCCATACACGCCCGCGCGCCCTTACGCACGCTCGCGCGCTGCGTATACCCTCCGCTGGGGAGTGCTTTCCAGCGGGCGTAAACGCTGCTCCGTAAAACCGCTGGCCGCCTCAGCGTGGTGCGCATGCGCAGTCGCGTCTCCGCTCGCCCGTTCCGCTCCGCTGGCCGTAAACCCGCTGGGCTAAAACTCTCTTCTGTCTGGGTGTTAAATGCGCAAAACGCTCGCCATATGGACCAAAATCTAGTTAAATCGTTGTTTCGCAGACGCTAGCTGCATAGGCAACTTAGCAAGGGAGTCGGGCTTCGCACTACTCAATTACTGCCTCTTCGCACCGGCAGGTGGCGCTACGCGTCTTGCAAAACTCCAGAGTCTGACGTCCATAGGCTGCACGAAGGTCACCTCACTTGCTGCTGCTGCCGCGCTTGCTCATGCGTTTTAACGCGACAGCGTTAAGCGCCCCTCATAGCATAAAACCCTGCATCGGCGTCCATCCGACGCGGACGCTGACGAATTAAAAAAAGACCGGAAAGAAAGTATGTTGGCAATAACAATTAAGCAGTTACATACCTCTCGATCCCACCAAGTACAAAGTTCTTTTTAGGACATTTGCTTTTTTTTATTTTTAGCGAAAGCATTTTTTTTGAGCGAAAAGGAAACTGAGAGAATAGTTGCTGCCATTGCCATAAGCAGCACTTCATAGTATAATCTGTTTTCAACTTTCAGGCCGCTTTTAAGGACACATTTGTGTGATGGACCTGTCAATATAGTGAAATAAAACGAGGCACCCACCACGAAATACTTCGGTTAACGTTTCGGCTCCCACACGGTAGCCTAGTTTGCAAATGAGACTAAAAGCGATAAAACAGTCACTTAAGTATGCCGTACGATGTGTCCGAGACACCTGGCGTACGTAGGCGGCACATTTCCAGCGTTTCGTTTAAGAGTGCCCGTCATGGTCTGAATATAAACGACTCTTGATAGAAACGTATGTTTCCATTTTTTATTCGGTAATCACACGTGCCTGATGCCAGTTAATATAGCATGCTCTGACGAAACGCCATATTTTGAAGGCACGCTCGAAGACACGTGTAGCTTCTTGACGTCGTTTTGGTGGTGCTTGAGAGGTGCCTCAAACGACACTTCGGTGTCTGTTTCTAACACTCCTATCGACTTGCTGCGAGTGCACTCAACATGAGCCCATTGACGCCAATTTGGAGCTGTGGCGCAATAACAATATTCACCGACGGTTACGATACTTCCGAATGCGAAATTTGAGTGGAGCTCTATACATGCTTTCATTTCGCGACATATTGGCAGACGTGGAGAATCTGTCTCGTGCGGCACGCTGCAAACGGAGCGAAGTGTGGCGCGACTCCCTCGCGTACCTGGAGGTTGCGAGAGCCAGTGCGTGGGTGACATGTGAGCGCGATTCACAGCAGCTGCCACAGAATGACCTCCCAGACGACGCGTGCTACTCTGGCGCCATTTCGCAGCCATTGGTCGCCGCACTACGCTTTTCTTGTCACGCTTTCGCCATACCCTCCTCCGCTTTCCACCTCAAGGTTCCGCTGCACCCTCTTCTCCGCTTTTCGTCTCGCGCCTTTCATCCCCCGCTGCGCTACGCGTTCGCTTTTATCTTTCGCTGTGCTCGTTCGCTCGGTTACGCTGATACCGATGTTCGCCGCAGCAACGGGCGCCTCAAAGCTGCGCTTTAAAGGGAAATTTAATCTCCACTGGTTGGTTTAGAACGTCGTTCCCCGAGCACGGAATCCCGATGCTCTAACCATATAAGGCCAGGGACGCATGCCTGAAAAATGCGGAATATAAGCCACCCTTACGAATATCTCTCGTACTAGGCAGCGTTTTGACACCGCATGGCCCCAATTTTACGCACAAGAAGTAAGTGAGCGCGTCTCTTTGCTGATGATGAATACAGAAGTTACGGGACGCGTTCGTCTCCGAAATTCACTGCGTGTCTCTCATTGTATTGTGACGTGTTGCTACAAGGTTTATCATATCGTGTAATGTGATTCAACATATTAATGCTGAATAAAACTACCGCTTGTTCTGCAAGGTCAGCTACAGTGACTGATGGACGCGTTCGTCACTGAAATCTGCATGACATCTGCAGCGCGGCTCTTGTCGTAATGCGTCATTTTTCCTTGCTGGCTCATGAAAGGTTCGCTTACACCGATTCCCACAGTGCGCGGGATCTGGATATATATTTTGATACCGCGGTCTTTACAAATATTCCGACTTGCTCCAGCAAATTTCCTCATTTCATCGACCCACCTAACTTTCTGCCGTCCTCGACTGCGCTTCCCTTCCGTTTGCACTCATTCTCTTACTATTGGTCCACCGGTTATTTACCCTAGGCGTTACATGGCCTGCCCAGGTCTAATATGTTTTTCTTAATGAAAACTAGAATATTGGCTATCCTTGTTTGCTCGCTAATCCACACCGCTCTCTTCCTGTCTCCTAATGTTACGCCGAACATTCTTCGTTCCATCGCTCTTTACACGGCCCTTAACTTGTTCTCGAGCTTCTTTGTTAACCTCCAAGTTTCTGCACAAGACAGGGGTAGTTGGAGATCGCAGGGAGAGGCCTTCGACCTGCAGTGGGCATAAAAATATTCTTATGACATATATATTACGAAATAATGAACGACATGAAAGGGGGTTAACAGAGGGGTCCGATACAACATAGAGGAAAATACTTGTACTTACTAATTGCATTCAAGAAATAATAAATTACTGGCAATGAAAGTGGATGAAAAAACAACTTGCCGCAGGTGGGAAACGACCCCACGTCTTTGATCCCAGGGCATCGCACGCGCAATGCGAAGATGAGGGATAGTTCCCCACCTGCGGCAAGTTGTTGTTTGATCCACTATCATTGCCAGTAATTTATGATTTCTTTAAGTCAATTAGTAAGTACAAGCAATTTCCTCTATGTTGTCCTTGGTGGCTTCTTATATATATATATATATATATATATATATATATATATATATATATATATATATATATAAATCTTATCATTGCGGGGAAGATGTCAATAAGCTTGACATGCACTACTTTGTCCGAATGCTGTTTTTACTCGGCTTACATTTTACTGCGCTGACAAGCAGGAAATAAATTACCAATCCCGGCTGGTATCCCATACTTTTTTGCTTTGCTGTAATTATAGTCATAATTTGTGTTCCTCCTTCCCTCTATAACGTGTTGGGACCGCTACGAACATTCTAGTGCACATAGACTCATGCAAGAGAAAAAGACCAGACATTCAGGTGCAGATCGAAGCCTTTCCTTGCTTGATTACGCCCCGGAATAGAATTAGCGCCATTTATTCGTGCGAATTCTCCAGAGCTCGGATGTAAATTGAGCAACACATTCTTCAAGACAAATCTTCTGCTTGTTCTATAGACGGCTTCAGGATAGTCACCGCCGAAAAATATCAAAAGAAGCGCAAACAGAGAAAACGGGAGCCGATGTATGAACTTTCTTCCAGAGGCATTCTAAACGCGGATGGTGCTCTGGCGAGTGGAATACAAAAAAAAAGAAAAAGAAAATGCGAGCGGCGATGCCTATTTGAGAAGCACAGCTAGCTGACAAGCGTCTACGTTCACCAAGTTACCTTGCCACGACAAGCACAAGAAGGATGGCTCAGCCTTCTGCACATGCAGGGAAGCTCACTCAAGGCAACTGTTTCGCTCTTCTGACTACGCATGCCTTGGCGCCGTATTGGCAGAGATGCCGTGGAACTGCACACAACTTTGAAAACATCGAAAGGGGGCTTATTCAACAATAAACAGGCTTTCGGCATCGCGAGCTCAGAGGCACAATAGAGAAGCGCCGAATGCGACCATGTGGCGGCAACGGCCAAAGGTTGGGAAAATGAACCCGCATGAAACATTCACGATGAATTTCACAACGGGGTGCTGAACGACGACAAAAGAAGGACGGCGGAACAATAGAACAAGCAGAACGCCTCATTTGACTTTCGACTGCGCTGCGGCCCGCAGTGTTAATACGCGCCACTATACGCACGGGCGGAGACGCACACGCCGCTGGATTACAGCCAGAGGCAGCCAGAACAAAGCAGCATTCAGCTCAATGCCCTTCCTTTGTGTCCTCAGTATCAGCTCTGGTAAGTCAGACAACGATGCGGCCAACAAACAGCATGAGAAGGCGCAACAGCGAAAAAAGAAAAGGAAAGCAAGCATAGAATGCTGAAAACGGCATTATGTTCTCGTACACAGCGTATACACTTGAGGTCATTAAAGACGTACTAGTTGCGACACATTTATATTCGTTGCATTCACCTAAATTGAACATATCGGGCAAAAGCTCATGTACAGCGCGTATTGCCATGCTGTGCGTCAGAAAAACAGCCATCGCATTACTTCCATCACTCTATTACGCATATATATATATATATATATATATATATATATATATATATATATATATATATATATATATATATATATATTAGTCATATAATGAGAAGCCAACAAACACTGACGTACTGTCAGTGTTTGTTGGCTTCTCATTATATGACTAATAATTATCGGGTCCCTCGGTTAACCCCCTTTCTTCTCGTTTATACATATATATATATATATATATATATTGAACTGTTCTGGTTATTATGTTCCCCTTGTCGTGAAAGATGGGCTTGCAATTGAAAGGAAGAAAACTTGCACTCTACCGTCTTTGTTATATGATCCAACAGTCATCGTAGCGTACAGGTTATAACCTGTGAAGTAATTTAATGAAAACAAGGCGCTATACCTCCTTGTATCAGTTTTCTGTTTCTTCCATTTTAGAACGACGATTCTTACGTTAAACGTCTCCGGAACGGCGATAAGTGTTTGTGCGCAAGAAACTTCGCATAATTTCGCATAGGCGGACAAGTTTAGTGATTTTGTGCCCTTTTCGTTCGCAGCGTGTGTTAACGTTGTACGCTGGCGATGATTTCCAATAATGTGTCCTTATCACCACGGACTACGACAGAGAACGCGCATTTAAGTTTTGTGGACGTAAATTTAGCTCGAATACTTTTCTGACATAATTTTAGCTTTGTGGGCCACCACGTGGCGCTGACTTTTGCCTTTTCTTGTTTGTCAGTCGTTCGTAGACATTGTGACGGGATGTACAGTCGGCCGCAAACATTTATGGGCCACGCGAGCACGAGCCGAACGACCTCAGCGCGACACTTCCAGTACGCCAGCAGCCGTTGAAGGCAGCGCTACGCTAAAATAGTGTCCTTTTGTTGTTGACCGGCGTGTGAGTTTTTTTTTTTTCGCTAAATCGCGGCGCTACTGTGATTTGTTTTTTCTTCGGTAATGTGCTTTTCGGCAACCACGCCAGAATCATTCGAACTGATTTTAGCTGATATCATCTGTGTGCTGCTGGACTGCACGCTGTGCGCGAGAACGAGGAAGTAGAAAAACCTCCTATGGCCCAAGAAAATTGAAATCCGACGGAAAACAAGATGGTTTATATCTGGCCTAATGCTCGCTTTTGGCGGCACATATCGCACCGCTATGGGGGCGAGGAAGAGAAAAAAGATTCAGATGTATACAAAAAATGCTAGAACGAAAAGCATGTATAGCATACCTGATTAACTCAAGCAGGCTGGGTATCTATTTGTCACCGCCCCGTTCCAAAGGGGTTGCCAATAAATGAGCATCGTCATTGGAGAGGCAGTTCGGCACAGCGCTCGCGTGGTCCATAAACTTTTGTTGTACACTGTACGCAACTCGGCACTCGCGACGGCAAGGACGCCAGTAAACTGGTCTAACCATGTTTGCAGCGCATGCATGCGTGTTCCGCAGGTACCTTAATACCTGCAGTTATCGCAACTTTTCGGCTATGCTTAGCGTGGTGGAAGAGAAAGAGAAGCAGTTGTTATCGCACATCAGTATGTGTAACGGAAATACGATGCAGAAGGAGGTCCCATAGCCCCAAACATAACCCATAGCCCCAAACAGGAGGTCTCATAGGCCCCTGGGACCTCTTGTTATAACGGTGTTTTGGCGCACGTTCTATGGAATGCCGCAACCTGACTTTTTAGACCGGTATATAGCTCTACTAGTCCAGGTACAAACCCAGAAAACGTCTGGATCCGTAAATCGCACCTTCAAGCTCAGCGAAGGTGAAACTGAGACTTAGCCTGCCCCTACCGGCAGCTGCTGCGTACGCCACGTGGGCGCCCACATCTTGAAAGCGACCAGCGATGTCGACAAAGTGCGCCGAGTGCTGGTAGCTTCGTATGTGATGTGCTTTCGACATTAAGTTCCCGTTGCACCGAGACGCCTCACGAAGGTCAAATCGCTCGCTGCTGTTGCTGCCGCGCCGAGCAGGGTCTGTGTGTTGTCTTGTGGTGCAATTGTAGATGCGGTAGTTGCTGAGCAGCGTCTGTGTCCTATCCCAAAGCAAGAAAAACCGTGCTATCACTCCACAAACTTGGTTTAACCGCGTTCAACCACGGTAATTTTTGTACTGCTGTTAAGCAGCACAGAAGAAAAAAATCATTCAATCCATTCATATTATAAAGTGCTTCTCATCGTAAATGTCATACAGTCGTTTAAGAACTACATTCGCTAAGTTAGTTAAACTCTACATGAGGTGCAGTCTGGGAAGGTTTGTTTAGTTAAGAGCAGAGCGCGTTCTCTAGCTAGCAAAAAAAAAAATGCATGTTGGGGATGCACGCTGCATGAGAGCGTATAACTGGATGTATATCCAGGACGCTTCGCTGCACTTGGGTGTATAACCAGGACGCTTCGCTGCACAAGGCGTTTGCGGCAAAGCGAGCGGAGTGAAAAGAGAAAGAAACGGCTACATTAGTGAAATGCGTTGCTTTACTTTTGTGGAGACTTAACGAGGACGAATTTTTTTGCTCGATTGCTGGTTTTCTTCTGGTGCTGCAGTTTTTGTCTATTTGTATGCTTTTCGTGCATAAGTAACAGGCAACGACATTTGTGAACCCTGAAGACTCCTACTCTGCTGGGAGATCCTCCCCGCGGAGCTTGCCATGGAAGATATGTTCTTGGGCTTGTCTGGCGGTCAGCATAGACCGCCCGCGGCTCGGAAGCGGCTCAGTTTGACTGTAGGATCCGGCGCTGCTGATTCTGAGCTTTCTGACTCAAGATCGGAAGTTTCAGATGCTTTCATACCAATACGGACGTTTCCGGCCTCATCCTCAAGAGAAGCGACTTTCATATACAGCGGCATCAAGACTACGACAGTAGCCTTCATGCCCGTCGACGCGATGGTAAACCTGAACGCTATGTCCCGACAGAAACTTAATGAGTTCTTTTTCAAACTTGCCCCTGGACTAATCCAAGAGGTTCGCGTGAACCCGTGGAAAAATGTCATTGCCGTTGACACAACTGATGATAAGATGGTGCAAACTCTACTTGGTTTGTCTGAAATCTGTGGGGTCCACACACGTCCATACGTACCACAGGGTAGAAATATAGCAGCTGGTGTCATATCTGATATCGACTTGGATCTCAAAGACGACATATTTAAGAGCATGATCGTTTGCACGCCACCATGCAAAATAATCAGCATCCGAAGGCTGGGCTCGTCAAAGTGTATGAAGATACTTTTTGCCCCTGGATAGCTGCCTAGTCATATAAACGCTGGTCTTGTGCGCTATCCTGTTCGACCTTTCGTACCACGGCCTTTGC
Source organism: Dermacentor albipictus (assembly GCF_038994185.2). Classification (NCBI taxonomy): domain Eukaryota; kingdom Metazoa; phylum Arthropoda; class Arachnida; order Ixodida; family Ixodidae; genus Dermacentor; species Dermacentor albipictus. Next base: position 95,117,860 of record NC_091821.1, read on the forward strand.
AATGTCATCAGTGTTTTAAGATTGGTTATGTTCAGGGCTTTTGCACCAGAGATCTGGTCTCTGCCAAATGTGGTGGGAATCACCATGTAGATTCCTGTGAAAGCCAGGCATATCGGTGCCCTAACTGTAATGGTGAACATTTGGCAACGGCTAAGGGATGTCCCTCATTGAAGAATGAACTAAAGGCACTAAAAGAGAAAGCCAAAAAGAAGGTAGCAGGAGGTGAAAGCTTCCGTCGCCGTAGTGCTGCTCCAGCGATTGGAAAAACTGGAAAAACAGCGCGTTCAAAGAATGACAGAGACAACGCATCGGAAAGTAGGAGGGCATACCTTCTGCCTCTCAGACTCATCATGGCCAGTGCTGCCATCTAACTCGTCGGAACAAGTCTCTACAAAGACTTCGACCACAGTCCATGGAAACAACTGCAAACACAGTACCTAAATCGGTCTCAGCCAACGACGATGTACAACTTGTCAACCGTCTGAAGATGCTTGTCAACGTCATCAGATCTCTAATCACCGGTCGTCAGACACCTGCAGCGTCAGCAGCAGAGCAGCCTTTTGGGGCTCTCGTTCCAGTCCTCGATGGCCTTCACTAGACGTTTCACCGGAAATAATTTTAACAGTCGTCAGCAGCGTCGCTCCTCTGTGCTGCAATGGAATGTCAAGTCGATGCGACCGCGGCACGCTGATCTAGTTCTTCGACTCATCGCTACGAAGACTCCACCAGACGTTATAACGCTTCGGGAAACAAACGTAAGGAAAGACTAATATAGACTGCCAGGCTTCGTGGGTGTCCACAGTAACACTCGATGCGCGAAACCAGCTTGTGGCTCTTTCCAGAGTGTGGACGCGGCGCATACGCACAATGCTTCAAAAGCACCAGTGTAGGTGCGTGCTGATATAGATTTCGCGGTTCTTGACACAGACGGTATCTATGACGATGATTTTTAGTGTGCAGCTGTTACTGTGAGCCTGAGAGGTGTGCCTACGACGGTGGCAAGCATATACAACAGTCCTAAACGTTCTTCGGATACCTCACTACTTGAGAGAGAGAGAGAGAGAGAAGGGAAGACGGAAAGGCAGGGAGGTTAACTAGACTGAGTCCAGTTTGCTACCCTACGCGTGGGGAGGGGAATGGGGAATGAAAGAGAAAGAGAGAGAACTTAAGTGTAGGTTGTCTATAGGCGGGCACTCAAGTCCGTTGCCTTCAGGTAGCGAAAAAGCGCTCTAACTGCTTTTTGGGCCAATGAGCTGTGAGGCCAGGCTCCCAAGATCTTCGCTTCCGTGAATGGCCTGTCATCCAGTCTATTTAATGCACACTGGAGAGTCTCACGTTGATTATCGAAGCGAGAACAGTGGCACAGAAGGTGACTAATGGTCTCTTCACACTTGCACTTAGCGCACATTGGTGAATCCGCCATTCCAATGCGGTAGCTGTAGGAGTTGGTGAATGCTACTCCTACCCACAGCCGACACAGCAGTGTTGCGTCACGTCGTGGAAGGTTCGCTGGTAATGTAAGTTTTAGTGATGGGTCGAGACTGTGTAAACGACACTTAGAGTTCTGTGGTGTATGCCAGCAACCTAACGTGATTGCACGAGCAAGACTGCGAAGCTCTCTTGCAGCGTCGACTCTGGATAAAGGTATAAATAAGGACTGTCGGTGAGCCAGCCTGGGCACGTCGGGCAGCGTCATCGGCGAGGTGATTACCAACGATGCCACAGTGTCCCGGCAGCCACTGAAATATGATGTCATGTCCTCGTTCAGATGCGCAATGGCAGGTTTCGTTGATTTGTGACACCAGCTGTTCATAATTGTCACGTCGTAAGCTTCGCAAGCTCTGGAGGGCTGCTTTCGAGTCACAAAATATTGCCCATTTGTTAGGCGGTTCTTTTTCAATGTATTCGACAGCAGCGCGAAGAGCGGCCAGTTCAGAACCGGTAGATGTCGTTACGTGAGAAGTTTTGAACTTGATGACGACCGATTGAGATGGTAGAACAACGGCACCCGTAGAATTTTCGGACACGGAACCATCCGTGTAAACATGAATTCGGTTAGCATATGAAAAATGTAGAAGTTCCAATGTGGTCTGCTTGAGAGCCGCGGTGGGCAGGCTAGCTTTCTTCACTATTCCTGGAACAGTAAGGTACACAGGAGGCTTCTTCAAGCACCACATAGGGGATGGCGTTGTTGTTGCGGGTGAGTGCTTCAAAGACAAAGAGTGCCGGTTAGCCGCAATCGATCTGGAGAACGCTGCCTTGGGTCTTTTCTCAGGCAAGTGAGCGAGATGGTGGTCAGGGACTCTTGATACATGGCGAACATGCGCCCGGAGTGTGTCGATATCTATATAGGTCCTTATTAGGTTGTCTCTCGCGAGGGCAATTGTTGCCACGGTTGAAGCATTTCGAGGTAGCCCCAGACATGTTCGAAGGGCTTGGCCTTGAATGCTCTGTAGGACATGGATGCTAGTTTTGTTAGCATTGGACAGCACTGGTGTGCTGTATCGCAAGTATCCTAGGAAGAGCGTCCTGTATAGTTGAAGCATAGATGCCACGGATGTGCCCCACGTTTTACCGGCAAGAAACCTTAGTATATGGGAGATAGAAGTAAGCCTCTTCTTCAAGTATGAGATGTGGGGGCTCCATGAAAGGTCTCTGTCTATAATAACGCCTAGGAATCGGTGAGTTTTTGCGTACGAAATTGGTTGGTGGTCAATAGAAATGGGGTACCAGGTCATGGGCTTGTGGGTAAATGCGACTAAGGCGCACTTCTCGGTCGAAATGCTTAGGCCTTGCGCACGCAGGTACGATGATGTTAGAGTCACTGCTTTTTGGAGCCGTGCACGCACCTGGAGACGTGTAACTGCCGAGGCCCATATGCATACGTCGTCAGCATATATTGAGAGGTTCACTGTATGCGGTAGAACGTCGGCAAGGCCAAGGATTGCAAGGTTGGACAAAGTGGGGCTAAGAACCCCACCCTGAGGGACGCCACGATAAGTGTAATGGTCAGTAGTTCGGCCATCTGCACTGTGCACAAAGAAGGATCTTTTGAATAGATAGCTCCGAATCCACCGAAACATGCGTCCACCAATTCCATTATTTCTACATCACTACTTGAGTGCTTAGTGTCCCGGTGTGGTGCATCGTTTGTGTTATGCGGAGATTTTAATGGCCACCATCAACGATATTGTAGCCGTCCCCAAGGCAATTTTGGGGCAGAGATTAACGAGATCATTATCAAGAACGATCTGCAAATACTGAATGACGGTTCACCTACATTTATACGTAGGGGAAAGGAGCATTCCACATTCCAATATAGACCTTGCGATATCAACGAGAGATGTTTGCTTAGCCTGGTCATGTGAACCTGACCCGTGGGGCTCAGATCACCTACCCATTTGGTTAACACCAACACTTACTGCGGGCCGCCAGGCTGTCGTGTATACAGTGACAAACTGGGACAAGTTCCGTCAGCTGACCTCAGAGGCACCATCTCAAGACAGCCTGTTCAAGCTGATGAGTGAGTGTTTACGAGAAGCTACCGTAGAACGACGACGAAGTATTGGCAAACCAAAGCACGATCTCAAGTTGTTGTGGTTACGCGCATGTATAAACGGCGCGCTTACAGGCCGGGCATGCAGCGCTCTAAACGACGCACCGACTGGACTATGTATAATTGCATTGATGCAGCCATACAGTGGCATACAAAACAGCTTCGTCGCAAAAGCTGGGAAGCCTTATGTAGTTCATTGCATACTGGAAGTGGTTTTGGAAGTGTATGGCGCATACTGAGGGCTCTCCGAACTCCTGAAATCTGCAAGAATCCTACGGCTGCATTGAGCATAGCGACTGGCCAGTCAAGAAAAGTTATACAGGAGGAATTTTCAGACTTTTCGTCTCTCCTGCATCAAGTTACACCACAAATGGCGACCTTCCTTCTTTGACAAGTCACAGTACTATAACCTACGGTACTTCCTATGGTCCAGCCTGCCAGATGGACGAGGCAGATTTCACTCTTGAGGAGCTGCGACACGCGCTCAGCCTCTTCAAACGCCGCACTGCTCCAGGTGAAAAAGGTGTGACGTATCAACCATTGCGGAACGTCGATAAGAGTTTTTATCGCCGTATATTGGACAAGTATAAAAAATTATGGAGAACCGGCGTAATCCCTGCTGAATGGAAATCGTCCGTGGTTATACCAATGTTAGAGCCCGCGCGCCCTGCAAGACACCTCAAGTCCTACCGGCCAATATTCCTAACTTCAAATATCATCAAGTTAATGGAGCGAATCGTCTTGTTTCGCTTAAACGTCAGGCTAGAGGAGCTGTATTTTTCCCCTGATGTCATGAGTGGCTTTCGTCGCCGCCGTTCAGCTCTGAACAGCATCTCAGGCCTTGTCTCAGCACTCGAATTTGCTAAAGGAAACAAGTATTCCACCTACATGCTCTTCCTATACATACAGCAAGCTTTCGATTCAGTTCCGCATAGGGCGACTATTTTCGCTCTTGCAACCGTGGGAATCTCGGGTCGTCTGCTCGGCTTTGTGCATAATTTTCTATCGGAGCGCCGTATGAAAGTGCGTGTCGGAGGAGTAACTAGTGAATACTGAAGTGTGAAGTGCGGTGTCCCACAGGTCAGCGTTTTAACGCCGCTTTTGTTTAACACCGTACTCGCCGCGCTTCCAAGTCGTTTGCCTCGGGACAGTGGCTTCCCTGTGAGCATAGTCTACGCAGATGACATTGCTCTGTGGATAAGCGGCCCTTCGTACCTGGGTCCGCGGCTTCGTGCAAGCTTGCAAAGAGCTCTAAACGCGACTTCGGAGTACTTGGGTGAAGTTGGTCTGCCATATCACCTGCTGAGTCGGCTGCAATAGCATATCACCCTAAACAACGCGCTCGTCGAACAATGAGCCGACTGTACCTTGACGAAACGCCTATAAACTGGGTGCGACAACACCGTTATTTGGGGTTAATTGTGGATGATCGCATCTCTTGGCGTCCTGCCGTTAAATTCGTACGATGCAAATCGCACTCCCTCCTTTAAGTATGTGGCAGCCTTGACTGCCAGAGGTGCTGGCTGCGACCAAACAACGGCTCTCCAGGTGTACCAGTCATCTGTACTCTCAGGCATGATGTATGCCTTACCAGTTCTGAACCTACCACCTAATTTCATGACCCAACTGGAACGAGATCATTGCGTTGCCCTTCGACTAATGCTTGGATTACCTCGTGAGGCGCAATCTGTTGCATTACTCACTGAAGCGCATCAATTACCCCTGAGTTACCCCTTAGCAGAGCAGAGAGCTCTATATCATATTGAGCGCCTGCACCGCGCATCGAATGGTCAATCGCTCCTTGATCGTCTCATTCACCGCCAATTATCTCGCATGGGAAAAATGGCGGCATTATTTATGAAAGTCACTGACGTTTCTGAACATGTTGGTTCAGTCACGCCTCCGCTTCCAAAAGATATCACGAAAGACGTATTCTCATTTACCTCACAATCTCTGACATACACAAAAAGTCTGATATGCCTCTTTCGGCAATATTCCAATTGGCTCAGTCTCAGATGTTCGAAAAGTTTTCAGATTATCTTCAAGTATTCACAGATGCATCTGTACACAGCCACTGTCAAGGCGCCTCTGCAGCTTTTTTCTGCCCTTCGGCTCAAGTACGGCGTGTCTTTCAAATACCTCATCCAACTTCGTCAACAACTGCGGAGGTAGCAGCGATTAATGTTGCTCTGAAATGCGTGCAAGAGGAGTTAACTACATCGAAGATTGCCATCTTTACGGACTCCAGCGCTGCCCTTAGCAAGTTACAACGCAGTGAGATCAATTGCCCAGTTGTGCGCAGCATTACTGACTCTGCAAGCAAAATTTCATCACGTGGGGTATCTCTCGTTGCTCAACGGATACCTTCACACGTAGGAATCGCCGGTAATAAGGAGGCTGATCAACTGGCTCCAACTTGCACTCATAACAACTGTGACTGCCCAGAAATTCTGTGCGAGCTTAATGACGCTCGTCCGCTTATTCGTCGCCACCTACTCAAGCAGCATCCAGACCAGCGCGTCGCCAATGGAACGTTCCCACCCCGTGTTCGCGGTCGAGGCTTGCCTCGCCGCGCTAGAGCTCAACTACTCAAGCTGAAGGTTGGCTGCCTGAACGTGCACGAACGTTTATACAAAGAAGGACGTGTGGCCCGTCCATCGTGTACATCTTGTGGCTGCTGCGAGACACTTCAGCCCCTTATATTTGAGCGTCCTGCTTTCAGTGCGCAGCGTATGTCACTAGGGAGAGGCTATCATCTCCTTGGCCTGCGGTGTACGACACTCGACGTATGTTTGTACCCCAGTGGTTGTGCGTCGAAACGTGATCAGGCTCATTGCGCTCTACTTACTTTTCTAGAGTTAACTAACGTAGGTCCACGTTTGTAGCGTCGAAACTATTCAACATTCTGTAGTAGCGTGACCTTCAGTGACCGGCCCTACTGCGTGTGATCTGTACTGTATGTTCTACTTTATTCTTTAGTTTTGTCCTGTTGCTCTTCCTTTCCTCCTTCCTCCCCTCCTTCTTATCTTCCATTTCTGTGTGGCTCTCACCTCCCTTCTGAAGAGTAGGCAGGCGTTGTGACCATTCCGGTGGCAGCTGACAGCCTGCTCCTCGCTTTCCCTTTTCTGTTAATTGTATATATGTGTTCAAAACAAATAATAATAATAATAATAATAATAATAATAATAATAATTACTTTTGTTTGTCTGCCGTCCCTTTTTGCCGTGCAGGGTAGCGAACCAGCTTAGGGTTCTGGTTAACGCTCTGACCTTTCATTTTGCTCTTTCCTCTCGCTTGCTCTCTCTGCAACCCCATAAAATTTCTACGAAAGTACGTAAATTTTGCTGTTCGGTAGTAAAGCCCGCCCTTTAGTAAAATTTAGCAGAAGGAATTGTCTTAAAGTTAAGCTCATTCGCCACCGTTTCTCTTATTGCTTTTTAGCACTCCGGATGTGTGTATGATAAGATCGAGAGCCTTTCTCCCTACTCGCAAACTCTGGCTCAGGATAGCCAAGGTAAAAAGCAGGGCTGCGTCAATAGGAGACAAAGAGGTGACATCATCGTCTTCTTCTTTCCCTTCTTCTTTTTTTTACTTCTTTATGGTCACTGCAATACGAAGGTTTCCATTTACTCCTGTGAATTTCACCTGACCCAATCCTATGTTTGGAAATTTCCTCATTGCGTCGCTCCACGTAATTATCTGCTGCCATAGGCTGCGTTTTCTTTTCCTTGGCACCCTGCTCGTGGATCTTGTAGGCCGCCAGTTATATGCACTGCGCATTGCATGGCTTTTCCAACTCCCCCTGTTCCTCTTAATCTCAACTGAATATAAGCTGCTTGGTTCGACGCCGTACTGCCATCTTCCTGTCTCCACGTTAGGCCTATCATTTGCCTTTTAACAGTGTTTTGTGACGGAAGCACACAAGGGGTATACGTACACTAAACTTGTTCGTCTGACAGGACCCTCGTAAAGTACACGTGACAAATTTATCCCCATACCGGTCGCGCAGCCTGGAATCTAGAAGCGCATTGTGTGTCCCGCAACCAAGTGCAAAATTCAAATGTAGATTCCAGCCTGCGAGTTTAGGCCAAGAGAAAAATCAGCAATAGGTTGGGAGTAGAGATCGGTAGCGGAAAATTGAAAGTGAGTGAAACGAAAGAAGCGCCCCGCTTCCTTTCGAAAAACCCTTCCAATTTTCTTGGGTATGTTAACATACTTTAACACCGTACAAAGCACCCGAACTGCACAGACGCCGTCACCATCGCCGTCACGCTCTGAAGCAGAAATTATTACGACAGCTCGGCGCTCGACCGGTGAAACTGCTGCAATCACATAAGAATAGGCACTTAATAATTGGCGCTAGTTGTGCAAGGAAACAAAGCATCCACCTCTTAAGCCAAAGGAGAAGAAAGGTAGTTGAACAATACACAGAAATCCTCGAATATCTGAGTGCAGAGACTCTGACCTTCACCAAGAATAACCTAGCCATCCTAGTATCATGAGATGCCAACAAACAAGGACACCAAGGACAACATAGGAAAAATTACTTGTACCTAATATATGAATTTAAAAAAATGATAAGTTAATTGCGATGAAGGTGGGTGAAAAAACAACTTGCCGCAGGTGAGGAACGATCCCGCGTCTTCTTATTACGCGTGCGATGCTATAACCAATTGAGACCGCGGCGCCGTTTCCCCATCCCCTTTCTTGGGTATTTATGTGTTGCTACTAGAACTAAACATGGGAGTGTTAGCCAGCGCACCACTCACAAACCTTGGCGGTGGATGTGGAACATCCTTTCTGCCGCAGGCATCACGAGTACGTGATCTCTCTGGGTGAAGGCAAGTGGTCAATAAACCTGCACGTGCTACCTGAAGGCAGCAATGTTGCCGGATTCCACAGCTAACATTCCCATGGTTAGTTCTAGTAGTAACACCTAAATATCCAAGGAAGTGAATGGGGAAACGGCACCGCGATAGCTCAATTGGTTAGAGCATCGCCCGCGTAATGCGACGACGCGAGATCGTTCCTCACTTCCGGCAAATTGTTTTTTCATCTACTTTCATTGCCATTAATTTATGGTTTCTTTAATTCAGTTAGTAAGTACAAGTAAATTCCTCTATGTTGTCCTTTGTGTCCTTGTTTGTTGGCTTCTCATGATACGATTAATAATAATCGGGCCCCTCGGTTAACTCCCTTTCTTCTCATTCTAGTCATGCTGGACACATGAAAAGGTACAATAATATATTTTTTAACCTGAATCCGCCCAATTCAATGTCTGTATTAATGTACCTTCATTTGAATCTAATCCACGCTTTATTAAGTGACCTGATGTTAGTGCAGTTATGTAACCGGACTTTGTATTTACATTATTTACCTACGTGACTGAACTTTGTGTTGCTATGTTTCTGAGTTGACTTTCAGTTTTGGTCTGGCATTAGTGTACTTGCGTGACTGGACTTTGTGTTATTATGATTTGGAGTTGACTTTTGGTTTTAATGCATTTTGTAAATTATGATTTTTCTAAAACCTCTATGTGATAAGAAGCAGCCGGCTCCAACTAAAGGTGACAGCATCTCCTAAGTACCACATAACAAAACAAGATGGAATGATATGGCAAAAAAATAAGGAAAAAGAAACAAATATGATTTCGTAGAACAAAACAAATCGAGAGAAGCGGGAGCAAGAAATGAAGCACAAACGAGGCTCAGGTTTTTTTTTCTTCATTACCTTCAATAACTCCTTCGACATTCACCGACACTGCTGGAAACTGCACGAGAAAAACGACATAAAAAAGGCACCAATCAAAGCCCTTACTGCAGTGTATTCGATCTTTGGTAAATCAAGTTGCTCTCCTAATTTGCTAGCTGTCCATGTTCCCCTCCTTACCCCGCCTCCACACACACACACACACACACACACACACACACAAACACACACACACACACACACACACACACACACACACACACACACACACACACGCGCACACACACACACACACACGATATCTTTTTCTTTCCTTTTGGTCGTTCACTTTGGTTTCACTATTATTTCTAGAGAAGCTAGCAGGTTTTCTGATCGCAGTGAATCGCGCACCATTCGAAACAATTTTGAGCAGGAAAAGGAATCAAAATACTACTCCCTCTAACCGGTACCTTCTTTCATGTGCAGAAAGTTCACAAGAAATAGAGAGATTTATAGAAATAACGTCGCCTTAATGTCGAAGACGATGTTTGTGTCACTTTGATCCTAGTGTTGTGTGCGTGCGTGTGCTCAGTTCCTGTCGCGGTGGTTACCTATTTTCTTACTTAGTACAACGGCTGTTTTTGTCCTCCCCCCTCGTTGATGCCAGCCTTTCTTTTTCCTTTTCTTTTTTTTTTCCTGTGGCACCGCCATTTCAGGGACGTTGAGCTTGTGAATTAAGGTTGTCCTTATGACAGCCGTGCTCGGCAAGGGGAGTCAAGGAACAAGCTCTGGAGAAGCAAGCGAAACAATGAGCGTCGTCTGCGGGAGCGGAAAAGTCGAAATTGAAGCTTTCGTGGCGAACATCACTTGAATCATTCGCGTAACCTTTTCTCTCTCTTTGCAGGCATCTATCTGTACCTACCACTTGCAGCCGCTCTTTTGGCCTTTCGGATCGAAAAGAAAGAGAAAAATAAACCTAATTGTAGCGCAAAAAGAATTCGTGGCTGCGTGCACCACCGGCAGCTGTAAGAGCACAGTAAACGGGTCGTTCGAAATCCGTAATAAAGAGGGGAGGATGGGCAAAAAAAAAAATGAAGCAGGAGAGAACGAAACCCCTGCGACCCACCCGTTGGCGCGTTGAAGCGAAACTCTGTGTCGTGCTCCTTTTGCCAAATGGGCAAAGGCGCATATGCAACATTCGCTTGTTTCGGCCTTGCGATATAGAGAGCCGATGCAGTTTTACCAATGGTCGCGTCTGTGAGTTAGAAAAAACGCTTAAACTGGCTTCGGATGCTCTTTGAAAGATGGCACGACGTAACAAGCGTGTTGTGCTATGCAGCACAACGGGGAGCGTAGAAAATTCACCTGAATGTGCAATAAGATTCGTCTAAATGGACGACTACGGTATCGATGTTGGTTGGGCTGGGTATTCTCTCTAGAAAGCTTCCCTTCCTGTGAAAATATCAACCAAAACACACTTTTGGAATACGTGTGCCCGCTTTGACATTCGACAACGTGTTAAACATTTTTTTAAGGTTTTACGAACCAACACCACGATCTGATTATGGGGCACGCCGTATAGTGAGAACTCCGGATTGTTTCTGACCACCTGGTATTCTTTAGCGTGTGCCCAGTGCAGAAGATAACGGGCGCTTTCGCATTTCGCCCCCACCGCGGCACGCGGCCGCCCCAACTGGGATTCGATCCGGTGACCTCGTGCTTTGCAGCACAAATCCCTAGCCACTACGCCACCACGGTGAATTGACAGCGTGCATGTTGACCTCTTTGATTCGCTCAACCCACTCGCGCAGTCGAAATATCGGATACTTCTACCCCGCACCTCCACCAGATGTCACGTAGTGGTGACGGCAGTCGCAGGGACGATGAGGACGGACAAAGGTTTGTCGAAAGAAGACTGTTTATTGGGCTGACTTGCGCCCACAATGCCCTGAACTACCCGGCGACGGCGAGGCGACCAGCGTGCTCGGCGGTCGTCGAACAGAATGCCCGCCGCTGTCGTCTGCGCTCAATTTAAAGCGCGTCTTGGCGCGTCTCAACTGGGCGCGTCTTGCGTTGCGTCGCGTGGCGGCAGACTTGAAGAGTGAGCAAGCACTGCATAGATTCGCGGCAATACACTTACACCGATCGTTCTCACAAGTCGGGGAGGCTAAACTGTGCAACGTGTTGACGGTGGAGAGAACATTTAAAGTGAGACTCGCCAACATCCAACAGCTAAAAAATGAGAAGAAAACTAACCGTGACAGCACCTCTCAAATACAGTCTAACGCCGCCATACTATATCGAAACTCGCCTGCAACGTTTATACCGAAATAAATCTGCTTATCAAATTATTCGCATTATCACCTTATTTTCTTCCATTCGACCACACCGTTTCCGTGCTTGTGTAATATTGGCTCCTTTTCGTCGATGCTGTTCCTTTCTTACCGCTCACGACCGGCTGATTCAGGTGATAGGGTAAGCAAAACGTGAATAACAAATTGGAATAGAAACACCACATTATTCCAGACCAACATTTTTCAGCTATTACTTCAATCGCATAGCTGACTCCGCTCCACGAAAATATTACTCGCATCGAACCACTGAAAAGAACTTCATAAAGATGTCGTCGATGCTCTCGCCATCGCGTCAAGTACGACAGCGCACCCGCATCGAGATAACGAATTTAAACCGAGTATTTTCGTCCCACTGGTACGGAAAAAAAAAGTTGCGCAGTGGGTGACGGCGGGCGAGTCCTTCGTTGCCATATTGTTATCGCTACTTCACACCGCCAGCCCTTATAGTCTAGTAATTACGGGGGAGGGGGATTATTAAAGATAACAACGACCAATACGCTGCTCGTAGCCTTTCATATCCGCACCTTCTGTCACTGTACTCGGCTAATCCCGCAAATTTCTTCTAATTACCGGCGCACAGCGAGAGGGAATCAACTGCGTGTTCCCTGACATGGCGGTGGGTGTAGTAATAAATGGCACCGCGGGCCTGCCTATTTCCTAATGGCTTCGCAGTCAGATTCTGCTTTGTACGTGGCTCACACTCTCCAGTACTCCGTCAGCGTGACTTTTCCTCGAGGAGCTACTTTTGGTTTTGCAGCGCTCAGTAGCCTTCTTTTAGTTTCAGTTTTCACGCGGTGCTAGCGCATTGACTAAGCCTTCTTTATTGCCTCACTCCTTGATCCGTTCACTTCTTTTTTTATATATATGTAATGACGATGGCAGAGAAAAGCTCTGTAACGACACCCGTAATCAAACATCATAGCGCATTTGTCAGGGCAGAGCTTATAGCTTCATTGACTCTTTTTTTTCTTCTCCCGCCGCCCCTGCTTGTCGTGGTCTCCCTCTCTCTCTTTTTCTTTTGCCCTCTCGTTCTTTTGTTGAAGGGACTGTTTTCAAACTATGCTATCGATGTCTGTTTTTTTTTTATTGGGCGTTTCCCACCAGAGCTTCTAAAATCACTCTCGAACACGCATTTTTGTTCTCCGTATCGGGATTTATTATCGTAGGCGAGAACAAAAGAAAAACAAATTACGAACAAGAAAGCAAGAGTGACGAAATGATCGTGGTAAAAATCGAACGTTAAGACGGCGGGCAAGCATAAACGACGTTATACGATGAGGCGTGCTTTTTTCCCCCTTTCTTTTTCATTTTTTTCTTGCCTCCCTGTCTTCATGCAGGTTGATAATCGACCGTTCCTCCATGTTAACACGCGTTGGACAAATTCCGCTAAAGCAACAAAAAAAATTTTTTTTCCCGATACCAGAAAGAAAACGTCGTCAATCAGTCCTCACTGCAACGTAAAGCAAACGAAAAGAAACTAAAGGGGAGAGAGAGTGAGAAATCGGCCAACGTTAAAGCAATTCTGCTCTCCCCAAGCTATGTAATAAGCAAAGCCACAGGAGGAACACTTTTATACTGCGATGTTCATTTGCGCGTACCACCATTTAAGCGTTCTTTTCACTTTCTCGAAGCATGCAAAATTTTACTGATCGATTCGGAGCAAGAAAACTTTCCGCAGCGCACAAGCCAGAATTCTAACGCGAGCGCTTTTTCTGATAAAGTCACTCTGTAGGCGCATTGATGCTGGCGTGTGCAGCCGTCTGTACACGCCAACAGTAGTTCCCCCAAATGCAAATGGTGCCATCAGCAGTCACTTTAGTGCACAGCGTTGTGCGTAACAAGCGCTAAATTTCAGTGAAACAAGAAATAAAAAGGCAATGACGCGTTGTTGGAAGAGAAAAAAGAGTTGTTGTAGGTAATCTCTCATAGAGCCGCACTATATAGTCAGACAGCTTTCAATTATTTCATTAAGAAAGTAACCAAATAGCATCAGAGGTGGTGTTCTCAGGGATTGTAGATACGCCTTTATGTCTCCCGAAGCGACTGTAAAGAGCCGAAATAAGATACAGCGGCGTTCAATCGGACTTCTCACGCAAGTTCCCGAGCTGATGTTTAGCCAGCACCCTTCGTTTACCACGTCAGACGAGACTCTTTCTTTCTTGCAGTGAAGTCCGCCTCGTGGTGAGAGAGATATTTTGTCGCCTCAGCAAGAGCACTAAGGTCAGATCGACAGTCCAAATGCTCCGAGTTACACTTTGCAGCTCGGTGTATACAGGATATATGCGGGGCACTTTGTTGAGCAGGATAAAACGCGTTACTAGTTGTGTAACAGAGGGAAGGACGGGCATAACAAATCAAGTTTTTAGCGCTCAACCGCTGTCGCAGCAAAAAGTAGTCAGCGCATTCCCAATGAACTTTCATCAAGCACGTGATCCCTCGCGTCTGGTTACATGTCCGCAGTGGCCTTTTGGCCACTTACAATAAATTGGGTAAATTGGCCACTTACAATAAATTGGGTAAATTCAAACAATCTTTATTTTGTGCCCGGTACGACTATTCCTTTTCGGAAAAGTTTCTCGAAGCGCCTTCATGCCTGCAGCACGGCCACCTCTACCGCTGAGGTGCCTCCATCCATTCAAGGCTCTCCTTGTTATTCCCGGTATCAAAAAGAAAATGGAGATGTCATCTTTTGCCCTCAAACAAACCGTGCTTTCATTTCTACATGACAAGCACAAAGAACGCATTCACGTTTACAGGAACGGTTCTGTCTCCTCTAAAAGTTCAGCTGGAGCAGTGGTAATTCCCGCAGAGTCTGTCACTCTCAAGTTCAAGACGTCTCACATTAAATCATCGACGGTTGCAGAACTCGCAGCTATCCGTGCTGCTCTGGATTTTATTCGTCACAAATCATCACATTCATGGTCCATATTATGTGACACGAAGGCAGATCTTCAGTGTCTGATGTCCCCTTTCAATCACGAACCAAATGTACAACTACTCGAATATCCGACTACTCCACCATCACGCAATCAACAAGGGGCAAAACACCATCTACCAGTGGATACCGGGTCACTGCGGAATTTCGGGAAATCACAGTGCGAGTGATGCCACGCGATCGGCCCACGACGGTGCCCATGTTATATCAATACCACTGTCACGAACAGATGCAGCCACTAGTCTTCGCTCCCTCGCACCCGAGCTTACGCAGAATCTGTGGAACACCAGTGAATTCACGAACGCACGTCTCCACAGATTGGATCCACGTCTGCAACTCCGTCTACCCCCAGGGTTACCACGAGCGGAAGCAACGCTTCTGTGCCGCCTGTGGCTCGGCGTGGCATTCACGAATTCCTATTCATTCCGCATTGGAATGGCCGACAACCCTACTTGCGACACCTGCGGCTACCAGGAGACGATTGAGCACCTCCTTTGTGACTGTCCAAGTTACAAAGTCCCAAGAAAAGTGCTCGTGACCGCGCTCTAAAAATTGGACAATCGCCCCTTTAAAGAGGAAGAAGCTCTAGGACACTGGTCCAGACGGGCTTTGGCACTCAAGGCCTTAAGGGCTTTGCTCAAGTTTTTAAGGACATGCGAATTGTGCGACCGTTTTTGAGTGTTATAGCACGTAGTATCTCGTTACTGTGTGAATTTTCCGGTTTCCTTTTTTTTCATCTTCTTCTTTCTCCTTTTATTCTCTTTACCCCTTTCCCCAGCACAGGGTAGCCAGCCGGTACTTACACTGGCTAACCTCCCTGTCTTTTTTCCCCTTTGTCTACCCCCTCCATTCCTCGAAGCGCGTGTTTCATGCTTTCGCTGCGTCCACCTGCCATCACAATGTACTTACAGTGAGCGCCGTCATGTCTTTGGGAGCGTTGAGGCATACGATGGCACAAATTTCGACAGAAATTTGCAAAATCTAGTCCAGTATGCACGAGGACGAAGCCGATGAATTGTATCCTACATTAAAACACAGAGGCGTTTACGTCTCGCGTAGTAGGGAGCAATGTAAACTGCAATGGAATCTGCAGACACATTAACGAGAAATTTTTACTTTTTTGCAGACCCCTTTTTTTCGTGAAGAATTCGGAAGCAACAGCAAAAAATTATGTAGCAAGAATGTGCCGCATATAGGCGTTCTAGTTTTTTTTGTAGTTCTGCTCATTCCCAACTATAAAATTCTTTGCTTCGAACACTTCATTAGATTCTCTTCACACACTGCGCATTCCTTTAAAAAAGTTTATCATTGTTCCTTTCTTCCAACTTATCATGAGCCTTTCCTCAGAAATAAGCTACAACTGTTTTTGTTGCATTGTAACGTGGCCACATGATAGATTTTCGGGCACTGCAAATTACTAAGAAAAGCAATGCTAAGAAGCTTCAAATGAGCAACTCATTCAGTCACATACACCATCACCTTTCTACGCGCTTCTCCATCTCAACAAAGGCGAGCCCGTAGATCAAATACTCCTGTTTCTGTGTAATACAGGTTGCCGTGTCTGTTACTACAGACTGCCTTCGACATTTTTTTTACTTTGTGTACTAACCGGCCCACTGACCTAAGGCACCAATCGAAACCAGCCGACATGCTTCGTCAATCTTGCGGCACGTCATAACTTCGTGAACTTGGTTGCAGTTAAGACGTCATATTCCTTTTAGTAAATACGAAGCTAGCGCTGCTTCAGCGAGGTGACTACAACTATCTGTCACAGTTTCTTGGAAACGCCGAAACCAGTTTGAAAATGCGCAATCATATTTGACCCGAAGCGTCTTCGTCAGACCTCATGCTGTGCAAATCATTCGCTTGCCCTTGTCAGTTATATTTGTTTGTGCGGGCTTATAAATGTTAACCGCCGTGGTGGCGCAGTGTTTTAGTCATTGAGCTATTGAGCCTGAGGCCGCGGGTTGAAATCCCGGCCGCGGCGGCCGCATTTCGATGGGTGCGAAAACGCCCATGTAACGTGCATCGGGTGTACGTCAAAGAACTCCAGGTGGCCAAAATTATTGTGGAGTTTCCCACTACGGCGTGCACCGTAACCAAATCGTGATTTTAGCGCATAAAACCCCGGAATTTGATTTTTTTTATGTTTAAAGAAACAGCCATTTACTTTTAAAACGTGCCTTTCTTGGGCGTTTCCTGGTTATCGCTGCACTGTTCTACTGCGAACGAGGTCCGTTGTCTTCCTTTCCCACGCATTTTCTGCCCGAACAAAGGAGACGCGCGGCAGTTGCAGTATTCGCAGCAGAAATGGAACCCCGACTGCGAATGAATTCTGAATTGAATTCTGGGATTGTACGCGCAAAACAACACGATTATATTATGGAGCACGCCATATTGAAGGACTGCGGAATAATTTTGGCCCTCAGAGAATCTCTAACGTGCCCCCAATGCACCAGACCACGGGTGTTTCTGCATTTCGCCCCCATGGAAATGCGGCCGCCGAGGCCGGGATTTGACGCCGCGACCTCGTGCTTAGTAGCGCAGCAGCATAGCCGCAAAGTCACTGCGGCAGCTTCCCTGACGGTGAGGAGCACGACAAAAAACGCGGGCGTGCAATTATAGGGGAAATATGATGCTTCAGCGCCGCCAATGCGTCGTTTCTCGATATGCTCTATACTATATGAAGTGGACTCTCGACAGCCTTTGCCCTTAGTGTCTGGTACAGATCAGCATTTTATTTTTAAAAAAATTAAAATATGGAGTTTTACGTGCCAAAACCACTTTTTCATTATGAGGCACGCAGTAGTGGAGGACTCCGGAAATTTCGACCACCTGGGTTTCTTTAACGTGCAACTAAAACTAAGTCCACCGGTGCTTTCGCATTTCGCCTCCATCGAAATGCGGCTGCCGTGGCCGGGATTCGATCCCACGACCTTGTGCTTATCAGCCCAACACCATAGCCACTGAAAAACCACGGCGCGTAGCGTTTTATTTAATGTCAACTAATAGCTTCAGATATATAAATCACTGGCCTGCTAATATAACCTTGATGTAGCGAAATAACTAGCGTTTCATTAGAAACTAAAAACTTCCAACGAAGCTCTTCAAAAGTAGTGAACGCTGAAAGGTAACTTATGAACAATTATAACAACTATAAGAAATGTATGGCGCTGTAAAGTAGCAACTACCTAATTCTGCACCGTCATCCTTAAATTTCGGGCGACGAAGGCAGATGGAATTGCAAACAATAATGCGTGCGCACTGCTCAAGGAAGCCTCGGGAAGCACGCATGACTTATATTGCATACGGCAAAGTGTGCGGCGACGTGTCTGTAAGTTACTCTATTTATGTGCACCCGGAATAACTTATAACTATCCATAATCGAGTTTGTGTGTTGTACGCGGTGATGAGTAGAGCCTCGAGGCTGCAGCATTAATTTATATCGTGTTAAGGCGGCTGGTGCTCAAAGAAAGCCTGCCCATCGCCTAAGCTCTCTGCCTTTCCTGGAGTGGAAAAGCTTGCTTCAGCTGTCACGTGAGGCTTTTGAAATGTATTGTGCATTTTCGTATCTTATTCCGGGGGACGCTCTAACAGCTGTCATCCCATTGCTGTAGGCACTGAAGTTAAATATATTAACTGACAACGGCGTTGAGCTGCAGTAGTTAGTGCATTGCTATCCACTCAATAGGTTCAGTGTTTGAAAGTGTTAGAAAATGTTTTCCCTATTATAAACAAGTACTCTACAGGACTCGCGAGCATGTGATATACCGGAAAAAAAGCAGCACTTGAAGAGTGGGCGTTGTGTCTAATATGGTATGGTATGAAGAACTTTATTTGGTCCTGAAGGTCAACCATAAGTTGACGCGGGCCGCTCCCACGTTGGGACTGTAAGGCCGAGCCCTTCAGCCACATCGCGGGCCTTCTGGACTGCCCGTAATTGGTCAGAGAGTGATTCGCTGTGTAGCATTTGCCGCCACCATTCTTCTTCCTTGTCACAGTCTGTGAAGACAGCGGGGCACTGCCAAAGCATGTGGTCAAGAGTAATGATGCCACTGCACTTATTACAGTTGATTTGAGTTTCCCTCTCAGGATAGATCCTGTTAATAAAATATGGACTTGGGTATGTTCTAGTCTGTAGCAAACGTAATGTGACCGCTTGGGCTCTGCAAAGCTTACCGTGTGGCAATGGGTATTCCCTTCTGCTTAAATAATAATGCTTCGTGATTTCGTTATATGTTAATAATCGATCCCTGTGTTCCCCGGGTGAAGTGTAAGTTGCTCGGTTTTGAAGAGAACGGCTAGAAAGTCCTCGTGCTGCTTCATTTGCCACCTCATTGAGGTTTCTACGAGCTCCGTCCACTACCCCCAGATGTGCAGGAAACCAGCGGATTTCAATCCTCTCACTGTTGACCTTCTCTAGTAATTTTGTTGCTATCCGTGTCACATATCCGTTGGTAAAGTTGCGTATGGCTGTTCTAGAGTCGCTGTAAATATGTGTCCACCGATTAGCCCGAATGGCTAAGGCGATTGCTACTTGTTCTGCTACTGTTGGGTCCTTGGTATAGACGGTGATGGCATCCCGTATGTTACCTTGAGTGTCTACAACAACGGAGGTATACGCATCCTTATTTTTAACCCAGGCAGCGTCAACGAACACCGCCTGCTGCTTATGTTGATCTATGTCTTGAAGGAGTGCCTTCGCCCTTGCCTTTCGTCTCTCGAGGTTATGTGTCGGGTGCATGTTCCTAGGGAACGGGGTCGTCTTTATTGTTTCTTGTAGTCCCGCTTGCAATTGTGTTAATAATTCTCCTTCGTTGGTGTGGTTGTTAATTTCTACGCCAATTTCTTCAAGTAGCGCCCTCCCAGGTCGTGTCCCCATTAGTCTCTCCTGGTGGGCCACCTGCTGAGCCTCAGCTATCTCTTCTAGTGTGTTATGCAGCCCTAGGCGCAATAAGCTATCGTTAGCCGTGCTGATGGGAAGTCCTAGTGCAGTCTTTATAAGTCGTCTGATTAAAGCGTTTAGCTTGTTCTTATCAGCCTGTGTCCACTGTAGCATGCCAGCCACGTACGAGAAGTGGCAAAAGGCGAATGCATGTACCAATCTTATGGCACTGTGTTCTCCTAGCCCCTTATGCTTGTTGGTAACTCTACGCAGAAGCCTAATGACTTCTTCTGACTTGTTAGAGATGTGTTGTATCATCCTGCAATTAGATCCATTCGCTTGCAGGAGAAGTCCTAGCACTCTAATAGTCTCCACCTGCCTCATTGGTTCACCATTCTTCGCGTATATGTCAATGCGGGGTTCTTCCGCTGGGATATATCCGTTCGGTTTGCGCCCACGCTTACTGCTCCGTAGTACCAATAGTTCAGATTTCTTAGCAGAGCAGTTCAGTCCCATACCCGCAAGTGTTGTTTCCACCACATAAATGCTTTCCTGTAGTTTGGTCTCTGTTTGTCCCATATTACCTTCGGCACTCCAGATTGTTACATCATCTGCATATATAGCAAAGTGGATACCCTCAATCTGCGCGAGACCTCGAGCCACTTTTGACATTGCCAAATTAAATAACATGGGAGATAGGACGGACCCTTGCGATGTCCCACGATTCCCAAGTTCCAGAGTTGTCGATTGGAGTTCGCCTAACCTGAGACAAGCAGAACGGCCACCGAGAAAGGCTTTAACTATATTGCGCAATCGTTTACCCAATCCCATCTCCGAGAGGATATCCAATATGGCCCTGTGCTTGATGCGATCAAAGGCCTTTTCTACATCTAGGCCTAGAAGAGCTCTCGTATGCAGCGGGCTAGCAAGAATAAGGTGATGTTTGATTAAAAGCATTGCATCTTGAGTCGAAAGTCCAGGACGGAAACCGATCAGGTTATGCGGAAGAAGATTTCTGTTTTCTACATACTTAGTAAGTCTATTGAGTATGACATGCTCCATGGTTTTGCCCAGACATGATGTTAACGATATGGGTCTTAGGTTATCTAGATTTAGTTGCTTGCCTGGTTTGGGAATAAGAATTGTGTTAGCAATTCTCCATTCCTTTGGATAATCACCATTTTTCCAGAGTTCGTTGAAATACTCTGTTAAATATTGTTACGTAGGAAGACGCAGACGACAAGCTATGTACAAATATATTTACAAGGAAAATACGCTGCGCTTGGCCAAGAGGCAACAGCCCGCGCTAGCTTCTAAATCGTCGTCGTCGTCTTCACACTGCTGGCCTTTCGTGATCGCACATATTGTGCTGTAGCACTACCCCCGGCTGCAAAAGCGCCGTCCCGGAGCGACTAAAGATCGGACTCGGAAGCAGTGTGGTAGGCCTTGAGCCTACTGACGTGTACATCACTAGATGCCACAGGAGAGGACGAGCTTGAGCCCACAGGAGCAATTTCCTAAGTCACAGGCGTCACCTGGCGCAGCACGCGGTAGGGCCCTGTGTATCGCGAAAGAAGCTTCTCTGAAAGTCCGACGTGACGAGAGGGCGACCACAGGAGCACGAGCGCACCAGGTGAAAACTGTACGTCACGATGGCGGGCGTTGTACTGACACTGCTGAGTGGTCTGTGAGGCCGTAAGTCGAGCACGGGCAAGCTGGCGTGCATGGTCGGCGAGGGCGATGGCGTCGCGCGCATACTCGCTTGTTGAGACCGCAGCAGGAGGAAGTGCCGTGTCTAGGGGCAAGGTAGGTTCGCGACCGTACAGTAGATAAAAGGGAGAAAATCCGGCGGTGTCGTGCCGGGAAGAATTGTACGCAAATGTTACGTAAGGAAGGGCAATGTCCCAGTCGTGGTGGTCCTTGGAAACGTACTTGGCCAGCAGATCGGTAAGAGTACGGTTTAACCGCTCTGTCAGGCCATTGGTTTGAGGATGGTATGAAGTAGTCAGTTTGTGTTGAATGGAGCAGGAACGCACAATGTCAGCGATAACTTTCGAGAGGAAGTTTCGACCACGGTCAGTAAGCAGCTGTCGCGGGGCGCCATGAAGCAAGATAATGTCACGCAAGAGAAAGTCCGCGACGTCAGTGGCGCAGCTGGTAGGGAGAGCCCGAGTGATAGCGTATCGGGTGGCGTAATCAGTCGCGACGGCTACCAATTTGTTCCCAGAGGATGACGTGGGAAAGGGACCGAGCAGGTCTAATCCAACACGAAAGAACGGTTCCACAGGGACGGTGATCGGCTGGAGATGACCGGCAGGTAGCACCTGAGGTGTCTTCCGACGCTGGCAGGGATCACAGGCAGCAACATAGCGTCGAACGGAGCGAGCGAGACCAGGCCAATAGAAGCGGCGGCGGACGCGGTCGTACGTGCGGGTTACCCCAAGATGTCCTGCAGTGGGTGCGTCATGCATCTCAAAGAGCACAGTCTGTCGTAGATGTTTTGGCACGACAAGAAGAAGATCAGGGCCATCAGGGAGGAAGCTCCTTCGGTACAGAATGCCGCCCTGAAGGACATATCGGCGAACGGATGCGTCGGTAGGTGTAGAGCGCAGACGCTCGATGAGTACTCGCAGCGATAGGTCTCGGTACTGCTCATAGGCGACGTTAGCGAAGGCAGACACAAAGAAAATGCCGTCGGCGGTACTACTGTCGGCGTCGTCAGGCTCGTCAACCGGGTAGCGAGACAGGCAGTCAGCGTCTTTGTGTAGTCGGCCAGATTTGTAGGGGACAGAGAACGAATATTCTTGGAGGCGTAAGGCCCAGCGACCAAGTCTTCCTGAAGGGTCTTTCAATGAGCATAACCAACAAAGCGCGTGATGGTCTGTGACAACGGAAAAGGATCGGCCATATAAGTATGGGCGGAATTTCGCAACCGCCCAAACTAGGGCCAGACACTCACGCTCAGTGATGGAATAGTTGCGCTCCGCGGGTGAGAGGAGCCTGCTGGCGTAAGCGATAACACGGTCGTGGCCACGCTGGCGTTGTGCCAGTACTGCTCCAATTCCATGACCGCTGGCATCAGTACGGACTTCGGTAGGCGCAGAAGGATCGAAATGGGCCAGAACGGGAGGCGTTGTGAGAATGTCGATTAGATGAGAGAATGCAGAGGCCTCGTTATCGCCCCACTGGAAAGGAGCGTCGTTTTTCAAAAGGTCTGTTAGTGGTCGTGCTATGGCGGCGAAATTCCTCACGAAACGGCGGAAGTACGAACAAAGGCCGATGAAGCTGCGCACATCCTTGACACACTTCGGAACAGGGAAGTGCGTAACAGCATGGATCTTGCCTGGGTCCGGTTGCACTCCGTTCGCGTCAATGAGATGTCCAAGGACGGTAATCTGGCGACGGCCGAATTGGCACTTCGATGCGTTGAGTTGCAGACCGGCTCGCCGAAAAACGTCCAGGACTGCTGAGAGGCGCTCGAGGTGCGTAGCGAACGTTGGGGAGAATACGATAACGTCGTCCAAGTAGCACAAGCACGTGGACCATTTGAAACCGTGAAGAAGGGAGTCCATCATGCGTTCAAAAGTGGCAGGAGCGTTACATAGGCCGAACGGCATCACCTTGAATTGATAAAGACCGTCGGGTGTTACAAAGGCAGTCTTCTCGCGGTCGAGATCGTCCACGGCAATCTGCCAATAGCCGGAGCGAAGGTCAATAGAGGAGAAATAGCGAGCACCGTGGAGGCAGTCAAGGACGTCATCAATCCGAGGTAGGGGATACACGTCCTTTTTGGTAACCCTGTTAAGGTGCCGATAATCCACGCAAAAGCGCCATGAGCCATCCTTATTTTTTACCCGCACAACCGGTGACGCCCAAGGACTACATGACGGTTCAATAATGTTCTTGGCAAGCATTTTGCGAACTTCTGCGTGAATAACTTGACGCTCAGCTGGTGACACTCGATACGGGCGGCGATGAATAGGAGGGGCATCGCCGGTATTAATGCGATGTTTGACAGCTGTAGTTTGGGCTAAAGGACGATCGTTAAAGTCAAAAATATCGTGGTAGGAAAACAGAACGCGGTAGAGTTCACGAGCGTGCTCGGAGGGCAAGTCGGGGGCAATCATTTTCCGGAAGGCAGCGATGGTACAATTTGTCGACTGCGATGGGAGAGGAGTATCGGATGAAGTGTCGTCTACTGCAATGGATGCTACTGAGTGATCCTCGAATGAACAAAGCTGGGCCAAAGACATCCCACGTGGCAGCACTTGTGTCGTCAAGCCAAAGTTGACCACTGGCAGGCAGACGCAATTCGCCGTAATAGATAAAACTGTATGGGGTACTGTGATCCCGTGTGCAAGGAGGACGTCTGGCATAGGAGCCGCGATGTACTGACCGTCGGGGACTGGTGGGGATGACACTAGATCAACGTAGGTCAGTGCCGAAGGTGGCAAGCGAACGAAGTCGGCTGAACTGAGGCGACTGGGGTGTGGTTCAGCAGGATCCAGAACAGGCAGGTCAAGGCGGAGAGTACTGGCGGAACAATCGATGAGAGCAGAATGTGCGGAGAGGAAGTCTAAGCCGAGGATGATGTCGTGGGGACAGTGGGCGATGACTGTGAATAGCACGATTGTTGAGCGATCGGCGAAGGAGACGCGGGCGGTACACATACCAATGACGGGGGCTGTTCCGCCATCGGCCACACGGACAATAGGCGTCGTGGCGGGCGTGATAATTTTCCTGAGCCGGGTACGAAGGTCAGCGCTCATTACGGACAAATGCGCCCCAGTGTCTATGAGAGCAGACACAGAAACACCGTCGACTTTCACGTCAAGAAGGTTCAGATGAGTGGGCAAAGTCAGTAGAGGATTTGGCGGCGTAGGGGGCAATGCAGCGTCACCTCGAGGCGCTGCATCGTCTAGTTTTCCGGCTGGGAGCGGCGTCCGAAGGGAGTCGGCGAATAGGAGCGACGAGGCTGGGGAGAGCGAGATTGTCGTCGTTGGGGCGAAGGCGAACGAGAATAGGGGCGGTTCGTTGCAGGAGAACCAGTGGCGGCATTATCGGAGCGTGCGGCATAGGGACGAGAAGGGCCACCTGAGGGGCGAGAGTAGGCAGTAGAAGTAGACCGGATCGGGGAACTCCAGCGACTACTACAGTGCCGAGAAATGTGCCCGATGCGATGGCAGTGGAAACAAATAGGCTTGTCGTCAGCAGTGCGCCATTCAGATGGGTTGCGGAAACGTGGTGGGTAAGAAGATGCGGGACGGGGCGAAATCGAAGAAGCCGGGCGGGTATCAGGGCGATGGGCCGAGCAGATGGTGTGAAGACCCATGCTTTCAAACTTCTGGCGGACAACTGCCTGGATCAGTGAGACCGTGACTGCAGATGTGGGGGTGGGACTGGAGTCGAAGGCAGCCGGATAGGCGGCCTCGATCTCACGCCGGACGATCCTGGTAACATCGGCAGTGTTGTTGTGACGAGGAGCGTCGGCACAGGAAGATGTCGCTGGGGTGTTGGGCAGACGGGCAAACTGCTGGTCAATACGTCGGCTTTTGGCGAGTTCCAGGCGGCGGCACTCTTTTATAACAGCATCCACCGTGGCTACGTTGTTGCAAACGAGCAAGTTGAAGGCGTCATCGGCAATGCCTTTGAGGATGTGGGAAACCTTGTCTGACTCAGTCATGTGGGTGTCAACTTTGCGGCACAGAGCCAAGACGTCCTGAATGTACGTGACGTAGGGCTCCGTGGACGTCTGCACACGACCGGAAAGCGCCTTCTGCGCGGCAAGTTGGTGACCGTAGGGGTTGCCGAACAAGTCTCGAAGTTTTTGCTTAAGCGAATCCCAACTGGTCAGCTCGTCTTCGTGCGTCCGATACCAAACTCGAGGTGTGTCACCGAGGTAAAAGACGACGTTGGCGAGCATGATAGTTGGGTCCCACCGGTTATTGTGGCTGACGTGTTCGTAAAGGCTGATCCAGTCCTCGACGTCTTCCCCATCTTTTGCCGAGAATACGCCAGGATCACGGGGAGCGGAGAGGGTGATGTAGGTCGTCGAAGTGGCAGCAGGTGTCGGAGCCGGTGGAGTCGGGTTGGCGTCGCCGGGAGCCATGAAGGTAGGCTCGACGTACCGTCCACTGCGAAGCTCCGTGATGAGGTACAGGGAACGTCCACCTCCACCAAATATGTTACGTAGGAAGACGCAGACGACAAGCTATGTACAAATATATTTACAAGGAAAATACGCTGCGCTTGGCCAAGAGACAACAGCCCGCGCTAGCTTCTAAATCGTCGTCGTCGTCTTCACACTGCTGGCCTTTCGTGATCGCACATATTGTGCCGTAGCAATATGTTATAGATTCATCGTCCAAATTTTTCAACAGCCTATTGGAAATGCCATCTGGACCGGCAGCAGATCTACTGTTGAGGTCGTACAGGGCTGCGCGAACTTCGCTTTCTGTGAAGTCTTGATCCATAGGCTCACAGTCTTCCCCTGTATATTCAGGCGGGTCCGTACTCTCATTGCTATCCTTAAGCGGTAAATACTTAGCTGCAAGCCGATCCAGAATGGCCTCTTCCGTTGTGTCCTGACTCTCACAATGGACGAGTCGTGCTACTGCTGTTCTCCTATTAGATTTCGTGTCGTTCTCATGAAGCAAATGTCTAAGTAAATTCCAATTTCCACCACGTCTGATTCGACCATCTATGGAATTGCAAAGCTCATCCCATTGTTGTTTCTGTAAATTTCTGGAGTGTTCTTCAATCTCCCTATTCAACAATGATATGCGCTTCCTGAGTCTCCTGTTCACACGTTGCGTTTTCCATCTTTTTAACATAGATTGTTTGGCTTCAATCAAGTGCGCCAGCCTACTGTCCATGATTTCGATATCCTCCTCTGTGGTAATATCCTTCGTTGCCGCCTTTACATCTTCCCTGAGCTGAGTGGTCCAAGTTTGGAGTGTTTTCTTTTCTCCTGTCTCTGTCTCAGCTCTGCTTTTCCTTGCTTTCCGAAAAAGATCCCAGTCAATGTAGTTAAAATGCTTTATCTCATTACTTGGTGTTTCCAATAGTATTTGCAATATGTAATGATCGCTACCCAGGTCAATATTGGAGTTATTCCAGCCAGCGTTCGCTAAATTTGATACAAAAGTAAGGTCTGGGGTGGAGTCCCTGCATGTAGATGTACCACACCTAGTGGGATAAGCTGGGTTTGTGATGAGGGAGAGATTAAGATCTGTAGCTAGATGCCAGAGTCCATCCCCTTTCTTAGTATTCCAGCGATATCCCCAGGTTTGATGTGGGGCGTTGAAATCTCCTCCAATAATGAGTGCAGCGTGCTTAGTAATAGCCATAGTCTTATTAAGAAGTGCCCTGAAACTCTGTTTCATGTCGCTAGGGCTGCTATAAACATTAAGACAAAAGAGGCTTTGCGGTTTGCTTCTATTCCTTTTCAGAATTATTTCCACAAGTAAGTATTCTAATTTGTTTAGTCCAAGGTGCAAATCATGTTCTATGTAAGGTATTTTCTTATCTACGAGCGTGGCTAGCCCCCTACCCGGCTGTTTGCCCCTGCATGTCGCTTTGTATCCGGAGAGGCTAATGTCATCCGCCAAGGTTTCCTGCAGCATTATAATTTTCGGTTTGTCTGCAGAGTTTTTTATTAACTGCATGAGAGGTGCTTTTTTGTGATAAAATCCTCGGCAATTCCATTGCCACACGGTAAAGCTCCCCCTGCTAGCCATTGCTTATAGAACCCGCCTTACTGCTACCCGCTAGAGTAGGCTTCGTAGAACCCCCCGACGCGCCAGGGAGTGATCTGACGCTTTCTGCTTCTGAGGGTAAGTATTCCTCGTCCTCGCTTTGCGCTTCTACTTTGGTAAGCCTCTTTTCAGCCGTCAGTCTCCATTTACATAACTTATCAACTTTGAAGGTAGTTTTGTCTATGGTTTTGTCTACGTTGTTTATTTGCCTCCTTGATCTCTTCCAAAGCCGAGCACACTGTCGTTTCTACTGGGCTTATTGCCCGCTTCTTTGGAGCTGGTGTGTTTTCTTCATCCTGACTGTTGTCATTATTCACCGGTTTGGCTATTGCGAGTTTTATGGAGCCAGTCTGCGAGTTCTTGCGAAGTTCTACAACCTGCTTAGTAAGTTCTTCATTTGCCTTTCTCAGATACGTTACTTCTTTAATTAGCTGTTCTACCCTGGCATCATTATCTCCGACCGGTCGCCCCGCACCGCTCTCCGCGGTCTTCACAGTACCTTTCACTTTGTCGGCCCAGGTTGTTCCAGATGTCGTCTTGTCGCCAGGCGTCTGCCCTCCTCCTTCGAAGCGCACCTGCACTTCACGTGATCTGGAGCGGCTTCTGCCCTATTTGTTTTCCCTATTATAAACAAGTACTCTACAGGTCTCGCGAGCATGTGATATACCGGAAAAAAAGCAGCACTTGAAGAGTGGGCGTTGTGTCTAATGGCGAACATCGAAATCCTGTCACGAAATCGCGGTGGCACGGTGCGGTGGGCCGGAGCAGAGTACGTTAGTTCAGAGATCGTCGGGATCGAAAAGTTCTGTGCTTCTCATGGAAACCGAAAGTCGAAAGTCAGCATCACGTACAGTACATAAATTACATTATTTTGAAGCCAAATTATCATGGTGATGTTAAAATTTAAAAATCCAATTTTGGGGTGCTACGTGCCGAAACTACCAAGTCTGAATATTGCTACGGAACAGCCGCCACAGTGAGGCTGGACTGAGGAGGAAGAAGACGACGTGGGCCCGCTTGATATAGCGTCGCCATTTTGGCCTTCCGTTAGCTTCCCTGTAAATAAATTGTATATAGTATTGGGCTCCAGCTACACGTAACATTAATTTGGTGGAGGTGCGGGTTCACTGTGGCGGCTGTCCCGTAGCAATATGATGCACGCCTTAATGATGAACAATGCATTTATTTTGACCACCTCGTGTTCTTCAGTTCACGGCGATGTGACGCTGGTGTTTTGTGCAGAAGAATTGAAGGGCCAGGAGTTACCAAAAGCATCACAACGAACACGGAGCGATGATAAGTACCACGGATTTCGTTTATTTTCCCAGTCAAACTCCACAAACATTGAACTCATTGTCTAGTGCTTTTCTTGTTATTTTCACCACACTTACATATACCGTCTGCGATAATAGCGGTCCCCACTTATTTGCTACTGTTTACATACCCTACGCGAGTAGACAGAGCACGTCGTTCTTTTCGGTGTGACGTCCATAACTTCAGTAACGGGTGTTTATCCATGTGGTTATTAGGACTATCACAAGCTTGATTGCATCGCTGCTTTTCTCCATTCGTACGTCTCAATACAGCACTCAGTAGTCAGGACAGAATACGTAGATGAAGGGGCGACATCTAGCACGGTGTTGTGCTTGTTAAAGATTGATGCGGGTAACTTGAAGAACCCCAGGTGGTCAAAATTAATGCGCAGCCCTCCGGTGTTCCACATAACCCACTCTGATGTTTCGGGACGATAAACCCGAAAATTCAAGTTAAGTTAAAATGCATATCAAAAATTAGCCAAATAGGTCAATTTGATGCATGGAAAGTGACACTACGTTGCTCTTTTAGTTACTCGTAAACAGCGAGCACGGGTTTACGGCCTTGCGCGTGCTTCATAAATGCTGGTTCCTTGCGTGTTCTTTGCAGTTAGATGCGTAAGAACTGGTAGTAGAGGGGAAACCTTGCGAGGAATCCAGGCCTTAGCACCAAGAAAGAAAACAAAGGAGTACGATTTGATTAAGCAGCCTCCCACATCAAATGACTCACCGTATTGCTGCTGTGCGCCAGCTACATTTGATATTTTCTTTCAGAAGATCCATTCTGCTCCCTTAACACAGAAACTTGGTTCAAGATTGCACAGCGATGCGACCAAAGGTACAAATAAAGGCTAGACAGAGTGTCCTCGGCCAGGAAAAGTACCCGATCCCATAGAGGGGTTGCAACTTCCGCTTTCTCAACGTGATTTGATCACCAGCGACAGATGGTCGCCGCCTTGAGCCCGCCGACTATCCCCGCCGCGACTCCGTGGGAGGGTTGGATCTTCTCCTTCCGTGTCGACGAAACTGATCACCAAGCCGGTTACAGAACTCGCGGCCAGCTCGACGCTGCCAACTCCCCAGGGCGCGAGAAAGGATCAGCGAAAGATCAACCGCTGAGGAACGTTGCCTTTGGTGGAGCAGTGAAAAGAAACAGAAGAACGGAGTGCTAAGAGACGAAAGCAAGACAAACACGACAGACGGCAGGGGGTGCCGAAGGCTCGCATCCCAGATAAGCCTCGTGGAGTGGCGAGAAGATTTGCGCAGTGGTAAGTGGTGGCGTGGGAAGTCGATCAACGCTACACTGGTCTCCAGATAACGCTCCGCGGTGGCGTAAACCGTCGGGCTGCGCCGCGGTGGCGGCCACCGGTAGGCGCTTGCCCTGCTGTGCGGCGTCAGATAAGCGGCGCGCGCTGGAGCGCGCGTGCTTTGCGGCCGCCCGAGTTTGTTCGTGGCACGACGCGAGGTTCTTCGCGAAGAGGACGCTGCTGACAGCACCGACCGCTGTCCCGCCGATAGGCTCACCGGATACCACCGCACAGACGTGTGGCCTACGGCTTTTTTTTTTTCTTGTCTGTCGGGTGACTTTCTGTCAAGCATGTGGACCTTTCATTATTTTGTAGGATGCCTTTTTCTTTCTACTTTTCCCCAATATTTCGCAGTTTTTTTCCGATTTTGGGTTCGTTCGTTTGTTTTTGCCTACGTTTCCTCACTGATTTTACTCCTCTCCCTCCTCGCTTCGCTCGTCTTTCAAACAACTCTCGCTGTTCTGTTGGGTGGTATGAACGTTGAATCTACCTTTACGCAGATTTCCTGTTGCACGCATTTAGAAAAAACAACGTATTCTATGCAGACGTACTCCATCTGCTCAAACTTGATCGAGCTCCTAGCGCTGGCTTTGGTTTCCACGGTAAGGCGTCAACGTTCGGTTAACGTTACACAAAACAAAAAAAATTACCGACGATTACGTTACTTCCTAATGCGAAATTTGAGCGCAGCAAATAAGCTGTTTCACCTTTTCGATAGATTGAGGCAAAGAAATCGAGCAACACATGTATGCGCTATCACAGAATTTTTTTTTTATTTTTCACACGTATTCCTTTAACAAAGACTCCACTAACAGTTCTTGACAGTCATGAAGGAAGCTTTGTGGTCGGAGAAATAGACTGATATATGTTCGACTTGGTACACCAATGCTTGATTCTCAAAGACGAGATCTATACAAGTGCCTCGCGAGGTTGTCAAAGCCGTGGGACGCGTTACGAGCGAGAGGAACGGGATGTTCTCCCGCATAAGTGTTAGGAAATTGCTGTTTGTCTTTATGTCAACATTAAAGTCCCCCACTACTAACATCGGTGTGAATCGATGGACGGTTAATGCGAGTTGCAGGAAGTGCACGACGTCTTTCGTGAGTGCGGTAGCGGACTCACGAAAGCGGTATCAGTCGGTCGCTGCTAGCGCTGGGGGGATGAAAGGGGGGCGGAGCTGGTTACGAGGCCGACGACAACGCCGACGCGAAACCCAGGAACGGACGCCAAAGAGCCATTTGTGTAGCCAGCCCTCCTCCACAGTCTCTCCTCCTCCCTTCCATCATCCTCCCTCGCCCGGAGAGCCGACAGCGCGCATGCGCGGCGGCGGAGCAGATTCGTCGGCGAGCTGGTTACGAGGCCGACGACAACGCCGACGACGACGCCGACGACGACGCGAAACCCAGGAACGGACGCCAAAGAGCTGCGCTCTGAAATGAACCACACAGTTAAAAGAAAACTCTATCGATTGTTCCTTCTGTGTTCATGATAAGCAAACGTTTTTTTACTGTGTTGTATAAAATAGCACATATGACCATTCCATGTTTAAGGGAACGTTATTCGTTAAACGCATTATGTTTAAAAGTCGCCTCGAAGAAACCACAAACATGCTATGTATTAATGGCTGCACACATCTGTTTCTTTATATGACTATCAGATATACCCCTTGTATTTGCGTTTGTTCTATAATTCTGCAAGCGAAAATACTAGGCCAAAATCTAAACGTTGAAGAGTCGTGTGGCGCAGATACAGCTGAGCTTCTCCGCCCCACGCTTTGTTCGAGACTGCCTTTGACAAATAAAAATGTGTCCTTCAATCAGCCTCTGGAAACGTGTCCTTGCTGCTGTATCATGCTAGTTAGAACCTCCGACCGCAGCAGCAGACTGTCACAAATAGTTGGTGATGGCAAAGGTCATATTTTGTTGCGAGTGCAGTAATGAAGTCGGAAAGGTCCTTTAAAACTTACATATTATAACGTATATTGAAGACGAGTCTTACAAAATATACGCTTCGCTTTAATGGCGGGCCAGAAGAAGAGCGTGAAGCGTACGCGCTTCGTCGTCTTCCATGGCGCCGGCCGTTGCGCACGCCGTCACGCGGTGCGGGAGCCCCACAGCATTGTGTCAATTGCCCCCCATGCGAAAAGCGACCGTCGCGGTCGCGTGAAAAAGTTCTTTCAGCGACGACAACAAATGGAGCTCCTCAGGTGCAGCTTGGTGTTCACGTACGCGCATAGTAGGGTTTCATGCGCACTGCATGAACAACTTCAGCGCGAGGACGACGACGGGGCGAACTGGGGTCAGAACTGCAGGGGACGACTTCGTAGGTAACGTCACTGAGGCGGCGTGTAACCTTGTAGGGACCAAAATACCGGCGGAGCAACTTTTCAGAGAGTCCACGGCGACGGATGGGCGTCCAGACCCACCCGAAAGCGCCGGTATTATAATGGACGTCGTGTCGACCCTGATTGTAGCGAAGGGTGTCGGCATGCTGTTGCCTCCGGATACGATGCCGAGCAAGCTGGCGGGCTTCTTCAGCTCTTTGTACGAACCCTTCTACTTGTTCGCTGGTCGGGCTATTATCAGCCAGAGGTAGCATGGCGTCAAGCGTGGACGTGACGTGACGGCCGTATACAAGCTCGAACGACGTAAACTGCGTAGTCTCCTGTACAGCAGTGTTATACGCGAAGGTCACATGGGTTAAACTCTCGTCCCACGTCTTGTGCTCTACGTCGATATACATGGAGAGCATATCACCCAGCGTTCTGTTCAAACGTTCCTTTAATCCATTGGTCTGAGGGTGATACGTAGTGCTCTTGCGGTGAGAGCAATGCGTCAGCTGGAGAACGTCCTGCATAAGTTCGGCTGTAAATGCTGTGCCGCGGTCGGTGATGACCACAGACGGTGCACCATGTCGTAGGACGACGTGGCGTACAAAGAACTTGGCCATTTCATACGAGTTTGCTTGCGGACTAGCTTCGTTTTCGGCGTACCGAGTTAAATAGTTGGTAGCGACGACTATCCATTTGTTGTGCGAAGAGGTCACTGGGAATGGCCCAAGTAGATCCATTCAAATTTGTTGGAACGTGCTTGAGGAGGGTCCACAGGGTGGAGAAAGCCAGCCGGATTAACTGGTGGTTTCTTGCGGCACTGACAATCGCGGCAGGTCTTCACGTACCGTTTCACAGAAGAATAAAGCCGGGGCCAGTAATACTTCTGTCGTATTCTTGCTAATGTTTTAGCGAATCCCAGGTGTCCCGCGCATGGCTCATCATGGCAGGCTTGCAAAATGTCTTGGCGCAGCGCTGACGGCACGACAAGGAGGTACGTATTGGGACCGCTTCCGTAGTTTTTCCTGTAAAGAACGCTGTTGTGCAAGCGGTACGATGATAAGCCGCGCACGAGCGAGCGGGGTAAAACACTTGCAACTCCTTGAAGGTGCTCGATCAACGGCAGCAGCTCAGGGTCAGCGCACTGGTGCTCAGTCATCTTTATGGCGTCAATAACGCCGACAAATGGCAAGTCATGGCCAGGGTCCGATGACGTCTTAGGGAGTGGTACACGTGACAGTCAGCGTCGCTGTGCTTCCTCCCAGATCGGTAGACAACTGTTATGTCGTACTCTTGTAAGCGCAGGCTCCAACGGGCTAGTCTGCCTGAAGGATCCTTGAGGTTGGCAAGCCAGCACAGGGCGGGGTGATCGCTGACTGCCTTAAAGGGTCTACCGTACAAGTAGGGTCGGAATTTACCAATGGCCCACACCACCGCTAAGCATTCTTTTTCAGTGGTTGAGTAGTTCTCCTCAGCCTTGGTGAGTCTGCGGCTTGCATAAGCAATGGGGTGTTCCGCACCAGCTTGCCACTGCACAAGAACTGCACCGAGACCCGTATTACTGGCGTCAGTATGGATTCCAGTGTCGCCGTCTTTGTCGAAATGAGCAAGTATCGGGGCCGCATGCAAACGCTGGCGCAATTCATTGAACGACTGCTGCTGCTCGTCTGCCCAAATGAAAGGCACATCGTCGCCGCATGCAAACGCTGGCGCAATTCATTAAACGACTGCTACTGCTCGTCTGCACAAATGAAAGGCACATCGTCGCGTGTAAGCCGTGTCAGAGGCTCAGCGATCCTCGAGAATCCCTCGACAAAGCGCCTATAATATGCGCACAAACCAAGGAAGCGTTGGACAGCCTTCTTGTCTGTGGGTGGCGAAAACTCGGCGATGGCAGCTAACTTGTCGGGGTCTGGTCGGATGCCTTTAAGACCAATGACATGGCCAAGAAATTTGAGCTCTTGGAACCCGAAGTAGCTCTTTTCAGGCTTGATTGTGAGGCCGGCAGCACGGATCGCAGCGAGGACACTCTCGAGTCGTGCGAGATGTTCATCAAACGTGCTCGAGAACACGACGACGTCGTCCAAGTATACGAGGCAGGTTTGCCATTTGAGTGCAGCAAGCACGGTATACATCATCCGCTGAAAAGTGGCAGCTACGGAACAGAGACCGAAGGGGAGAACTTTGAACACACATAGCCCGTCAGGTGTCACAAACGCTGTTTTTTCACGATCCTGTTCATCAGCTTCGATTTGCCAATACCCTGATTTAAGGTCCAACGAAGAAAAAAACTTGGCATGTGGTAAACGATCTAATGCGTCGTCGATGCAGGGCAATAGATAAACATCACGCTTGGTGACACTGTTCAATTTCCTGTAATCTGCACAGAACCGTAGTGTGTTATCTTTCTTTCTGACTAACACTACAAGGGAGGCCCACGGGCTTGTGGACGGCTGGATCACGTCGTCTTGGAGCATCTTTCACCTGATGCTTGATCGCTTCTCTTTCCACTGGAGACACTCTGTAAGGATGCTGACGAACAGGACGTGCAGACTCGTCCGTAATAATGCGGTGCTTTGTGTTGGACGTGCGCCGTACTTTGGACGACATTGAAAAACAGTCCGGAAATTCATTCACGAGACTCAGTAGATGGTCTTTCTGATGGTCTGGCAGAGCAGCGTTAACGTGAATCCGTTCTTTTAGGCTGGGTAACTCAGATTGCTGATACGATGCGATTTCCAATGTGGCAATGTCAGTGACATCAATGATTTCGCGAAGAAATGCGATTGTCGTTCCTCGCGGTACATGCCGATACTCGTTGCTAAAGTTTGTTAGCAAAACGACTGAACATTTGTTTTGCACCTGAAGAAGCCCTCTGGCTATGCAAATATGGCGCTAAAAAAGCAGGGGGATGTTGGCCTCAGCAATTCCTTCGGCCTCGTCTTCCATGTCGCATCGGACAAGGGTAAGCACGCTACTCTTGGGTGGCAACGTGACATGATCGTCAGCTACGCGAAGCGCGATGTCACTGTCGTTGTCATTACGGTTCGCTATGGCTTGCGTAGTAGCGAAGCTAACTCTGGACTCTTGCAGGTCGATGATGGCACCGTTCGCCTGAAGGAAATCCATGCCGAGTATAAGGTCCTTTGAACATTCAGGAAGAATGACGAAGTCGCCGATGTAAGTGAAGCCCCGAATGTTGACTCGTGCCACGCACCGGCCCATTGGAGTTATGAGGTGCCTTCCTGCAGTACGAATTTGAGTTCCGGTCCATCGCGTCGAAACTTTGTTCAGTGTGCGCGCGAGATTCTGGCTCATAACAGATGTGTCAGCACCCGTGTCGATTAGCGCCGTGACTTCGTGGTCATCTATGGTAACTGGTACGTCGCAAGATACTGACACCGAACTACACTGCTTTCTCTGCGTCTCAATTACGTCATTTCGCGGTCGTCGTAATGGAGGATCTTCAGCGTTCGCAACATCAGTGACCTCACCTCCGCAGGTCGCTGGACTCAGTTTTTCCGTGAGCCAGGGCTGAGTGAGCGACGCCTTGTTGCGCTCGGCGTGAAGACGGGGCTGGAAGACCTGTATCGGGCAGGTGAAAGTGACCAGGGGTCACGGAATCGTGGGCCAAACGAGTTCCTGGCGTCCGCGAGGTAGGCTTCAATCTCGAGGGGGCGTTCACGATTGCGTGGGCAAGGCGCATTCATTGAAAATCCACGGAGCCCAGCTCGGCGGTAAGGACAGGCCCTGTAGAGGTGATCGGCTTCACCGCAATGGGAACACAATGGTCTCCGGTCTGCAGTGCGCCATACGTAGCTCTTGCGGGTGGTCGTGTTTCAGCCATGAATGGCGTGCGGCGAGTCCTGAAGTCGGCAGTTGTTTGTTCAACGGCGCGCACACCATGAAAGTCCGGGACATCGCGCGCATCGTGAAAAGTCGGAGACAACGAACTTCGCGCAGCTTCCGCATACGACATGCGCGGCCGTGGCTGCCGTACCTCGTGCTGTGGTGCCTCGCTTCGCTCCGGGACTTGTACTGCCTGCCTGATTTCTTCCCGGACGACCTCAGCCAGAGCGAGTAGCGGTACCGATACCGGAGCCACCTGAAGCTTTTAGAGCTCCTCTCGGACAACAAGCCTATTGAGCAAGGCGTCGGTATTTTCCAAGGGTATAGCGAGAGGCTCACGCGATAGGGTCGACACGTCGCGGTTGTACTGCCTTGTTCGTTGCTGCAGTGCCTTTTCCATTGATATGGCTTCCGCGAGAAACTCTGCGACGGTATTTGGTGCGCTGCGTATTAGGCCACCGAATAACTCTTGCTTGACACCACGCAGGTTCCTGACCTTTTTTTCTTCTGGTATGGATGGATGCGCACGTCGGAAAAGTCGGCACATATCTTCGACAAACATTGCGACGCTTGTCAGGATTGGGGGCTCAATCCCATCGCTCGTGATGCGTTGTCAATATTGGAGTCCGGCATGAATTCGAAGGCAGCTGGCCCATGCCGTCGTCCAACTTATCCACGCTGAGGACGTTGATGAAGGGAAGGACTGCTTCTCCTCGAGAACGAGGAATATGGGTTTATTTACAGTATTTATATCAGCCTAACATGACTGTTTGAGAAAGTACATCAGTCTAATATGACTGCTTGAGAGAGAGTCTCAGTCTAACATGACTGCTTAAGAAAAGTGTGTCGAGCATCCGCACAACAGCAGTTTTTAAACACTCGGTCCTACCGCGATACAAGGTGACGCGAACGTTCGTTTAGTGACCGTAAACTAGCCGCCTCTCCGCGGGACGGTTTACACACACACATGCACACACACACGTGTTCACGGTCCGAAACCGACACCACACGAATTTCGTACAACTCGGAGCCGTTCCGGGTAGCATGCCCGGGTAGCAGATCAGGTCCGCGTTGTCGTGTTGCGCACAAAGCCTGCTTCGTCAAACGCATCCTAGCTGAAGCGATGGAGAGTGGAGGACCTGCGTATTGTTCCTGACACAAAATCGACTTACTCACGCCGTGGCTTTAGGTTGGCGGCGGCATTCCAAGATGAGGTTGCCACCGGGAGAGTAAATGGCTGGCAAACTTGCACTGCAGCTGGCCGTTCTTAACAGCGCCTCCATGGCCCGGAAAATCTCGACTGTCTAGCGCAGATAACCACTGGGCAGGAAGAGAACGGCTGGTGGCCAGGGGGCGATGTCTTGGCTCGCAGTAACCACTTGTGCAATGGTGTCACCGCCCCAAAACATCCAACAAGGACAGGCAACTGCAAAATGAACCCCACAACACGGCTCTGCGCCGAGATGACGTATATTGGCTCTCACTTTAGACCCGCTAGGCTTAAAAAAAAACATAAGTGCAGACAAAAAAAAATGCTGCATTTCGCTATGCCGATTTCTGAAGCGATTTCGTGCTGACAAACTCAGCAATCATGGAGGGAATCCTGCTAAATGAGAGGGGATCTTCTTGGCTTAAAAACTTAACACTAGTAACCCTAAAATTTAGGCGGGACCCTAAAACTCAGAATACAAATTAGACTTCTCAAACCATCCACATTGCTATGCAACTTTCCCTTCTTATATCTAACGGAGAAGTTGTACTCTTGGAGAGTGAGGCTCCCTCGGAGCAAGCGGCCATTTTTATGTGACATTTGATTGAGCCACGTCAGAGGACAGTGGTCGGTCTCGAAGATGAACTTCGCTCCGTGCAAGTAACACGACAACTTCTGGGCGGCCCAAACTAAACAAGCGCATTCCTTCTCTGAATCGCTGTAGGCTTCCTCTCTTACATTTAGTTTACGGCTGGCATAGAGGATAGAATGCTCCTCGTTATCGTCGCCGACCTGACTAAGTACCACGCCCATACCTCTGTCGCTTGCGTCGCATTGAACTATGAATTCCTTTTTGTAGTCTGGCGCGCGAAGCACAGGACGAGAAAGCAATAGCGTTTTCACACTTTGGAAAGCGTTCTCTTTGTCCTTATCCCAGTGTACGCTACTTGGTGCTCCCTTTCGGAGGGCGACCGTTAATGGACTTGCCATTTGCGAGTAATTCGGAATGTACCGTTGATAGTACCCCACAAGTCCCAAAAATGAACGAAGGTCTGTTTTCGTGTGCGGCTGAGAAAATTCTCCAATCGTAGCTATTTACAGCTCGGTCGGCCGTCCCATGCCCTGGCCGACAACATGGCCCAGATAAGTAACCTGTGAACAACCAAACCTACACTTTTCCGCTTTCATCGTTAAGCCGGCTTCCCTCAACCGTGAGAACACCTGTTTGAGGTGCGATAAGTGTTGTTCCCAGCTGTCCGAAAAAATTGCTACATCATCCAGATATGGCAAGGGGAACTCCTGCAAGTCTTTTAGGACAATATCCATTAACTCAGAGAAGCTAAACGGCGCGTTCTTCAGCCCGAAGCTGAGTGCGAGAGGGCAAAAAGTGCCCACATGTTAGATGAATGCGGCATAGCGGCTGGCACTTTCTGAAAGAGGAACTTGCCAGTACCCCCGCACGAGATCTATAGTTGAAATGTATTTAGCAGCGCTAACTCTTTCAATTCGTTCCTCAATGTTGGGTAGCGTGTACAGCTGATCTCAAGTGATGGAATTTAACTTCCTGTAGTCAACACACGGACGAGGGTCCTTGTTAGGGGTGTCTACCAGTATTAGCGGTGACGTGTAGTGACTCTCAGCGGGCTCAATAACTCCCAACTCTAGCATGCGCTGTATCTCTGCCTCCATAATATCTCTCTGTCTTGGAGACACTCTGTAAGGCTTTGATCTTACTGGTTCGGTTGATGTCAGCTCTATTTCATGCGTTATTAGTTCGGTTCTACCCGGCCGATCGCTGAACCTGTCGATATATTCCCCCAACACCCCTTTTAGTTCATCTAGCTGCTCGGGTCTTAGAGCGTGCGAGCTTACCGAGTGTTCTACTACTTCTTCTAGGCCGATTTCAGAGTTGGAGGTCGCCCTATACTCCTTAAACTTGGTACTAGTGCCATCCTGCTCTTTGATGGTATAGTTAAAGACTCCGCCCCGCTCTACATACGGCTTCATCATATTGCAGTGATATATCCTCACTTCCTTCCTACGACCGGCCATTTTCAGAGAATAGTTAGTATCTGAAAGTTTGTGCAACACTTTAACGGGCCCGTCCCAGTGAACTTCAAGCTTGCTCTTTCTTGAAGGTTTGAGGATCATTACCTGGTCTCCGGCGTTAAACGTACGAAGCCTCGCATTCTTGTCGTAATAGAACTTGGCGTTCTTTTGAGCTACTCCCATGTTCTTTCCGACTAGTTCTTGGGTTGCGCTTAGCGGTTCCAGCAAATTTAGCACGTATTCAACCACTGTTGGACTCTCCCCTCTTTCCTCCGACATCTCTCTTAACATTCTCAGTGGAGAACGGAGTGTCCTCCCATACACTAGTTCTGCTGGCGAGAACCCTGTCGCTTCATGTGTTACCGTTCGCACACCAAACAAAGTTGCCGGCAGACAGTTCTCCAAGTCCTCCTTGTGCTCGTAACAGAGCACACGCAAAACTCGCTTAAGCACCGAATGCCACCTCTCTACACTTTTTGACTGAGGGTGATAGACAGAACTGTGTATTAACTTTACCCCGCACTTTTGCAAGAATGTGGAAGTCAGTGCGCTCGTGAATACTGACCCTTGATCTGCCTGAATTTTGGCTGGAAACCCAACTCGTGCAAACACTGTCAAAAGCGCGTCTACTACTTCGGTGGAGCTGAGCTCTTTCAGAGGGATTGCTTCTGGAAACTTTGTAGCTGGATACAGCATGGTAAGCAAGTACCTGTAGCCCGATTTTGTTTTTAGAAGAGGCCTTACCGTGTCTATTACAAGCCATCTGAAAGGCTCTGTTATTAAGGGCACTACCTTCAGTGGAGCTTTCCATGTCTCTCCTGGTTTACCAGAACGCTGGCAGGCGTCGCATGATCTTACAAAGTTTTCTACGTCTTTGAAACAGCCGGGCCAGTAGTATTACATAAGCAATCTTTCCTTCGATTTGTTTATGCCTAGGTGGCCGGACCACCCATTTCCATGACAGAGACTCAAAAGGTCCTCCCTGTACTTAGTAGGTACGACTAACTGATCTAAAATCCTACCCTTTCGATCTCTGTAGTGCCGATACAACAATCCTCCTCTCTCATGTATCGTCACGTTGCGCCTAGCAATGCCTTTTTTAGCTGCGTCATGTAATTTAGCTAAGCTCTCATCATTCTTTTGCTCAGCTGCCAGTGACTCTATCCACACGTAAGAGCTGATCAAAGTTTTTTGAGGCCAGTGATAATAACGAC
Source organism: Dermacentor albipictus (assembly GCF_038994185.2). NCBI lineage: Eukaryota > Metazoa > Arthropoda > Arachnida > Ixodida > Ixodidae > Dermacentor > Dermacentor albipictus. The sequence goes on from NC_091821.1 coordinate 95,158,306, forward strand.
CCTGTCTCGCTTGTGAGTGCTTCAGCTTGCTCTTCCTGCAGGCTTGAACTTTGACACTCTAGTGCTACGCTCTCATTGAGCTGGTCAGCTGGCAGGCTCTCCTCAACTGTTTCTTTGTCCCTCGTGTGAACCACTTTTGCGTTTTTCCTCTTCGCAAGATCACAGGACACTAGCTTAAATATCACATAATGAGACCCGAACTGCCCACATTTACACAGCGCATCCTGCGCCTGGTCTGCATATCTACTCTGGAGAAGTGATTGATGGACTGCCTAAAATCGGAAGGTAAGCACAAATTTAGTATTGAAGAATTAAGCACAATTCGGAAATTATTTCTCACAGTTATTCTTCAAATTCAGCGCAACAATCGTCACAGTATGTACCAGAAAACGCACAAGTGCAGTAAGATTGTGCATACTAAAAGTAGCACTATATTGTCATGAATTTTACGGGCTTAACGGTTGGTAAAGTGTCGATTACCTCATTATTCCCTGCTGTATTTCTAGTCAAGTGTTGTAACAAATTACAACTGCCATGGAAAGCGGTTAGGTGATGCACCAGTCTGAAAGATAACGAACCCAGTAAACACACATAGGAATATTAAGTGCAAGGATAGAACTTCGGCCTTGTTGGTACGACGTACTGCAAGCGAAGGTCAAAAACAAGGGCAGAAGAAAGGTACACAACACATGCGCTGTGTTGCGCATGTGCTTTAGGCTTCTGCTATCGCTGTTTCTTGCGCTCCGCTTGCGACAAATGCAAGGTGGACTTCCACCCGGTATCTCCTAGTAAGAATGCTCGTAGAGGGATGAGCTTCGACGACGATGCGTTGACCAAAGCCTCGTATCAAGTAAACTACATATCTAATGACACATCAACAACACCTGCGAGGGCTGAAAATTACGCCGGCGTATACGAATGGACGTACCCCCTGAGTTTTTTTGCTACGTTTTCTGTTAGGAAAAGATGTCATCTTGGAGTACTGCTGACGGGCGTCCACTGAGCCCGAAGATTACGAAATGCAAGACGACCGGTCGAAGTTCCTCGCGCGAAGCTTCGCAATGCTTATAATCATTAGTGTAGCAGCTGCACCCGATGTCCTTCTTCTGCAAGGTCTCCCTCAGCTCTTACAATTCGCTGTGCGATGTACAGCAATCGGATATCGTTAGCCGAAACTTTTCAAACTTCTCCAGTGTTGGTTCCTTGATTATCAGCACCCTAATTCCACAAATGATGTCCTTATTCCCCTACTTTCTCAAGGGCCGCAGGGTGCAATGCGCCATGATCGAGCGACAAGCTGCTACGTGGCTGGCTTTCCATGAATTACCCACGCACAGAAGTACTTTTGGAAGCTGCCGCAGGTGGCAGTGGACAACCGATTTCCCTGCAAGTAGCCATGATCTACGCTACAGCCAGCCACATAGCTTCGTCTGCAGCGCTAACGAGAAACCGGTCTACAAAGATGTTAGCGAAATCGATGTCTTCGAAGCCTCAAACACTGCGGTTGATGAAGCATGTGCTGTTAAAGCCAGAACTTGCCCCTTTAACACTGGCAGACTGGTACATTTAAAACGTAGTGCCTTTGAATGAAGCAATAATACAGCTCGTGTATGTGAAGCCAATTATTACATTAAGCACATATGCTTATGACGTGCACTCCCACTATAGGCCCCTTGAAGCTGTACGTCTTCGTTAAAATGCGTAAGTATGGCAAGTTCTTCCTAATTGGAGTCGTGGTAGAGTAAGGGAGCATTTGTACAACCGGATCAATATTGACAAGTTTCAGTATAAATGCTGGAACCTTTGGACACAATCAGCTTTCCGCATCTCAAGATGTTCTATTTTTCGCATTCTTATTCCTCAAACCGATATCTTCAGGTTTCTTGGAGACGAAACTGTCATCGTCACCTACTGCCGCCGCCTTGAATACCTCTTACCATCAGAGATGAAAAGCAATAAACGCTTTACGCTTACAAGATAGCAACACTTTATATACAAAGTATTCATAGGCAGTTATGCAAATGTGAACATTGGATCTGACGAACAAAGCTCGGCAGACAGGAAAGTGCAGAGCACCACTCTTATACTGTGTAGGGCACTCGCGAGTGATCGGAAGCTCCGTTTTAAAACATCAGTTGCTCCTCCAAAGGCACCTCTCAGCGTATCACAACGGTCCAGTGACCTGATTGGGTCAACTCGATCTGGCACGCACAAAATCTCTTATCTCCCTCCACATTGTCCAGAACACTGTCAGAAAAAGAAAGGGACAGAAAAGACGGCTCGTCTAAAATGTTTCCATTCGCTTGATGCCATTCTCGCCACCATTGGGACGAATTAGCATATTAACAAGGATTGTGAGAACTCGCAACTCTTCCATTACCCTGGCCATGCACTTCGTTGCCAGAAATGTACACAGGCAAAGTGGCAACAGCCAATGGGAAATGCGCGGAGTGTAGGGGCGCATTAACGTAGTCGGCGTCCGAGTGATGCATCACGCCCATTGACTCGTACGGTGTGACAAATGAACGCGCTTCGCTTCGGCGGAGTTCGTTTCCGCTAAACCTTCAAAATCGTGTATCGGCGAAATGAGAGGCGTCATTTATTTTCGCTGCCCCCGCAGGTGGACAGCTTTCAACCTTCTGCCTCCATCCGCCACCCCTTTGAGAAGCCATGCTGTTTTGTCTCGAATCGTTGTACTGGCTGGACACCTTCATCAATTTATTTCGGCGATACTCGAGCAGCATTCGCCGACTGCCCCCGCAGAGTGGCTTCAAGTACTACAGCGAAACATCTACTTTTCTTTAGGGTATTTTAAACGTGTTAACATCAAAGCATGCCCATTTGCGCCACACAGAAAAATTTAATACTTCACGTGTGTATATAAAGCATGGAAAAATTGCGCTCAATTTCGTTCCGCCTAACTTCAACATAATGAGACAGCTGGCTAAAGCGGTTCATAAGCTTATGTGTTCTAGAAGACGAATGAAGCACATGCCCTTGTCCTCATACGAGTTTTGATGTCCACAATTCTGTTTTACTGTATTTACGATAGCTTTACTCGTCATACTCTGTCAATCACACCTTCTTTATTTACTTACGTAATGCTTTGTTCGCTGTTGATTTAGCTATGTTGATTTGGCATTTATCATTTCGGGCTTTTCATGGCGTCTGTACTTTGGAGTTTAGTGTTTTAGCATTGTATAAGTTTCAAGCACAATGTACTCGGATATTAATGCTCGGAGTACAGCATCAGTTGTGCATTACTCAGTCGACTGCCCAGACACGCTCACAAGCACCTGTGCTTAAGCGCACCACACAAATTGTATGGGAAGGCTGAAAATGCAATGAAGTGGTGGACATTCAGCAAGGTCTGAAGCCAGGATGCCATCTGTCTCCATTGTTGTTCCCGCTTTATGTTAAGGGCATAGAAAGACGACTGGAAAACAGAGAATTAGGGTTCGATTTATCCTACATGCGTAACGAACAAATGGTGCAACAGAAGGTCACCAGACTGATGTATGCGGACGGCATTGTGCTACTAGCGGACAATAATACAGATTTACAGGCACTTCTGAATATCTGTGGCAACACAGCGACAAATCCAGGCCTTTAGTTCAGCACAGAGATATGGGGAAATATGATCATTGAAGAGACGAGCAATTACGGGTTGCCAATTCAAGAGTAAGTCATACCCACAATCAAGCAATATAAGAACCCTGGCGTATATATAAACTAAGGAAAGACTTACTGAAGAAGCCAATCTGAAAATAATGGGGAAGTAGAATGCAGCATTTATGAAACATAGAACCCCTTGGGGCCACAATAAGTATGAGGTGGTGCATGAAATCTGGAAAGGCGTAATGGTGCCAGCGCTAACGTTCGCAAATCTCATTCTGTGCTTAAAATCGAATATCTTGTCGGGGCTTGAAGCGAGTGAAAGATCGGTAGGCCGGTTGGCTTTGGGAGTCCATATTAAAACCACAAATTAGACAATGCAGGATGACATGAGTTGGGCCTCTTTTGAAGTCAGAGGAGCGCAGAGCAAAATTAGTTTTGAATAAAGACTGAGGAACATGGATCAAAATAAATGGGCGGCTAAAGTGCAGAAGCACCTATGCCTGAAAAACGTGGACACAGCATGGAGGAAGGGGTCAAGAAAGTTGGCAACCATGTACAGGATAACTGAAAGTGTAAATAGACAACCAGGAGTGATCAGAAAGAAAGGCAGCCAAACAGAGACAGTTAATTGGATACAAAGAATGGAAATAAATATGCCATGGATATTTACAAGAATGCGAAGGGGGAAATTAGAAGGGAAAATCTCTACGATAGAACAAAGGACAGTGCCTTGCTATATGATGCTCGTGCTGGATGCCTAAGGGCAAGAACATACCGCAGCGAACATTCACAAGATGAGACATGCGTATGCTGCAGCAAAAAAAAAAGAAACTCCGCAGACCACTCAGTACATCCTCATGCGAAAGGATTCACCCAGTGAGACCCGTAGGTAACGTACCCTTTTCAAAAGTACTGGGACTTAAAGTGGATGGAAGCATCAACCGGTAAGCAGCCGAGATAAACAAAAGACGTTTAGAGTATTGGTGGGAAAAAAGAAGCGAAGATATTGATACGACCGGATCCGTTGCATGCATAGGTAGCGATGCAAAGTAGATGGAGGAGTCTTATGGAATAGAAAAAAAAATTGTGAGGCATATACCAAAACGCTACAATAAAAATTACGCAGATCCCACGCACTGTGGGAATCGATGTAATTTAAGTGAAGCTTTCCGCGCTGGATGCTCTGATTGATGACAATAAGCGGTGACGCTGACGGCTAAAGCTTAATTTCTTCAACGTTTAGGCTAACACGAGAGTGGTGAGGTGATGTGAAATGGTGAGTTGATGTGAAATGTTATCTTTCCTGCACCACTGCTGTTTGTCTGCGTAGTACATAAAACACACCGGGAGAGGTGTTTGCTTGAGGCGTAGTTGTAACCTCTGAGAGGGTTTAGCGTTGTCATTGCCTCACATGGCACATCGCATTGTGGCAGAAGTATTGCATTTGAATTGGATTATGGCGCTGTACGTGCCAAAACCGCACTCGGATTATGAGGCAAGCCGCAGTGGTGGACTCCGGATTAATTTTGACACCCTGATGTTCTTTAACGCGTCCCGAAACCCAAGCGCACGTGCATTTTCTATTTCGCCCCCGTCGAAATGCGGCTGCCACGATTGGGATCAAATCCATGACGTCTAGCAATGACGCGTAGCCGCAAAGCTAACGCGGCGGGCACAGAAGTGTTGATTTGACGGTCGACCGCTTCCGTAGTGTCTCCTGGACCCTGCGGTGCGCTTTAATTATTGCAACTCTGCTTCTGTACGCCCTGTGTAAGTTGCCCGTTTGACATATTTGCATGGCGTTTATTTTTCAGAAATAGCAGCAACGTACTGTACCATACCTTGAAGTTAAGCTTATGCTGTCTCCCCGCAACCGCTGTCGTATAGTAGTGGGGATTCGTTGCCTTCTCACGTTATCTCCCCCATCTCTTATATGGGAACTGCATCTTCTCCCTCCCCATCGTCTCCTCTTCCCCTCTCTACAATTATATCTGCGTCTCCTCTGGCCTCGCAGGTTAGCAGAAAGGGAAGCGCTGCAGTTGTTACAATGCTTCTGAGGGGAGTCACGGATAAGTACAGCTGTCAAGCGGTGAATGTGGCGACGACCAGGGAGCTCCAGAGGGCACTGTCGACAATCGACGCGGTCCCCTAAGGGAACCTCAGTATAGCATCGCCGTCAATAACAGGAAAAGGAGGAAAGCAAGAAAGAGAGCTCGCCATGCAATAGGCTACACAAACATGCAGGACGGCAGAAGAAAGGAAAAGTGGGCAAAGATTGAGGAGCAGTTAAATAGAGAACAAATAGGGGTGTACGCGGTTAGAAACGCAACTTAGATACTCGGAAGAGCCAGCAGTGATCGAGAATTATGTTTGGGATGGGTGCAACAGAATAAAGTCGGAAAGAAAAGGAGGGGGAGTCGGAATGCTCATCCATCAGGGAGCCAAATGGAAAAGAGTAAATTCAAAATGTCAAGAGCATCTTTGGTTATCAGGTACAATGAGTGCGAAAAAAACATGGCTGGGCGTTACGTATTTGTGGACCGGAAATAATCGCACAGAGAAGAATAAAGAGTTAGTGGAATTCGTAAGAGCTGATATCAAGGGTTTCGGGAATGATGCTGGAATTATCCTAATAGGTGACATGAATGCCCACATACAGGATTTAGATGACTATACCGACAAAAGCGGGAAGTCAATGCTAGACCTCTGTGAGCAACATAACCTCGTTATCGTGAATACAGCGCCTAAGCGTGAAGGGCAGATCACGTGGACAGTGGGAAACCGGCAATCAACCATTGATTACTCTCTGATGACCGAAAGAATTCATGATAAGTTGAGAGAAATGGTCATTGATGAGGAAGGGTATAGCAGCATAGGGAGTGAGCATAATAGCATCATATTGAAAATGGGATATGTAGTTGGGAAAGACAGCAAGGAGTGCAAAATGGCGAGCCCAAATTTGAACTCTCAACAAATAACAAATATAGTCACTAGAGTCCAGGAAGAACTTGGCAAATGGCCAAGTAAAGAGTGGGAATATAGTGACCTTCTAAGTGTAATAACGACAGAAATACGGAAAGAGAAACAACATGTTCATTGTAAAGGAAAAAAGAAACCGAAAAGCTGGAGGAACAGGGAGACGCGAGAAGCGATCGCCGAACGACAGAAAGCATCCCGAGAGCAGAGACAGGCAAAGAAGGCGCAGTTGCCGCAGGATGAAGTAGCCAGTAAATGGGAGATATACCGGAAGATATATATTTATGGTTCAAATACTGGTGCAAGCAAAGACAAAAGGTGAAAGTGAACGTTCGTTGTCAGAAATACCTGAGGAAAAGAAGGCCGCACCTAGAATATTTTGGAGCCATATAAAATTATTAGGCAGGAAGTCAATAGCAATAGAACAACATATCCTAGACGAAGATGGAAACAAACTGGAACGGGAAGCGGCAATAAATTACATCCGAAAAACAACAGCCGAATCTTTCCAAGGCAATGACGAGGTTGTCTTTGAAGAAAAAAAGAGCATGAAAGAGACCCAGGTGGAAAAGGAGCTGCTGCTGACAAATTTCAACTGGAAGAAAGCCGAAGAGAAAATTCTTAAGCGCACAGTCACAGGGCTAGACGAGGTTCCCGTTTGGCTGATTAATGAACTAGGACCATAAAGTAAGGAAGCTCTGAATAAAGCAGTGGAAATAACTTTATAAGATAGACGAATACCAGACAGTTGGCGACAAAGTAGAATGAATTAAATTTAAAAAGGTAAGAGGGACAAAGATAGAATTCCTTCGTATAGACCGTTCACCATTACATTGGTAATATACAGGCTAGCAATGCAGGCAATCAAATTAAAGCTTCAAGCATGGACAGAGAATAATGGCATTTTGGCAGAACTTCAGAATGGTTTCAGAATAGGTAAGCGTTTGGATGATAAATTATTTGTTCTTGCTCAGTGTATTGAAATATCAAAAGTAGAAAGTAGACGTTATAAGTGGCCTTTTTAGACATTACAGGAGCGTATATGACAACGCAGACTGCGACATTTTGTTGGATATTGTGGAAGGGGAAGGCTTACGTGACGATTGTCTACAGCTTTTGAGAGACATTTACCTAGAAAATACCGTTTGCGTTGAATGAGAAGGGATGAGGAGCAAGGAGAAAGTTGATATCAACAAGGGACTGAGGCAGGGGTGCATTTTACTTCCACTGCTGTTTATGATTTACATGCTTAGGATGGAGATGGCGCTAGAAGGAACTAATATCGGGTTTAATCTCTCATACAAACAGGTGGGTACAGTAGTAGATCATCAGCTTCCAGGTTTATTTTATGCGGATGACATTGTGTTGCTAGCTAACAAGCAAAGTGATTTGCAACGTCTGGGTAATATCTGTGCACAGGAAGGCAAAAATTTAGGTTTCAAATTTAGTGTTAGAAAATCAGGTGTTATGGTATTCGATGAAAACAGTGAACAGACAGTGGCGATACAGGGCCAGGAAATACCTCGGATAAGAGAATATAAATTAAATACCTTGGTATAGGGATAAACGAAGGAAATAGATATATGAAAACACATGAAAATACAATAGAAGTGAAGGGGAAGAGAAATGCAGCCATAATGATGCACAGAGCGCCATGGGGATACAATAGGTACGAGGTGCTCCGGTATATGTGGAAAGGTGTAATGGTTCCAGGACTTACTTTTGGAAATGCGGTTGTTTGCTTTAAATCAGGGGTACAATTTGCACTCGATCGAAACCAAAGGTTAATGGGACGCCTCGCACTGGGCCCTCACGGGAAGACTACAAATGAAACTGTGCAGGGTCATATGGGCTGGACTAGTTTTGAAGTGAGGGACGCTAACAGTAAAATTGATTATGAAGAACGACTGAGGAATATGGAAGAAAGTAAATGGCCTGGGAAAGTGTTGAAGGAAAAACTTTGATTCACAGTAGAGGAAAAGAACTAGAAAGCTTACCAGCAAGTATGCGGCCTGTAGGGTGGGTAACACAGCAACAAAGAATGCCAAGCGGAAAGTCAGAGAGGTTTAAATAATCTCATGGGTGGCGGCAATGGAAAAGATACCTGCTATGAGTAACTACTTAAGAGGAAAAAACGAGATCAGGAAGGAAACAATTTACGATAACTCAAAGGAAAGCTCATTACTTTTCGAAGCGAGATCGCGATGCCTTAGAATATGCACCTATAAAGCGAGATATAAGAAGGAACAAGAAGCATGTGCTTGCTGCGGTAAAGCTAGGGTAACTATGCAGCATGTTTTATTAGAATGTGAAGACGTCTACCCAGTGGTCGATTTAGGCACCACATTGGCCTCCTTGAAGCTCTTGGGTTCGGCGAGAGCAGGGGAAAAGTAAACATGTCCGCAATAGAGATTTGTAAGAGGCGATTGGAAGATTGGTGGAAGAAAAGTAGGGAAACGAAAAAAACGGAGACGTACAAAAGAAAATTAGCAATAGGGGATCAGAAAATTCGGTTGTGGGAGTTCACAGTGTTTTTCTTTTTCCTTTTTTTTTACCTAGGTAGGAAAAAGCAGTATAAGAGCAAGAGCTTGGTGGTGCAACCCACCACCCGGTTCCAAAGGGACGCTCATAACATCCATCTATCCATCCATAAATCCAACGGTGGGGTGAAAACTAGTTTCTCCCGTCGCGTTTATTCGCGCCTGTGACCTATATATACGCTCTGAGCCACGCCCCGACGCGGTATGCGCGACAGCAGCCCACTGCAGCAGCAGCAGCAACAGCAGTGGGAAAGTCGAAGGAAGAAGCAAAGAAAGCTTGGCTTTAAAAGCATTTATAGCATAGCTGATTAACTCAAGTAGGCTGCGTGAGTATTTGTCACCGCCCCGTTTTAAGAGTGGTACCAATAAAGCATCGTCATCATCATCATCATGGTGCAGCGCGATAGCGGAGTGCGGTTGTATAGACGCCTCAAACATGACGCGTTTCGTCGTTCGCAATACGTCGTGCCAGTACACTGATTCAATGCTAATCGCATTAACGTCGACATTCACCGTAAGATGAGTCCCGCTGGACTTCTTTATATTTTTTTAGTTTTTCCAGCACATTAAGAAGATGGATAACGAATGTGTGAAGCCCAAGTGCAGGGGTCTGCAATTTTAACGTCCATTCAAAACTTTAAGCACAGCCGAAGTCAGAGGGGCTACATCAATGCGCCTCACAGACGCCCGCTTTGCAGCACCTCACTCATTTTCCCTTTAAAAATGTCCAGCGAGTCTACAACGACGCAAAGCAATAACCTTGTCAGGCGCTGATGAGAAGTTGCAACTCTCAAAAGCCCGCTGCATTGAACGCACCTGCACTTCTGAGGCACAATATTCGAAGCTATGTCAATTAAACGTCTAATTTTTTACGTGTTTGGAACCGTAAATCCGGAAGCCAAATATAGAGGCTTATAAAAGAGGTGCAAAGATGAGCGCGGTAATTCTGTATACACAAAAGCTGTCTCTCACAAGTACAAATAAGTTGCCGACCTAGGTGGCTGACGCGTAGATTTACCAGAGAAGATGGCCACTGTTCCGATCGCATTTGCTGTCCCTTCTTTTCGTTAAGCTCATGTTATATTTGAAAATGATCATCTTATCATGATAATCAGCATGCTTATTTGGACAGGGTAAATCTGAGGGCTTATTTGATTCTCACATTCGATATTTATTCAATCCATCACAGTACCTTTGTTTCACGAAGTTTTACGAAACCATGCCGCCATAGCAAGGTTTATTCCTTCGATTTCAACTTCGCGCTATATCGCCATAACAGGAACGGAGGAAAGGAGCAAGGGTACTCATCGCCATTAGAAATGCTCTGTCATCTTCCAAAATTTGTCACCACGATAACCAAGAACTTTCATGTGTTTCCATACGCAGAACTTCAACGAAACTAGTTTTGGGCATTTGCTACCAGTCTCCCGACAATTTTTTCATGATAACCTTTTCGACAGCCTAATTTAAATTAAAGAACACCTTCCCAACGTACCAATTTACCTTTTTATAGACGTTACCTATATAAGCATAATCAGACCTTTGCTTTGAGTAGAGAAGGGCTGGATGAGGCCACATCATCGTACAGATAGATACCTTGGTGTTCACATGACATCATCGCTAACATGGATAACTCACATCGAAACTATTTGTTCCATATACTCCCGATTACTGGGTTATCTACAGCGAAACCTGAGTGTTGCATGTCGTGAGGTTAAAAAACTTGCATATCTAGCGTTCGTCCGTCCGAAACTAGAATTTGCGCCGTACATTTGCATCCATCACATGATTATCCAACCGTACAGCTTGAATCTATCCAAAACCGAGCCACTCGTTTCATCACTTCTCAATACTCGACTTATCGTCAGCGTTACGTCGGAGAGATGGTGTTAGTGCATCTTTGGAGCGAAAAAAAAATAAAAATAAAAAAATGAGGAGGTGATGCAGAGATGCGACACAAAACAGCGCTGGCGGCAAGATGCACAGCAATAGTAGGATTCAGATTAGACCGAACGGGTCATGCGCTTCTGTGGACGTTTTGCTTCATCAGTGCTTGTTTTTCTTTTTCGTTCCTTTTTTTTTCACAATCCCGAGTGTTGTAGATGCATGCTCATAAACAGCCGCATAGTTTCTTTCAGTGCATGGGTAGGATGGGGGGATGTGCTTTCTTATTATTTCGGTGCAAAAAACCAATAGCCACCGGCGTTGAGCACGACTGTTTCGAGAGCGTGCTCGTGGCAGCACCGAGACCGGGAATGCTACAGTGCCATATTTCACTCGCCGCAGAATCAGAGAACTGAGCTTAGGTCATCTGACAGGCGTTTAGATTCTGCAGAGCAAGAGAGAGGGAGAGAGAGAGAGAGGGAGGGAGAGAAAGCTCTTTATTCAAAATGCAGAGTGCTTAGCCAGCGTATTTTAACCTACACGTTACTTTGCAGGGAACGGGACGAAGGATGCAGAGCAAGAGAATGCTTAGCGTAGATACTTACACAATTAAGAAAATACATTGACAGTGGATTCATTTATAAATAACAACCAAACGAGAAAAGTCTATAACAGACCCCCAAAGAACAGCAGGTAAAGTCTGATGAAGCTGGAGAAACAACTGCAATGCATTGTTTTCTCAGCAGCGATAACAAAAAAAAAATATTGATGCTGTGAAGTGAAAAGAGGATCACAACAAGTCATGTGAGGTCCGTGCATCGTTGCAGTTTGCAGCAGAGAGCGTGTTTGGTCGGTGTTGCCTTACCAGTCATGGCCATACATTGCGCTATCCTTGAGCAAGAGATGCGTCCCATTAGTCACTCGGAGTACACGGTGTGAGTATCAGTATCGATGAGAAACATACAGATATATAACGAGCGCGTTTATGCATGGTTTTGTTGTTGTTGTGTCGAGTTTTCTGGTGCGGATGCAAACAAAGGTAATCTTGCGCTAAACTGAGTATTGTCTTTATATTACTTGCTGCAAACGACGTGCGCCAATTGTTCATATATGGAAATTCAGTGCAGTCATGGTAGAAGTACTATACCTTATACATTACGGCTACATAAGATCACCTATATAAGGAGCGCCACAGCGGCGCAAGGCTGATATCTCCGATGTTCATGGCGTGGTAAGATAGTCTCGATCTCAAAAGCCGTCACTTCAAACCGCGAAGGTCATGAATGCCGGACAGCGTCGAACGAGCTTATCGTACGGCATGCAGCGTACGCGGGCAGTACGCGTCCCCATAAAGACGCGGATAACATGGCGACGCTGCAGCCACGGCCCGGGTCGCCATCTTGAGGATACAATTCATTGGTTCCATGCACTTTTTACGGGGGAAGTTTGTAGAAATAAACCAGAAAATCTCGCTTGAAGCCGCTGAGGAGCCTTTACATAAATGTAACAGCCATCGCCGTTAACTCTTTAGGCGCTGATGTCGTCAGTTAATTCATTTATGGCAAATCTGAGGCCAACGCCAAGAAACTTAAATGAAACTTCAAGAATTATCTTTAGAGCATAAGCCTAGTAAAGTCTCAATATAACGGTCAGAAACTGCTGCTGGAAGTATCAAGGATGTGCAGTGTCAAGCATCCTTTAGGGCAAAATTGATTAGGTTATTTTACAATAACATTGTATTAAGCAGTGGCCCATATACAGAAATGCATTGGATAACCGTTTTGAAAGATCACAGGAGAACTTTCTTTCTTTCTTTCTTTCTTTCTTTCTTTCTTTCTTTCTTTCTTTCTTTCTTTCTTTCTTTCTTTCTTTCTTTCTTTCTTTCTTTCTTTCTTTCTTTCTTTCTTTCTTTGCTTCTTTATTTATTTATTTATTTATTTATTTATTTATTTATTTATCTTTTTCTCTCTTTCTTTAATTTTTGATGGAAGCGGCACTCAGCAGCTGTAAGCATGTGACTGGTCAGCCGTTCGAAGCAGCCATGAATATATTTTTCCTCCAAGTTTTACTTCATGCACTCTTCGCTATCTTCGTATATATGTTTTCGCTTCGTCGAATTCAGATCACATGACTTTTACGCTGCAGGGAGTTTGAAAGATTTTCGTGCTGCCCGTTCATGTGCAGAATGTAGCGTCCGCTCAAAGAAAACAACCAATACACGCGAGAGCGCGACTGATTCGCGTGACGATACAGGCTGAGTATCCTGCCAGCAACGCTACCTGGCCATACTATAGTCGTCCATAATATGCACTGTGCAGGGGCTCGTTGCAAATGCGAAGAGGGCCTGTAAGGCAGAGGAGCGTCTACGGCTCGCTCCGTTCAGAACGGTATATCCCAACGGTTTGCAGACAGCACTTCAGAGGAAGCACTGCAGTAAGCGCGCGCACAGCGCGCTCATCGCAACTGAAGGACGCTGCCCTCTCTCCACTGCAGAGCCGAGTAAGCGGAACGTGAGGGCGCGTCCACTTGGATTCTTGGGCGTTTTGCAGCCAAGCTGACTGCGTGCCGTTCGCGTTAAGGAAGCGAAATCCATGCGATTCTCTGTAGCAACCCGAGCGCGTGAATTGTGAGCGGAGCGGAACGACGCTCCGCTAAAACTCTCTAATGACAGACACACGACACCAATGTCGCATCATGTGGCAGCGACGTTGTTCTCTGTGGAGTGACGCATGCAGTCTGAGCTTATATTCTTATTTCGATGCAGTGCCTATCGCCAGATGCCGCGTTTTGTCTGAATTGTCTGGCAGAGCCGATAGTTGCGTTGAATACTATGTGGCACTAATGTAGGCACAAGCCTTTCAAGTGTGACCTCGATCTGCTTGCAAGGGTTTTCTTGTGGTCATGCTGCGGCTACACACTGGACACTATGCTTCGTTCCTTTGTCCTGAAACGTTCTTCGAAGTTCTAAAAGCTAAAAAAGCCAAAGTTTCCTGCATGTTTTTTTCTTCAGCAGTGATGTACAGCTTTTAATAAATACTCGTGTCTGATGAATGTGACTGTAAATTCTCAGTTCACAAGTCTGTGTTATTTAATGAAGGTTTAAGACAAACACTGGAAATGCTTAGCTATGGGTGCATTCGGAAGAAAACGTCTCATGTCAGAGATGAAAAAAAAACGAGAACGACTAATTGACGCTCTGTAGTAAAACTTCAGCTTGAGTACATTTCAGCTGCTTATACAGTCTTGCGTTATTCTGGTTGCGTTATGCATATCTTGTCACCTTGTAGAAACTGAGCTTCCCTCAGGACTGGTAGCCTCCAGTGGTGCAGAATATATATATATATACACTTAGTTTAGCGCACCCTCAGTGCGTTCTGCCAGTGTCACAAACAGCCGAATTTGTTTTTTTCGTTCTTTCTTTCTTGATTTCTTCTTTTCTAATGCAGACAGTATGAAGAATTGAAAGAAGTTCCACTTTTCTAAAGATTATATTTCTGGAATGGCTACGCCATTCAACCTTATTTTTCTTCCTCGCAGTCTGAAACTTTGCCTCCCCCACCCCCCCTTATTTTATTTTATTAATATGTTCCAGTGGAATACATCTCAGATTTTTGCGTTACATAAACACAAGTGCTTCAAACTTACCGTCAGTCGTCTCTTCCTCAAAGTCTGTAGGCGCATCTGTAATAACAAGAGCTTGTCATGTAACTGAAATTTCTAACGCAGACGATTTGCGGTTAATAATCCGAAATTACAGTTTTTTATTATTTACAACATGCGTATTGTGACTGCCAATGCATCGCGAACCAATCCTTCTTTAAATAGGGAATAAATAGATTGCGCTACATGTCACCTAGTCGCACCCGAAGAAACAAAGTAGTTTGGAAAACCTGAGTAGTTGATAGCTGAAAAAAATGGAGTCACTTCAAGGCATCGGGAACAAGTAGACTCATCTTTATATTCTAATAGACCGGTTCATGCGCAGAATCATCGCCTAATATCTCGCATTTTACGGTTTCTACAATTAATCTGACAAGGGGACGTTCAAAGACAGCATAAAAATAATAACATTTTTCATTGTTGGCATCCTGCTTTTGTTAGCAGCTGCATATTCAATATGCATTATATGGGCAGAACCCACACACGGGGTGCTAAAGACGTACAGACCCCGTCACTTCTTTCTAGAGCGGTGGAGCGCTGTACTGCTGAGTGAAGAAGCGCATATTTGAGGGCTTATCTGAGATGTATTTTAGTGCATAATCAAGGTATGAGAGAAAGTGCTAGAGCTCAGTAGCTCAAGGAAAGACACACGAATCTAGCACCGTGCCTTGAACGTTTTCATTTTTTTTGCGTTTTTGTATGTTAGTGCTTCTTTTTTTCTTTACAGCACAAGGGCTGCAGCGCTCTTGACAGTCTTGAGTAGGCTATAGGATATGCCTAAACGTAAAACAAAACACACACACACACACACACACACACACACACACACACACACACACACACACACAACATGAGCACTCAACAAATTCAAAAATGTAGTAGAGCCCTATTGTCACAGTGCTTTTATCTTAAAAATTGTGAAGTATTACTTATCGTGATTTTCCAACATTTTAGTTTACAATGCGTGAAAACAATCAATCAGTGTTCTGATGCACTATAGCAAACTACACTCATGGAGGAGACTTCGAACAATATTAACATTTTTATAAAATCTGGTCGTTACTGAGTGAAGCTTGTGACCACTGCAGTGAAGCGCGTGACAGCTAGACAGCCAGGCACGGTGAAACAAATTTCTTTACACAGCTCAACGCGGCCTTCATAACAGTGTCGTTGTCACGAGTACCACAATCGCAGCAGGCTCGCATGCGTGCTTGAGTTTTGTTTTTAAAACGAGCACCACTGCTCCATGCCCTAAGCGGGAGACGGGGCGTCCTACGGAAGCTTCACCCATTAAACTCACTACTGCAAAGCATTTTTCTTTAGTGCTACTTGCGCTAGGATGTAAAACCATTCCGTTTCGCTGAGCACTGTCACCAACTCAACAGACGAGGGCACAAGATAAACGCACTGCTGTTCTAGTGTGTTTCTGCGGCAATTCTCGTCTGTACATCTGCAGAATCGCTGCGCTCCTCAAATGATAGACCACAATTACGCCTATGTTCGTCTATATTGGTTGAATGTGCAAAATAAAAGCAAAATCTGACGTGGTTCGTACCTCGAGGCATGTACCAGGATTCCGTGTGGCGTCTGGAGCTTTTCCTGGACTCGCCTTTGCTGCCGAACGCCCGAATGTGGTAGGCGTCTGCAAAGAGCACGAAGAGACATAGGTCATGAGGAATCATAAAGCAGTACCATCGAGAAATGTACAGGGTGATTTTTTTTTAGCTGCACCAAACTTTAAAAACTTTCTTGTGGCATATAGCAAAATTCTAACCCTTGATCTAAATTACTCGATTAGGTGGTCATTATTCTAGGAGAAATCAAAATGCTTATCAAAATAATCTACATAATTTACACCAATTAACTTTTCCCCAATCAGTTACCTTACGGCACGTATTTTAATGTATGTATTGTAGCTATTGAGTATGCAAGGCATATTGAATTAGAACGAATTCTGCGGATGACAATGATTTCTAGATGTGCGCCGTCAAACTGGCGATGAAACTGCACTGTTGTTACACTGTTACATACACTTTGAACATGAATATATTTGAACTAGTCCTGAGAATTCGTTCCAAGTGGATATGCCTTGCGAACTCACCAGCTACAAATCGCAAATTGAATTATGTGCCGTAAAGTAAGTATTAAAAAGGTAATTAGTGAAAATGTGTTAATTATTTAATTAATCACTTTGATTTCTAGTAGAAGCAGTGGCCACCTCATCGAGTAATCTAGTTCAAGGGTTCGAAATGTGCTGTCTGCTACGGGCCCTTTCTAAATATGCAATGCAGCTAAAGAAACACCATCTAGATAGACCTCTACAAAAGAAGTGACAATGTACGGGTATTAGCTAATAAGTATAGACAGCTGGGCAAGATGGTATGGTTGGATTATTGAAAACTGCCCGTGGTAAAGACAGGAAGAGCGTACAAAGATTGAGAAGGACAAGTGCAGACTCGCAACTGATTTATTGAAACGAAACGTCACAAATTATATAGACTGGCAACCCCTCCTACATAGCCCACCTGCTCAATTCGAACAGAAAAAAATTTAACTATTCTTATTAACTCTGGTCCCTCTACTCCCCTGCAGAAAAAAAAAGGTTCAATTGAAGAGTCGTTAAGGTTACTTGAATTAGTAGCGCACCCTTTCAGAGATAATGTCATACGCGGGGCAAGGTAGAGTTCCCTTTCTGCTTGTTTAGGAGAACCCGCTGTTTTGTGCATTTTTTCCGCTCACAGGAATTGTAGTGCCCGTTGTCTTGGGCGTTTTGTTTAGCGCGGCCAAATGTAGGGGTGCCTCACTAGTCCGCGTATGTATGTATGTATGTATGTATGTATGTATGTATGTATGTATGTATGTATGTATGTATGTATGTATGTATGTATGTATGTATGTATGTATGTATGTATGTATGTGTGTGTGTGTGTGTGTGTGTGTATGTATGTATGTATGTATGTATGTATGTATGTATGTATGTATGTATGTATGTATGTATGTATGTATGTATGTATGTATGTATGTATGTATGTATGTATGTATGTATGTATGTGCAAACGAACGAACGGCCATACGCATGCACGCACACACGTACTACTGTACCACAGAGGCTCGTGGCCATGGCGCTCTGATTTGGCGGCTGCATTTTGAATGTAGCAGAACGAAAAAAAACATGCTTGCGCTTAGATTAGGGTACATATTAAAGAACCCCAACCGGTCAAAATTAATCCACATCTACAACCGCATCCCAACAGCGCAACTTGAGAGCCCCCAAGTATGTATGGGTGTTTCAGTGATTCATAGTGATTTACAGCGCAAATTTATGTGCCCAAGGTTCTACTAGCTGCTAAGTTTGTTCGTGATTCCTATATTGTTATGTATACGCATGCTTACATAATAATGGTTCTGCTATACATAATTAGATCTCTTTTTATATTCACATACCCTTATACTTAAATTTTGTTATGGAATTTATTTCTGGCATTCGCTGGTCATTAACTGATAATTTTTAATGGTTTTCCTGCGTTCCGTATATGATCCAATTTACAATAAATGAAGAATCTTAGGTGTTAGATGCCACGGCGATTCATTTAAGAAATAGTCTAAAAACAACGCTGTTAAGCCCATCGAACTAGATTAAGAGCAATATAAGTGGCACAATAGTCACCCTGCTTATTACTCGCTTCGCGAACAGACTATTCCGCTGCTACTCTTTTTGATCGGCTTGGGGGACAGAGGTGGGAGGGGGGCGGCTCTTTTTTTTTCTTTTTACTTGAATTCGCTTAGGCTTACGACACCGCGCTATCTTTCTGGTTATAAAAGCTCTGCAAGGAAATGTCACTGTATCGTTATACAAGCTGTCAGAGCAGAGAAGCTTTTTTCTTTGCGGGCATTCAAAATGGCTCATGCAGACACCGAGATTCCTGCCCATGGCAAAAAAAAAAAAGCATTTCTCCTTGCTTTACTGACGTGTCAAAGCGTCCGCAGCCTCGTAAAAGAGGCCGTTTTTCGCTTTTCCAGCCACTGCGTGCATTTTTTTACCTACTTGGCAAAGAAAGAAATTCATATTTTTTTGTCACCCCCCACCCAAGCGAACCTATGTGTGAACGCATTTCCGGGCGTTCGTTCCCAAGTCTCCATTTGCCTTTTTTATTGTGAAAACAGAGCGCCGTCTCCGCTTGTTGAAAAACGCATCGTCCGCGCTTTGCGATCCTCTATCGCCCTTTGCGTGGTGTGTGCGCATTGTATAGCGAATCTTCAGGCGGACAAAAATTCCTGTCTAAATGGGGCTTTTCGTGCAAAACGAGCCTTCAGAATGAGCACACTTCAAGCGATGGTCATTCGTGAAGCTACTCGCATTTATTTATTTATTTATTTATTTATTTATTTATTTATTTATTTCGCTTACTGTCAATCACTCATGGGATTATAACAGGAAGGGCAAGTACAAATGGTAGTATTTGCGAACAAAGGTTATAAATACATTATATAATCACGAGTGTGTTACTGCAAACATTTTTGCTTCGCTAAACACAGAATTGAGTGCTTCATCACAAATGCAATATATGGGTATAATTTAATTTAACCTAGAAGAATCTGAGAAAGCAACAACCCAAATAAAAAAACACACTTGTAAACACATGTGATATAGTATACGTGATGAACATGATAAGCAGGATGTAGTCATGCATATAATGGATCATACAAAAAGAACACTTATAGATTAAAGTGTAATCATTTAAAGATCGGTAACAAAGCAGAGTACGCAAGTTAGAGCTGCAAAGCGAGGAGATGTTTTTGCACTGAACAAGCAAATGTATCTAATAAGGAGCTGTTAATAATGGATTCACTCAGTTTATTCCAGTCTCTTATCGCCAAGGGAAAGAACGAACTATTGAAGCAGTCGGTACGAAAATAATACTCATTGAGTGTTTGTGTGTGTTTATGTCGCGTTGGCCGTGTTTCATTTCTGAAGATGTATCTAGAGGTATCAAGATTAAGCGTGTCGTGTAAAATCTGGTACCTAAGTTTAGAACCGCTTAGTGCTGCTCGGTTTTGTACAGTTAAGATTCCGGCTTTGTTAGGTAGTTTGGTGGGCGAGTCTGTTAGCTTATTGTATATAAGCCGTAGTACTTTCCTTTGTACACCTTCTGGTATTTTAATCAGTTGTTGCGTGTATGGTAACCAGATAACATTTGCGTACTGGAAGACTGACCTGACGAAAGTTTTGTAAGCCAGAACTTTTGTATCTTGTGGTGCTAGTCGGAGGTGCCTTCCAAGAAAGAGAAGGCGTTTCACTGCAGTGGCTGTAGCGTTGTTTATGTGGGAGTTCCATCTGAATTCATGTGTTAATGTTAATCCGAGGTACTTGTGTTCATGAACTCGTATCAGTGGCACGTCGTTAACGGTATGCACAAAGCTCGAGTTACTTTTTTTCCCATAGGGATTGACAGAACGAGATATTTCTATTTCCTCCAATCATTTAAAGTATGTGTATAACCTTGTAGGTGGACTGGACTCTAAAGGTCATGCAGCGTGCAAAACAGTGATGCCATATTTTCTCTCGTTTACTTTTCTGAACAACGTTAAGGCGGCATCACCACACAAATGAATGCATGCTCGAATCAAGTCTAAAAAAGAGGTAGCGAAATTTATTTTTTACTTTAAAATGGCAAATATAAACTCAATTGGGGCGAATGCAGCAAGTGTGCAGAAATAACAGTTATGTTTGAGAATTCCGCGATTGTTAATTAAACTGGGCTACTCGCCGTGGGTTATGTTGGACATAGTAGCACTGGTCTGCGGATCAATTTTGACCACCTGCAGCTTTTAACGAGCTCCCAAACCACGATACACGAGCGTTTATTTTTCTTTCTTTCTTTTTTTTTTGCAGTCCCTGTCCCGCGGAAGGTGGCCGCCGCGGCGGGGAGTCGAACCCACGACCTCGTGCTCAGCAGAACAACGCCGTAGCCACTGAATCACCGCTATGGTTGTCTTAATTGAGGATGCAGTGCTGCGGCTGCGAGTATAAGAGGTATACAGGAATGCCTCTGCGTGGCAGTTCGCCAGACCCTACCCTTGTGCAGTGCTTATAAATATCTTTATTCAGAGAAACCGTTTGGCTTCATGAAAAGTACGGATGTCAAACATACCGAGCTTGTAATGTCTTGAAAACAAAAGTACAACTTTCTTTTTCTGATTGGACTCAACACCTAACCAAAAGGCTCACTCGCATTTGTCGAAGAGCTGCTACACTCCGTGCAGAATGTTTGCATTTTCCTTTCCTTGCTCCCGCACCCGATGCGTGTTGCTCTCAAATTGCCATTTCTAGTTTTTTCCTAAGTGTATTTAGTAAAATTGTGAACTAGTACGCCAATAAAATTTAAAAAAAACGTTTTGTCTCTCCTTCATGGGTATACAGCGAACACGGCGAGACTGCCCTACCACGATCGCTTGGCTCAGTCGCAAAAGATCCCGTCTACTGCAGTTCGAATTCATCCTACACTAGTGTGGAACCGAAGGACGACCTTATGGCCAAGGTTGCAAAATAATTCAGCGATTAGGTCGCACAGTGAAAATTAGCGCATTCGGTTTTTTTCTTCACTCTTTTGTCACTAAATAATTAATCCTATTGCAATCACGAAAGAGCTCTAAATTCACTGACATTCCGTTACTGCCAAGCAGTAGGGATAGCGAATTTTACCAGGTTTCCTGTCATTTCCAGACTCCCTTCCTGCAACGGAATCTTATGATATCTCGTTTCACTCCGCAAGATCATTGTGCATGTTTTGTGTGGTACGATGCAGTGGTGCATAGACAAAATAGGGGTTTCGCTGTCCCACGCTCAGCTTCCCAATTTTCTCAAGTTGGCATGTATGCATCGGATATACAAAATTGCCCTGAACGTTATAAAATCCTGGCAACGCTGCTACCATTATGGAACTGTATCTCCTGCCTAATTTCCTGTTGCAAACTTTCAGACGAGTCACAAAGCACCGCATTTTCAGTGACAGGTAGAAACATAGTTCCAGCTCAAATGTTACGCACCAAAGCCGAAATGTTTGGTTCAGTACTTTCTCGGAGACTGTAGTGTTAAATTTCATATACTGGTTGTTTTCTTTATTTTTTTAGTCCTAATATTTTATTCAACTTCTCAAATATTATAACTCGATGAAAAGTTTCAGTGAGAAAATTGTAGAGCAACATGAAAAAACAATACAGCTTTCTGTTGCTCAATGCTTGCTACATGAAAGTGTTTTTCTGAGCGTGAAAGAAGCCCGCTGATACATCCAAAGTGCTTCGAGCGGACAGTCATGCGGCAGTCGTGTCTATCGCAAGATAGAGACGGCCAAGCTTATTTTTCGTTTGCCAGGTCATGACTTCAACGTACAACTAACGTAAGTTAAGAATAAGTTCTTCATTGTAATCAAGCTCACGCGCAGGTGGGCCTGTTTCAGAGCAAGAAGAAGCCAAGCTTCTTCGATGTACTTGGATATAATTCGGCTCGACTCATTGACAGACTGGCGGCTCATGTTGTTTCAAAACAACAGAAGAGGGGAGCCAGATCCGCTGTGTGAAACAGCCTTCACGATACTTGCAAGCAAACACGGCGCGGCAGTGGAGGCTCCCGCATGAGGTCACACGCGAGAGCGCGCTACTCAAACTTCTCGCCTGCATCGCAATTTGGGGGAAACTTCAGTTTTAACTTTATTTCCATCGTCTCATAACAACCTTCAAACGGAAGCGGATGTGCCCGTTGCGCTTTTCGAATAACGTCTAATGGCAGCCTTACGTCTTCCCTGTCCAATCGTGCGAACACTGGAAAGGTCTAGCCGACTGACCTATCTTCGTTTCAATCATTATTTGGTTCTCGTAGTCTTTGTTTCGGTGGTAGCTTAGAAAACCACGGAGCCAATCAATCAGTCCTAGAGAACGAAAACTCTTTGATGTTTCAGGCGAGTAAAAAGGATAACGCATTTCTGTTCGGAAAGGTCTGCGCTTACATCCCGTTTGGTTGGCCTATATGTATATACTTCGGAAAGATGAGCGCCAACGCAGTATAATGTTGTTTAGGCGTGATGTCAATGTATCAAACGGATTGGCCTGTTTGTGATTCTTGTTTTTTTTTTATTGATATGATATAAGGAGATGTTGGCGCACAATTTAAGGCGCCGGCTACTCCTTATCTCTTGGGTGGTTCCGTCATACATCATTCTTGTCATCGCCCTTCTCCCTCTTTTCAGAGCCAATTAATTAATAAACCAATTAATTTGTCAGGGTGGCTCATTTGCCCGAATAGCGAATGGGGTAGCAGGAGTATAAATATAGAATAAATTAGGGGGGCGGGAGGTGACTACAAACGTGCGAGAACGGATCACCTCGCGAGTAGAGATCTGGCCCTCTGCGGATTTGCGACAAAGACGGGCGTCATACGAATGATTTGACACCGCATGACCGGTACCCCAGTCCCGGATCATGTCCAACTTCACTATCCTCCGCCAGAAAGTTTCACTCGCTAAGTTCTCGAAGTTCAGGAGTTGCTTTCCTCGTGCCTCTCACTCACGATGGCCCATGTTTATATCAAAATGTGCGTCGCCTCCTCTTTCATTTTTTTTATTTGGTTGAAACAGTCATGAGGGCGCTAGGAGTAAAAAAAAAATACTTCTTTTCGTAATGATAAAAGAAATAAGCAGCCTACATGAGCAAGGGTTTACGGCGTTCTTAGCCTCAAGGGGAAAACTCGTGGTTTTCATACAATCTCCGGTTCCCTGCAAAAGGAGAGATTCTCACAGTTAAATAATACAAAAATAAATAACCAAACTAGATCATCAAATATCATGAAGCCAGTGAAGCAACAAGATAACGACAGGCACTGAGAAACGTAAGAAAAGCACGCTTGGATGCTGACATGTTAGGCGTCGTAAAACGCGACGTTTCAAATTGCGCCATGTGCCATCCCTGCGAGAAATAAATTATACTACCAGCGTCGTCTCCGTTGCTGTCTACAGAAGAAAGGCCTTTAGGTCATCACTTTAAGAAAGCTAAAATAAGGAAGGACAAAACGGAGGTCCTCAAATAAGTCTGCCTTCGTTAGATACATAACTAAGGCAAAAAGCGAAGCTATCACAGAGCTTGAGATTATAAGCTAGATGTGTCGCCTTGCTGGACACCATAAAGAGGTTGGGACCTATGTTTGGTGTCCAAGGCGGCGGAAAATGACAATTTTATGCCCCGGATATTGCTTTCCCCAAGAGGCAGTGCCAATAAGCTGCAGCATACCAAATGATGCAGCTCGCTAACTGCTTCTAAATTAATTACCACTCGCAAACCGACACAAATGTTTCCCACTGAAGTGACATTGCACGCCATATTCAGCCAGTTTAGAACTGCGCATGGTTTATTTCTTTATTTTTCTTTTTTTTGTAATGGAAAGTGAAACTGCAACCCATTTTGTTCATTTGCTATACAGAGTGCTTTTGTTTTTTAGCCGCAAGAAATTTTCAAAAATTTTCTGTGGTAGATAGCAAAGTTCTAGTCTTGATCTGAATTACTTGATAAGGCGGCCATTGCTTCTACTAGAAATTATAATGATTACTTAAATAATTAGCACAATTACGCAATTTAACTTTCTAATTAATTATTTTACGGTACATATCTTAATCTACGAATTATAGCCTGTGAGTTATCAAGGCGTATCTACTTCGAACGAATTTAAATTGATTAAATTATGGGGTTTTACGTGCCAGAACCACTTTCTGATTATGAGGCACGCCGTAGTGGAGGACTCCGGAAATTTCGACCACCTGGGGATCTTTAACGTGCGCCTTCAGGCAAGCTCGTGAATACTTTTACGTTTTAATACTCCGCATTTTATACTTTACTCTGTGTAGAATCCTGGGGCTAGACATATAACTCCTACCTTGAACCAGTACGACGGTTGCAAAAACGAACTATATGTGCGACAACTTTCTTGCGATACTGTGAACCAAACAAACCCTTTTCTATGCTAAAAATCTTTCCTTTTGATTTCGTACGGGAATTACGATTAGCCACATGTATTAACAATGCTATAAGATACAACGAGCCATTCCTTATTTCGTTACTCTACGCCCCACAACGCCAGACTAGGAACCAAAGCTTTGCTAACTTAAATATCCCACGAATAAAAAACGCCCATGGTAAACCACTACTACAGTATGCTGGAGGGAAGGTATGGAATAGTATTCCGTATTACATAAAGAACTCGCAGAACTTGCTGAGAGCAATGAAAAAAGTATTATTTCTAAGTTATTCTCTCTGCTTCCGAAGCTTATTCTTGTGCTCTCTATTTGTTAAACCGTGTACAACTATTATTTCATTATGTTTTTCATGTGTTTGTTGCGAAGTGTTGCAATTTTCCTGCTCTTTTTGAAAAGGATAATAATAATACCTATACAACAGGTTTTTATTTTGCAAATTCATGTACTACTATTACTCATTATTTCTGTATTTATTGCAAAGTGTTGTATTTTTTGTTAATATTGTTGCGTGTGGAAAGACACAGACAGAAGAGGCTGGATCCGGGAGCCGCTAGGCGGCGAAGAGAAGCGACGGGGTTGGGGCGAACGAGACTGATGGCGTCGAGGTGAGGGCGAGCGGCTATACCGAAGGTTCGGAGCAGGAGCATCAGTGGCAGTGGATTCATGGCGGCTGGTATAGGGAACGGAAGGTCCAAAGGTGCAGGAATAAGCGGCGGTGTATGTCCGAGAAGTTGGTGGCCATCGGCTGCGGCAGTGACGAGCGACGTGACCGATGCGACAGCAGTGGAAGCAGATCGGCCGGTCATCAGGGGTACGCCAGTCGGACGGGTTGCGGCGAGATGTGGCGGAAAAGGACTGCCGAGGACGAGGAGGGCCGCTAGAGAACTGGGAAACGCCGAGTTGAGACGTGGAACACACAGAGTTCAGACCCATGTTCTGAAATTCCTGTCGGACGACGGCCTGGATCATCGCAATGGTGGTTGCTGGCGGATCGGGAGGCGTCGTGGAGAAAGCTGGCGAACAGGTGGCCTCGAGTTCGCGGCGAACAATACTGGTGACGTCGTCACAGGTGGTGGTCTGACGTGGTCGACCCTCACATGTCGACGTAGCAGCAGTGTTGGGTATCCGTGTGATGTGGTGTGTAATACGGCGGCTCTTAGCTTGCTCAAGGCGACGGCATTCTTTGATGATGGCGTCGATAGTCGAGACGTTGCCGAAAACAAGCAAATTGAAAGCGTCGTCGGCGATGCCTTTTAGAATATGTGACACTTTATCGGCTTCGGACATACCATCGTCAGCTTTGCGGCATAGAGCTAAGACGTCGAGGATGTAGGAAACGTACGGCTCCGTAGATGACTGTACACGAGACGCAAGAGCCTTTCTCGCGGCAGCCTTGCGCCCAATGGGGTCGCCGAACAGTTCCCGTAGCTTCTCTTTGAAATTGTCTCAACTGGTTATCTCGTCGTCATGCGTTTGGTGCCACACGCGTGGGGTGCCGCCGAGATAAAAGATGACATTGGCGAGCATAATCGTTGGGTCCCACCTGTTATTAGCACTGGCGTGTTCATAGAGTTTGATCCAGTCGTCAATATCCTGGCCCTCCAGGCCAGAGAACACACCTGGGTCGCGATGTGGGGCGACCGTGACGATTGGAGCAGTGGGACATGCCGAAGCCATTGCAGAGGTGGGCGCGTCACCGGGAGGCATGGTGACAAGCTCGGTGTGCCGACCACTTCTGAGTTCCGTGGTGAGGACGGGGATCGCTGACCTCCACCAGAATGTTGCGTGTGGAAAGACACAGACAGAAGAGGCTATTTACAGGCTATTTACACTGGAGCCAGGCAGCTAGGCTGACACTCGCTCGCGCCAAGCGCACCGACCAACTTCGTCGTCGTTCTCGCGGCGGCTCGTTTCTTGAGCATCGCTTGAGCATATCGTAATAATATTGTTACGCGAACGAAGGATTAAGAACTTGAGACTATTTACATAGTATATTTACAAAGGATAACTGCAGCGCTGGCCAGTTCTGCCGACAGCTCGAGAGTCAGAGAGCGTTCGTCGTCTTCGTCGGGGTGCCCGCTTGCATCGTCCACAAGAAACACGCAACATGCATGTATTATTATCCCCGGCAGCACAAGCACTCTGATAATGGCGTAGCGCGTGGCGTAATCTGTCGCCACAGCGACCCAGACGTGGATCGAGGGAAAGGGCCAAGTAAGTCCAAGCCAACGCGAAAGAACGGTTCCGAAGAAATGTCGAGCCGTTGAAGGAACCCGGCTGAGAGCGTCGATGGTGTTTTTTCGGCGCTGGCATGTATCTGGCAATATGGCGTTGCCAATATGGATGTATCAATATATTTGAAACTATTTACTATCATTATTTTATAACAGTTTCGTAAAAGTATATTTTGAAATGGACCCCGTACTAGCCTTTCCCTATTGGACCACACAGATTGTGCGTATCTTGAATAATGAAATGTATGTGTGTGTAATAAATAAAGAAATAAGAAAGAAAGGAATACTACAGATGATTCTCCGAAGCTCAGATATAGTTTGCGCTGTCGCTGCTTCACCTTGCAGACGAAACAGTACTCTTCTTTATACGATAAAAAGTTATGCTATGTGTTCGCACTAATTCGTGATATCTCTTGCCTGGAGTCTTTTGTGCATTATGCGTCATATCTGCCTTACTCGCTGTGTGATCCAGTAAAAGTTTGATTGCGATAATAAATTATGCTTAGTATTTGATTCGGGAGGCGTTATCTAGCTTGAAATATATCTTGTATTTTCTTAGTTCAATTACGCAAGCAAAAAAAAAAAACTTGCTATAGCAAGTTCAGGCCTCTCGCACACGTCACTGAAGTGCACGCTCATTTTATTCAATGAACGCTTCGGATGCCCGTTGACGAACTCGCACTAGCAATGCGCAGATGCTAAACGCATTGGTAAAGCCTCTATGTCTCATGTGGTGTGGTTTTGTGCCGCCATCCAGCATGCGCTCGAGGAATGAGGGCATTTTCCACCAGGCATTTCTGTGCACACCTACACGTCTCTTACCGCCGTCTTATTCAGCGTTTTGACATATTGCACACAATAGGCTTCAGGCAACACGACACGAACGAGTACAAACTCTGTTACGGTTGGCGTGTAACACCCCGGGCAGAAAGGATGCTCAAAAACCATGCCTAGCCGAAACGGAATATGGAATCCTAATTTGCTATGGTTGTCTCGAGGTGTTGCCGGTCTGGCAGGCACCCCGCAGTGATGGCAGGCCCCGTTGCGCGTGTGCCACCAAGGGGAGAACTTTCCGCCAACTGTCCAACTCTAAGGGAGAACGCTTTCCGCGAACCAGACGGGACCCCCGGTTGCCGCCAGTGGAGCCATGCTCGCGAAAACTTCACCTTGGAGAATGGATCAGCAGCCCAGACCCGCGGATTGCCACCAGCGGAGGCAAGCTCGGGAAAACATCGCCCAGGAAAGTGGGAGCAGCCGAAAAGCAACGAGGGGGACTCAGCGCGTGCCGCGTGACGTTGACGTGAGCAAGATCGCGCCTCCGATTTTAGTGGGCCTATTTAAGGGGCCTCGCAATGTACTCCATTCATTCTCTTCTTCCTATCCTTCACCAACCATTTAATTACCAGTGCAAGTTTCGCACTAGAAATTGTCTCGTCCCTGCCTGATCGCCATGGTCTACCGGACGCCTGCAGCCTGCCGACAACACTACGCTACACAATAGTAAAACGGCGGTCGAGGGTGTTAGGCGTCGCAACAACACTAAGTGTGACTAGCTGTTGCATGTAAAACGTGCCAGTAATATAGGAAGCCAACGCAGAATTGCCAGCTCCTAACAATATATATATATAATATTATTATTGGGTGTTACGTGCCAAAACCAATTTATGATTATGAGGCACACCGTAGTGGGGGACTTCGGAAATTTGGACCACCTAGGGTTCATTAACGTGCACCTAAATCTAAGTACATGGGTGTGTTGGCATTTCGCCTCCGTAAAAATGCGGTCGCCGTGGCCGGAATTCGATCCCGCGACCTCGTGCTTAGCAGCCTAACATCATAGCCACTAAGCAACCACGGCGGGTGCTCCTAACAAATTCTCAAAAGGTCGCACTGTCCTGCGAAAGAACGCTGACGGCGAAATCAAAGCTTACACAAACGGTTACACTGTGAAACACACAAATGAGCTCAACCCGTACAAATAGGGGGCGGTATATTTCATACCGATAACGTGTGGCTGTTTGTATATTTGTACGTAGGCCAAATGGGACGTTGCTTCAATCTCGTACATATTCAGTCTGATATATGGCAGCAATATCTGCACATACAAGAAGCTATTTCACTACATAGCACGTATTGTCACAACTAACTTTTGCCTAAAGTAGTAAAATTTTAGGTAAGCAAGATGATAAACTAACGAGGGAATTATTAGAAACGTTTTATAGCAGGAAATGTAAAGGCGAGCATGTTATTGTCGTGTTGTTGATTTTACGCTAACCTACAGCATCTTTTCTTGGCGAGAGGTTTTAATGACCTGTAAGTGGCTGCCCTCTGTATTTTACCCTTTCCTATTTTTTTCTTCACTTTCACAAACTTAGCACGTATGCGAATGCATTAATAATAAAATGTATCATATATTTCAGTCTGAAAAAGAAAATGCTACAGAAATGCTGAAAATTGTGTTTTAATGCGTCAGCATAATTCTTTGGCTCGGCTGCTACTTCGCTGTTGCTTACATATTTAGCTAGTTTATGCATGTCTGCCCATCGCTACCAATCATCTACTATTACAATATTATAACGATGACACGTGTTAACTTCTCTAATAATGCAGCTATTTTGCAGATATATCGTATCAAGTGAGCCGAAACGCCAACACAGGCGGTTTTCTTTTCTTTCTTTTTTCCACACCACAGGATTTTTTCCCTATTTTATTACGAGTTTGACGCTGTGGTGGCAACGCCACGATTTTTTTTCTAACGCAACTATTCCTGGAAAGCATATTTAGCGCCAGCGAACAAGGACAGACGGGAGACGACACCTCCCTTCTGTCCTTGTTCGCTGGCGCTGAATACTCTTGCCAAGTCACTTTACCAACACGCCCAACAAATGGCAACTATTCATCTGGTATTACACTATTCTAACAATTACATATGTTAACTTCTTTATTTTCCTTTTTTGTTACGCCCATGACGCGGCGATGGAGACGTAACTAGTTTTTTATTGTTATTGTTTTTTCTAGCGCTACCAATCATCTACTATTACAGCATTATAACGCCTACATGTGGTAACTTGACCAATTATGCATTTATTTTACATTTATAAGGCGTCACGGGACGGACAAATTTTGCTGGCGTACTCGCCAAAGAATGCTTGCGCATTAAGATTACCTAGAGTTCAGCACGCTTTCTTTTTTCATTTTCGTTTTTTCTTTTCCCCACCCCCTTGTCTTATTGTTTCTTAGCGCGATATGCATGTCGCATCACATAGAGGTGCTGTGGACAGCGTTTCATTGACTATACACTCACCCCCCATCAGTACAAAATGAAAGTCGCCACAACGGACAACCACGCTAAAGACGGCTGTTTCTTGTGGGCTCTCGGTCTGTGAGATAAGTATGGATAATGGTGCACGCCACATCTCTGTGTGCAAGATTCAAGTCCAGCTACCTATCCCTTCCGTTTCATTTATCTTGAACACTTCCCAGTGATTGAATCAGAACAGGTGGCGGAATAAAGATGGATGGCAGGGCTTCGTGCAGGTGAGTGCAGCGGACAGTTCGCGACCACGGGAGCAATGCTCTCTGATAGGCAGGAAATAGGAGAGACGAAGATCAACTTATAAACACCGTGTTACCCACTAACGGAATTGTTTTTACTGCAACTAACTAACTATGGGGGAAATATTAACAAATCAGAATATGTTTCAGCGAAAAGAGCCTCCCACGAATGCTTTTCGCTTGGGGCTCACTGACTTTCTCCCGTCCCTGTAGATGGTCGAAAAAGTTTGCGGAAAAGAAACTGATGAAATGACCTCACCGACACTGTTGAGCGAGCTAGTTAACTCCAAGCCCAATTAAAAAGGACACCAGGGTGCGAGACTACGTCGCTCACCCAAATAAGTATTCAAACTGAGTTTCATTTTGGCGTAAGAAACACTTGATGCCAACTCATTTATTACACTGCGAAAATCATGCTTGTAGTTGTCATGATCAGGGTTCACAGGAAACGTATTTCTGGCAGGCTAACCTCGAACTGGCGTTACGCAAGGGCCGCCACCACAGTCAGCGCCATATATCAGCGTCGCGTTACACGTGAAGAGCAAAGCAGGAGCGCGCCGACGCTCGGCCCGACCTGTTGATTTCCCGTCGCACTCGGGTTCTCCGTTACTCGGCCACGAGTTCCACCGGGCCACGGCGCGTGCATCGATCGCCGCTCTCTGCCCCGCCTGCCCTTTAACTATGCACGCGAGTCGGTACTCGCTGACGTGCATCCGCGCGCGCTAACCCGGGCAAAGGACAAGCGACGTGAGTGCAGCGAGGGGTCCCGTGTAAAGGGAGCGATGGCCTCTTTCCTCCTCACCAGCCTGGTCGCCAGCTGGTCCCAGATCGCCTCAGCGAGCTGAGCCCGTGGCCTAATGAGCGCCCGCTGTTGGTCGTTAAGCGGTTCCTCTCCGTTTTCTTCGGTTCGGCGCTGATATGCGTCTGTAACCGTTGTCGCTGCATGACACGCGTGGCCGGCTCCGGGACGACGGAAGCGATACTCAGTGAGCTGTCCCGCGCCACGTGCAGCAATTTGAAAAAAAAAAAACATGTCCCTGGGACTCGTGTGATACGCGGGGGCAACGCGCGGAATAACCAAAAAACAAAATGGTCGCTGTGTCTGGGCATCAAAACGGGCAGCACGTGTAATGCTATATTCACACTACGGTCGTAACGCGCGTAACAGCTCTTTTGGCGTATCGAACGTAACGGCTGTAAAAAACGTTACGGCAGTTAAGCCGGCACCTTTGTTCACATTTACTGCTGCTTAAATTACGGCTTTTACAACAGGCCAATCAAATTTGGAGCTGCAGAATCGACGTCACCAGCGGTCCAATATGGCTCCTGCCAACATGCGAGCGCTGGCCGAGATCGAAGAAATTCACGCTCAAAACAAACTTATAGTCATGTATTTAATCACCCAAAGACGACGAAGGCGATGCAGAAGGGTTTGGGTGCGGCAAGTATTTCTCGACAGGGCCGCGGACGGCGATTTTCACAACCTTTTCGCCAAGCTCCGAGTTGGTGACGCTGCGATGTTTCATAAGATCATGCGCATGTCGCCCCAGCAGTACCGCTTCCTTGAAAACCTAATGAGACCACTCATCGAAGTTCGGAGCACGCATCTGCGGCCATCGATTTCCTTGGCGGATAAACCAGATGAACTGTAAACAGTCTCGCAAGGCGCACTGCAAAAATTTTCACGAACACAGCCAATCGTGCGCACGGAATGGCGGAATGGCACTTCCCGCGCCCGGAGCTGTCTGCAGACGGGAGGACGGAAGTGTCGTCACCGGTTGTTGAAAGCCGAAAGCTTATCAGTCATTGGCTGTGTCGCAACGGTCGTAACATAACAGTAGTAAATGTTGCCGACCCTTTAACACTCTCACCCACGATTTTTGCGAGAATTGCGCACGTTGGTACCTTTACGTTCGCAGTCTGAACTAGACGCATGCGCTTGTTGCGCTTCCGCTTACGTGTGTTACGAAAAATCGGCGCCTTACGAACGTAGTCTGAACATAGCATAAGGCTTCGCTGCGCTGTGACGCTGAGATTCAAGGACACAAATTGCAAAGCTTGAAACAGATTACAAGTAGAAACACTAAATTACTTTGTACTTTGTATAATAACGTTTCTGAACTCTGGCTTTGATATTCGAGAAAGGAACCTCGCTTTCCTAATTTCGCGTCCCTCATATCGCATATTTCGAGGAATTCCACATATTTCTCTTCTGTGAAGTCTAGGAAAGCTACCAGGTTAAGTTTGTTTTTATTGCAATTTAATCTTTGTTGTTGTTGTCGTTCTTACACCGATTCCCAATCTTCGTTGACGCGGCCAGTAAGCCGATGTGTTGTGGCCTCCGCAATCGAGTGGAGTGATTCTGACCCTACAGCTACGGAGAATGTCGACGCACAGATGATACAAAATAGCGCACCTGTCGCGACGGGTCAACCTTTTACTCCGCCTTTTTAATTCACCAAGGGTCGTCTTTTCACTTGCTTGTTTTATCCACCACATATTAGGCAAACGCTAACAGGAAAGGCTGACATTAGAAATGCTACTTATTGAAAAAAAAAAGTGCTTAGCCCAATGCAAGACAGCCGATCTGGTTGGTGAAAAGCGTCATGACTCCACGATGAAGAAGAACGGTGAGGAAAGTCCAATGTACAGCTTCTAGTTGCGCAACATAGACCAACAATGAACGCGGATTGGCGTTAAACCCATACTTCGTGCGGTTTGCATTAATTGTCTTCTGTCGTGGCAATATATGTCGCATAAGTGCAAAGGTTGCATTCGCTCATAGTCTCTACGATGCATTGTTTTCAACAATAATATCACAATTCTCCTAGCGATCGTAACTCTCCACACATTGCGTCGTAGAGTGAGTGACAAAGATAAAGTATGTGAGCCCAAGTGTAAGGAGAAAGAGTTCTGCTTGACCAGCCTTAGTGCTGTCCTAGCCTGGCAAGAACTGCAGGAAATCGTACCACTTTAGCAATTACCTTCTTACCATTCCACACATTACTGTGCGACAAATACTGTCACTTGCGGAAAGCGTGTTTCTTTTTTTTTGGTAGGTAAATTTATCCGCATGTAAAATGCTTCGTTGAACTGCCTCTGGAGCTTTTAAGTTATCCAGTGCCTCCTTGTGCGTTTTAACGGCATTGGGCGGCATACGTTTAAGTAGCGTCACGACTTGGCGACTGATGCCTTTTTGCAGGCGGGTTTAAAGAGACGGTATTCATCAGGGTCGACAAAAAGAAAGGCGCACCTGTATAGCATGGCTGATAAGTGAGAAATTAATACATGTTGTCCCCCCCCCCCTTTTTTTTTTGCCCGGCACTAACGAAAGCATCTCCAGTCATAAATACTACGAACTTTAGTTATTATGATTATATATTCCTTAGATGTGTTTTTATCACGGCGGTTCACGAATCATGTGTATACGGTGATTCGTCCTCCCTACAACATGCTGTTGCTAGTCTTTTTTTTTTCTTCGTAGAAAGCAAGCTGAACAAAGTGCAAGGTAAGCTGGCACACAGAAAGAAAATCTCAAAGAGGTGTAAATGATGCGCTGTATTATGCTGTAACTTCGCGTAATCCCGTGTGCACGCTGAAAATACGCCATTATATTTAATACCACGACTACGTCGTCGTTTGGACGAGCTTTCATTGCGCACTAATAGCTGAGGTCTAAAACCGTTCAACGGACTTCTCAGTTCACTAAACTAAGTAATGAGCATTCCCTAACTGCGTTAAAACTAGTTCAGCTGCAAAGAATGCAGAAAAAAATTTCTTCGGTGCCTTCATAGGCCTCGCGACTGGATTTTCAGACGCGCGAGGTTGCGGACAACGGACATTAATCAACACTCATACAGGGCCCCATGTTTAGGCTTAATATTAGAAGCGGTCGCGAATTCAGCCACCCCATTGCACCATGGATGGATGGATGGACGGATGTTATGAGCGTCCTCTTTGGAACGGGGTGGTGGGTTGCGCCACCAAGCTCTTGCTATTATATATAGCCTAACGTTCTACCTAGGTTAAAAAAGGAAAAAAAGAGAAAAAAAAACACGATGAATTCCCATAACCAAATTTTCTGACCCCCTATTGTGAACTTTGTTTTTGTACGTCTCCGTTTTTTGTCGTTTCCCTACCTATCTTCCGATCGCCTCTTACTAACCGCTATTGCGGACATGTTTACTTTCCCCCTCCTCTCGCTGAACCCAAGGGCTTCTAGGAGGTCAGTGGTGTCTAAATCGACCGCTGGGCAGCTATCTTCACATTCTAATAAAAGATGCTCCGTCGTTTCCCTAGCTTTACCGCAGCAAGCACATGCTTCTTCTTTCTTCTTAAATATCGCTTTATAGGTGCGTCTGTTAAGGCTTCTTGATCTCGCTTCGAAAAGTAATGAGCCTTTGAGTTATCAGAAATTGTTTCTTTCCTGATTTCGTTTTTTCCCCTTAAGTAGTTACTCATGGCAGGTTTCTTTTCAGTTGCCGCCACCCATGAGATTATTTCAGCCTCTCTGACTTTCGGCATGACGTTCTTTGTTGCTGTGTTGCCCACCCTACAGGCCGCCTACTTTCTGGTAAGCTTCCTAGTTCTTTTCCTCCACTGTGAATCAATGTTTTTTCCTGTACAAATACCTCAACACTCTCCCAGCCCATTTACGTTCTTCCATATTCCTCAGTCATTCTTCATAATCAATTTTACTGTGAGCTTCCCTCACTTCAAAACTAGTCCAGCCCATATCGCCCTGCACAGCTTCATTTGTAGTTTTCCCGTGAGCGCCCGATGCGAGGCCACTATAGTGGAAATAAAAGCGCCCTCAGTAGGTCGCCTATAGCGATGAGCGCATGTAAGAAACGCTGGAACAACGGAGAAAAAGAAATTTGGTGAAGAAATTATAAAAGACGACCTTTAAAGAAAGGGTAGATTTGCGTATCGACACACAGATTATTCAGACATTACAGTCTTAATTTCATTATATTAACGAAACTCCATAAAAAATTTGAATGAAAGTGAATGGTCTCCTTTTCGCACATGACAGTCTGTTTTCTGCAAGAAGGTACCTAAGCTGCCGTTTTTTTTTTTTTTTTTAAGCAGGCGGAATGGTGTTGATTGCTGCAGTAGGATGTCTCAACTCACGTGTTCGGCCACGTATGCTGAAGGCGAACCTAGCCTTGCAAGAGCTGCTGGGGATGGCTCTGCAGCCAGAGCGCCCAGTGAGGCACAGCCTGGGGCTGCGTTGGAACGCACACACCGGGAGACTAACGCCTAGAAGGGATTTGAACCTGGGCGCGCTATTCATGCCCGTGCCATTCATCCCATCTTGCACTGCTAGCCTGCCCCATGGCTCACTATTCACACACTAGTTCTGTATCATGGATTAAATTAAGGAGGATCCGAATGACGTCGCTACAAAATATTGTCACGAACAGTGGCGAAGACGAAGACGTTGTAGTGGGGCTGGGTCAGAGTCTCTCCTGTCGGGCTACGGGCATCCCTCAGTGACCCTATTATATTTGTTTTGCCGACGTCAGCTTATGTCACCGTGGCTAGGTACATAAATTTCTCTATATCGAAAAACTCTGCAATATGTATGCAAACACCGCCTACTGAATTCCACCATCTTGGCTTCCCATGGAATAATAATTGTTGTCCATCAAGGCAATTGGAAGTTTCTTTTACAAAATTGACATGCCGTATACCGCCTCTAAATTTTTACCTACACAGGTCTCGTCTCGCTATGTCCCCTTTATGTATGTTCTAAATCGCAGGGCATCTGAATCTATCGAACATTACTTTCTCTTGTGCCGCCGCTTTTTAAGACAATGAAAACTGTTAGAAAGGTCATTTAACAAACTTGGACTATCGCTCACCTCACCAACCATTCTTTCTTTTGGGGCGACCTCACTGAGATCTAGCCACAGCCAATTTTTTATGATGATGATGATGGTGATGATGATATGTCGTGTTTTATGGCGCAATGGCCAGTCTTGGTCAAAGAACGCCAAGCTATGGTGCTACGAGAGCGGTGAGTTGATGGCAAATGTTACCTTGCGTGCACCACTGTTGTTCGTCTGCGCAATACACAGAACACACAGCTGGACGTTTTGCTTGAGGTGATGTTTCAGTTTCCGTTGATTTCTTTAATAAGTAGATATACATGCTTACACAAGTATACAGAAGGAGGTCCCAGAGCATGTACGCCATGGTTCATAACCTCCGAGAAGGTTAGCATTGTCATTGTGTCACACAGCACATCAAATTGGGGGAGAACCATTAAATGTTTATTGAATTATGCGGCTGCACGTTCCAAAACTACGATCTGATTATGAAGCATGCCGTAGTGGCGGAATACGGATTAATTTTGACCTCCTGGGGTTCTTTAACCAGCACCTAAATCTAAGTGCACGAGCGCTTTTGTATTTCGCTCCCGTCGAAATGTGGCTGCCGTGGTCGGGATCGTACGCACGACCTCTAGCAATGCATGCCATAGCCGCCAAGGTACCACGGTGGGCACAGAAGTGTTGATATGGCATGTGACCGCTTCCATAGTGTCACATAGACGCTACGGCGCTTCGGCTTTGCGTCTGCACGCCGTGCGTCAGTTGTTCACTTCAAAAATTTGCATTGGTGCCTATTTTTCAGAAATATCCGAAATGTACGGCACCCTACCTTGAACTTAAATTGATCCATTGTGTCCGCAACCACTGTCGTCTTTAGCAGTAGCGTTTCCTCGCCTTCTCAAGCGGCCTTTTCTCTCTCTCGCCCTCCCCCACATGTATGGGAACTGCGAGCGAAGACTGGCAAGGCTGTCATTCCCTCGTTTAGTGGCTGCGTTGGTTCTACCATTTCTCTGCCTCCTCTCCTTACCTTCTCTCTGGGCTGTTTCACGGTAGTAGAAAGGTAGGCGTTGCAGTTTCTGCAATGCTTTCGCGGGGGGTCAAGCATAATTACAGCCGTCAAAATGACAGTGTGCCGACGCCCAGGGAGCTTCAGAAGGCATTGTGACGACCGTCGATGAGAAGGTCCAAACGAGCTTTTCGCGTCACCTTTCGTCTCTGCCACGCTCCTGCCATGAAACTGCAAGCTCTGAACCACCTCCTGACGCGGCGTGCAAGACAGCAGCTGTAGCAGAGGCGGTAAAGTCGAAAGAAGAGGCTAAGGCCCAAACAACGAAATTCTCCTTACCTCAGTAAGGAAGCCTTCATTGCTGTGAGGCCAGCTTATGTCACTCTGAAAGCTTCCTTACTGAGGGACCCTCGGTGAAGGCTTCCTTGGGGCTTCCTCAGCATACGGTTGCTCGGTAGCTACCTTCACGCGTCCTTACGCTGCTCCTGGCCCTGAACGAGCGCTTCACCTCACTACTGGCGCACGTGATGTTTCCTTGCGCATGCGCGCTTTCGCCCACCTGCGGAGAAGCGCGAGCACGATGCCAGGAGTCAGCGTTCATTTCAGTCACATGTTCGGCATGAGTGGCGACTCGCAACGCCGGCGTGCTAGTGTTCCTGGAACATATCAAGTTTTGCGCTAGACTGCGGTGGTTTCTCGCATTGAGTAAACAAAACTGGAAGAAAGCGTCAACGCGGCTCCATATGAACAATTTAATTTAAAGATTATGTGATCACCCAACTTTCTTTTTATTGAATAAAGGCGTTCGTGTAAGGCTGATAAGAGATCCTCTCGAACTCAGGCGTAGGGCAACCGTTTCTTACGTGAGGAGGGACGAAGGGAGCTTTCAGCGTACGCTTGCTTCCTCCACCGGTGCTTGGCTGTAAGGAGGCCTCACGTAAGGTTAGGAAAAGGAAAGGAACGTTTCATTGATTGGCCCTAAAAAAGCTTCGCCTTAAAAGGCCTCCGTTTGCTTGAACCATATGACACGGCGAGGAATGGTGCGAAAAGGAAAATGCCACTACCGTGTGCCGTACTATGAAGAAAGAGCTTTTCGTAACACCACCGAACTTCGGCGTACCACTGGTGCGGGAGCCGTCAGCTCTCGGAGATTTGGCAAGAAGCCGGCTTACCGTAATCTCCGCATTACGAGCAGCTTTTTCGAAGTGGGTAACGCAGACATTTGTCAGTGCCGCCATTGAGAAAGGCAGCCTTACGCGTAGTGAGCGATGCGGTCAAGGAAAAAAAAAGCAAACATGACAACATTGGCTGCTATGCAGGCCACTAATCGTGTTGACTGCCACGTTCAGAACATCCGACGTTTATGAGCCCTTTACCGTCCCTCAGCGGAACCTCAGCGAGCCTCACAGTAGTGCCTGTCCATTTCTTATGATCTTATGCATTACTTGTGTCGCATGAAACGCCGTCGGCACAGAAAGTGCCCTTTATTCCATCCGCCAATTTCATTACTTCTATTTTTTATTGCCGTCCGTGGTGTAGCTAGCACATCCGACACTCACAAACACGCACCGCCGTGTGCGTGCGTGCGTGCGTGCATGCGTGTGTGCGTAGAGAGTGATCCAAGTAATATGGCGATACGTAAAACTTACTACAAAAACAGAAGTTCCTAAAGTGACACCACTTTTCTTTTTAGAGGCATGGAATTGCAGCATCCTGCATTTTAATTTTCTCAAGAAGGTACACAGGCATTTGCCACACTGTCATAAGGAGCAACACTGTGACATCCGCAGCTTCTTAGCACAGGCTCTACCGTCTATACAAAAGGAAGGCTGTTTTGGTCTTCCCGTCACTGCGCAACTGGACCACCCTTCGAGTCCAAATGCTCACGCCACATGTGAAACTTAGAACGCAAGAAACAATCGATAAACTGTATCGGTGGTTCCCGACGCACTGCAAAACTCTCAAGCATTGATTTCATTGCGTTGCGGTGATGTCATCATCTGCGGCTTCACCATCAATTACATTTCTGGAAGGCTGTTTCAGTTTTGTTATCATTCTCCATCATCATCCCATCTAGAGCAGATAAGAAAAAAACAAGAAAAACTAAACGCAGCGGTAGCCGCTTTTACCGTCAAACATATTTACCGCAGTCTTTATTTCTAGTGTATACGACGCAATTCGCACATTTCATCGATCGTTCAATGTCGGCTTCTGTAAACGTTTATGCATAAGAAAAAAAAACGTATTAGCGGCAACGCTTTGGTTCATCAGTATTGTATGGCGCTCATGCAAAAGGCGAACCAGCAACCAATAATTTGATTGATATACGTATTCACCAAACATCAACGTTCTGTGCTTCGCCAAGAAATAAATGAAATATTCTTTCGTCCCATTTGCGAACGGACGGGTGAATCCCAATCCAGCGAAAGCCGGGACACTAGTACCAATGTCGGCCGACCTTTTTTTCTGAACATGTCGCTCATTTCTAATTCCGCCATGTTGTTCCTCTGAGCGAATCACAGAGGGTGGGACCTCTCTCGGAGTTAATCAGAGAAAGCAAGCTGGCGGAGTTTCGCATGCGCCACAATTTCTAATATATAGCACCCCTGTTTTCCAAGTGATACAAGAAGCGAACGTAGGTCACCTTCCCGTTGATCAACAGTTACTAAATAACAGCAACTACCACAACAATGGCAACATCAATAATAACGTAAGCCAAGGATTCACATGACTCACGGCTACAATGTAAGCCAGCACATCGAACACAGGAAATGTCGTCCAAATATTCACAACGACACTTCATGCGTGGCGTATGTTAAGCGTACGCAACGCGGTCACAGAGCTCTGAGTCGTGCGCGCATGTACTTCTATCTTATATCTCGCTGGTAACAGCTATGGTCATGCTACAACAGCCACCTACAGGTGCACCCTAAAAATGTTTACACCCTTAAGGGTGTTTTCTTGTCACACTGGTAACTCTTACCATTAGAGCATTACAAAAATTTATAGAGGCCGACAACGCAGCCCTAACTAGACGTGCGATGACATAAGACGTAGTTGAAAACTACGAAATCATTCTGACAGCCTTGAGCACGCAGAAATATCCGACAGGAGAGTTTCGTATTTCTACCTGTGAAATTCTCTTGTGGGGGCAAGGAAAGTGACCTATGTAGGCTCTGTTCACCAACAGGGACACTCACACACATAATGTGGGAATGTACCTTGCTCCCGTTTTCTCATCCCCCGGTCAGCAGCGAGACTGACTGGACCACCTGGCTCAGAGCAGGGGACGTCGACCGACAGCTTGTACTGGTGGACTGGGCGGAGAAGGCCAAGCAGGCCCAGGGCCTCACTTGAGCCCTATCCCCCAGCCACCTCCCCCCTTCCCCCCCCCCTTTCAATAAAGTTTATCACCACCACCACCACAAACAGATAGCTGCGCAGCGGCATTCTGCATACCTTCATGGTCTGACCACCTGGATCACGTAGTTTCGTCTACAACAGTAGAAAGTGCAGCAATTACCGCGGACTTGCAAAAACTACGCGCCTATTCCGCACGTGACGGGATGGGGCTGGCGGGCTCAAAAGTAATCTCAACAACGATTACATCGTGGCCTACCTCGAGAGAAGTTTACAAGGCAATGTCTGGAACTTATTTAAGTTGTAATGAGCAAGGGATTTAATGTAAAATTTCAATGGATCCCATCCCACGTAGGAATTGAAGGAAACAAAAAAGCTGGCGCTTTGGCACGCCTAGCACTGACAGTAAGAGCACCAAAGATTTTTTCAGAACCCTAAGGATGCAATCTGCATTCACTTTAGGGCCATCCACCAGACTCCACACCAAGCCTGTGTGACCCATGCACTTACTAAGGAAGAAGCAACGCTGTTGTACCTCATCAGAACCGACTCCGCACACACCCCACCTTGGTTATTCAAGGCTGGACGATGCACTTCCCCGCTCTGCACCTTCTGTGGTGATGTCGCGACATCGAACATTTCATTTGGCTATGCCCGTATTTCGACACAGAAAGAAAAGCGGTGGCAGACAGCCTGAAAAAGAATGGTCTTTCGCACAGGACCTTTGAAGACGTCGTTTTTTCCGGAGGGCCCGCAGCAATCAGTAAGAGAGTGCAACGACTGCAGATTGCCTTCATGTGAGACACGGGGCTCTTCGACACCTGGTAACGCACGTAATTACACAGATATAAATCCCCAGGGGGTTCATATTTCCGGAGTTTCTGCACTACGGCGTGCTTCATAATCAGATCGCGGTTTTGGCACGTAAAACCCCATAGTTTTTTTTTTCACCAGATTCCCAGGCGGAACAATTGCCGGCTATGTATGCCAGGCTAACCCCGCCTACTGCAACAACAGCACCAACACCATCACCATGCTTTCTCGCACACAATGGGCGTTATAACATAGTGTACTACGCGAAGAGATAGTCGCGACCGGCGTGAGAGCAGAAGAAAAAAAATTGAGGAGCCATTCCACTCCGTGAAGTTGGATGACCAGCGAAGCTGTAGGACGTCACACAGTGTTAGATAAGGGTACATGTATTAATTTTCACCATTGGGTAATGGTAGTGACGATAACTTTGTGATATATGTGATATACACTGATTGATTCGGTTGGAACCTTAGATTCTTCGCCAAAGTTAAATCTATAGACGACCGTTGTTGAGTAGTTGAGTGACTTGGATTCCTGTGGCACTTCAAATCATACTCTTCTAGCACAAAGTGAGTAAACCATTTCTTGTCTGGTTTTAAAATATCCGCATTACAGTCTCCAACGATGACCACGGGAGTAGTGTCATCACGGCTAACCCATGCACAGTGGGTGGTCACGAAGTTCTCGATATCACACTTGGGTGTGCCTGGAGATATATACACAGTGGATATCACAATTCCGTCTTTCGTTTGTACGGCACAGGCATGCCCACAGTCGGTGGCACTGCCTTCTTGCGAGTCAAGGGTTAATGGTTGTACGTAAATTTTGTCCTTTGAGCTTATGGAAACGCCTTGTGGGAGCACAGAGTTTCGGTTCAGTGAGTTTCGGTTTCGCCTCCGGCGTCTGGAAACCACGAGCGGCCCAGGCATACCACCGGAGGGCGCGGGTAAAACAAACATTGAATCATGTTACAGCGGTCCCGGAGCGATGACCAGACGCTACCGAGGGGAACAGGCGTGCTCGTGGCCCTTCTGCCACGCAGTCATGTATACCGATTATAATAAATAGTTAAACAGTTTAATGTGGTCATAGAATTATTATCCACAGCCTTCTGATCGTGAGTCCATATCCTGCTCAGAAACGATTCCAGGATGCCAATCGACTTGAAACACTATGCATCTTGGTTTATTATTATTATTATTATTATTATTATTATTATTATTATTATTATTATTATTATTATTATTATTATTATTATGGGCCGAGTGCTTGAAGCCTGCGTCACCTCCACCGCGGGTCGGCCCCGTATTTGACTATTACCGAGATCGGCCCACGCTCACCTTTTTTTTGACACACTAACACGAAAAATACATGGAACTCTAGCCATATACAACTTCACTGCAAAAATAGGAACGTACGCACATTACGATAAGCACGCGGGCAATGAAGGCGTAGAAGCCGAGCCAACAAAAGAATCCACCGGTCGAAATACGAATCGGGCGGTCAAGAACCCCAAAGTCCCTCGTTACGCCATGAAGACTCCTCTGGAGGTAAGCCGCCGAGCCGGACGCAAGCGATGACCGCCTGTCATGACACGTAAAAATACGGTCTCCGGCTGCTTTCCCGATAGTCCGCGTTCCTTCAGCGACATCCTCTCACGCACCAGTCTGGTTGCCGTAACGTCGCAGGAAACCGGGGAGTAAAATATGCAAGGTGCCGGAAGGAAGCACAAACAGTGAGAACCAAACTCGAACATTTCTTTCACGCATTTACTAACAGAAGCACGGATGACTATAGATTTTAAAAAAAAATCACAGTGCCCATCTCACGCTGGGTGTCGATGTTACTGCGATTAGCATTCAAACAATGTAGCGCAACACACTGTGTTGCCGAAACCACCTTTGATTAGAATCTGTAGTGGTCATTTTAAGATTTCTATTGCTTCGGCTTCATCTCCAATTACACATATCCCACGCTTATGTGGAAATCGGTGTTAAGCAAAGCTTTCCTAAAAGTTCGCGCTACTGTTTAATGTAAATTTTACGCAAAACGAAGTGCTAATCACGGTA
The DNA here is from genome assembly GCF_038994185.2 of Dermacentor albipictus. Classification (NCBI taxonomy): domain Eukaryota; kingdom Metazoa; phylum Arthropoda; class Arachnida; order Ixodida; family Ixodidae; genus Dermacentor; species Dermacentor albipictus. Next base: position 95,201,877 of record NC_091821.1, read on the forward strand.
ATGTTTGTACAAGATGACGCAAATGGAATGTACTTTTCCGCACTTCTCTGTAGCCGACTTCACTTCTTTGTAGCTCAACGCTCGTCACTCAGCGCACGCTCAAGCAGGACTAGCAAGACAAGAGGCGTTAAGAACCAACCTCGCTCAAAGCACGTTGCAGTACCAGTTTGTTCAATTCTTTCTCCACACTCGGCTGCTTCTGTTGCCTGCTTCTTCACTTCTTGCCTTTTTCCACGCTTGTCTATTTGAATACATACCCATTCTGTGGCATCGGCCAAGAATGAGCACATACCGTGTGGCCTAAGTTGTGATGCGATAGGGATTAGATAGCAGCACACAAAATTGTGATTGGTATTCTAAGAATGCTAAATGCATTAAGCAAAACGCGATCGAACGTCTCTGTTTTCAATCGTTCGTGTCTCGTTGTGGCGTGACCACAAAGTTTTGGTTAGAAATTCGCTCTTGCCTCAGCTTACAAGTTTACTACCGCTTTTCCCCCCCTAAGTATGTGTTATTGATAAAATGGTTTGAATGCACCTTCCGCAACGAGATATACAACAGGGGCGCCATTTCAGTCGCATTCCAATGATTAGGTGGGGCGTGTCTTAGTTCTCTGTGCACGTGGGTACGCGTTGATGGGGATCAGACAAGCAATAATTTTACGCTGACACCATATATATCCGAATACGGCAGAGGCCGACAAGTCTACCGTATCGTGTCCCTCTCCGACACACGAGAGCGGCAATTCTTACGAAGACAGCAGTTCGCTGAGCAAGGGCCGGCTTGCACCGGCCACACTCCCTCTCCGATTTGCTCTTCGCGGATTGCTGGTCGAACACCAGTTGGGCCATCGCTTCCCATGTACCGTTGCCCGTCGTCGCCCGCCGGTCCTTCTCCTCCTCAGTCGGTGACATCGCCCGGAAGAAACGAACGAGGCTGCCAAACAACGGCGCGCAAAGTAATGCACCGCCGGGTCAGCGCTCGTGTCTATCGATGCAGCGCCCGGCGCGAGGCTCGCGGGATCCGGGTGCCGCGCGTCGTCTCCGGGCACGTTCACGCGCGGATGTCTGACAGCGTCGCGCCGACTGTCGGGAAGGCGCCTGTCTTTGCGGTTTCTCGCCGTTCGCGCTCCGCGGTCCCCTACACCTTACCGCCCTCCCCGCTTTCTGCGCCGAAACTCGATAAGCGGCGTAATTCGATAGAGGAGTTACGTACGGCGGCGTTCCCTTTTTGCCAGCGCTATTCTCGGTCAATCCAGCTGGCTTTTTCTTCACCCGCGGCTCGTTCGCTTCAGTATACGGTCTTGGTCACAAGGCTCCCTGTTTGTAGCTATATACGGCCTAATTCTTTCCGCGCTGCTTGCGTGCTCTCCTTCGCCTGGCTCCTTGCCTGTTTTCTTTCTCGGCGTGCGGTCTAGTCAGTCGGCCTTTTTTACTGGACTGCCCTGGGGCTCTGCCTTGTTGCCAACTTCAGTGAAACCTCCTCAGTTTTCTGCCTCCTGCCACAGCCTAAACACAGCGGCTGTGAGATGTCCTGCTTTTGAGCAACGTGATTTGCTTTATTCTCTTGTGCTGCGGCCGGCTACTGTCAGAACGTAATCAAGTAACGGTAAACCAGTGCGCTTGATGGAAGGCAACGTGCTAGTTTTTTAAGCCATGGTCACTAATGATGTGCAAATGAAAGTGAACTAAATTGACAAGGAAACTGCTGCACGCAGTCGTTAAGGTCGTGTACTGGCAGAACGAAGATACGCGCTGACTCACGTCTGGAATGCATACAGAGGTGCACTAAGAGCATTGCCATTACAGCTAACCACCCAAGTACATATCTACGTGGTTCAGCTTTACTGCATCGGATTGGCTGCGCATATAGGAATTTTAAAAAACAAAGAAAACAAAGAGAGAGCTTGTACCAGAGACGAACTGGCGATCAGCAGCGGCGTACATCGCACTTGATCCGGCTCTTTTCTTATTACTACTATATGGACTACCAAGCCGTTATACTACCGTTATACCACAGTAATTTCAAATTCCACCATTAGCACCAGAAGCCAAAGTTGATTGATTGATTGATTGATTGATTGATTGATTGATTGATTGATTGATTGATTGATTGATTGATTGATTGATTGATTGATTGATTGATTGATTGATTGATAGCATCCTCTCGCAGCGATTTAGCAACTTTCACTACAGATGTGAGCAGGAGCTTTTCTCAAATAAGTTTGTATTCAAAGCTGGCACTATTATAAGCGACTCATAAATCCGCCATATTCGCATTAGAATTTTGGATTCTGTGCTAGCCCAGGCGACTTTTCCCCGAGTACGTTGACAATTCCTTCACGTGTATTTGAAAGGTCCATTTTATTCTCTACATACTATAGCTCCAGAATGGGCTGTGGAAAAGACTGTGATGACGATTCAAATTGAAAACTGGCCATCAATAATGAATGAAGAAAAAAAAATCACCGACGATTACGATAATCTCTAGTGCGAATTTCGATCGCAGCTGTTTAGGTGCTTTAACTTCGCGGCTGAGCCTTTGCTCGGGAAGCTCACTCAGCAGCAGCGGCAGGCGAGGCATTTCCAGTCGGTGCGTCGCTCATTATTTAAAAAGAAAGCGTGAACACGGGAACGCGGGGCTTGCGCGAATGGAGGAAGGCAAAAGACAGGAGGGAGCATACCGCAACGCGATTGAAGCCAATGTGGTGGCCCAACACGTGGTGCAAACGTCAGAGCGTGGTAGGTAGGTTTTAGTACTTCCGGCTGATTTTTCGTTTTTTCGATACCTATTTCAGACAGTGGCGTAGCCAGAAATTTTGTTCGGGGGGGGCTACGCCACTGGCCCAACATATATATATATATATATATATATATATATATATATATATATATATATATATATATAGCTGCACGTTGCAGCTCCGCCTCCTCCTTAAGAGGTAGCTTTAGCTCGGGCGCTCCTATCTAAACACATATAAAAGAAGAATTCGTTTTTCTCGGCAACCACTGCACCACATTTGATGAGGTTTGTTGCAGTTAAAAGAAAAACTTAAAATCTAGTGACTACTGGTTTCGAATTTTTCACTTAGGTGGCCAATTATTTATTAAATATTGGCCAAAATTGAAAATTTTCAGAAAACGGAACTATCAAGCTTAAAACTCAGGGACTCAACAATGAAAAATTATATCACAATTCTGTGAATTGCATCTAATAGTACATCTACAGTGGACAAAATAGATATGTTACACATGAATCTCAAAAAAATTTAGTATTGTGGAAATACGGCTTGTGCAGAACCCTTGTACACAACGTAACCAATTCACGTAAGATACAAATTGACACAGCAAAGTTGTCCGCCTTGACTCTTATAATAAATGCCGTTTACAGAACCAAAATATCTGTTCTTCATGTATAGCTAATAATTTGTAAACGTCGTGCTTCTATTTTTTCAAACTTTCGAATTTTTCAAAATGTTTTAAACAAAATTCAGCCCCTAAATCGAAGTTCTGTTTCCAACAGACACTAGGATATAGCTTTCTCTCTCAAATGCAACCAATTTCAATAAAATTGATTAGCAGGATTATCTCAGAAAAGCGTTTCTGCGTTTTACAAGTATTTGAATAGGCCGCGTCGGATTGAGCCCGAGCTAAAGCTTCCTCTTAAACAATTTATCGAGGGATCAAATACATGAATAATAACTGCATTGTCATTGCCAAAGATGCTGCAAACGAATTCTTGAAAGCTACGCACTGTAAATACAAGTCAAATTACAAGTCAAATTTTTTGTGTTGTTTAAAAAATCTCTGCTGTCATCAAAACTTCCGGTTGAATGGAAGACTGCTCGAGTTGTTCCCATCTTTAAAAAAGGTGACTGCACATTACTACAAAATTACCGTCCTATTTCTTTAACTTCCGCATGCTGTAAAATGCACGAACATATTATTGCTAAACATATTAACAAATTTCTTGAAGAACACTCCATATTAAGCGACTTTCAGCATGGGTTTAGAAAGGGCTATTCTACAATAACACAATTAGTTACAATAGTACACACCTTTGCTAAAACACTGGATATGAATGGTCAAATAGACACCATATTTATGGATTTCAGCAAAGCATTTGATAAAGTTCACCACGAAAAACTGATTCAAAAACTAAAAAACATTAATCTTCCAGACATTTTAATATCGTGGATTCAAGATTACCTCACGAATAGAGTGCAATTTGTTTCAGTCGATGGGTGCAGCTCCAGTTGTCTCCCAGTCACCTCTGGGGTGCCCCAAGGAAGCGTCTTGGGGCCTTTGCTTTTTCAGATTTACATAAATGATATTGTTAATGTGGTTACTCCAGGAACTCATATTCGCTTGTTTGCTGATGATTGTGTCGTTTTCCGTCAAATTACGTGTACTAACGATCAAAACGAACTTGACCAGTGTCTTCGAAATGTTCTTGATTGGTGCAGCGAGTTTTCCATGGTTCTTAACACTGAAAAAACAGTTTCAATGCAAATAACACATAAAAAGAACCCAATTAACCACGTGTATACACTCGGATCATCAACACTAAAGCAGGTTAATAGCTACAAATATCTAGGTGTAACAATCACAAGCCGTCTTTCCTGGAACTCACATATAGATAACATATGCTCCTCTGCATTTAAAAAGCTGTGTTTTCTGAGGCATAAACTAAGAAATTCACCTTCTCACATAAAACTTCTAACGTATAACACTTACATCAGGCCAAAGCTCGAGTATGCTTCGGTTGTTTGGGACCCATTCACTAAACTTAACATAGATAAATTAGAAAGGGTTCAAAGAAAAGCTGTTAGGTTTATCTATTCCAAATTTAAAATCACCGACTCCCCCACTGACCTCATGGCGGCTAACAATATTGAAACACTTGAAACGCGAAGAGGAAAATATCGCCTTGAATTTCTTTATTCTTTACTTAACCATAAGTTTGCTTTGGATCCTTCACAGTACATATCCCCTCTAACCACACGTTATACCCGACATCATCACATTCACTCATTGACACCGTATTTTGCGAAAACTGACTGTTTTAAATATTCCTTTTTTCCGCGGACAATATCCGATTGGAACCATGTTATGACATCTTAATAGTTTGCAATATTTGTCTCCTTATTTTTATGTATATTTCTTTTCATTGTGTTCTGTATCTTTTGAGTTTTAAGAATATATGCCTGTCCTGCTTGGACCCTGAAAAGGGTCTGCAGTATGTACTAAATAAATAAATAAATAAATAAATATGTATTTTTTCATAAAATATTATGCTCGTATGTGCCAAAAATTGTGCCCAACATAACTGACGTCAATGCTTCCATGTTTTTTGTATATTTATTAAGTAAATAAAATATCACACGAACTTTAGAACTATATCAGTTCGAAACCAGGAAAGCAGTGCATGCCGCTGATATAAAAAATTAAAAGGCAATGAACTGAACAAGTTCAGGACAAATATGTTAATGAAACTTTGTCATTTCAGAACCGTGCTTACATTTTTGTATATATGCAACGGCCAGTGAAAAATCTCAATGACGCTGTCGTTTGTTCTAATGTATTACGCAGGGGTAGCTGTCCCTTGTCGTGTATCGTGAGTAATTGCACCGAAGTTATAGTCGCGACAGAGAGCACGCATAAAAAGGAGGAGTTCTGCAAGATATATGAGGGCAAGTCAAATGAATGAGCCAACAACGGGGTACCTTATTTAAAAGTAGTCATCGTGAAAATTTAGACATTTGTCCTATTGACTAACGAGTCGCGTGATTCCCGTCTTATAAAACTCCTTGGGTTGCTGCTTCAAAAAGTCTGTATCTGGTTCCGTTGAGCTGTTTCTTTCGGTTGCCCCAAAATGTAGAAGTCGCAAGGTGACAGGTCTGAGCTGTATGGCGGATGTTGCAGCGTTTCCCACTTGAACTTTGCCAGTTTTCTATTAACCACATAAGTGACGTGGGGACAGGCATTCTCGTGGAACAAGATGACCCCATTCGTCAATTTTCCACGTTGTTCGTTCTTGATTGCGACACGCTGCCGTTCTGGCGTTTCACAATATCAGAAACAATTGATAGCCTCTCAAGATTTAGCGAATTCTATCAGTAATGGACCCTGTCGATCGAAAAAAAAAAGTCAACAACACCTTTCCAGCGGAAATGATGGCCTTTACGTTCTTTGGATGTGGCAAATTCGAACGTTTCCACTGTAAGCTTTGCCGTCGTGTTTCAGGCTCGTAGTAGTGGCACCAAGGTTCGTCCCCGATCACAGTTGCAAACAAGAAGTCGTCATCCTCATTGTGATACCCAATCAGATGAGTCAAGGCAGCGCGAAACTTCGTCTTCTCGCGATGGATCTAAATCTTGGGGATCCATTGCGCACCAAAGAGCCAATAACCGAGAAGCTCATGAATTATGGCGTGAACCGAACCGTGACTGATGTTCAGACGGTCTGCCAGTTCATCGATGCTTATCCTCCGTTCTTGTTTCAGCAGCTCATGAACCTTTGGAATTGTGGGGGGGATGATTGCGCGATGGTTTTGGCCCGGTCTTAGAATGTCTTTGCAATGTCCTTTGAACCGTTTGCTCCAACGCTTCACAGTGGTCAGTGAAATGCAGTGTTCAACGTACACGGTAGCCATATGGTGATTAATTTCTATTTTGGAAACACCTTCAGCTGTCAAAAACTTCGCGACACCGAGCTGTTCAACTTTTGAAGTGTCCATAATGTGACGCAACCACATTCAACCCAGTGTATGAGAGCATAAAAGAACATTTTTCACACCTGCGTGTCACTTTTGTAAATGAGACATGCCGTTCTCCTACGCGCATGCCTCGCAGGTAATGAGCCGAACCATTATTGCGTGGTTAGGGTAGGCTCACTTTCATTTGACTCGCCCTCGTACATTAGAAATGCGAAAATACGGCTTGATAAAGGACAAAAAAGTGTCACTGGAAACAAAGTTCACTGCATGTATACACGAAACCTCGCAACAAGATATTTAAGTATACAATTAGGTCTCCAATGAGTCTATGTATGTAAGAAGAAGTAACTGTATATAATGCGTCAAACAAGGCAAATAAAGATGTTGCACAATCATAGATTCACAGAATCCTAGATTCCGCCCCCATTCCATCCACTCCCCCCGATGCATTGCGCGCGACGGAAAGCGACGCGCTTGCTCCCTGCTTTTCTCCTTTGCGCACGCAAGACTGAACCACCATCGTCCGCTCACCCATTCTACCTCCCCTCCTACACTTTCACTCGCACATACAGCATGCAGCGCGTGGTCACGATGTTATCACCCTTGGACTTTATACGAAACGTGAGGGCGACGGCGACAGCAGGAATGCGCCTGGAGTGTCCATATAATTGCTTTCGCAATAATATAATAAACGTACCCGTCAACTGAAGCGTCCCGTCGCCCATTACTTTCCGCAAAAGAAGTATCAAAATCTAACTTTCACCATGCCACAATTCGCTGCGCCGCAACAATGTATTTTTTTGTGTGAGGCGGAGGCACCGAAATGAAAAAAATAACGCATAGGAAAAGATGTTGGCCAGAATCGAATGCCTTCTTCGGGCACCTAATGGGGCTACGGAAGGAATACCGAAGAAAACATGAGACGCTTGGTCCACTGAGAACCATACGCATAATGCTCAGTATCCTACAGCGGCGAAACAAGACTTTCCGGAAAGGTTCCGCTCAAGGAATGCGGTGCAATCCTTCGAGTCCCCACAGTGATGGCGGCGAGCGACCATTGTTTTTTTTTTCTGGTCTGCTGGCCAGAAAGCGTCCAAAACTCTGTCCGGTGAAAATCCACTCGGCCAGAGCAAACCGAACGCGCACCGAAGTGCACCGCACGGTGGTCGGGGCCATACGAGAAAAACGTATGCGCTCTGGCTGGCTCTGGCAGCCCGCGGGTAGGGTAGCGAGAACAAAAAAAAAATTGAAGAGGCTCAATGTGTCCTCGCGAATAAAAGTCGAAGTAGAAAAAATAAATAAGAAGGTAGTTACTTTGGCTGCCTTTAGTGTCTTGACATGGATGTTCTGGCGTAGGTTTAAAAAAATGTTGATATTTTTTTATGTGACATGACGGCACAAATGAACCACCCCAACGTTTCGTCTCATAGGACCTCGCTGCCTGCTTTGTCAACTCGTCTGCTGGTGTGTTGATTTGGCTTGTCTCGTTGTATGTTCCGATGTAAGTCTTTAGAAAAGTCGATGGGCCTTCGGCGTCAAATATTTATAACAGCATTAAACCCACAAAGTTCCGGAATTGAAAATCTAAAGCACAACTTTGGAAATGTCAATGCACCTTTCACATCAAGAGCTTATGAGATTTATACCTATAAAGTTTCGCAATTGATATCCATGCGCTCCATAGATTCCGTGGCCTCAGTGAGATGCCGCAGCGAGCCCGCTCACCATCAAAGCGCCCTTGAAACTTTGTGCTCGGATGGGACTGCTTGGTGTTATGTGACTCCCGGTTATGGGCGTTGCCACGAAATCCAGCCCGAGTTTGCAATCTTCGCGGTTAAATGTCTTTTCGAGCGTCAAAAAGACATTCTAGACAAAATCCAGAGTGATTTCCGGCGCCGGGGGTCGCTTTGGTCGGCGGTGCATGGACAACACGAAAAAATTTCGGGGGGGGGGCTGAAGCCCCATAAGCCCCCCTCCCCCCCCCCCCTGGCTACGCCCCTGATTTCAGACCATATGAAACTTTTGAAATAAACAGAACCATGGCTACCGCCGCGGCACTTTCGCTTAATGCTACGCTCAAGTTTCTGGATTGTGGCGTTGAATCGCGGTGTCGCGCTATACGTGTCCGTTCGGCGAGCCGCATCAGAGAGGGGAGGGAACCTTTCAAGCGAGTCGGAAGCCGAGCGCGTACCAAATAAAAGCTACCGGTAACCAAACGTTTCGGCAAATCTCGATTTTGTTCCGTGATCTCGACGCCAGAGGTCACGTGTTGGGCCATGTTGCGTTTGGAGGCGATCCCACCGCTAGCAACCAGTTTGTTGCGTACTCCAGGGTAGCGTACTGTACTGCTGCCGAGAAGTAGCGGCGCCTGCCTATTGAAGCTCGACCGACATCACTTATTGGGTAGCGTGGCGTTGTCGGCGGGCTGCAGGCATCCGGTAGACCATGGCGACCGAGCAAGGGCGAGACGATTTGCTAGTGCGAAACTTGCACGGTTTATTCAAAGGTAGTTGAAAGAAAATAAGAAAAGCATGAAGTATCAAAGTACATTTCGGAGCCCCTTAAATAGGCTCTCTACAAGTGTGGGCGGGATCTTGCTTCCGTCGATGTCACGTGACAGGCACGGAGAAAGGGCCCCTCCTCCTGCATTACCGAGCAAGGAAAGGAGAAGTCAGCCCTCTTTTCGACGAATCCTGGGAGAAGGCCCTTTGTGCGCAAGCTGACTGACGTTGGCCCTCGCAGGAGAAGTCAATCCTCTTTTCGACGTTTCCTGGGAGAAGGTCGGGCGAAATTCCTGTCGCCACGTGGTGTCAGACGCCAACCCTAACAGCCACCATTGTGGCTTCACGGAGCGTTTGCTTGTCTGGCTGCGTGACGTAATGCTCTCTGCTATCTTTTTCCTTGCTCCATGCTGTCGCGCAGCGCATCCTCTAGCGGCGGCGCCGCCGCAGGCAAAGTAGAGCATGCACAGTGGGTCCGAAGCCCATCGCAAGCGCTTGCCCGTGATAAATTCATAAGGGCGTTATATGTCGCTTGTCGATGCATGCGCCGGTAGCGTAATAGCTTCAATATCGGACGTCTTCGCTAGAGGTCCTGTGCTCGAATCCTGCCATCGGACAATTTTATCTATGTTTCTTTAATTATCTATTACGCAGTACACTGTTGAAAATGACGCGTTTACTAAGTCACGAAGCCGTTTGAAGCCAGAAGGATGAAGTTTAGGCAAATCCTTGTACTTCCCATATTCACATTCTGGCTCAACCGCTTCTATTGCAGCTTGCGTAGACACTAGCGCCAGAGTTCCCTCTAGTAATTATTGAATGAAACTCCATGGCGCCAGTACCCGCCGTGGTTGCTCAGTGGCTATGGTGTTGGGCTGCAGAGCACGAGGTCGCGGGATCGAATGCTGGCGGCGACCGCATTTCGTTGGGGGCGAAATGCGAAAACACCGGTGTACTTAGATTTAGGTGCACGTTAAGGAACCCTATAGGTGGTCCAAATTTCCGGAGTCCTCAACTACGGCGTGCCTCATAACCAGAAAGTGGTTTTGGCACGTTAAAATCCATAATTTAATTTTTTTAATCCTGGTTCCAGCACACCGCTTTCCTCCTCCCCACTTTCGTCACACTCCTCTCCGCTTTCCTCCTCGCCTCTTTCATCACCCGCTGCGCTCCGCGTTCGCCTTCAACTTTCGCTGTGCTCGTTCGCTCTCTGACACCGACGCTCGCTCGAGGAACGGGTGCCTAAGAGCTGCGCTCTAAAAAAGACAATCGCTTCGCATTTTGTGACATTTTTTTTTCGTTATGTAACCCACCGCGGTGCTGCGATACTAAGCACGCTGTCGCGGGATCAAATCCTAGCCGCGGCGGCCACATTTCGATGGGGGCAAAATGCGGAAAGCGCCAGTGTCCCGTTATTTGGGGGCGCGTTAACGATACCCTGGTGGTCGAAATTAATCCGGATTTCCCGACTACGGCGTGCCTCATAAACATATTGGGGTTTTGGCTCGTAAAACCGCAGAATTAGTTCATTCATTCACCGCGTTCTTTTGTGGACCACTATATGTACTCTGCGCAGGATATCATGTAATTTTTGGGTATCTATGAAAGCGAAAAAGTCGCCTTCATTTAAAAGCAGATAATTTCCCCGGAGCAGTTACAACCGCTTGCGAGAAGGAGGGCGACTGATTGGCTCTAGAAGGAAAAGGATGATTAAAAAATAAATAACCTCAGCAAAAAGGTTGATAATGTTATTTACAGACGAAACAATCAAAAAGCCAAGGCATTTATATCGAAGAGAACGAGGGCGGTCTGAATGAGCTCGCTCATCTGCACGCCTCTTTGTTGTGAGTACATTTCTTTTTTCTTTTGGATTATCTATACCATTCCCTTTGGTCGTTATGGGATGCGCTATACAAAAGGCGTGCGTACACATTATTATCGTGCATTTCCTCGCACCGCCTATTCGCGTAAAGCTGCTGAGCCAGCATTCAAGGGAACAGGCAAGCATATTTGGTTTCTGATTATGCCGGAAAAGCTGCCGTGCTGTGTTTCCGAGCGCACCTCCAGATGCAAGCAATGGCGGTCGTTCCCGCGATCAAAGACCAGACGCGTTGGGGAATGAATCTTAAGTGGCATCCCTGGGTTCGCTTATCGCCGGTTATCGACCACGTCAGCGTTAAGTTAACTGTGTGTCACTACCACATAGCCTGCTGCTGCACCTCCTCCCTACGGCGCAGGGGAGCGGTGCACATGCAAATTTGCCTGTCCGGTGCAACGCTTTTAGATTCAGCCTGCCATCGCCTGCAAAAGCGCTATTACGTAGACCCATCAATAATAACTTTTTCAGCAGGTTTGTGACTTTCCTATTAACTATCCCCCAAACAACCAACGGGTTATTGGTCCTCTTCATCTGGCTGTTTCTTTTTTTTTTGGTTTCAGCCACCTAACTCACCAATTGCAAATAATATTGACGCACGGAAAATCCTCGATCACCTATAAAGTATATGTTCGTTTTCATTTAGCAGGAGCCGCTGATACGGAGTTGTGTGTTTTCTTTCTTTCTGTATTTTTATTTTTTTATATTTGTTCTGTATATATTTTTCAGTGCCAACGTTTACGCACCAACCGTACCAATATATTGTTACGTCTCAATACGTAGATGAACATTCCTTAGACGTTTACCACGAGGCAGTCCTTTCATCAGCGCGCGCACAGACGACGGGGACACCGAAATAGACAGTGACGCCCAAATAAAGAGAGCTCACTGCGAGGTGACAACAGCAGCCAAGATCACTCTACGTAAACCTAACCCTGACAGGCTGAAGTAATGGATGAAAGGAGCCAACGTGGAAGGCTACCGTGGGAACTGCTTGACCCATGATTTCCCAGATCACTACGCAGTTGCGCCATATGCAGGCGCGAAGGTGCAACATAGGAGGCGAATTCGGCGGAACGGTGCTACGGCATGGGGGGAATTTTGCGACCGATTCGACGATTGTGATTGGCCGCAATACATTCATCAGATTCCATGGTCTAGTCTCCTAGGGAAGACGGTGGTTTTAAAAGCGGAAACCTTTGGTGCAGTGAGGAGGTGTGCTAACATGTCCTGATGTGAACTCTGACGTTTAATGCTCCCGCATGGACTGGGCTTCTGTATCTGAAGAACAGTGTAACACTGTAAATAATGTCAACAGTGTAAATAATGTAAAATAAACCCCTTTTCCTTCATTCCTATTACCGGGCGTACTCATCAATTGGTTTGTTGGATGGATGGATGGATGGATGGATGGATGGATGGATGGATGGATGGATGGATGGATGGATGGATGGATGGATGGATGGATGGATGGATGGATGGATGGATGGATGGATGGACGGACGGACGGACGGACGGACGGACGGACGGACGGACGGACGGACGGACGGATGGACGGACAGATGGATGGACGGACGGATGGATGGATGGATGGATGGATGGATGGATGGATGGATGGATGGATGGATGGATGGATGGACGGACGGACGGACGGACGGACGGACGGACGGACGGACGGACGGACGGACGGACGGACGGACGGATGTTATGAGCGTCCCCTTTGGAACGGGGCGGTGGGTTGCGTAATTAAGCTGTTGCTATTATAATCCCTAATGTCCGACCTAGGTTAAAAAAGAAAAAAAATCCTATTAACTCCCACAACCAAAATTTTCTGATCTTCTATTGCAAACTTTGCTTTTGTACGTCTCCGTTTTTTGTCATTTCCCTACTTTTCTTCCACCAATCTTCCAATCGCTTCTTACTAATCTCTATTGCGGACATTTTTACTTTTCCACTGTTCTCGGCGAACCCCAGGGCTTCAATGAGGCCAGTGGTGCCTAAATCGATCGCTGGGAAGACGTCTTCACATTCTAATAAAACATGCTCCATCGTTTCCCCAGCTTCACCGCAGCAAGCCCATGCTTCTTCTTCCTTCTTATATTTCGCTTTTTAGGTGTGTGTTCTAAGGCATCGCGATCTCACTTCGAAAAATAATGAGCTTCCCTTTGAGTTATCATAAATGTTTTCTTTCCTGATTTCGTTTTTTTCCTCTTAAGTAGTTACTCATGGCAGGTTTCTTTTCCGTTGCCGCCACCCATGAGATTATTTCAGCCTCTCTGACTTTCCGCATGACGTTCTTTGTTGCTGTGTTGCCCACCCTACAGGCCGCCTACTTTCTGGTAAGCTTCCTAGTTCTTTTCCTCCACTGTGAATCAAAGTCTTTCCTGTACAGATACCTCAACACTCTCCCAGCACATTTACTTTCTTTCATATTCCTCAGTCGTTCTTCATAATCAATTTTGCTGCGAGCTTTCCTCACTTGAAAACTAGTCCAGCCCATATCACCCTGCACAGCTTCATTTGTAGTCATCCCGTGAGCGCCCAATGCGAGGCGACCCACTGACCTTCGGTTCCCATCAAGTCCTGATTGTACTGCGGATTTAAAGCAAACAACTGCATTTCCAAAAGTAAGTCCTCGAACCATTACACCTTTCCACATACCCCGGAGCACCTCGTACCTATTGTATCCTCATAGCGCTCTGTGCGTCATTATGGCTGCATTTCTCTTTCCCTTCACTGTTATTGTTTTTTCCTCTTTCCATATGTCTATTTCCTTCGTTTATCCATATACCAAGGTATTTATTTATATTCTCTTATCCGAGGTTTCTCGTGGCCCTGGTTTGCCGCTGTCTGTTCACTGTTTTCATTGAATACCATAACACCTGATTTTTTAACATTAAATTTCAAGCCTAAATTGTTGCCTTCCTGTCCACAGATATTAGCCAGACGTTGCAAATTACTTTGCTTGTTAGCTAACAACACAATGTCGTCCGCATAAAATAAACTTGGGAGCTGCTGCTCTACTACTGTACCCGCCTGTTTGTATGAGAGATTAGACCCGATATTGCTTTCTTCTAGCGCCCTCTCCATCTTCACCATGTACATCATAAACAGCAATTTGGATAAAGGGCACCCCTGCCTCAGTCCCTTGTTCATATGAATTTTCTCCGCGCTTCTCATCCCTTCCCATTCAACGCAAACGGTATTTTCTAGGTAAATCTCTGTCAAAAGCTGTAGACAGTCGTCACCTAAGCCTTTCCCTTCCAGAATGTCCCGCAAAATGTTGCGGTCTACGTTGTCATAGGCTCCTGTAATGTCTAGAAAGGCCACATATAACGGTCTGCTTTCCACTTTTGATATTTCAATACACTGAGTAAGAACAAATAAGTTATCATCCAAACGTCTACGTATTCTGAAGCCATTCTGAAGTTCTCCCAAAATGTCATTATTCTCTGCCCATGCTTGGCCGAAACGCCACCTCGAGCCGCAACAAACTGGTTGGAAGCGGTGAAAGCAAGAAGGCAGTCCTCGCGGTCTGGGATCGGCGGACCTGAGAACGTGGCTCCGGGAGACACGGCCATCGCAAGCTAAACTGCGGACGGAAGAGCGACTTGTGCGTACCCGCAATCAGAAGAGCTCCTCTTTGTGGCTCAGTGAGGCACAACCATAACGGCATGGAGTCTTCGACGACTCGAAGAAACTTGAAGGAAGAGCCGCAGAAGGCAGTCCTCACGATCTGCGATCGGCAGACTTAGAAACATGCCTCCGGGAGACACGACCTTCGCAAGCTCGAGGTTGGGTGAGTGCTGGAGCAGCTACGCTGGGAAATTAGCTGTTTCTGATCGCCGCCGGGTGTACGATGAATACACGGAAAGTTGTCGTCGGTTCTTGGAAAAGCATGCATATCACAATGTTAAAGGAAAAGGAGCTGCTGCTGTTGGCAGCAGACCCCCGTATGGAGAGTAACCATAAGTTGAGAAAACCCGAAATTCGTACTGCGATTGACGAAGTGTGTTTCGATGAGGACGAGCTCATGAATACCTGTGAAAAGATAAGTTGCGAGAGGAAGCAAAGGGACGAAGAGAAGAAGCACGCCAAGAAAGAAAGGGAGAAAGAGAAGGAGCGTGAAAAGGAAGAGAAGGAGCGCGAAAGGAAAGAAAGGGCGGAAGAGAATGAGAGGCAGGAAAGGAGGGAACAAAGGCAGGCAGAAATTTAGATCGAGAAAATAAAACTAGAGCAAGCTAGATTAGCGCGCAGGGCGGATACGGCGCCGCCACAAACGAAAAGCCTGAAAATGACGTGTTTACTTCAGCCTTACAAAACAGGCGATGGCATCGGTCTCTACCTGAATAATTCTGAACAGATTTGCGAGACGAAGTCATTTCACCAAGACAGCGTTTGCGGAGCCGTTGCTTGCGTTGCTCCGCGAGAAGCCTCGCAAGTCGTAGCCTGACTGAGCGCAGCCGAAGCAGGCGTGTACAGTTCAGTGAAGTCGAGTTTGCTCGCCAAATACAACCTTTCTACAGAGTAGTTTCAGAGGAGATCTTGAGAGAAAAGAAAGAAGCCTAACGATAGCTTTGTTGAGTAAGCGTGTAGCCCGAAGGATAATTTTTCAGAGTGGGTGAAAGGAGCAGGGGCGGATAACGTCACTAAACTGTCAGATTTAATCTGCTTAGAGCAGTTTTGCGAGACTCTGATGCATAACGTGCGCTTTTGGGTTAAGGACGGGCAGGGAAATGTGTCATTAAAGAGTGCAGCACAGCTGGCCGGTGAATAAGCGGCAAGCCGTGTCCTCAGGTCACAGAGTAGTACCGCACAGTACTATCAAAAGTCTTCCCCACGGCCAGAATCTTACCCTAGAGGGCAGCAAACGGCAAAAGAATAACGCGACGACACTAGTCACAGTTCGATGCGCACCGAAGGCATAGCGAAATTACCTGAAAGAGGTAGAAAGGAATCAAGAAATCATTCGGAAGAGCTCGAATCAAGAGTTCAGTTGCCATTTTATAATTGTAATGAAACGGCTTACTTCGCCCGAAACTTCCGAAATAAAAGGCCCGTATTCGCTTGCATAAGCAATCATCCGAGTAACATCGATCTTTTAATGCGATACATGACGGACCTAATGGTAAATGGCCAAGAGTGTAGGGTACTCAGGAGCTCGGCGGCCACCAAGGACGTCGTCCATTCGAAGCATGTGAAAAGTGAAGACTACGTGTTCGAATGCGCGTGGATACGGCAGCCGTCAGCGAAGACTTAGTGTGCCTACCGGTGGCAAAGGTACAGATTGAGAGACCTTTCCGAGATATCGAAACAGTAGCAGCAGTCTCCAATAGGCTACCGGAAGGCTACTCTTACCTTATCTCGAACAGCTCAGATTGGCTACTGAATAAAAGTAGGTGCACATTTGTTGAAGCCCACGTCATGGCTTTGCCGAGTTCCAAAGCTCGCGAACTAGCTCAGCAGCTGAGTTACGACGATGAAACAGCTAGCTCTGGAGACGTAATTAAGCCGGAGGAGGAAGACTTTCCGATTTCTCCGACAGAAATTCAGGTAGAGGATCAGGCTGAGCCGCCAACGAGAAGAAAGAAAAGGCACTCGAAATTTATCACCAGAAAGCGTGCCAAGAGGCGTCGCAGAGTCAGGAATGCGGCAGAGTAGGAAACGCAGCGGAATAAAGCAAAAGCCACTAAAACATGTGGGGAGACCAGTGAAAGAATTGGAAAGGCGCGTTTGTCGTTCGGGAAGTTTCCACTAAGAGCGCGTCCGAGCCGCCAAACGAGTAAGAAAGGAGACGTTCGATGCGGCGGAGGACAAAAGCCAGGAAGCAATTATGTTCTCCCTCGTTGAGTTCTTTCCGAGGTGTAACCTGTATGACACAGGAGAGCGCGGCGGTAAGACGACGCGAAGTGTTCATACCTGGCAGTGAATTCGTAGTGCAATGCCTAGAAGGCGTGTTGCCAGTGCGTAAAGTGTTGGGGGCCTGCCGCGAGATGAATGGCCTATGTGCCATTCGTATTCCTTTGTTGATAAGGATAACAAGAAGAACTTTCAGACAGTGCCCGCCTCGAGTACGGCTTAAAGACGTGACGCAACCGTCGGCTATTCAGAATGAATAACGACTTTGTGGAAACAACAGTTTGTTTGTTTGTTGTTTTTAGAGATTCATTAAACGTTTTGAGATCTTCAAGGCTTTTGAGCTTTGTTTAGATTCTTTATTTTAGAAGCTCATCGATCTCTGAAGGCGATAGCTTGCGCGCGCATAAATTTTTAAAACTTTGTTTTCCCGATATGTCGTTGTTCCTTTTTAAGCAGATAGGCTTCATTTTTTGATGAGGTACGCTTGCAACGCCAAGTCTACGTTATTTCTTAGAAGCCTGTAGTGACGCGCTGAGTATCAGTTAACTTTTCGGAAGTGTTCGTGAGATTTTTCCTTTGAAAGTAACACACGTTATTTGAGGAGCCATTGTTTAATCGAATAGTTTTAGAAAGTGTTTGTACCGTTCTTCTAAGGCGCACGTGTATCCATAAGATGCAGCGTTTTGAGTATCGCTTAGAGCGTGCGTGGAAGTATTAAGAACTAGGCTCGAATCGTCGTGTAGTTTTCGAGAGCGTAATTTACACAGGATATTTTTTTTATTTCTTTAGAGCGGGTCCTTTGTGGACGAAATAAAGAAACGTTAGTGCGTGAGTCGCATGAAAGTGGAAAGTTTGCGGAGCCTTATTCGGAATATGTGGATTGTTTTGAAAGGAAAGCCTTATCTTCACAGCCTGTACTTGTCTCGCCAGACTTTTGCAGATAATTCATTCTCTAGTGTGACGCTAGCAACCGTGGTCTAGGTGTCGTCCTTGCCTAACTTAACGAAATCGGTTAAGAGGACCCCGTGTTGTACCTCAGTTGAAAACTGACACCGGGAGAAGAAGCGCTCAGTTCCTCGGAGAAAGAGCGTTTGTGCATAGTATGGGCCATTCAAAAGCTAGGATGCTTGATTCAAGGCACGAAATTCAAGGCAAATGTCGGAAAGAAAAAAACGGGATATTGCTAAGATGGAGTCTCATTTTGCAGGAATACAACCTCGTGGTCAAGTATAAGAAAGAGAGCCGGAATAAGAATGCAGGTGTTCTGAGCCGGGGATTTTAAGAAACCAACTCAGGGTGTTTTTAAACATGTTCTGTACGTTCCGCTATCGATGTTCTTGAGATAGGCAACTCATTTCTGTTCTGCCGAGGGCTGACACGACAAAAAGAAAGGAAGAGGGAGACAGAGAGACGGGTAGAACTTCGTAAAGCGATGCGGGGATCATAGCAACCGGTAGGCGTGTCGCTCGGGCATGCCTATCAGAGTGTGTGCGTGCTTGTGTATTCCCAGATAGAAGGCCACGACGAAGCGAAGGCTGGGATCTCGAGCTGCTGCGTGTCCTCATCCATCGCTTCTAGAACAGTACCCGAGGTCGCGACTGAACATCGACGCTTCGGGCAACCTTACAGCTGGTCACCCTCAGGTCGAATCTCCCGGTAGCGGAGGAGTCTGTTACGTTTCAGTACGGTGATGAGCATTTTGGGACATATATACCACGAGGCATTCCTTTGATCAGCAATCGCACAGGTGACGTGGGGCCCGAAATAGACTGTGACGCGCAAAGAAAGGAGCTTACTTCGAGGTGACAACAACAGCGAAGATCACTCTACCTGAACTTGACCCTGACAAGCTGAATTAATTGATGAAAGGGGCCAACGTCGAAGCCTGCTGTGGGAACCGCTTCGACCTCGGATTCCCAGATTACTACGCAGTTGCGCCATATGCGGGGGAGAAGGTTGGCATATGATGCGAATCCGGCGGAAAGCGCGGGATTTTGCGACCGATTCGACGATTGGCATTGGCCGGGATACAGTCATCGGGTTCCCTGGTCTAGTCTCCTAGAGAAGACGACGGTATTAAATGCGGCGACCTTTGGCGCCGTGAGGAGGTGTACTGACGTCTCCTGATGTGAACTCAAACGTTTAATATGCTCCTACATGGAGTGCGCTTAGACATCTGAAGCCAGTGTAAATAATGTAAAATAAACCCTTCTGCCTTTATTGCGACTACCGGACGTACTCATCAATGGGCTTGGTGGATTCCTGGCCCAAACGCCACCACGATCCGCAACAATATCAACGACACGTCGTGTCCGTTCAGAGTGTGTTTCTCGAGGCATTAATTGCTAGGGTTAGCTCAGTGTGCGTTTGTGACCCTGAATTTCATCGTTGCGATAACCACTTGGCACTCTTGCCATCACAAAGACCTTTTTTCGGAAGTTATCTTCATCCACCAAGGTTGTCGCCCCTCGCAATACACGCCAGCAGCAAGGTCTTAATTTCTTTTGTGATGCTTTCAACATCCTCAGTTGCGCCTAAATATTCCGCAGGTAACAAAACAGGCCAATCACTCAAGAAGAACATTGGAACAGATGACGCTCCTGATATTGAACGAGGCATTTGGGAACCGCATACAAATATATACCGATGGGCCGGGTCTCATCAATCAACTACGCCAACAAGCTAGCTCCAGCAGCCCATCATCAACAACATGACAACATCAACGGCGTCAGAGCTGAATGTCATGTGCACTGTTATAAATTACCTCCAGCAAGAGCGACCTCGCAAGTGGTTCACATTTTGCGACTCTAAGGCAGCGCTTTAGAGAGAGACAAGAAAGAAAGGTAGGTAGGCTAATTTAGAACTTTCCAGGTTGGGCGAGATAAATGAGATCCGCACTTCAGACTTTGCATATTGCCCTATATCACAGTACTCATTAACAGTTGATGCATGAGGTAAGAGAGAAACACCATCAAGCTCTCAATAAAGGGCATGAAATCATATTTCAATTGTTCCCTGGACACACCTTGCTGGCGAGGCAGCGCGGTGCGCCCATGAAGAAGCCCGGACGGTTTCCATTGCCCTGTCCAGAACCGGCGCTGCAAGGAAGCTTTAGCAACGCGAAGCTTTCTTTGTTTAGCTTTCCGGGTTTCGTGTGGCTACTGGACGCTGTTGGGTGGGTTGCTATCTCGGCGGATACATTTGTGGATATATATGCGAAGATTAATCAAACTACCAGCGAAGTGGCTTACACAAGTCGTGTATGCTCACCAACTCGGCAGAAAATATGTTATATTAATTATTACATTAATGTTATATATAAAAACTGAACATATAATGTAGGCTGCCAGGCCACTGATCTGTTAACGGAATGGTGAATTATATTTAACGGATTTTTTGCTTTACATACATTTTTTTACTGAGATGATCGGTGCCCGTTTTTGTGCAGTACTGCATAAAGGGTAGGTTCAACTGTGGCACAAGCGGTATAAAATCCCTTAATGTTGCTTGATACGTGTACTTTTAGGTGCATACACCTGTCATCGCCATTCTTCTCGCAACAAGAATCGTATGTCGCCTTCGTCCTTGTGACATCGCTGCGTATACGTCTCACAATGTGCCTCCACTTGAATTGGAGAGTTTTCGTCTCGGCATAGCTTGGGAACGATGCAGTGCATAAACATAAAAATTGCATGGTAAGAAAGTTGTTTACTTTGTAGTGGAGAAAGAATAACATTAACTGAGATTACTCGTTGCGTAGGATGAAAGTAAACTAAATTGTTCGCATCGTTGTATGCATCGTCGTTAATTTTAAAACATTTTAATAACCATTTTACTAAAGCTTCGCTTCACATAGATTCCAACATCTGTATTGCATGTGGATTGCTTTTTTCCTGGCTCAAAGTATCACACAGACTTATTGGTCTTCTCCTAGCCTTCCCTACTGTCCTCAGCAAATACTTGAACTTTCCTTAAATTTACAAGTGCCTTCAAACACTCTCCGCTCTGGTGCGACATTGTTGTGCCGGCTTTGACTCAGGGTGGCACGTACCAAAGCTTACTCGCTCCGCATTTGAAAGGGTGACATGGCTTGTGGAAGCAAAGGAGCTATCAAACACCTTTTCTGCCTCTGTCTCCGGTGTGACGTCGAGGGTGAACCTCTCCGGAGGGCATGTAACAGGCTTGACGCAGAACCATTTTTCAGAAACGAAGATCCTTAGACCATGGCACTGCACGTCGCCGGCGCAGAACGCGACGAGGGTTTTGCTACAGCATCTGAGGTCGACAGGTCTCTGTGGCCGTTTATAGACTTGGTGCAACTTCAAGTGGGTGCGTCACTAGTGCTCTTTCTTTCTCCCCTTTCGCTATTTTTCTTCCTTTAGCCCCTTTCTACAATGCGGGTAGCACACCAGACATGCTTTAGTTATCTTCTCTGACTGTTCTTCTTTCCTCTGTCTTTCGCTTTTTCTCTCTCTCTCTCTCTATCAGCCTGAAACTTTGAGCGAGGTTAATCAAGTAGAGCCAGTAAACTAGGTCAAAATGTCAATAATCATCATCACCATCATCATCATCATCATCATCATCATCATCAGCCTAGTTACGCCCACTGCAGGGCAAAGGCCTCTCCCATACTTCTCCAACTACCCCGGTCATGTATTAATTGTGGCCATGTTGTCCCTGCAAACGTCTAAATGTCATCCGCCCACCTAACTATCTGCCGCCCCCTGCTACGCTTCCCTTCTCTTGGAATCCAGTCCGTAACTCTTAATGACCATCGGTTATCTTCCCTCCTCATTACATGTCCGGCCCATGCCCATTTCTTTTTCTTGATTTCAACTAAGATGTCATTTACCCGCGTTTGTTGCCTCACCCAATCTGCTCTTTTCTTATCGCTTATCGTTACACCGATCATTCTTCTTTCCATAGCTCGTTGCGTCGTCCTCAATTTCAGCAGAACCCTTTTCGTAAGCCTCCAGGTTTCTGCCCCATATGTGAGTACTGGTAACACACAGCTGTTATACACTTTCCTTTTGAGGGATAGTGGCAACCTACTGTTCATGATTTGAGAATGCCTGCCAAACGCACCCCAGCCCATTCTTATTCTTCTGGTTATTTCAGTCTCATGATCCGGATCCGTGGTCACTACCTGCCCTAAGTAGATGTATTCCCTTACCACTTCCAGTGCCTCGCTACCTATCGTAAACTGCTGTTCTCTTCCGAGACTGTTAAACATTACTTTAGTTTTTTGCAGATTAATTTTCAGACCCACCCTTCAGCTTTGCCTCTCCAGGTCAGTGAGTATGCATTGAAATTGGTCTCCTGAGTTACTAAGCAAGGCAATATCATCAGCGAATCGCAAGTTGCTAAGGTATTCTCCATCAACTTTTATCCCCCATTCTTCCCACTCCAGGTCTCTGAATATCTCCTGTAAACATGCGGTGAATAGAATTGGAGAGATCGTATCTCCCTGTCTGACGCCTTTCTTTATTGGGATTTTGTTGCTTTCTTTGTGGAGGACTACGGTGGCTGTCGAGCTGCTATAGATATCTTCCAGTATTTTTACATATGGCTCATCTACACCCTGATTCCGTAATGCCTCCATGACTGCTGAGGTTTCGACTGAATCAAACGCTTTCTCGTAATCAATGAAATCTATATATAAGGGTTGGTTATATTCTGCACATTTTTCTATCACCTGATTGATAGTGTGAATATGGTCTATTGTTGAGTAGCCTTTACGGAATCCTGCCTGGTCCTTTGGTTGACAGAAGTCTTAGGTGTTCCTGATTCTATTTGCGATTACCTTAGTAAATACTTTGTAGCAACGGACAGTAAGCTGATAGGTCTATAATTTTTCAAGTCTTTGGTGTCCCCTTTCTTATGGATTAGGATTATGTTAGCGTTCTTCCAAGATTCCGGTACGCTCGAGGTTATGAGGCATTGCGTATACAGGGTGGCCAGTTTCTCTAGAACAATCTCACCACCATCCTTCAACAAATCTGCTGTTACCGGATCCTCCCCAGCTGCCTTCCCCCTTTGCATAGCTCCTGAGGCTTTCTTTACTTCTTCTGGCGTTACCTGCGGGATTTCGAATTCCTCTAGGCTATTCTCTCTTCCACGATCGTCGTGGGTGCCACTGGTACTATATTGTCACGAGAGGAAAAGCCAGACTCTGTAGAATCTCTGTATAACTCCTCAGCCACTTAAACTATCTCATCCATATTAGTAACGATATTGCCGGCTTTGTCTCTCAACGCACACATCTGATTCTTGCCTATTCTTAGTTTCTTCTTCACTGTTTTTAGGCTTCCTCCGTTCCTGAGAGCCTGTTCAATTCTATCCATATTATAGTTCCTGATGTCCGCTGTCTTACGCTTGTTGATTAACTTAGAAAGTTCTGCCAGTTCTATTCTAGCTGTAGAGTTGGAGGCTTTCATACATTGGCGTTTCTTGATCAGATCTTTTGTCTCCTGCGATAGCTTACTGGTTTCCTGTCTAACGGTGTTACCACCGACTTCTATTGTGCACTCCTTAATGATGTCCATGAGATTGTCGTTCATTGCTTCAACACTAAGGTCCTCTTCCTCAGTTAAAGCCGAATACCTGTTCTGTAGCTTGATCCGGAAGTCCTCTAGTTTCCCTCTTACCGCTAAATCATTGATTGGCTTCTTGCGTACCAGTTTCTTCCGTTCCCTCCTCAAGTCTAGGCTAATTCGAGTTCTTACCACCCTATGGTCACTGCAGCGTACCTTGCCGAGCACGTCTACATCTAGTATGATGCCAGGGTTCGCGCAGAGTATGAAGTCGATTTCATTTCTAGTCTCACCATTCGGGCTCCTCCACGTCCACTTTCGACGAACCCGCTTGCGGAAAAAAGTATTCATTAACCGCATATTATTCTGTTCTGCAAACTCTAATAATAACTCTCCTCTGCTATTCCTAGAGCCTATGCCATATTCCCCCACTGACTTGTCTCCAGCCTGCTTCTTGCCTACCCTGGCATTGAAGTCGCCCATCAGTATAGTGTATTTTGTTTTGACTTTACCCATCGCCGATTCCACTTCTTCATAAAAGCTTTCGACTTACTGGTCATCATGACTGCATGTAGGGGCATAGACTTTTACCACCTTCAATTTGTACCTCTTATTAAGCTTCACAGCAAGACCTGCCACCCTCTCGTTAATGCTATAGAATTCCTGTATGTTACCAGCTATTTCCTTATTAATTAGGAATCCGACTCCTAGTTCTCGTCTCTCTGCTAAGCCTCGTTAGCACAGTACGTGCCCGCTTTTTAGCACTGTATAAGCTTCTTTTGTCCTCTTAACCTAACTGAGCCCTATTATATCCCATTTACTACCCTCTAATTCCTCCAATAACACTTCTAGACTCGCCTCACTAGATAACGTTCTAACGTTAAACGTTGCCAGGTTCAGATTCCAATGGCGGCCTGTCCGGAGCCAGGTATTCTTAGCACCCTCTGCAGCGTCACAGATCTGACCGCCGCCGTGGTAAAATGTGACACTACAGCAGCGTAAATTCAAATGGAGAAAGCGAAATTGCGAAAAGCCGTCGAGTCGCGAAATTACAAGGTTTTACTAGCTCACTTCTAGTCTATATGCTTGAACACGTTACTTTCTTATTAACTGTAATTAAGCAGATGGTGTCTGTAGACGGCGCCGGCTATTTCTATTCTCCGGCATGGTAACTGTGCTCAAAACGATTAAAATAATATAAGCAACGATTAGAAAATGTACAGTGAGATGTGCACTAAACCTCACGTTATTAATGTCACCAGTGAGCACATAGTGGAAGCCACTTTTCAGAGCGCAGCTCTCAGCCTCCCGTTCCTGCGGCGAGCGTCGGCTGTGGCTTCGTCCCTCGGCGTACTCGTAATCGAGCGAACGAGCACAGCGAAAGATGAAGGAGCGAACGCAGAGCTCCGATGAAAGGCGGCGATAGCGAAGAGAGCGCACGGAGGAAAGGGGGGAGGAGGGTATGGCGAAAGCGTGAGAAGAAAATTGCAGTACCCCGCAAGACGGGCTCTGCAGCGACGATAGCTACGAGATTACGCCAGAGTAGCGCGCACCACCTGTTCATCGGTGATGCCACCTATAACATATATGGAAGCAAAGCGCTGCATCAGCAGAGAATCGTATACGGCGGCTGCTGTGAATCGCGCCCACGCGTCACCCACGCGCTGCCTCTCGCGATCTCCCGATTAGCGAGGCAGTCGCGCCTGACTTCGCTCCGTTTGCAACGAGCCGCACGAGGAAGATTGTCCGCGTCAGCCAACATATCGTGAAAGGAAAACACGTATTGCGCCGCGCTTAATTTCGCATTAGAGAGTATCGTAATCGCCGGTGAATTTTTAATCTGCAAGTTCTTTATGTGTCCCTACTTTGCAATGTTAGAATGAAGATCATTGCTTGCACACTAGTTCGTTCATTTCAAAGATCCCATCCAAATGACAATACTCGACCATTTTGACTGTGCTGTTTATTTCTTTAAGCGTCATCTGTCCTCTGCTTTACAACACTGCTCTAGGGTATCAGGCCAAACAACAAAGTAGTTATACAAATCATTTACCGCAGCATTGCTTCTCTCGTGACATAATAAAGAAAATATTTAGTTCAAGAAAATATTTATTTTACCTAACTGTAAACACGCAAAGAGAGAAAAGTTTATTGCTTCAAATGGCTTGGCCCGGTGTTATCTTTCCATGGTATTGAATGGAACGATTCTGTAATTTATATATATATATATATATATATATATATATATATATATATATATATATATATATATATATATATATATATATATGTGTGTGTGTGTGTGTGTGTGTGTGTGTGTGTGTGTGTGTGTGTGTGTGTGTGTGTGTGTGTGTGTGTGTGTGTACAATATCCATGAATTCATCTAAGCGAAGAAAGACAGAGTGTACAAGGTAATCTAATCAGAATCAGAATTGAAATTTTGAGGTCGTGGATTCCTATAATAAAACCTGTTGTGTACTACGCAACCGGTTATTAGCGGTGAGAACTTGGAGTGGCGCTTTCTCATGAGTGACGCCACGGCCAGGACGCCGCTCGCTCCAGCCCGCTCGGCTGCCGCGCGGCTCGAGCTGTACTTACTAAAGGATATGTCGGTTTCTTTCTGCTGCCATGCCTGAACCGCAGTTTCTTCTTCAAAAGCGCATGAGCCGAGAAAATTTGCGGCTTGGATGTCGCAAGCTAAGTAGCGTTGAAGGGGTCTACATGGTTTTTCAATGCACGTATGCGCCGTGTCTGTCCATAAATATTGCGTAAAAACAACGTCTGCAAATTCAACACGCAAAGTTGTGTATGATGCTTTGCTTAACACTTAACATTCTCTTAGTACTTAGCTATGAGAGACATTGCATTTTACATCGAAGAAAAATCTTGGTATTTGGTGTCAACATGTTATACGTGTTAGAAAGACACTGTCCAGCGAAGCTGTCATCATGATTCTTATTAGCCTATTAGCCTGGTGAGTGTCTCTAGTCAAATATGACCATTTTATTATTGCTTGAAAGAAACAGTTAAGCGCGCATTTCATATGAAACAATTTGCTGCTACTTGCACCGCGCTCCCTAAAACCGGCCACCATAAAATGAATTGATCATGGCTGCTAACACGACGACGCGTCTTGTAGAGTATTTGCATAGTTAATTCACAACTACCCTAGTAACAATCACCTGAGAGAAAAGTTTCGTGGTTAAGATCGAGAACCAATCAATTGCAAGCGATGAAATGTTTCATGGTGGCCCTTAGCAGCCTTTATCGACAATATAGCACACCCCTCACACAACGATATGAACCGATTGTCGTTATGGCGAGGCACGCATTGTTCGCGAAACCCATCAGTTCACTACAACTTTGAATTGAAACCATGAAGCAGTTTTTAAAGCGAAGCTTTCTATGTATCACTGATTCGTCCGTGAGCGCTGAAAACGCACTGCAGGAAAGCAAACTTACATATCTGCGTAGAACACTACAGTTTATATTCGCAGCTGTACCGATAAGAACAATGGGAGCAATGCCATGCCCTCGACCAATGGGAAAACGCCACGCTACCCTGACGAACTGTATATATCTGCATTGCATTACGCGCGTCACGCAATGCTTCCCGGCCGTCACCATGCGTAAGCAGCGGTAGAAGAACAGGCTGCCGTACGAACGTAAGCGCGACTGCGATCGTGCCAGTAAGGCCGATCCCGTGTTTCGGCAGCGGCACGCAGAAGCCATGCGTATCCGTCGACAATCCGATCCGAGCGTCTGCATCAACGAGACGGAAGGCAGACGTCGTCGCCGCGCTGATCCCGAAGTTCGCAACCGGGAAAACGCGGCCAAACGCCAGCGACTCGACGCGGACGGAGGCTATGCAACTTAATGAAATGTGCCTTCATTCAAATACAATCCTAAACAAGCAATCAAATCAGATATACATAGCATCGGGTCGCTGAGGCATTTCTTGGGTTCGTTGCGTGGTTGTTGGCTTTAGACTTTGACCTTGATTCAATTTGCGTTGGGGGAATTCCTCCAAGACAAATGGTTGAAAGCGAAGCTTCAAAGCTTCGCGTTCAACCATCTTTCTTCAAGAAAGGAGCTTAGATTTTTTTTTTTACAACGTCAATGGCAATGCCTGAAGTATACTCGAGGTACTGCAGTGCAGCTTAGGCTGCCTAGAAAAGGAAAATTCAAGCACCTTCTGCCTCACCATGTCTTGATCCAGCGTTGTTTAATTACACAAACGGAGAACTAGTCGCTTCGTCAGTACATAAAAGAGAACCTCGCAAAACTTCATAACGAAGACATATTACATATTTACACATTTCACTTGATTTTTGACCCTCCACCGGGGAGGAGGAGGATGAGGAGGAACTAAAGAGAGAAGGCAGGGATATCAACCAGAAATGCGTCTGGTTGGCTACCCTACTCTGGGGGACGGGAAAGAGGGAATAGAAAGATAAGGTAGAGAGAGGGAGGGGGAGGAAAGCCGTGGTGAGCTCGCGCACGCACGCGGAGGGCCTGACGTTCACATAGGCCAGTCGCCCTCAAGAACGACAAAAGTGCCTTCATAACTTTGTGCGCCGACGAGCGATAGGGACGGTCTTCAAGTAGCACCTGCACAGACAACGGCCGATCGTCCAGTCGTCGCAATGCGATAGATAATGTTTGTCTTTCCGACTGACACCGATGACAATAGCACAATAAATTTTCGATGTTCTCTTCCACGCCGCAGACGTCACATGCAGCACTGTCAGTCATTCCAATCAAAGTAGTGTACGCCTTCGTGAAAGCCACTCTCAACCACAACTGGTATAGAAGCGGTGACTCACGTCGGTGAAGCCCGGGTGGAGGTCGGAGTTGTAGCGAAGGGTTCAGTTCGTATGACCTAGTGTGTCTTATATTTGGGGTGTTCCACTATGTTAAAGAGAGCTTGCGTGTCAGGTGACCAAGCTGCCTTGCAGCGTCTGTCCAAGAAAAAGGAATGGGAATGATGTGTTGTTCTTGATGTGACTCTCGGGCAGCTTAGTCTGCTTGATCATTTCTACTGATCCCGCAATGGCCAGGCAGCCACTGGAAAATAATTTCGTGCCCTTTCTGTTTGACGTCATGATGAAGTTCGAAGATTTCGTATGTTAGGTTTTCGTGAGCTCCACGTCTGGCAATTGACTGCATGCTGTGTAGAGCCGGTCTCGAGTAGGAAAACACGGCCCATGTACCAGGAGTTTCTGTGTCAATAAATTGAAGCGCACTGCACAGAGCCGTGAGTTCTGCAGCCGTGGACGTCGTGACATCTGACGTCTTGAATCGCAGTGTTACTCCTCTTGTCGGTATAAACACAGCACCCCCAGAACTGGTCGATGTGGTCAATCCGTCAGTATATATGTGTACGTGGCTACTGTATTTCTCGTAGAACAGGAGTAAGCTCAATTGTTTTAGAGCAAGCGGTGGTAGATCTTACTTCTTCTGAAGTCCTGGAATTTTGAGGTGTACTTCAGGATGGCACAAACACCATGGAGGAGACACTGATCTGGCCGCAGGTGTGTACCCCGTCGTAAGCGAAGCACAATATGCCCTGACAGTTGTGCTGAATGACGTGCGGGGTCTTTCCAAGGGGAGTGCGGCGAGGTGGTGGCAAGGGATCCAGGCAATGTGCCTGACATGTGCACGCTTTGTCTCGGCGACTATGTGCGTCGTGATTGAATAACCTTGAGCAATGACAATAGTTTCAACCGTAGACGCACTGCGTGGTAATCCCAGGCATATCCTCATAGCTTGGGCTTGAATGCTCTGAACTGTATGCAAATTGGTTTTGCAGGTGTTGGATATTACAGGTAGGCTGTAACTGGAGGAACCCAACAAACAACACCCTGTACAGCTGTAACATGGATTGTGTGGACATTGCCCAGTTCTTTCCTGCAAGGAACCTGAACAGATGACATATAGCAATCAGTCGCTTTTTCACGTGGTTCGCGTGAGGAGTCCAGGACATCCCTCTGTGAATCACAACCCGCAAGAACCTGTTACTTCTACTGGACGATATCACTTGTCCGTTGATGGATATGGCGTACGCAGGCATTGACTTCCTGGTAAACGCCGCCACTGAGCACTTCTCCCACGTCACCTCAAGACCTTGTTTACTAAGGTAGCATGATGTCGATGAGGCCGCCCTCTGAAGCCGAGCGCGAAGCTGAAGCCATGACACCCCCGAGGTTCAGATACAGATGTCGTCGGCGTAGATAGAGAGTCGACCAGTTCTTGACAGGTCCTCGAGTAGTCCAATAAGGGCTAGATTAAAAAGCAATGGACTTAGTGCTCCGCCCAGAGGGACTCCGCGACTACTGTAATACTGTGGTGTCGGGCTGTCCCCGGTGAGCACATAGAATGATCGCATCTGCAGGTAGCTACGAACCTAGAGACCTATCTTTCCACCAAGTCCTATTGCTTTTAACGCTTTAAGGATGTGCTTCATGGGTAACGTTATCGTAAGCCCCTTTAACGACTAGAAACAAGGCAGCAGTCAAGCGTTTACAAGCCTTCTGGAATCAGACGTATGTTACCAAGTCGACAACGTATACAGATGAACGGCCGCGTCTGAATCCTGTCAACCTGTCTGGATACATTTCATAGTGTTCTAGGTACAACTCCAGACGCGTTAGAATTATCCGTTCCATTGCTTTGCCTACACAACTGGCAAGCGCGATCGGACGGTATGACGTAATGTCCAAAGGCGACTTGCCAGCTTTGAGAAGCGAAACAGGCGACTTGTCTTCCATTCTTGAGGAACCGTGCCAGTCTGCCACGAGTCGTTGTACAGGAGCAGGAGGCCCTTTCGAGCTCGTTCACCAAGGTTACACAGAGCGCTGTATGTGATGTCATCTAGACCTGGCGCTGAGGAACGCCTGCATAAAGCAAGCGCAGCCTCTAGTTAATCCAGAGAAAAAGGGCACACCATGAGGGGATCACGGGAGCTTGGTAAGTGGTCGGAAGACTGCGTTCCAGTGGAGCTTGTTTCACCGACACTCCTCCTACAGAAGGATTCTGCGACTTTAACCTCTTTGCCTTCTAGGTAAATAGCCAGGGAATTAAATGGGTGGCGCTGTCGAGGGGTTGCACGGAGGCCACGAACAGTCCTCCGTATAGGAGACAAAGGCTTTGGGGAATCCAGAGGCTCGCGGAAAGGCATCCATCGTTGCGAAGCTAGCTTCTGCATACGACACTGTATTTTCTTCTGTGTGCGTCTGGCCAATCTCAAATAAACTTTGTGCGCCTATATCTTCGTTCCACACGGCGGAGCATTGTCCGAAGTTTCTCTAGCTCGATGTCGAATTCGGTGCATGCGGAGCTTTTCGAAATCCAACGTGTGGTAACCTGTGAGGCCCCTTTTATTGCTTCCCCTAGGCTGGATGGTATGTCGTCTCGACAGCAGTCTTCCATGATTGATTTAAATTTCGGCCAGTTGGGGCATTAGACGGCTCCGGAGAACTTGGAGCTAGTCAGCCCCTCAATACTGAGATAAGTTGGGATGTGGTCACTTGCCCGCGTTCCCAAGTCCGAGAACCATTGAACCCTTCTGTTAAGGGAGCGCGAAACAAAGCTAAGGTCGAGGCAGCTACTATACGCTGTTCCTCGCAGATAGGTGAGGCTTCCATCATTTAACAAAGTTCTCGTTCAGAGCCACTGGACAGCAATCTTCTGCCCCTTGAGTTAATCTTGTCGTTTGCCCAAGGATAGTGGTGGGCATTGAAATCTCCAGTGATCACCCTCGGCGGTGGAGTCGGTGTCAATATTTCCCGTAAGCGCTCGCAGTTTAGAGGACTTGATGGTGATAAGTAGGCTCTCACACTTCTGAAAGTGACCTTGCTATTCTTCACAGTCAAACAGACGTACTGATTTTCATTGTCAGGTGACACGGGGTGATGAACATACGTCAAGTCACGGCATATAAAAACAATAATATTGCTGCATTGCCCGTGAGTGGAAGACGTAATGCACTCATACCCAGACAGGCTGATGGGAGATGACAAGTTTGGCTCACAAGTGACAACAATGGGAAACTAATTAACGAATACAAACTGTCCAAAGTCGGACATGCGCGACTTAAGTCCTCTGGCGTCCCATTGAAATACAGATGCACACTGGACCTCTCGAAACGAAGGTATCTGGCGGGCCATTGCTTTACCCTAGAGCCGCAAGCACTGGACCCAGGGCGTCCAGCACCTGCAGGGCGTTCTGCGCTGACGGAGTTGTCATGTTGCTGTGTAGAACACGCATAGCATTCATCAGCGACTGCAATATTATTATAACCTGGCATTCATCAGATGTCGTTGCATCAGTAGTTTGTGAGGGTGTCAATGGCGGCGGTATCCGAGGTGTCTTCGTGGCAGGTTGTGCGCTTGGAAGTGCAGGCCACTCTGCAGGATGATTGAGCCTTGCTGCTTTCTTCGCTATCGCACTATCTTTCATGGTGGCGCTCCGTGTTGTTGTAGCAACCATTTTGACGGAAAACCACGAGTTGCTTGCTGCGGCGTTTCGTTGAACTCTTCGGTGGTGATACCGTCATCGCCTAAGTGTAGCGACAGCCTCGCTGTGTGTGGAATGATCCCGAACCATGCGCTTTAGAAACGCGAATTCCTCGGCAGTCCTTCGATAAGGCTTCGTGGGAACCACGGCAACTAGGACGCTTCAGGACAGTCGCGCAGCAGGCCTCTGCGGGCACGCGGGATTGTTCACACAGACGCTTTTTAGATGACCAATCTTGAAGCACTTGTGACATTTCAGGGGCTTCGGTATGTAAGGTCGAACTGCAAAACGGACATGGCCAACTTTGGCGTGAGGGGGAAGGCAGTCTCCTTCAAACACAAGCGTCACGCAGCGTGTGTTTCCGAGTATGGTGAGATGCGTGATGACAGTGCCTTCTGTTGTTTGCTTTATTAATATTGCCAAGTCATCGGCCGGAATTGAAACTTCGGCGTCATTAATGACGCCAGCAGTGCCGTTACCGCCTGTAGGAATCATTGATCGCACTTTTAATTTGTTGATTTCCGTGACATTCCGAAGGCTATGTAGGGCGCTACGATGTAAAACATCTACAGCCAGGACATTCTTCCGTGAATTTATTCTCACGTCTTTAACCTCGTTCGGCGCGATTCCCTCGAGTAACAAAGAAAGAACCTGCTTGTTCACGAGCCACAAATTGGTCGTAGGGTCCACGGGCAAAAAGAGAACAGTGTGCGGCCAGCACTGGGCATATCCTTCATGGTCGAAACACTTGCCGGCGATGACGTCCGTAGCAGTCTTCTTTTTGCCATTCGGCTCATGACAACATTAAAGTCGTCCTCCGAGGAGTCTCAGCTGTCCGAGTACAAGTCGGTGGCTTCACTGTCTATGTCGCTTGACTCACTCCCACGTTTCCTCCATCCGGAAAGTCCTCGGAAGCGCAAAAATTCGATACTATACCATGAACTGCTCGTCATGAGCAAACCTGTTTTAGCGGATGAAAATTAAGGTAACTGTTGTAGAAGTCATACATAGTCAGCGTTTCTGACATACTTTTTGCACTACGGCAGATATGGTATCACAACTGGATTCTTATATGCTATGTTTCTGCGGTTGTCGATCTGCGCATGAAAAACACGCAATGGTTTGGTCTGCGCTCTTTTGGCTGGCACTGTAGCGTTGTATTTAAGAACTGCATTGTCGTATAAGAAATAAGCTCTTTGAATAAATTCGCGCGAACGAACACGTCGCAGAAATATATAAGACCGCCATAAGTATACAAGCAGAGGGAACGAGAGCGAACAAACGAAACCACTGCAGAAGGCGCACGCACTTCACCCGAACTCTAGCAGACGACAGGTGCGAGTGCGTGCCCTGACGTCACGCGAGAGGCGCTCGCAGCACCCCTGTAATTCTTTCTCAGGGCTGATAGCTACTATGACAGATAGGCAAAAGAGCGTGCCCAAGTGCGCGTGCATGGGCGCCTTGGAACATATACGGAGCACGGTTAGAGTGCCTGTTTCTAACGATGCGTGCATTAGATTGCATAGAACAGAGACTGTTACAGTCTTCTATAGTCATATTCCTCGATTCACATAATGTTGCATCAACTGTCACGTGCGACGTGCAGGCTATTAAACTGAAATGTGGCAGTTAAGAACCTGGGATTTTTGCGCGCCTTTCAGAGGCACACAGCATTTCCCCACCTATCACTCCATCCTTCCTGTGCGCACTCATCCAGCCAGTCAAAGAGGCATTGCGTAAGTCTCGTGAGGACTGTGCTGTCAGCAGCAGAGCGTAACGTGTAAATAACGAACTTTCTCGATAACTCCCTCTCTCATTAGAACCACTCTCAGGAAGTCCCGCCCCCTTTTCCCCCCCTTTCTTGGCATGAAGCGCAAACAGCGAAACAGATCGACTAATTCTGCTCGCTGCTCTGATCCTCTTTGCACGATTGAGTTATGCGCCGCCTGCGCACGGCCAATTGAAATCAGATTAGCCAGAGTTCTATATTCGGCGCGGCATCCGTAATTCCTAGCACGTGTGGCAGAGGTGGGCGTCAGAAACGATCCTTTTTCTTTATCTAATTTTAGCCATTGCTTCGCTGGCATCTCATACCTTGCACGCCTCGGAAGCTTATTACCACGATGAGATGGAAAATTACGGTGGTATGAGCGGCGTTAACAAGTCGTCTGGTGCCCCTGTAACAGAAAAGCCCGAAGTGTGATTATAGAAGCGTGAGTCGGAATTTCATTCACCACTTAGGTAATACACACGATACTCGACAACACAACGGTCGTCATTCTTTTTTATCTTCAGTTCCTGATCTCTGGTTTCATAGTCTGCAGTTTCCCTTAGTCCACAGTGCGTGTGAGCGTGTAAGTGAGCGAGCTGTGTGAGTGATGTAAGTAAGTAGATAGGGGGGGAGGGGGGAGGAGGGGTGCATGCATGTTTGCATGATGTTTCAGAATTTAGAAGTGACGAGCACAAGCACACGAAATTTGCGCTGCACTGACTGACGGCAATCTGGGCATTCAGACGAACAGTTATTCAGCTTTTACGCAAGGATAACGTAATTGTATATCTAAATTATTGGCATAAATATACGCGTTCACCAGTCTCGCTCATATATGTTTTCTATAAAACAACTTGTATTCTTCCAGTTACGTTTTACATTTCATAGTGCTTGTGAAAAGCGAAGGCTAAACAAGATAAATGGCTGACCGGTAGAACAAGTTTGTGCGACTGAATGCAAAATAAACGGGCAGAAACGAATGCACACTACAGCAGGATAAACGCAAACTTCCACTTCGTAGTTATTCAAAGCTAACAGAAAAGGAACATAATGAAGAAACAATAAAAATGCACACGAATATATGTACAGGGAAAAAATGTTCGTAAAGGCACGCTGATGCGAAGTGCGAATAAAATTAAATAGGTTGTTGTCGTTGGGCGTTCGCCTTGTCTGTATTCTACTTTGTTGATAGGTTTCGGGTGATTGCACTTACATTAGGCAATCACAAATTCTTGCAGATCTTTTTTGTATTAGGAACATCTGCAAAAGAGAGAGAGAGAGAGAACGTAACGGAGAGAAAGATTACGAGCAGGTACAGAACTACCGATCGTGCGTTTTCCAACGGGGCACTCAAACCCTTACACTATACCACTTCTATTTGAGTGTGCGTGCGTGCGTGCGTGCGTGTGTGTGTGTGTGTGTGTGTGTGAGTGTGTGTGTGTGTGTGTGTGTGCGTGCGTGCGTGCGTGCGTGCGTGCGTGTGTGTGTGTGTGTGTGTGTGTGTGTGAGTGTGTGTGTGTGAGTGTGCGTGCGTGCGTGTGTGTGTGTGTGTGTGTGTGTGTGTGTCCTTAGTAAGAACACGACAAGATACAGGATATAAAATAGAATACAAACATTGAACCAGGTAGAGGCTGAAGTGAACAGAACGAAATTCTTTCAGAACGATATCGTCAGACAGTTGTGAGTGACACGCTTCTCTCACAAACGCTGCGCTTTGTATAAAGTAAAACAAAGCGCTCACATTTATACCGACATGGCATACCTGTATCAGTGCATTACCCGCCGTGGTTGCTCAGTGGCTATGGTGTTAGGCTGCTGAGCACAAGGTTGCGGGATCAAATCCCGGCCATGGCGGACGCATTTCGATGGGGGCGAAATGCGAAAACACCCGTGTACTTAGATTTAGGTGCACGTTAAAGGACCCCAGGTGGTCGAAATTTCCGGAGCCCTCCACTACGGCGTGCCTCATAATCAGAAAGTGGTTTTGGCACGTAAAACCCCATATATTTAATTTTTTTGTATCAGTGCATTACACTCATTGTCCGAAAGGAATAAAAGATGGCTGC
Organism: Dermacentor albipictus; assembly: GCF_038994185.2. Lineage (NCBI taxonomy): Eukaryota > Metazoa > Arthropoda > Arachnida > Ixodida > Ixodidae > Dermacentor > Dermacentor albipictus. The sequence goes on from NC_091821.1 coordinate 95,237,717, forward strand.
CGCCAATCGCTCAGGCACTGGCTACTCGCACCTGCTGGAGAGCATGGGTTTATTTGCGTATAATGAAAGCTTTTACATGGACGTGTAACGCTTCCGAGCACTTTCGGCACGTTTACGACCTCCTGCCAACTCTTCTTTGCTGAGGATCCGTTTTAGCGCATTCCTAAGCTTCCGTTGCATGCCGCCTCGATTTTAGACCAACCATCGTAAGCTAAGCAAGTGAAACTGGACCAATCGCACACTCCGGTGCCACACTTTTCATCCGGTTATCGATTTTCACTGCAGTGGCTCGGCCCCATCGAAATCCTCTCCACTTGAGCATGTTCCTCGCCTCTTGTCAGCCAGTTAGATAAGACAAGCCACTAAGTGTAGGCAATGTTATTCGTTTTCCAAGCAAACAAAACTGACCTCCTATGAACGAGGAGAGTGCTTGATTGGTCAGTTCAGACAACCCTGCGGGTGACCGCCCGATGCTTGCATCGATGGTTACGCCAGTTTGACGTCAGGAGATTGGAATGAAAACATATTGGAATAGTTTACGTTATACGGCCCCTGTATTACACAGAAACGTGAGTATTTGATATACGGGCTCGCCTTTGTTGAGATGGAGAAGCGTGTAGAAAGGTGATGGTGCATGTGACTGAATGAGTTGCTCATTTGTGGCTTCTTAGCATTGCTTTTCTTAGTAATCATTTGCAGTGCCCGACAACCTATCATGTAGCCACGTTATAATGCAACAAAAACAGTTCTAGCTTATTTCTGAGGAAAGGCTCATGATAAGCTGGAAGAAAGGAACAATGACTAACTTTTTTAAAGGAATCCGCACTGTGTGACGAGAATTCACCTAATGAAGTGTTCGAAGCAAGGAATGCTGTAGTTGGGAACGAGCAGAACTACAGAAAAAAACTAAAACGCCTATACTGCGGTACATTCTTGCTACATAATTTTTTTCTGTTGTTTCCGAATTCTTCAAAAGAAAAGTGGTCTCCAGAAAAGTAAAAATTTCTCGTTAATCTGTCTGCAGATTCCATTGCAGATTCCATTGCTCCCATCTCCGTGAGATGGGAGCAATGGAAACATATTGGAATAGTTTTACGTCATAGGGCCCCATTATTAGCTCACGGAACGTGCAATATGAATTTCCTCGTTATTGAGTGACATCTGTACGACAACTCTAATGTAACATTGTGGGCGACAACTCTGTAACATTGTGGCTAGTGTTTACATAAAAACACCGCCCAAGCACTCCGTACAGATGGTTAACCAGTGAAGCTGAAACGTGCGGCCCCGGTGTTTATCACTGGGTAAACCACGACGGTTCATTGAATGACGGCTTGATAGGCTGACGGATCCTCGGTACGCAGTTGCTGCTTACTGCGTTCTTGTGCGTTCTTGTGCCCGGACTGCAGCCTCGGCACGGCGTAGGAGAGCTCGTTCCCGGTTGTGCTCGCGGCGGTGCTGATCGAAAGCTGCCTGCTCCTCAGGAGTACGTATGACGCGTGGCCTACCCATTTCGGAGCCGGAGAAACTGCTGTGAAGGAGAGCTGTGATGGAGAGCAACGGTGGCACTACTGTCGGAGCCAATCGCGCGTCTCTCCTTTTTTTTTTTTGCGCAGGCGTATAGGGCTGCACCGGAATAGTTTTTGGCGTACAGGCGACAGACAGGCGGACGGACGAACCGAATCGGCTAGCCATATACGGCTTCGCTGTAAAAATATTTCTAATCTATATTGGCGAGCTTTTGCGAACCACACCACATTCCCACCGGGTCGTAGTTTCAATATTTCATGTGACGCAGCAAAATAGAAAGTGACAAATATTAGCCAACAGATTCCTGAACTGAGAGAGCCGCCCACCCAGAACGAAGAAAGAACATTTTCTCGCTGTTTCGCACAATAAACGTTTATTCCTTCACCTCCTCATCCTCAGCCACCCGTCTATGCAGTACCTCAGTTAACAACCGTTTAAGATGCATTGCTTGTTCCGCCAGTTCGCAGTGTTTTCCTATTTCATATGTCTTCAATTATTTCGATTTTAATGCGAAGCATTCTTTGAGGCACTTTGAGTGTTTCTGTATAGCCTTCGACGCTGCTGGGCTGGTGGTGCCTACCAACTTGAGCCGCTGGGTATATACTCATGTTCGCGTTGCCGGCCTGGTTGCGGTATCCTCTTGATACCGCAACCACGCGGTATTACTCGGTATATTACAATTACTCGGTATTTTGCTACATTACATACCAGCCAAAATTTTCGCAACAACCGTCTGTTAAAGTCCGGTTGCTCTTCTCCGTCTGCTAAATCAAATATAGCAGAATATCAGAATTGAAAACACGACAAATGTTTTTGATGCAATGCAGAAATAAAATGACTAATCCCTTTTTCACAACTGCTGAACTTTTCTTGGCACCCATTTATTTAGCGTTTTTGGAAAGCTAGTCGTGCAGAAGCCAATAATTATTGGAAAGCTTGTTTACAACAAGGTTCTAAAGATGTTGAGACGTTATTCATGCTTCTCTTTTTATAATAGTCAGCCATCTTGTGTTTAAAACCGATCCTAATTGACCCTGATGCTAGCTGTTTTTTTTTTGTTTACTAGTCAGTACAAGCATGGTACCTAACTTTACCGAAATGAAGAAGAAGAAGAAGTAGTAGTTTAATGACTGGAAAATGTAGAGAGGTCGGCCGCAAAATGGAGCATCTGGCCTCCTACTCTAACTAAGGGTAGGGGAAGGAGGGAAGAAAGAGGGTCACAATGGGGGATGATAATGGGAGGAACAAGGTGAAGGACACATTGCATACTGGTATCGCAAGCGTGAGTCCAGGCCCGTGTCGCCTAGGAAACGTGAAAGAGCACGCATTGTTTCTATCGTCTGCCAACTCTGTGGCGATGCGCCTAGCAAGAGGTCCTCCGACAGTGGTCTATTGTGTAAATGTCTCAAGGTATCTGCCATTGTCAGTCTTTGGCGCGCATATTCAGGACACACCACGAGCACATGGTCTATAGTCTCTACAGTTCCACACACTGAACAGCCCGGGGAGTCTGTCCGTCCACTGCTGTGCAAGTATTTGCGCGTGTAGGCGACGCGTAACCGCAGTCTGTGTAGCAGGCATGTAGGAGGGCGTGGAATTCCACGCAGAAATGGAAATTGCATGTCGGGATCCAGCCTTTTAAGGCGGACGTGAAATGAATATTGCTGCTGTAATAATGGGCTAGCGTCTGACTACTCAACATTCGATTCGATATTCGATACACGCTATTCGTGTTCGATTCGTGTTCGAAAAAGTTTATATTCGCCCAACTCTACTTTTTGGTTTACGTTCAATGTTTCTAGCTGTAGATTGAAAATACCAAATTCAGCTGTTTGCACTACGCGAACTTTCACTTTCTCTCTCATCTATCTATCTATCTATCTATCTATCTATCTATCTATCTATCTATCTATCTATCTATCTATCTATCTATCTATCTATCTATCTATCTATCTATCTATCTATCTATCTATCTATCTATCTATCTATCTATCTATCTATCTATCTATCTATCTATCTATCTATCTATCTATCTATCTATCTATCTATCTGTCTGTCTGTCTGTCTGTCTGTCTGTCTGTCTGTCTGTCTGTCTGTCTGTCTGTCTGTCTGTCTGTCTGTCTGTCTGTCTGTCTGTCTGTCTGTCTGTCTGTCTGTCTGTCTGTCTGTCTGTCTGTCTGTCTGTCTATCTATCTATCTATCTATCTATCTATCTATCTATCTATCTATCTATCTATCTATCTATCTATCTATCTATCTATCTATCTATCTATCTATCTATCTATCTATCTATCCTTTTTTTCTGCGTTGAACAGCAACTGGTGGTCTGTGTTCAAGGCGCGCCTACTTTGGTAGCAACTTTAGCACTAGCCTGAAGATACCTGCACGCGAAATCGGAGACTATTTTTGATCCGAATCAGTAATAGAAGCAAGTTTAACATTAGTAGATCGCTTTTAACACCCAGTCCAACGCTTGCATATAACGGAGAAACATTGTATGAGATACCTATGCCGTTGGTTTTAGAGCATCTGCTGCGCTGAAGTGAGCTAAAGCGGTTCGAACTAATAAATGTCGCGCAGTGATTATGCCTGCGAGATACGGAATGTCCCCAAATATCAGGTCTCAAGAAGAAATACACCCTAAATCTTACAGACCCACACGAATGTTTCATAAGAGGTTGAGCTCGCGCTAACTAAACATGTGAAACTTCCATTTTTCAGCATCACTACAGTTTCGTTGCGACTGGGAGTTTGGCGACGCAGTAACGGAAAAACCACCGTACTGTACGTCGGCTTCCAAAAAGCATTAAAAAATGAAAAAGAAATAACATCGACAATTAAAGCAGTAACACAGTTATGCAATAAATGTTCGCTTTCCTTTCTGGCTATGCCGCTTTACGAAAGAGACAAAAAGAAAATACTCGCAAGGAAAGTTTGCGAACAAGGAACGCTTTTCATAATATTTATTCAAGTGGCCACATATCATCGCTCATTTCTTAGGTCATTCGTAGGCGATTGAAAAAGATTATTTACGCAACTCTAATCTATGCCCCAATGCGTTATACAGTAACGATAGACTGAAAGAAGGAAACAAGCGCATTATCTGAACGCAAACTTGTTCTGAAAGGATAAGAAGACGCAGATAGTTTCAGAAGCAGTGAGTTTCGCAAGAAAAAAACTGTAAATTCAAATCTGTGAAAGAAAGAAAGAAAGAAAGAAAGAAAGAAAGAAAGAAAGAAAGAAAGAAAGAAAGAAAGAAAGAAAGAAAGCGAAAGATCAGCGATCTCGCAGCAAACTTTGGGCGTGATCGGGATACAAAGACAGTCAGTCGTTCGTATCTCTTTTTATAGAAACCAGTTTTCGCTGTCACCGTATCTTTCTCTTACAAGAACGAACATTGGACGTTTATGTCCATTGCGAGTGCCGTAACAACGTCAAGAATGACATGGTGGAGATACTCGAACTAATATTATAGTGCGCCCGATCGAGTCACGGTTTGTCGAAAATTGAGTTTACATTCTTTTTTTATGATTCTTCTGGCCGGCGAAATTTAGGGCTACGTCAGACAGTGTCAAATTTCTAGGAGGAAAAAAGAAGCATGTTTTGGTTCAAAGAAAAACTGAGGTGAACTAGGGTCAAAAGAAACCATTCCACAATCTGAACAGATATAACTCAATTCAGAGAAGAGGGAAAGAAAATAAAAGATAAAAGGCAGAAAGCTCAACCAAAAATATAAAAGGTAGAGGGATTAAACTGTCCGGTCGACTAGTCGGCACTGGGGAAAGGGTAGAAAAGATCAGAAGGAAGAAGTGAAGATATGAAAAAAAAGATATTGACAAGTACGATGAAGGCAGCTGACAACAATACTGCTCTTTCATACAGTCCCAGTGCATTTAATAAACACGGGTTGACGGCGGCGTGGTCCAATGTCCAAGTATTGTGCTTTCTGTAAAGGGACGGTTGTCAAGTTTGTCGAGAGTAGTGCAGATCGTTGTTCTTCGTGCACTGCAACGAGAACAAACACACGCAAGGCGCACAACAGCCTGTAATTCGGGACTTCTTGCCATTCCGATGAAGAAGGAGCATTTGTGAATGCTACTCAAAGTCATAGATGACATACTGTCACCTACAATTCATCGCGTCACGAAACTGCATGCCGAACTCCTCGGTCGGCATGCAGTTTGGTTTGGTCCTGACCTCCTTCTGCCATTCGACACACTGCTTGCGTCTGATCCCGCGTCTGCCACGCTATACGCTCACGGTGCCATTACCCTTATACGCCCATCGCACGCGCGGTAGCCCGCGATCAACTGTCTTTACCGCAGAACGCACATAAGTCCCTTTATGATGGTTGACACTGGGATGCCTGCTTTCATCCGGGGCCATCTCGTCCTGCTATGGCTCTCTGCTATACGTCGTGTTGGCCTTTTCAAAAAGATCCTGTTGGCTACGTCGGGCCCTATCGAGTCTTTCGCCAAGTGTAACCTCCGTCAACTGTGATATATCTCCACTGGTACCCACGTCAATGACTGCCCCACCACCATGTGAAAGGGTTCCCGTTTCGCGCATATAATATGACCACATTAAAACGCCGCCTCCACCATAGCAGCACTTGGTCGGTGGTTTTCTTGTCGGAGGTTGTGTCACGGCTACTTAAGATTGTCACAAGGCTCCTGCTCCTCAGGGAGCAATGAAGACGACAACGACGTTGGCGATGACTGAAAGCTCGAGTTGCCCTCAAGCCTGTGCTTTTGTGCTGTGTAGTTTAACGAGTGGGAACCAGCTACTGCTGTATAAATACTCTCGTAAGAACAGACGCTTTCGCATGCCATTTTATTTCTTCGCTACCACTTCGAAGCATTTGTTGGAATTCTCATAAGATAATTGATCAGAAGGCTTAATGGTTCGATATGTAACGATTAAACAAGAGCCGGATCAGTTATAATGAAAATTATATCCGTGGCATTGTATACCTTCTATTCTGTTTTTTTTTATTGTTGTAATGCTTGGATGGCGATTCTTGCTCTCGTTTTCTTTTACGCTACTTCACACGATGTGTGTTTTCTTTACTTGTTTGCTTCTTATTATCTCTGTTTGTTTGTTTGAATGGCCTCACTGGTCACTCCATAATGCGTTGTCGTGCGCCGGCTGAGCAACAGTCGACGATGGTCAGCTGGACACATTAAGTCAGTCCAGTTCAACATATTCGTCGTGATTACATATCGATGCCAACCATAGCTTGCTGTCCATGTACGACACCACAGACTCAACGGCGAGACAATCATTGGGTAATGGTTAAACCGACAACATAGAATACACAAACTTAGTCCCCGTAGTACTGATCTTCAGATCAGCAGCCGAAAACAGCAAGGTGGCGTCTCCTACCCGAGCCAAGCTGAACACAATTTAATTGGATTGCTGTGCGCAATTTGGCCAATTCAAGCCCTAACCGTACATATCACTGTTCGTGAATCATGTAGAAAGCGGCCACTCTTGCAGGCATATCGGCTAGGTACCCATGAACATTCGTTCGCAGCTTCGATACAGAGCTTACGTACAGGACTTTGCAAAAAATCCCCTCTCACTGGGTAAGAGCGGTTGAAGGCTCTTCGATGGCTCCGGGAGGCCAATAGCTCCGCGTGGTTACGCCGCGGGAGCGCAGACGTCATCGCAATAGAGCAACACGGCCCACGTGCCTCTGCCACCGATCTTGTGCCACGGGGGCAGAAACAAACTTCCATTCCCACTTTCATCTCGTAGTGCCCAACACAGGCGCTAAACCTAGACCGGGCACGATGCTGACCTTATGAAACCTGCACCGTGCGAGTCTCACGTATGAGCGGGGACAGATCGGGCCGCTACAAGTCATTGGTACCATTTTTTCTTCCTTAGCAATTCATCGTTTTGTTGCGTTATTTTTATTTTCCCCCGCTATTTCGGCTAATCAAGCTCTCTGAGACGACGACCGGAACAAAACCAGCCAAGTTGCAACAGCGAGTGAGAAGAAATCCAGAATAAAGCCAGTAGTAAAGCGTCTCCTCCTCCGGCTTTCCCTGACGAACCCGGTGTTGTTGCGGCAGCGTCGCGCGTTCGGCAAAAACAACCCACGCCAACCCAGGCGACAAATGCTGCTAGGGGCAGCGTATTGAGAGACCAGGTCGCCAGAGGGCGCCATATTCTCCCCCGGGAGCTACGCATTCTCTTCCCTTGGGCACCTCTCCCCGCCTCTCGAAGCAAGCTCGGTAAATGAAAGGCGTCGAAGGAGAACTAAAGGCGAGAACGACGTGACGGCGCCGATGAGGTCCGACTCAACGAAATGAAAGTGTTTCAGTGGCGGGAGGGTGAAAAAGGAATCTATTGAAGGAAGAGAGGAGGTGGTGTCCCCTCAGCATCGCGAGGGAAGAGAAATGACGGCGGCAAAACGGAGCGGAAACCTTGCCACTCGAGCCGAGTGGCGCAGTCGAATCTTAGCGCCGCTCCCTGCAACATTGCGCTGCCGCTGCGCCTTGAGTGCCAGTCCGCTTAAGTGTAGCTCAGCAGTTACATGCAGCGTGGCGTAACGGCACAGAATAGAAAAAGGACCGGCTCATTTCTGTTGGTTTTTCTTCGTTCTTGCTACTGGCATCAGCGCAGCCTAAACCAAATTTTGCGCCTGCTCGCACCTTTTGGTTTTCTCGTCGCCTCTATTTCGAGCTCCTGCAGTGAAAATATCGTTAGTCCGTGGATTTAGGACCTTGAGGAGTATTTGCTGCTTTTTTCCTCATCTTTAGCGACGTTTCTCTACTGCTTGCGTATGCTAAAGCGTTTATGTTTAGCAACCATCCGGCTCTTTCTTAATTTTGCTTTTCGCGTAAAATTATTCACAAGGTGACACATTCATGCCTTTATACATCATGGTGACTTTTACAATCCGAAATCGTTAGGAAAACACTGAAGCATACTCGAAGCATCCTTTGTTTTTCTTTTTTTTTTCCCTCGCTCTCTTTATTTGCGAGGTTTATTTGTTGTTGCAGCTTTTGAAAACAGGGCCTATACAGTTATCAGGATGACCACTACCTCTATAATGTAAGATTATCTGGGCTACCGACAGCTGCATTGTTATATGCTGTAGATGTCATACAATTAATCTCATATCTCATGTAACGACATTTTTTCTCGCTGATATATGTGGAGTTTAACTGATCACAAAAAGAAAGGCTATTGTCTCCTCTCGTCATGCAGCCCCATGCTTACAGTACTGGTAAAAAGAAATTCCTACTAGATTAGGTCACAGTGAACACTACACTTCAACCCTGCAGGTAGTCCATGGCAGATAACTACCGTGTATGTGGAGGTAAGAGCGAAATAAATACTTCCATGGCCACATCACCTTAACTATCTTGCGTTTACATCCAGAAAGTGCAACCGCAGGCTGCCAGGCAGGCAGGCAGGCTTTATATATAGTGAGTTTCTCATTTTGTCAGTGCAAGTATTTTATTACACTAAGAACGACAGAAAAAATTATGCTTCACGTACGTGCGCGCGCGCGTGTCTGTGTGCGCGCGTGTGTGTTGTGTCGGCGTGTACGCGTGTACGGGCGTGCGTGTGTGTCTACATGCGTGTGCGTGTATGTGTATACGTGCGTGCGTGAGTGTGTGCGTGCGTGCGAGTGTGCGTGCGTGTGCGTATACATGCTGGTGTGTATGCGTGCGTGCGTGTGTTTGCGTGTACATGTGTGTGTGCGTGTGTGTGTATATGTGCGCATGTGTATGTGTTTGCGTGCGTGTGTATGTATGTGTACGCGTGCGTATGTGCGTACGTGTGTGTATGTGTGTGCATGTGCACGCGTGCGCGTACGTGCGTATGGGCGTGTACGTGTGTGTGTGTGTGCGTTTATGTATGTTTGCGTGCGTATGTGTTTGTGGTGTTTGTGCGCGCGCGTGTGTGTGTGTGTGTGTGTGTGCGTGTGTGCGTGTGCGCTGCGTATATGTGTGTACGTGTTTGCGCGTGTGCGCGTTTGTGTATGTGTGTGCGTGCGAGCGCATGTGTGTGTGCGTGTGTGTATGCGTATGCGTGCGTGCACGTGCGCGCGGGCGCGTGTGTGTGTGTACGCGTGTGTGCATGTATGTGTGTGTACCAAGGGTGAAGTAGTTGCTGCGGGGGGACCCTAAGTTTACGAAGTTTCGGCGGAAAGCGAAGGTCTGCGCTAAATGAAATATTTTTTGCACTTGAACAGCGCTGGAGGGAAGTAGTGATTTTCAAGGAGCGGGTACGTCCTCGGACTACAAACGCTCGCGGGACAACTTTGTTACAGTGTCCAGGAATTTGAGACATCGACCAGTAGCGCCATGTGTTGGCGGCGGGTGCTGCGCGGTCGCGTCACTAAATGGGAACCAAACTTCAAACATTGATTGCAGAGCAACCCTTTTATGTACAACACGGTCTTTTCAATGAAATATTTTCTAGCTCATCCTCTCACTATGTGCCACATTTGGCTGCAGTGCGGTCCCTTTCCTGGGCTCGACAGCCACTTTTTTGTACCACTGGAAACTCATAGCAATGTGCTTAGAAATCCATACCAGAGGAATGCAATATCATCATCCCAAAATATCTATTATGACGTAATTACTACGGCTCGCTCTTCGTGCGTCTTCAGGTTGGCTCGATTGCGCAAAGTTTTTGAGTTTAAAAAAGAAGAAAAAAATTTTGTAATGTTTCACAGCAGTGAAACCACCTTACGGGCATGTGCCTTTTGTGAAAACATCAGAGGACCTAAAACATATTAAGTTTGCAGCGCTTCTATGTAAATGTGAAATGGAATGTGAAATAGAATGTGAAAGCATATGTTGAATATACCATGCGGCAAACAGCTTCTTTCAAGTAAGATTCACTTTGTTAAACATTTCGCAACCATCGAACCGCAAAGCACGTGCGTAATGCAGTGAAAGCAACAAACAGCATGGAGCTATGAACGAACAAGTTGAAACAACCTTCTCAGTAAATAATGAAATAAATGAAAGAGAAGTCTCTCCCCAGGAGATATTAAAGAGATACAATGACTACTACACAGGCGAAAAAGAATGCTTGAGTTACCCATGTTGCAGAGCACGCGAAATAATTCCGATGTCCCAATTTCGTGGGTATGCAAATGCGGCGTTCGTCGTCCGCATACAGTGAGACCGCGTGGCGGCCCTTACCGACACATGCCCTGGTCTAAATGTACAACTCCTGATACTCTTTCCTCCTTAGGCTAATAAGCCATCTATCGTCTGGGCAATGCAGCTCTATTCATTATCACTTCCACTGCGCCCCCTTCAGCCACTTCGACATTATAACTTCGGTATCGCACCTTCTTTGGTACCATGCGCCCTGTCCGGCAACTAACGGATAAAACCACAGCTTTCGTTAATGGCAAGCAACGAAGAAGAGAAGCATCCATGGGCGCCTGAAACACCTGGACGGGGGCTTTCGCCTCCATCCGACGTCCTTATACATTCTGCTCAAATGAAACGCCCACGAATTAATTGCAGGTAGTCCGGCTTTCTTTTTTTTCCAGATATTTCATAAAATATGGAAACGTCTGACGTATTCTTATGTCTATAGGTATGGCAAGGCCATGCTAGCTATGAAGCGAGCCTCATTTGAATAATCAATTAACACGCGTAGGTCGGGGCGCGAGGTCAATTTTTAATAGAGAATTCTCAAGAAGCTTCCGCTAAGCGCTGTTCGGTTTTTATTACAAGCATTAGCGCAGCCCCTACTAAATTTGCTACGCTTAGTGTATGCTGATGCGACTATAATATCAGACAATTTTTCAAGGGCTGCAGGGCGACGATGCGTTTCTTCCCTTTACACGCTTGTCAGGCAGTAAAGCTAGACGCCGATATGAGAACAAATTAGAAGAAAAATAAAATATATCCGGCTCAGTGTTTCCAAGGCCACAGAAATAGCCCACATATATACACTAGATAGACGGGCTTACATTGCGTTGCGGCATTTTTTTTAAGCGGTAAGATTCGCTTGGAAGTTGTTCACGAAGAAATTCAAGACGAGGCGCACCAAAGGAACGGTGAATGTGATGCATTTTTCATGGGTCAAAATTCGCTCCGCGGGCAAAACGTGCATATGTAAATACTTTTTGGCGAATGTCTAAGTACAGTGTCAAACAGCACGTCGAAAAAAGAAGCTTGAATTTCCTTTGATGCGGTCCGGCTAACGCGTGGTGAGGGAATTTTCCAACAATGCCATGATTAATATTTCCCTTTACCCTGGGAAATCTCTCTCAATAATAACCGGTGGCCTACGGAACAAATATTATTTCGATCTTGGACCTCGTCCTGTAGAATACAAATACAAGGGACACATGCATGTTGCTTTATTCGCTGTATAAGCATTTTTGAAATGAATTTCAGCCTGCAAGTAAGGCACAATACATGCCACGAAAAGTGGTAAATGTCTGCGTTTCTAGAACTCACCCATAGTGATTACGCCACGTCGAGTAGGCGATAGTGATGTGTAATTTATCCCTCAAACGAAGGAAATTATAGCGAAAAAAAGATCATTGGCTGTACAGATCATGGGCTATGCAGGCTGTCTAGGTGGCCCTCGGAAACACAATTCACAGACCGAGTAGAAAGTTCACAGTCAGGACTTCTTGCACACGCCGTTCTGTCCATATGCAGCTGCAGGCGCTCCATCGCCGTGATCTCGCCGCCAATGAGGCCATTAGTACTGTGTACAATTTTACTGTTTTTCCTTTATTTGCTCTATAAGCCCTTCGCCACCAAACAGAAGAATGTTGGTTAGCACAGACTGCGCCTAACACGGTAGAAGATCATAACTAATACTGCTTATGTGCATAATGAAGACAATAAAAACACAAACACGACTACATCCTTGATTTTTTCTCGGGACTAGAGGTTAGATATCGCTGATAGAATAATACGCCATTTCATTCTTTGTCACCGCGCGTATAGTTCAGTCGCTAAGCCTTCAGTGAAATCGGTACTGAAATACTTGTAGCGACCATCCGTGACTTCGCTGTCACCGCTCCTTGGAAATGCAGTTTGCCACGCCGTAGGGGTCATTGCCCTTTGCTCTCCTCACAGTGCCTCGAAGTGGGGGTCATTGCCCCCTACTCGCCTGCCGGGCGCACCACCACAGTCACTCGGCAAACCTGCCTTTCCTTTTGAATAAAGCCAGTCGACTCTCAGTTCTCAGCCTGTCAAAACGTGTATTACTTGCCTACGCTAAACCGAGCTCCTAACATTCTTAGCGCCGTCACTGCGGACCTCGCGAGTTCACTTCGGCCTGTAATGTAGACAATTAACCAGGTCAGAAACTTTTCCCAGCGTATACGTTTCGTTCTGCTGTTGTATGCCACCACAGTCGACTAATGTGCGGCCCTGAATAGTTTTTTTTTTATGTTGTTGTTGTGGTAATCTTGAATACCCTAATCCCAGAAAGCAAAACTCATTACACAGAAAGCCAATTTCAGGTAGGATAGGATAGGAATAACTTTAATAAAGTGCCGGCAAACGACGATTTAACGAGTCGTGACGCTGGCCAAGCGTCGACCCGGGGTAATGCTGTTACCGGGAATGTTGGGTGCACATCGTTATAGGGTATAACTAAATATACTTACGATTTCCCAGTTTTTCATTAGCGTTTGCAGCAGCACCTATTGTTCCTTAGATAGGCAAAATAAAAAAGTAGCAGTTTTGCTCGAAGGGCGAAGCATTTACAGTGACAGTCAAACATTAGACTATTACACTGTAGCAAAGCTTGTAACCCAGTGTGAGGGGTCACAACGGTGTCACACAACTGCCTTAATTACAAGTTACATACAGGGTGTTTCATCCAAATCGTCCCACACTTAAAAAATAAAAACACATATGAGTTACGAGAACGCAACCAACTTGATAATAATCGCTGTCCTCGTGAGCAACTCAAAGTGTTCTTGCATTAAGCTCAGACAATTAATTAACAATTAATTTACCAACATCTGAAGCCTGGATTTAATCGCAAATTCTTCAATGTAGAAGTTGTGTAGCTTACTGAGAAATATTCATTTTTTTTTCGTGACGATAGCTCCTGTGGTTTTTTATTTTTACAGGCTGCAAAGAAAGCGAGCGATATTTGAAGAACCACAAGGTGACTGCGCACTTACGCGCAGCGACATTAGTGCCCTCAAACATGCCACGAACCAATGATCGACGCTAAAGTTGCTCTAATAACTCTTCTAAAATCGACAGACCCAAAAGTCGTTTATAATCCGCTTGCGTATAATACTGTGTGCGTGAACTAAATTTCTTCTTTTGTGAAAAGGCTTGCTTTTATCATTGTGTTTTTTTTTCTGCGTCTTTTGAGTTTGCAGGAACTTTACACTTCTGTTCATATGTCCACCACAACTTGGGCAAACTGCTGCACGACTCGTTTCGTGTCTTCTTTTTCTTAACGTCGACGCAGTAGTAGTTTCTATTTCCGGTGTCACGATTGGATAGTTTCTATGCAAATGGTTAATGAAACGTAACTCCTCCTGCATTACAATGCAAGTTTACCTTCGTGGTTAGAGCCTGCACGCTCAGAAAAATTGCACCTTCGAGGGTGGATTGGATGTAGAAACAGCCCTTTTGCACCCTTATGTTATCTGAAAGTCTGGAAAATAGCTGCATTCGATCACAGAAGACTCTTAGTGAACCCGTTCGTTAATTTCAGCGTGCTAAAGGGGTGTTTTGTGCGAAATATGCGCCTTATGGTGTTTAAGGGTGCTCGGGCACTTCAACGTTTCAAACAAGTAAAAAGACGCAAGTGTATTTCCCAGCGGTTTGCACCAAATTTGCGCCAAGCACGTCATATGGTCACGGCAGGCTATGGATGTCAACCGGCTACTTCCGTAGCAATGCACATTCTGGGGAGGGCGTTTGTGCTCACATGTTGTAGCATGCCGGTTCCCGCTCGGATCAGACGATGAGCACATGTGCCTCAAGAAGAGCGGTGATTTCGCTGACGCCAAATAAAAACATGTCCAACTAAAAAATGTCTTCTGCACTCGCAAGGCTAATAAGCGCGGCGCTGCTGTTGCCACGGAAAATTTCAACGCTGGTTCCCTATAGGTGAGCTGGCAATCGTCAACGAATCATAGCGCATCAGCCAATCATTGTTATTCGGGCGCATGTTATTTCTGGCGTAGCAACGGGGCAAGCGTAATATTATACGCAGTAAGTCTAGCGCTGTTTCGTGCAGTATCGGTTGGAATAAACACTCGCAGGTGCATGTGGAGCAGTCTACCACTGATAAGAACACACTATTTATTGTGGAGTTAGCGCTCCCCGGTCGTAAAGTGGAAAGACACAACTTACCTTCTCCTCTTCTTTAATTCCTGCCTTTCACATCTTATTGCTAGCTTCGCCCAAATTCTTTCACTTTAATGCTGATGTATAAATAAACCGAAACACTGAAGAACTTGACATTTGCCTATCAGAGCAGCTGGTGGCGCTACTGCGCTCATAAGGTCTATATTATTTTCTGGAGATGTGTCAGGGGAAATGGACGCATTACTTTTAGGGCATTTTACAAATAAATATAAAAAAAGAGCTTCCTCTCACATCCTACGGTATCCGGTTCCCTCGTTTCAAAAAGGCAATCAATAAACACCATATAATAATACGCTAGTTGTCTTGATCTTGCTATCGCCTCCTATTACCTTACACACGATATTAGATGCTGCACAGATTATTAGTCACGGGGTAGTGACCACTATCCAATTCTCATAGGGCATCCATTTATGCCTCTTGGCAAGGTCTCCTGGAGTCACTAAATTTACTAACTGGCAACTATTCCGAGAATATAATTCTGCAGTACTGAACCAAGTAGACGACTTGGACACGTTCTTGTCATCGGTACTTAGTAATTACTCCAGGGCTACGCGATACACAACTGTTTCGGAGGGACAAAATGGTGTCGATGACGACAATTAACGACTCCGGGCAATTAGGTGGAGAGCAGAGCGTCCCCTTCGTTGTTCCGGAACGCTTGAAAATTATCAAGAGAGTCAAGCTGCGCTCCAAAAATCTAACCGGGACATGCAAAAACTGGGACAGCAACAGTGGTTCTGTACATCACCTACGCCCTTCATTCCATTATCGATAATCTGGTGGTTCATAAACGCCCTTAGCCATCCAGTATCACAATGCAGTCCTTTCAACAGCTTTGCTACAGCTTGTGGCTCATCTGAATGCGAAATTGCAAACCAGTTCTGCGTTGCACTAGTAAATTTCGTACAGCCTGTCTCTGCTAAAGGTCAATATATTTTGTTGGTGCAGCAACAGATTGGAGATGCTTGCAATTTACCTCGCGGCCAATTGGACATTCTGTTCTCTGTGCAAGAATTGTAACATGCTCTTTCCAAAACCCGCCAAAGAACAGCGACTGGTAAGCGGGATAGAGGGAACACTGTCTTTGCACGCAGCAAAGTGCTCGGAAATCAGTCAAGCCAAAGCAAGTGCTCCGTCGATACGTTAGGCTGCCGTCAATCTTGGTGGTTCATAGCTGGTGATGCACGTTGAAGTTATCAGTGAAGACCGAGGATCCGGTGGGCGTACGTTGCAGTGCGTGGCAGTATATTTTTAAGTTAAACTCCAGCCGTTCTGACTTCAGTGCGAATATAATGATGCGGGTGAGCCATGATGCTTACTCAAGAGTTGCAAGTACTAAATTGAGAGCATCCAGCACTTGCATTGCGCTTCGCGCTGATGGAGTGTGGAGGTTATTTAAGAGCATTCGAAAGGTATTCATCAGAGACCTTAGCATCATAACCACTTGCCGGTCTTCGTCGGGCAATTTGTCAGGAACCCGCGCTCTACAGCCGTGCACAGCTGTATCACTTGACGTGGCTCCGGGTCCGGCTGTGTCATCAGCTGCGGCATCGCCTCCGGTTGTGGCATCGGCTGCGGTATCGCCTCCGCCTGTGGCATCTCCTCCGGCTGTGGCATCGGCTGTACCACCGACTGTGGCATCGGCTGCGGCATCAGCTGTGGCTTCGGTTGCGACTTCCGCTGTTGTTCTGGCTTTGGCTGTGGCTTTAGTAGTGAAGACCAAGTTGTATTGTTCTCCGCCATGGCCTTGTCAGATTTAGATTGAATTGCCCCAGGCCTAGGGGGCAGAGGAGGTGATGTCGGATGGGGCGTACTCTTCATAGAGGTACCAGCGTTCTTTGAAGTCCGGCGGCGTCGGGAGCGTCGCTTTCTAACGGCCCCAACAGCTTCCCGACGAGACGAATGGTCTCTCGCCATCTGCTTCAAGATCGCCTTTTCCTTCTTCGTTTTAGGGCAGTCCTTCGAGGAAGCATCATGAGACCCAAGGCAATTGCTGCATTTGAGAACCGTGGCTGCACAAGAGTCTGCAGCGTGGGGTTCGCTGCAGCGTGAGCAAACTCTCGTGTTCTCGCACAGAGCACTCACGTGTCCCACCTTGACGTGCGAAGGGAGAGTCTCGCCCTTCAATATAATTTTAAATAATAATAAAATTATATATATATATATATATATATATATATATATATATATATATATATATATATATATATATATATATATATATATATATATATATATATATATATATAATGATATACAAAAGAAAAAACAATCCGTCTGAGAATGCTTCCTTGAGGGACGCCCGATTGAATGAGTCTCATCTGTGATTTACATTTGTTTATTTCCACAAATTGGTGACGGTTGGAGATAAAACTGCATAAGATGTTAGCTATTCCACGAAAACCGTAGTTTTCTAACTTGGTAATTAGAGTTAAATGGTCCACACGATCAAACGCTTTGCGAAAATCGAGGTACACTCCTAGTGTCAAAAGTTTATTTTCAGAATTTTCTAATATTATTTCTTTTTGGGCTAAAAGAGCGCTTTCTTTGGAGAGACCTTTCCTGAAGCTGAATTGATGATTTGTATTGAGTTTATGTTTACTTAAAAAGCTATCAATGCGGACATTAATTATTTTTTCTAAACACTTTGAAAAACTGGTAAAATGGAAACTGGGCGGTAGTTGCTGGCAATGTTTCTGTCGCCGCCTTTGTGAATAACTTCAACCGTCGCAGTTTTCATTTTGCTTGGAAAGATCCCTGTTTGAAGCGCCGCGTTAATTATATGGGTTAGTACAGGGGCGGTCAAGTCCAGCGCATGCTTAATGGGTCTGATTTCCAGATCATCAGCGTCACAGCAGTGGCTGTTCCTAAAGGTCTGGAGCAGCGCAATTATTTCAGAGGGATTGGTAGGGGAAAAAATACGATTTGGCATAAGCTTGGAATGTGAGCCGCTGCTTCGGGCGTGTGCACGCCCTTGCCTACTGCAACGAGAAAGTCATTAAAGCAATCTGCAAGTTCCGTAGGACTTATCTCTTTGTTGCCAATAGTGAGGCTATTGACTGGATCATTGCTTTTGTTTGCGTGTAATATGTTGTTTAGTTTTTTTCCATACAACTTCAGAATTATTTAGGCAATCGCTATCAAAGACGCGGTTGTAGTATTCGGTTTTTGCTTGTTTTACCATTTTATTTAACTCAGGTCAGTTCGCTCACTGCTGCTGCCGCCCTTCCTCAGTCCAGCGTTTTGAGAACGAGTTTACGTGGTCATCGAATGAGATGTGTTCACGTTTGACACGATCTCTTGTTAATTTAGTTAGTATTTCTATGTTTACAAGTTTATACGGTCGATGAAACTACTATGATTAGTTCGTATAGCCGCCCACTAATTTGCTATCGCGATTGATGCTTTGCCTTTCGGGTGAAACTGAAACTTCTTTATTAGTCTCTGAAAACACTTCTGTGTTACTTCGGCGCGCGTCCGAAAGACTAGTGCAGGGATATGATAAAAGATGTCACTGTAAAATACAAACATAGTGTATATTTCAGCTAGACATACATTGGGGAAAAGTGGGAAATTCAATAAAATTCCCGTTCCAAGATAGTGCAACAGTTCGCTAAACACCCCATTTTCTAAGGGTGTAAATGAGTGAATTATATACCCGAAAAACACCCTTAAAGGTGCAATTTTTCTTATTGTGTGAAAGTGTCTTATTTCTTGCCTGAATTGGGCCATAACTCCCGCAGCCTGCTTTATTTCGCAACAGGCGGTGGTTTCCAGTGCACATTTCCTGCATTCGAGTCCGTCAGCATGTCGTAAATATGTACCGCTCTCGCCACCGGAGTGTGCCAACTCCGTGTGAAATGGCGCTGCGCTTTACGGCATTCGCCTGCTGCAACGATGAACTTTTATCCTTCTGCCAACGACAGTCTGCGATCGTAAGTCAGCGTACAGAAGCTATATAGCTCGCTCCAGAAGCGACTAGCGGCGATTTTTTGCGCTTGTACAGCGGGCGATACGCACTCTCTCATACATGCTTACTAAGCCTGTCGTACTATCACGTTGAAGGAGAGTTATGAAACTGCGTTTAGTGCTAGATAATTATATGCAGTGCTTCATGATTAAAGAGATTCATACTACGAGCCAAATTGCTGGTTCAGTCCGCGGATGTAGCATTAACCTTCAACGAGCAGAAGGATGGCGCGCCGACTGCTATTCCGCTCGCAGTTATGTCTGAAGGCCGAACTTATATTTCAGCTCTTGTGTGAACCTACGTTTAGTAACGACGCTTTCTTGAAGTATTACGAAAGAAGACAGTTGAAATTACCACATGCTCTGGTAACGTATACTTCGTTACGAACGCAGAAAGGAAAGGAGACTTTCATCCGATAGTTTCTTTTCATACCATAATTTTCGTGCCATGAACAACTAATGCCCGTCAAGGACGCGTCTATTTTTTCAGCGTCCTATATACATTCAGATGTCGATGGCAAGAGAGAGATAGAAGGCAAGGAGAAGAAAGGCAGGGAAGGCCACCAGACGAGCGCCCGGTTTGCTACCCTACACGGGGGCACCTTGACTTTGCAATAAGTGAGACGACGTTCGAAATGACAAGAGGAACGCGCGCACATGCTTAATCTTTCGAGCGTGTTTTGCGCAGGCAGCCTTGACAGCTGATGTGCATAGGTGCGCCCAGACGCCGCGTGAACGTGCCCTGGTATTTGACCGGATCAGTGAGGTTATCTATAAAGCGCCAGCGCATGCTTCGAATTAAGCGCTGGCATTGTTGGGAAAGGCAGTGTGTCCGAGATCTAATACGGCCAACTGTAAAATTTGCCATGGGCACCATGTATTGTGCGCCGTTACGCCAATTGGGCGAAAACTTTGGAGATGCACAAACGGCTCGACCTCTTGAGTTTAACTTCCCAAAGCTACACAGGGGCTATGAGCGACGCCGTATATATAGTGGAGTTCTCCGGATGAATTTCGCTACGTCGGTTTATCAAAAGCGCACGCAAAGCACTGTACACGAGAGTTCTTGTATTGCGCCTCAATCAAAATCAGGCAGCCGCGCCTGGTCTTATCAATCCCACGACCAGATACTCAGCAGGAGAATAACATAACCACTGCGCCACCACGGCGTGGTATGGTGTACAAGTTGCATCATCGCCCGTGGCAGATGTATAAAGCAATAGGCGCGTTCATTGGTGGGCTGCGCATTTCAGATGTCGGATTTACTGCCATTCATGTGGGGTGCAAGCGTCTTAAATATAACTTTGATCATTTTTTTAATAAAAGCTGCAGTTCAATTTTGATTCTAGGTTGCGGATTAAAGAACTCCGAACGTGTCCGCTTGTTCTGAAAGCTGGCATAAACTGTGTGTTACGATACTACAGTTAGAAAATCAGGCAAGTTACAATGCTGGTTTCAGGTTGTCTGGACGGCTTATGCTTTCTAACCGCCGACTAACATGGTTTAACTTTTATTGACTAGGTCACGACGAGTAGCATTATTATACACTTCCTTCCTGGGGCGCAAACCTTCAAAATGAGGTGTTGCATTTGTTGATTTAGCACTTATTCTACGTGTAGTTCCAATGGAGGTACTTCTGTTCCATTGGATGTCTCAGGTCAAAGCACCTTTTCTTCAGTATCATTCTTTCTGTATTTTATCGGTATTGAATCACTAGCACCTCGTAGTGCGATAAGGCAAACTTGATCACGAAGGTCGATAGAATTAGTTAATACATTATCTGCAATAGTGCTTTCCCTACCCGCATTTTCATAAGGTCATCGTGACTCAGGAGGTTGTGTACGCGTGCCTCTAGGCCCGTAAACACAGCTATCTCCAGCGGTGAAATGTACGGGCATCGTTTTGCCGCGACAGGCAACGCGACAACGTCTCCACCCGCCATGGTTGCTCAGTGGCTATGGTGTTAAGCTGCTGAGCACGAGATCGCGGGATCGAATCCCGGCCACGGCGGCCGCATTTCGATAGGGACGAAATGTGAAAACACCCGTGTGCTTAGATTTAGGCGCACATTAAATTACCCCAGGTGATCGAAATTTCCGGAGTCCCTCATAATCAGAAAGTGGTTTTGGCACGTAAAACCCCATAATTTAATTTTCAACAACGTCTCCCTCGATGCGACGCTCAGGCAAACAGTTTTTTTTTTTCGTTTTTTTTTGGCAGTGATTCGCTGCGCGACCAGACCTGTTGATGGTCCTCTCTAACGGCCCTTCGGGGTTGAGCTAATCCCTGCGGCCACACTGCGCCCGTGCTTCCGATGGCAGCGCTGCATGAGTACAGTAAAAGCTCGTTAATTCGAACCGCATGGGGAAGCCGCTTCAGTTCGAATTAACGAAAGTTCGAACTAACGAAAGTGAAGGAGAGCAACAGTACACTGCGATTTGGAAGCAGTAGGGCATGTCAGAAATTTGGCGAGTCAAAAAGTGATGGCGTGTGCCGCGGGCACACGCCATCTTCGAGTCGAAGCTCTGGGTCCGACTGTACCACACCACCGATGTCCAATGAAACGAACGTTAGCCGAGGCTTAACACCATCACAATGAATTGCGACGGCCGATGCCTCCTAAGCTGAAAACAGAGGTGCACAACCGATGAAGAGTGCCGAGACAAAGACGCTGAACATGTGAAGGGGGCGAAGGCCCTGATTCGTTGGTTCTTGATTGCAAGCGCAGCTGCGACGTACTTGATCCGCTGTGTTTTGGCGCTTGCCGTGCCATCTCCGCACAGCATTAGCAGCTGCACAAGATTTGCGAAGCCTCCGAGATTCGCAGCGGGCAAGAAGTCTAGGAGGTTACGTAGAACGGAGAGGCGGCAGCCGCCGCTGCCTTCTGGCTGACCCCGCGTCAGTTAGATCTTTTTCCGATTTTGCCTTCTCTCGCCGTTCTCTCCGTTTCGGAGGCAATACAGCCTTGTGTGTAGGCAGTAGGCGCGTTTCTCTGGCCGTGTGCCAGGCGAGCGTAGTTCGAATTATCCGCGAGGGAACCTTCTCGTGTTCGAATTAACGGACTTCTTTATACATAGACTTCTGTGGAGCTTGGCCGGACCAAATCGTACAGTTCGAATTATCCATAAATTCGAATTATTGAAGTTCGAATTAACGAGCTTTCACTGTATACGCACAATGCGCGCTGAGCTGGACCAGAAAGTAGTTATGCCCCTAATCTGCTCTACAAACCCTCGCCGTCTATTATTTTTTTTTACCGACGCACTCTCTCACTGCGCTACGGTCGCCCGTCGCGGAATAAAAAGAAATAAATTTGGCTATGGATCGAAACCCGGCCATGGCGGCCGCACTTCGATGGGGGCGAACAGCGAAAACACCCGTTTACTTAGATTTAGGTCCATGTTAAAGAACCCCAGGTGGTCCAAATTTCTGCAATCCCCCACTACGGCGTGCCTCATCGTGTGTTTCGGCACGTAAAACCCCATAATTTATTTTTTTTAAGAAAATGCGCATATGAACTCATACCGGGATAAAGCATCATTGGTGTGCATCAATGAAGTAAAGACCTTGAATAAAAGTAGACGAGACAGAATTGAATAAACACACGTCAGAAGTAAATTGAAGGTCGTTACGTACGAAAACAAAAGATGAGGACACTGCATAGAAGTGTTAGAAAGTGAAGGGGAAAGCGTCAATGTGATGTTCAGGAGTTGATTTTTTTAGTGGCATAATCGATCAACGCAGTGGGTTTCAGACTATGAGAGAGAGAAAGGATGCACCAAAGAGGCTGACAAGTTAACCAGATAGTCCTCATTGGCTATTCTGCATGTGAGGACAGAAGTACGGTAATAAAAAGAAAAAAAGAGAGCGTAATGGGAGAGAGATATAGAAGACCACCAAACATAGTAAACTGCGTATACTATACAGTGGTAGCAGGTGGTGCTCTTGAAGTCTATCATGAAGGCCAATAGACCTCAGGAACTTGAGCAGCGCAATATAGCCTTCTGCGCGAAGTTCCTTTGGGAGCACCGGCTGCACTGGCCAAACAACACTTTTGTTCTGACTTGTCGATTATGCATTCTATCCTGCACTGTGCACAGCACTTGCCTCCTGGCACCATATCGCAGTCAGACACAGATAAGGTGCATGATTGTCTCGTCACAGCTGCATGTGTCACACGTAGGGCCGTCGGCCATTTCAATAATAGGTGCTCTGGTAAGAACTCAACTTACGCCACGGCGCCTCCTGTTATCTGTCCCGGCGTACAGCATCAGCGGGATCCTTCGATTTTCGCGGTTACCGGAGATCACGACGTCGAAGACTGGCTCACCCCGTACGAAAGAGTCAGCGCGCACAACCATTGGGACGATACAGCAAAGCTCAATAACGTATTTTTCTACTTGAGCAACGTTGCAGATTTGTGGAATAGAAACCACGAATCCGACATCCAGACATAAGGGGTGTTCAAGACTAACTTCGCGGAAGTCCTTGGCCAGCCTGCTTTCCGTAAACTTCAATCCGAACAACGCCTACGCGGACGCACCAAGCAACCAGGTGAAAATTTCACCATAAATCGAAGACGTCGTTAATATGTGCAACCAAGTCGACGCAACGATGCAAGAGGTCGACAAGATCAGGCATATCCTCAAGGGAACTGAGGACGACGCCTTCCCGATGTTAGTCGCCCGTAACCCGACCACAGTGTGCGTCGTCCTTGCGCTGTGCCAGAGTTACAACAAACTTCGAAGGCAGCGAGTAGAAACACGACTTCCGCCCTCAGAATTCGCCTCTGTCTCAGGTCCGACGCTAGATGTTGGCGAGTACCCCCTAATGAACAAGATAAAGGAGTTCGTGCGCGAAGTTGCTCGGCAGCTTTCCCTGGTTCCTTTTCCGAACGCGCAACCTTGCTCCCCATCGACCACGTAGTTGCAGACCACCGTCAAGGAGCAAGTCGCCGAGTGCCTGCCAGCTGTCACTCAACAGTTTAGGATCACGGTGCCCATGGTGTACGACGACGACGACGCAAGGCCGCACTTCGTGTCACGTCCCTCTCCCCAAGCGGTGGAGCGACCACCCCCAATGCCCTTCTCGCCGCCTGCACCACAGTTGCCACGCCAGCAAGATCCTTGGCGCACACCAGGCAACCACCTGATTTGTTACAACAGTGGTAATCCGGGACACGTTGCCCGGTTTTGTTGATGCCATACGTCACCTTTTTATATACCACCGACCCATTAGCACTTACGCTCCTTGACAGCTACAATCTCCTGTGCCGCCGGATGCAACCCCCCTTAACACCACTCGTCGTTCTCGATCCCCACGCCACCGCTCCATTTCACCGATGAGGCGCCGGCCAAGTCCTTATCCTCAGGGAAACGAAGTGTTACAGCTCCTGAGGCGAAAACGGCGTCCACTTCAATTTACCAAAGGCTTCGAAATGACCTCCGCAATGTCACTGAAGTAGACGTCGAAGAATTTCCAACGTTTGCACTGGTCGATACAGGCGCAGCAATCTCGGTGTTACGCCAAGGACTTTGCCGACCGATAGGGAAAGTAACGGCTTCACTTTCCAAACTGTATTTGCGTACTGCTAGCGCACATCCTGTCGAACCTCTCGCAGCCTGCACTGCACGTGTTGTCATCCAGGAGTCTATATCATTGAGCTCGTTGTGTTACCGCCCTGCTCCCACGATGTTATCCTAGGCTGGATTTCGTTTCGTCCAACAATGCCACCATTGAATGTGCTCGTGCGGAGGTGGGGTTTTCGTTTCTTTCCGGTGCACCCATGTACCAAGATCCTGCGACGTCTACAAAAATGGTTGTTGCTGAAGTTACTGATACCCTTCATCAGTCGTCCGCCGTCGTCTCCGTATCTTGTGTCTCAGCACGTGACGCAACCATACTATTCACGTCATGTGAATTCTTTAACCGTCTTCACTCCCTTCCGTTGCCTTTTGCCGTCATCGCCCTCAGTGCTGGCCGTCGTATCATGTATGAGTACAATGTGTCTTTCCTGCCGATAAATTATGCGGTGAATGCCTCGGTTACGCTCAAACAGTGGATTCCTCAATGCTCTTCAATGCTCCCAACGACGTACATTCGACGTCCTTCACCGCGCTCGTCAGTGCGACTCGATCGCCGTTAGATTGCTTCCATTTGTCAATCTACGGTGATCTTACAACCACACAACACGCGCAACTTCTCATCCAGCTACGCTAATTTACCGCCTCAGTCGACTACCATCAACGTTCTCTCGGTCGCACCACCACATTATCGCGCAGCATCGACACCGGTTCACGCGCCACACTACGGCAGCATCCTTACCGTGTCTTGGCTTCCGAACGTCATGTCATCGACAAACAAGTGAGCGATATGCTTCTACGGGGCGTGATTCAGCCATCCCATAGCCCGTGGGCATCGCCAATCGTTCTCGTAAAGAAGAAAGATGGCTCTATTCATTTACGTATATCCTCTACCGCGCCTAGACGATACTCTTCACTGTTTGCAAGGCACCGAGTTCTTTTCCTCTTTGGACTTGGGGTCCGATTATTAGGAAGTCCCTATGGCAGAGGCTGGCCTCTCAAAAACTGCCTTCGTCACACTAGTTGGACTATTCTAATTTGATGTCATGCCATTCGGGCCTATGAAATGCGCCCTCTGCTTTTGAACGCATCATGGACAGAATCTTGCGCTTGCGCGGTCTCAAGTGGCATACGTGTTTGTGCTACCTAGATGATGTCGCTGTCTTCTCACCTGATTTCCGGACTTACCTATAATGACTAATATAGGTATTAAGCTGTCTTATTACCAAAGCCGCCCTGCAGCTTAACGTAAAAAAAAAGCTTGTTTGCTGCTCGTACGCTTACCATCTTAGGCCACGTCGTATCTGAAGAAGGCATGCTTCCAGATCCGGCAAAACTCCGTGCAGTCCACCAATCTGAATACACTAAACAGCTTGATCGGCCTCTGCTCCTCTTTTCGCCAGCTTGTGAAAAACGTCGTTATGATAATCGCTCCTTTGACTCAACTTCTCGCTGGAGACAACGCCCTAACGCCTGACCGAAAGCCTGCAATGACACATTCGCAACTCTACGCCGTCTGCTCACCTCACCTCCTATTCTACGACATTTTGCCCCTCTGCCCCAACTGAAATCCATACAGGTGTCAGTGCAGCCGGCCGTGGGGTGCTCAGCGAAGACATTATCTTGATGAATACGCCGTTGCTTATGCTAGCCGCACACTCACAAAGGCGGAGCTAAACTACTCTTTAACCGAAAACGAATGTTTAGCCATATTCTGGGCCCTTACGAAAATTATCCCTTATTTATACGACCACCCATTTGAAGTAGTAACGGACCATGACGCGCTGCGCTGGCTCTCTTCATTGAAAAACAATTAGTATAATGTTTAGTATAATTGCATTGTGCATTACGTACACTCGCTTCACGCGCGCTTACGACACTTCTTCGGACTGCAAGAAATCGCGCGGATAACTGGCGGAGTGTGCTTTGGCGGCACTGCCCACGACGACTGCAGTCTGTATCATCATCATTTTCTTAATATTGCTGTTGCAAGAGGCAGCGTTAATGTTCATTTTATGTCTAATATTTTCCAGGAAACATTGTTCGCAAAGCCAGAATTCGATGACTATATCCACTATGTCATTACAATTGCTTCATTAACGCAGTTTATTCTTGCATTGAGTGCTTACAGTACTGGAGACACAGCGGAAAGTAGAAAGGACGCATAGAATACACACACGGCGTGTCTGTCATCTGTGCGATCTGTCTGCTGTTCGCAATTGCAACACCAATTCGTGTAACTGCCTCAGCCATGCGGGTGAAGCTAAATATATCAAATTACATTCTCAGGATTTCTTTGTGAAATGTTAAATATCAATGGGTGCACTTGCGTGGGCTATATAGGCTTCAGCACCATTCTTGCGCCCCATTTGTCCCCTTGTCTCACTTCGTTCTTCGCTCGCCGACGCTGTAGTCGCCATTAAAGCCAAAGCATGCGCTGTATGCACCATGCTTTATGTACCGAGTCAGTATCATTATAGCGCACGAAAACACCAAATGTCCTTGATGTATGAGTTAATAGTTCTACGGAAACCCGCAAGGTGGAGAGAAGTAATTAATAGTTAATAATAATTGTAGCAATTGCTACGAACTGGTGGATGTCTGATTCTCCCTTTCGTAAGTCCTTGATGTATCTGCATACGTTTCCTTTCTTTCCTTTTTAAATCAGTCACCACATTTATAGGTGCCCCAGTGGTACGCGTGGTTAGTCAAATACGATGGCAAGCATATTCATTCAGGCCCGATCACAAATATTTCCAGTCAGCTATTGCCTGTAAAATAAACGTCATCCCCGAAGCGGGCATCTCTACAAAGTATAATTTCTTGTGAAAAAAAAATTCCATGGTAGAACTCACCCGCTGTAGTTGCTTAGTGGCTATGGTGTTGGGCTGCTAAGCACGAGGTCGCGGGATCGAATCCTGGCCATGGCGGCCGCATTTCGACGGTGGCGAAATGCGAAAACACCCATGTACTTAGATTTGGGTGCACGTTAAAGAACCCCAGGTGGTCCAAATTTCCGGAGTCCCCCACTACGGCGTGCCTCATAATCAGATCGTGGTTTTGGCACGCAAATACCCCATAATTTAATTAATGGTAGAACTTTCGCGGAACCTTACTCCCGCAGATCAAGTGTCGAACACCGCATACTGTCATGGCCAGCAAAATTAACGCAATGGCAATGAATATACAGAGTGTTAAGTTTCCCAAAAAGTTTGCACATGCGTGATGGCTTTCGCATTCAAGCGCATAACCCCACCTTTCGCAGAAGCGTGCTTTTCGGATCGGTCACGTCACTCAGTCTCATATAATAGATGCCCCTCCGATTTTGGGTCGATCTCAATCAAAGAGCAATTAATACGGGTATTCTTTCAGCGCTGCAGTCGCTGACCCTGAGTAGATGCGTACAACCATTTTGATATAATTCCTGAATACGCTGCAGCCACCATGGCACCCGTGGTACCGGCAAAAAGCTTCCGAATCGGCGGCCATGTAAGTGGCCGTCGATTTGACCGTCGAAATGACTGTCATGCAGGTGCCGCCACGGCATGGCGAACTCGAGACAAAACAGCCTTGA
The DNA here is from genome assembly GCF_038994185.2 of Dermacentor albipictus. Taxonomy (NCBI): domain Eukaryota; kingdom Metazoa; phylum Arthropoda; class Arachnida; order Ixodida; family Ixodidae; genus Dermacentor; species Dermacentor albipictus. Next base: position 95,265,727 of record NC_091821.1, read on the forward strand.
TGTACTGACGCTTTCCACACCGCATTGCATACGGCGTTCGCGGTATAATATGCGTCGGGTACGGTTCAGCGTTGTGATGCAAGCGCCGGCTGTAACTCGGCCAGCACGGTCCGCCCAAGTACGCGAGCACTAATGCCCTCTTGACGGCCTTAGAGCTTAAGGCGAGTCGAGTAAATGTCGGCACCCATACGGCGTCCGAAAGCCGCTCTCGCTCGCTCGGCGTTCAACTGATGACGTGACCGCGGGTCTGTGGCGCCGTCTAATCCGCCACACGTGAGGTGTGAGAGTGTTCTAACCGTAATCCGAACGTATATAGGAGCGACTGGAAGCAGCTAAAGCGTACGTAAGGTCCGGCCGACAACGGCAGAAGAGCCGCGCCCCACTTCACGCAAGTGAAGTGTAGGATCTGTGGCTGGGATTCTTCACGGTGTAGGCGATCCTTGAGGAGGAAGAAGAAGAAGCCGAAGGGAGCGGATGCCCTTCACGCCGGCTCTGTCTTTCGTAAATGATTTCGCAGTGTTTATGCAAAATATCTCTGTAATTTTGCACCATCATCTCCCGCAAGTTATCCTGACTCTACCGATATTCATCTTCAAGGTGGGAACTGCATTTTCACCGCTTTATTGGACCATTTCTGCCGAGCCGCTGCACCGCCGAGCTAAGCTTACTGCTAAGCTTAGGGCTCCGGCCGCTACGTGAGCCGCAGTTACGGCTGCGCGTCAAATTTCTTCAAGCCGCCATGGAAATACAAGTTGCAGGAACTGACATCTCACCCACCGAGATTTCCGAAGAAGCAGGATGGTGCACCATTGGCCCGCGTGAACGACTTTCTCCTTGGGGCAAGCGCGCTAACCCTAACATTGCATCAGCCTCCCAAACCGGCGTTGGAGACACGAACAAGGCGCAGCGAGGCCCGCGCGCTCACAAGCAGCAAGTTCTGAAGGCAGGGAAGATGCCCACTCTTCCACGTGATCACCACAAAGTAGTTATCAGGCCACGGGGCGGCTTGAACGTTGCAAAAGTCGGGGTCGTCCGCCTCGCTTCGGCCGTATATAGGGCGGCAAACGTATCTCCACAAGACGCCACGGAAGACATTGTCTGCCCAAATATTCAGCAAAATATCATCGTTGTGAGTACCCCTCACTCTCCTAATGCAGAACGGTACCGCCGACTCGACAGCTTTGAGGTCGACGGACACAAGTTCGAGATACGGGCATATGAAACTGCGCCCGACTATACAGTCAAGGGAGTCGTCCGAGGCATTCCTCTCGAAGAAGACGCGAAAGACATTCACCTCAATATCGTCAACAAGAGGAACCCGAGTGCCTTAGCGGCCAAAAGACTCAGCAAGACCACGTCGGTCATCATCGCCTTCGATGGTGGCCGAGTACCAACGTGGGTGTACTACGGGGGTGCTATGCTCAGGTGTACCTTGTACAGAAAGCAGATTGACATGTGCCACCAGTGCGGACGCGTCGGCCATCGCATGGACGTCTGCCCGAACCCCCAAGACCGTGTGTGTAGAGGCTGCGGAGCCTCGAACCCAGACCCCAATCACACATGCACGCCAAGGTGTCACCTTTGTGGGGGAGCGCATCCCACTGCGGACAAGGCCTGCAAGGCTCGATTCAAGACCCCCTATCTCGTTAAGAAACGACGCGGCGACCGACAGAGGGCAGCTGCGGAGGCCGCCCTCGAGCTACAGCAACAGACCTACGACCAACATTTCCCACCTGCCTCCCGCTCCCGCTCTCGAGGCTGGGCCCGGTCTCGCTCGGTTGCGGGGTCTCCATCCCGCCGGCAGAGCAGGTCTCGGAGCCGGGCGCGCAGCAAAACTCCCAGGGCGAGCCGTAGCCGTTCGAGCTCTCGGCGTCCGAAGCAAGCCGGCCAGCAAGATTCGGACCTACCTGACAAGGTGAGCTGGGCAGATGCGGTTAAGGGCTCGCTGAGACGCAAGGCTCAGGGAGCTACTGCCTCGACTCCAATACTGCCTACTGCCTCAGAACCCAATAATAAGAGGGACCCCAGGGATGTGGCCTTAGAAGAAATGCAGCGCGAAAACGCACAATTACGCACGGTCGTGCTACAATTAACCCAAGAAATTCGAGAGATTAAACAGTCCATGGCGCAGCCATCTATACCTAAACCTCCTTTAGTCCCGACTCCCGTCACGAACGGTAACGACAGTGCGGCGCCGCCCACAAAGAAACGCGCGGCGGCCAGTTCCGAGTCTCAACAGCTCGAGAACCTCGAATCAGCAGTAAGTGATTGGCGCAAAGCACATGTCACGATAAATGACTGGCGGAAAGAACAAGAAGAAATGAGGAAGCTGCTTTCAGAAATTCAAACCGGGATCCGCAACATCGGCGTTGCGGTCAATAACCTCACTGCTCGAACAGACAGGGTTGAAGTCCATATAGACAAAATCGAGACTCACATAGGCCTTCGCCCAGGCGTGGAAATGATGCCCACCATGGGCCCTACAGTCATTCACCCTAGCCCTATTTCAGGTAACGCACAAGTACAGCACCACGATGGCCAGCCCCACTAACGAGCTCGTGGTGTGGCAGTGGAACTGTCGGGGCTTCACTAAGAAGCAACCACTGCTGCAACAATACGTCCGACACGCGCAACCCAAACCCGACATCATAATGATACAAGAAACAGTAGGTACCGTACCAAAGCTTCCAGGTTACACTGCGCATGCCTCGCCGATTCCCGTTGATCGCGGACTTGCAATTTTAATTCGGAAAGGGACAGTAGCGCAAGAACACAGCGTAAGCGGCACACATGCGGAAAACATGCTTGTAGAGCTCCTTCCCAATAGAACACGCAACAACAGTGTATTTCTCCTCAACGTATATAGTAATCCGGCTCACTCACGGGCTCGTTTCCTCTCTCTGTTCCGAGGGGCGCTTGCCTTGGCGGGCGCAAACCCGTTTCTGGTCGGGGGAGATTTTAACGCGCCGAACGAGGCCTGGGGCTATGGCTACACTACCGCCAAAGGTCGACGCCTGTGGCAGGACCTACATGATGCCGAGTTAACTCTTATTACCGATCCCACGGCGCCGACCCGCACGGGCACCTCTACGGCACGGGACACGACACCAGACCTGACGGCGGTCCGTAACATCCCTCAAGCAATGTGGCGCAATACCTTTGAAGATCTCGGTAGTGACCACATGATCATAGAAACACGAATTCCTCAAGCGGGTACACCCCCTTTTCCTAAGCTATTCAAATGGACGGACTGGGACAAATTCCGAAAGCAGCGAGCTGAACAGAGAGGTGAGGAGAACATCGATGACATCGATGCATGGATGGAGACGCTCAACGACGACATGAACAAGGCGACGCAGACGCTCGCACCCGAAGTCCAGGTTGACAAGATCGACAGCCGACTAGCCCACCTCTGGGAAGCCAAGACGTCTCTAAACGCAAGATGGAAAAAGCAAAGGCACAACCGAAAGCTTCGTAAGAAGATCGCACATATCAATCGCCAGCTGGAAGAACATTGCCGGACCTTAAGCCGCCAACAGTGGTATGACATCTGCAACGCGGTCGATGGGCAGCTCCACAATGGCAGTACGTGGCGCCTCCTTCGTCACCTCTTGGGGGAAACGCAGAGCAAGTCTGCTCAGCAAGCAAACCTGCAACGCCTTTTGCACAAGGAACAGGCTACCACGAGTGATCACCAGCTCGTGACACGCCTGCTAGCCAAGTACTTCCCTCAACGGCCCGATGTTCAACACGGAGATTACACTGGAGAGACAAATGTGACACTCGATGAAGAATTTCACGAGTCAGAGATCCGCGCAGCTCTCCACGACCTTAATGGCAAATCAGCACCTGGTCCCGACAAGGTTACGAACAAGACTCTAAGAAACCTCGATGATGCCTCGATAACCGCTCTTACGGCATACATCAACAAATGCTGGCGAGCAGGTTGCATCCCAGAGGCGTGGAAACGCTCTAAAGCAGTCCTGATACCGAAGCCAGGCAAGCCGTCCAGCCTCGATCACTTGCGGCCCATTTCCCTCACATCCTGCGTTGGCAAGGTGATGGAGCACGCGTTCCTCTCCCGCATCAACCACCACCTCGAGGACACTGGAGCCTACCCACCCACTATGGTGGGCTTCCGGTCACACCTCTCCACTCAAGACGTCATGCTCCAGCTCTACCACCAGATTATCAATGACCCTACTAGTGGCAACCGGGCCATCCTCGGTCTAGATTTGGAAAAGGCATTTGACAATGTAGCACATGCAGCAATCCTGAGCCGCATAAACAAGCTCAACTTGGGTGAGCGAAGCTACAACTACGTCAGAGACTTCCTGTCGCGCCGCACAGTCACCCTCGCGGTCGGCAGCATGACATCCGACGAACATACACTAGGAAGCACCGGCACTCCTCAAGGATCGGTCATATCCCCGCTCCTTTTCAACCTCGTTATGCTGGGTCTCCCGGCCTACCTCGACCAGATCGATGGCCTCCATCACGCCTTGTACGCAGATGACATCACCCTGTGGGTCAACAAGGGCAGTGATGGTCAGATAGAATGCACCTTACAAGCAGCGGTCTCTGCAGTCGAAACCTACCTCCAAGACACAGGTCTCCGACTATCTCCACTGAAATCGGAGCTGCTCGTCTACCGCTCGCGCCGCCGGCCCAAGCCTACAGCCGAATCGCGCCAATGTGACGACATAATCCTCTATACGCAAGACGGCTCCTGCATTCCCCGAGTCCCGAAGATACGCATCCTAGGCATGCATATAACAGCCAACGGGTCAAACATAGAAGCTATTCGCAAAATCGAAGGCAAGGTTACAGCGGCTACCCGCCTTATCAAACGCATTACAAACAAGCACACGGGCATGAAGGAGGACAGTGTCATGCGCCTCATACACTCGTTCGCAATCAGTCGCATCACTTATGTGGCTGCCTTCCACAACTGGAATGTCACTGAAAGGGAGAAAATCAACACCCTTATACGCAAGACATACAAGATCGCCCTTGGCCTACCGGAGTCCACAAGCACTGCTCGTCTGCTACAGCTGGGGGTATACAACACGCTTGAGGAAATTGTGGATGCGCAAAGAACCTCTCAACTCGAACGCATGTCTCTGACAGCCACGGGCCGCTACATCCTGCAGAAACTCGGCTTCAACTACCACGTCCAACACGGTCAGAAACAGGTCATTCCATCTGACCTCAGCGACACGCTGATTGTCGCCCCTATACCTCGAAACATGCACCCCGAATTTAATCGGGGCCGACGCCAGGCCCGTGCCAAGGCACTGCTGCGCTCCTTGGGTGGAAAGAGGACTACGCGCTTTGTAGACGCCGCAGAATACACACGAGAACACCGGTTCACGGCGGTAGTCGTAGACGTTAGCTCCCGGCTTACGCACGCGTGTAGTGTCGCAACAGAATACCCCGAAACAGCAGAAGAGGTAGCAATTGCGCTTGCGCTTACCGACCCCCTCTGCGAGGTAGTTTTTAGCGACTCACAATCCGCAGTTCGCAACTACGCGCGGGGGCGCATTTCCTCCGAAGCTCTCCAGATTCTAAGGAAAGCTGGTCGACAGCACTTAGATAACACCGCCATCATATGGTTTCCAGCGCACGTCGCCACCCCCACCGATGAGGGCCTCATTAACTTGAACGAGGTAGCACACCGCTCTGCGCGAGAACTGACCCGCCGCGCAGAATCGGAGACCGCCTCTTCGAGTTCAGAACTGCTGGCTCAAAACACGCGAGAACGCCTGGTCAGGTACAATGACATCACCAAGCACTACCAGCTAGGCAGGCGGTTGCTGCCCCCACCTCACCCCATGCTGAAACGTCGCCAGGCAGTCATCTGGCGACAATTGCAAACACAAACCTTCCCCAGTCCGGTGCGATTGCAGCACATTTTCCCCGCGCAATACCCGACTGCTCTTTGCAAATTATGTCAGGCAACTAGAGCGACGCTGTCACACATGTTGTGGGAGTGTCGGGTTACATCAGCTACAATGGCAGTAGCTCCGGAGGCTCTTGCGTCGAAGTGGGCCGCCGCTCTGCGCAGCTCCAACCTCAAGACACAAGAGTGGGCTGTCCAGCAAGCCCGAGAGGCGGCGACGAGGCAAGGCCTCGAAGTCCCCTCATGGGAGACCTGAGCCCGGGTCGTCAAACTTGCCGGATTCAGAATAAAGTTGTTTCCATCCCATCTTAGGCGATCCTTACATCCGAGGGTAGGTGGCTTCGTGTTAGGCTCTACAAGGTATCGGTGCTGACGCCACCTTTTAGTATAACTTTAGCATTCGCTTTACCTTCGCATACAGGCAAGTCGACGAGACGAGCCCTGCAAAGCCCATGGTGTGAATTCTTTAACTGGCGCTGCATGAAAACTGTCTGTATGTCCGTGCCTTATGCCCTGACGCTGAAAGCGGATGAGTATCTGTGCCACCGCTTGCGACGGTGCCCCTGGACCAGAATAAGGAATCCCGAAGCGCCGTCTTATTCTGTCTCAATACACGCACATCATCTGTTCCGCTAGTGTCAATGTTTATGCAAAAACGTGTACCCCAGCCGGCTGCTGATGGCTGGGTATGGCACGCGACACGGCTCGCACAGCGAGCGCGAAGCAGCAGCTTTCCAATGGCGCTGACGTGACCAGAATCGGGCCCGTTCCGGATCGCTTCCGTGACTGGAATTGCGACGCCGATTAAGCCGGGCCCGATAAATGCCGAGCTAGGCTCTTGTGCCCCGGTGTTAGTGCTTCTTTTCCTCCCGTTTCCTCAAAGGCCCCCTTCCGGATTAAAAGGATCAGCTTGTTTTCTTCGTCGACGTCGACGTGTAAATCGTTTATTGCGCTCTGATTTTCTCAGCGCGAATCAGTGTTGTTGCCAAGAGCGCAAAAACAGTCGCCGGAGGGGTACTGCGCAAGAATGCAACACCAGCTGCCTATAATGCGGTCCAACAGCATTATAGTGATGAAGAGACTACATAGCGGCTACTAAGTTCTGCTATCGTACTGCACCAACGAGAAACGGCATCAAACCTTTCTTTTTTTTAAGATCTTGTTTGGCGAGTTCAGATCGATCTGGGTTTCGTAGAATCTGGGTTCTGACCACTTTCATCAAAGTTAAGAGATTTGAGGTCTTCTGGTGCACATAGGACAACGAAAAAGACGTCAGAATGAAGCTTGGGACGAGAAAGACACGCCAAGTTTGCGTAGAGCTAAGTACGGAGCAGTAATATGCGTAATTAGTGCTAAAAGGCTGAAATTAAATTCAGATGCGCTTGTTCAAACGTTCAAACTGCACGCACCTAAAACCAGAACCGGAAGTATAGCTTTACTCAAAAAAAAAATTATGGGCCGATCCCGGAAATAGTGTAGTCTAAACAACAAATCACATGGTAAACTAATGTACCCTAAGAAGACTATGTCTACCTCCGATGTCAACCTCTCTGGACTCGTCTTTCTTATAATGTATAAACGACATTATAGAGATATATAATCGTGTGAATTTCAAGACGAGGTTGGTACCTTTACGTTGCACTGAGTAGTCCTCTCGTAGGGCATACAAAATATTTAAAGCAGAAAAAACACCGAAAAATATTGAAGACAGCCTAAGAACACGAATACATGCAAATTTTAGCACAAGAGTCAAGGAAGGCTCGGAGGACCGTACAAGAACACGCACAGACCTGCGGTGTTCCGTAAACAAGGGAACTGAAAAAGAATCTGAGAACAAGCACAGAAGTTCGCAGTTTTGCAGACGTCTAGACCAAAGCCACCACATAAAACTACATATACAAAACTTAAACCTGCATTACATGTTTGATTTCTGCAGATACTTTTACATGTCTTACTTGCAATTTTATTCTTAAAAATCCTGGTTTCTGTGCGGGGCTCTATAGGCCGGCCCTCTCAATATGTCTGCGACATCTTTAGGCCTAGAGACTACCGACTCGATGTTGGGCATAAACCCCGACTTGACCTAACATAGAGGATGTCTTTAAGTTCAAACAGCTTTTTTTTCTTAAATTACACGCGACATATAGCGCGAATAGGCCTGTAGATGGATTAGCTGATGAAGCGGACTTACCCGCATGGGAAATTGCAAAGTTCATGTGCATAAGCCAAAGAATCAGTAATGAACTATTTATTTCTTGCTTTCGGACAAGTCTTGCTATTGCGAAACTGAAGTCGAGCAGTAGTGAAATCATGCCTACTTAGCTGAAATATTAAGATTAGCATCATTTTCGAGATGTATGAGAGGGAAAGGAGGCACAGACAAGATGACAAGCTGACACTTGTCATTTTTGACGCTGCAGTTACTCGCTACCTTCATCCCTGGTTTCCGGTGCGCTGTTCCACTGGATTCGCGTGGCGAGCCTATCGTCCATGCTTCCATGGCCGGCAAATTCTGTGAACCTCTTCCCGCCACACTTTGCTCGGAGCAAAGCCGTAACCAAATCTACATCATGAATGACACCCCCATCCGTATCTTCGGCTCACCGCTGCGCAACCGCGACAGCATCGACAGCGCTAGCAGCGGGGCGCTTAAAGCCAAGCAATACGCTCTGCACAGTCAGAGGGCACCGACAGCATGAAAGGCTCACACTTGTCTTTTTTCACGTTGCAGGTCAGTTACATTTCCAAAGTGCCACTTCCCTGCTTTAATCTAGCAATCGCTTCATTGTCGTGCTTCTGTGCCCAGAAGCCTTGAGTGACCCGTTATGTTCCTTGTTTCTTTCACTGTGCGGTGACGTGGAAAGCAATCCTGACCCATCCAAGAACGAAGCACTTGCTGAAGTACTCAAAACCATGAGGGACTTAAATGAAAGGTCTATTAGAATGGAATCTCTCCAAAAGTCTATGTCGGAGACAATTCACGAGCTGAAACAACAGCAAAAAACCATCGCAGATGCTATATCCAACGTCGATCAGAGACTGCAGCACATAGAAAGCCAGACGGCCGTCATTGATGAATGGGAACAGGATGTCAGCTCATTGCTCGAGAAGGTCGAAGGTGTAGTAAATGATACGAACACGCTTCTTGCGCGACTTGATGACGCGGAAGATCGCTCACGTCGCGACAATCTGTTTTTTTTTCGGTGTACCGGATACTTCCACAGAAAATTCAATGCACTCAGAGGAGAAAGCCCCAGATTTAATAAATAACACATTAAAACTCAGTTTAACATGCGACCACACAGCGCGCGCACATAGGATTGGTCGCTTCACTCAACTAAAAATCGTGGCCGATAATAGCCAAGTTTTCATCTTAGAAAATCAAAGAACAAGTTCTGTCTAAGCGTTCTTTTCCCAAAGGGAGCAGCCTGATTGTGAGCGACGGCTTCTGTGAGGCAACGCAAAATATAAGAAATACATTAATGGAATATGGCAAAGGACTAAATGCACCCTACAGGCTTCGTTACAAAAGACTATTCGTGGGAGAAAAGTGTTACGGCTATGACCTAGGTAAGATGTCTACGAAATAACCCCACGAAACAGAACTTCCGACTGTCGAACTCTTCGCTCAGGTTACCCGCCGTGGTTACTCAGTGGCTATGGTGTTGGGCTGCTGAGCACGAGGTCGCGGGATCGAATCCCGGCCACGGCGGCCGCATTTCGATGGGGGCGAAATGCGAAAACACCCGTGTACTTAGATTTAGGTGCACGTTAAAGAACCCCAGGTGGTCAAAATTTCCGGAGTCCTCCACTACGGCGTGCCTCATAATCAGAAAGTGGTTTTGGCACGTAAAACCCCAAATATTATTATTATTCGCTCAGGTCGTGTCTTACAGAACTCGTAATAGCGAAATGCGAGGGGAGATGCTTCCACTTCCTCGAAACAGGTTATCTCCGTTGTATTCACTAATATTCGCCGTATATTTAATAAAAGGGACGAATTGTCTTCTCTGATTGATGGCACCAATGCTGACATAATAGTGATAAGTGAAACTTGGTTGACTAACAAAATAGCAAACGAGGAATTGTTTCTTTGCCGTAAAATATACGTTATGCATAGGAATGACCGTACTGACAGAATTGGGCGGGAGGGGGGGATGTATTGCTTGCTGTTAGTAAATACGTTGAGTGCTTTAATATACCGATAATCACTGAAATTGAATCTGTCTGGTGTTGTTTAACCATTATTTCGAAACAATTATTTCAGACGTCTGCTACCGGCCACGCTCGCACAGTTAATTTTATGATCACCTGCATGACTGTCTAAATCAATTAACAGTAAGATTCCCCGGAGCAAAGATAATTCTTATGGGTGACTTTAACTTTCCTAACATAAACTGGTCGAGCACAAGTCCCTTCTCTAACCCATCATCCAGTGAGGCTAATCAGTTTATCGCTATTTCTTCTGACATTACCCTATAGTACAAACGGTCGTTCTTCCAATACGTGTAGCAGTACGTCATCGTTACTTGATCTCGTGTTGACATCATCAGCTGATATTATATCCCTGATAACGCACTTACCTGGCCTTAGCGATCATGATACATTACATTTTACAATCACGGTATCACTACTTATGAAATGTAAACAATTTAAACAAATGAAAGATTATAAAAAGGCTTACTTCTCTGCAATAAACAACGAACTTGCTTCCTTTCTTGAACCGTTTCTACTCGGCCATCTCGATCGTTGTGGAGACAAATTGGCGCTTCTTTAAAGAAAAGGCATCAAATCTATTAATAAATTGTTATATTCCAGTACTACGGATATATTCAAACAGTAACGCACCATGGCATAACAGGCACCTTAATAGACTAAGTAAGAAAAAGAAACGCCTATTTCGTGTCGCTAAATGGTCACTAAATCCTGAGCACTGGTTCTCATACAAATCCGCTGCCGCCACGTACTTTTCTAACTTACGGTTTGCGAAGTTTTCCTACTACAACGTTACTTTTCCCAAGTAACTGAAAACTAACAATAAGGCATCTTGGCGTTTTATGAAAGGAGATAGCTCTAGAAAGATCACTCCAATTTCACCAACTGGGAACGCAATCGCCGACCACGCATGCGCTGATGTGCTAAATAACACGTTCGTACAAGCCTTTTCACCGTCTTCGCATGTTACTCCTCCTCTCGAAATACGACCCAAAATATACACCCGGTTCCCCGGTTGGATCCCATAGCATTTAATAGCAACGGTATTAAATCGATCATAACTAAATTAGAATTAAAGTCGGCATGTGGTGTTGATGGAATTAACATTAATTTTTTACACAGTACTAGCAGTATTGCTCTATAATTTTAGCATTAATATTTTCTCAGTCGCTTCCCAACGGCACATTGCTTCTAGATTCGAAAACGGCTAAAATCGTTCCAATTCATAAATCTGGTGATACGCATAGTTCTTCTCATTATAGGCCCATTAGTTTGACTTCAGTTCCCTGTAAGATAATGGAGCATGTAAATTATTCTCAGGTAATCAATTATCTTGAATTTAAAAGTTTCTTTACATCTAGCCAACATGTTTTTCGTAAAACATTCTCCTGTGATACCCAGCTTCTTTGCTTTACTAACGACTTGCATTCCAACTTGGACACAGGATTTCTTACGGACTGTATTTTTCTTGATTGCGCTAAAGCATCTGACAAAATACACCACACATTACTGCTATCTAAACTCAGCGCACTAAACATTGATACTAATGTACTTAATTGGATAAAAGCATTTCTAACACACTGCATGCAATTTGTAAACGCTGATGAAGTTAATTCAACTCAAACACCCGTCAAATCTGGCGTTCCACAAGGGTCTGTACTTGGGCTGCTGTTATTTTATATTTAGGTTAACAATCTACCGCATAAAATTTCATCTGAAATTTGTTCTTTTGCAGATGACGGCGTAATATATCGCAAAATTAATAATGACGCTAATATTTCCTCTCTTCAGGACGATTTAAACACGCCGCATAACCGGACTATAAAATGGCACATGCAACTTAACGTCAAGAAATGTAAATCGATGCGAATATGCCTTACTACTGAAGCTTACATGTCCTGCCTATTTACTTGATAACATTCCTTTAGATAGCGTGAGAATATGCAAATATCACGGCGTCCATATAACATGTAACAACTTATCCTGGAAGTACCATGTCGACTTTATAACGAGCAAAGCTAATCGCACACTTGGATATCTTCGCAGAAACTTCTCGCTCTCACCATTATCACTCAAACAATTGTTATACACGACATATGTTCGTCCAAAGTTGGAATATGCATCATCAGTATGGGACCCACACCATGCCATCTCAATTAACTGCCTTGAAAGTGTCCAGAATTGATCCACTCGGTTTATACTAGCTAATTACCACTGTATGGCAAGCGTAACACAAATGAAGACTACTCTGAACCTACCTTCGCTATTAACCCGCAGGAAACAATCACGCCTATGCTTATTTCATAAGATTTACTACCAGAACGCAGCGCTTCGGTCGGCATGGATTAATCCAGCACCATTCATCTACTCACGTAGAGATCGTACGCATAAGGTACATGTGCATCGCTTTAACACACTAACACATTCGCAGTCCTTTTTACCAAGAACATGCAACGAATGAAATGGTCTGCCAGCATCTATTGTTAGTATATGTAATCCTGTTCAATTTAGAGATGCTTCAGTTTACTACACCTAAATCATGAAACTTGTGGGTGATATATCGTGCGACTTTTTCATTGTATAAATGCGATATTTACAACCTAACTATGTATGTATTGATCTATAATTCCTAACTTGTGTACTGAAAAGTGTATCATCAGACTTCTATGGTGAACTACGACTATTTTTTTTTGTTTATCATGATGTGTCAATTAGTGAGCTAACATAATTTTTCATTGCTGCTTATACTGTGCCTTTTCTGTACAATCTCATTTTGAACCTCCTTTATGTAGCTTCTCCCCTCTATAATGTATACTTACTCTGAGGGTACTGTAAATAAATAAATAAATAAATAAATAAATAAATAAATAAATAAATAAATAAATCCGTGCTTAAGGTGTGCTACAACATACATTGGCATACCAATTAATTGTTTGCCAAATGCTTTCCTCACGCAGGAACTATCGTTATTGGAACGCAAGTGCATTTTTTATCAGGTTTTGGAGGCGGGTATGTCGAACGTGGCTCGAGCCTCGAGATTTTCCGCTAAGCAGATATGACTTCACTATCGCTCAGCTTCGATTTCGTAATTACAACACGTGCCCCTAAACTGAATAATAAAGCCCTTAATAAATTTCCTTAATTGCATCTGTCGTTTTCTGCCTCTTCTAGCATATACGTAGCGCACGTAAAACGAGGACAACAAAGACTTTCAACTAATGGTTTAGTTAATTTCATTTCACTTATTGCTCTTTAAATGCCGGAGGACATCACATAAGGGGAGGCTTAAGTAAATATTCTAATTGCTTACAGAACACAACACAAACGTGAAATGCAAGAAAAATTCTAGCAGAACCGATCTTAGGATGAATGGTGACGTTAATGTGATGAGCAATAAATCTATGTAGCGACCGCTTTACCACCACCGCCGATGCGCGTCATGTATGAGGTGTGCACTGCAACCGGGCTCCTGTCTGGCGTTTCACTCTAGGCTCGCTGCGCCATATAGCGACGCGACCGTGAAGTCTGCGCGTGGTTTCCGAGATGCGTGGAGCGCCGGTGCGCGCTAAATCTCAAAAATAGTTCCCTCGCTGCCAGCGCGCGTTCGTGGCGAAGCATGTAGGCTTCTGGCTGCTGTGCTTGAGGAACCCGTGCAACGCTGGTTCGATTCCGCCTAGCACAGGAAAGCGTGGCGTGAAAGAGGTTACATACATAAATACCGCAAAATGGGTGAAGAAAGATGGAAAGAGAGAAAAGGCAGGGTGGTTAACGAGATACGAGTTTCCGGTTTGCTACATTGCGCTGGGGTGGGGAAAGTAGATGCTGGAAAAAGTACAAAGAGAGAGATTAAAAAAACTGGAGGACGCTTAAGCTTCGCCTTCAAGAGTGGAACGTCATAGCTTTATCGCACCCCATTCGCACCGCCCACTAAAACGATCTACGCGAGCCAAACGTCGCGATCGGCACGGACAGCCGGGCCATGACGCACCATGAAGGCGGACGCGATCATGGGGCGAGCGGCGCGCCATGTGTCGGGGCAGCGCCGTACATTGCGAGGAGGGGGTCTTCTGTGTTTGCCGCAAGATAGCTCTGCATGTGCGCAGAGCGCAGAAGAAATGTAGCGGAAACGTACTTCGCTACTCGTGTAACTGCAACTTCTGTAATTTACATGCTCATAATTACCGATATACACCGCAGTATAACTTTCTACGGCGGGTTTCTAAGGCAACACCACATTCACTAGAGGCGCTTTTGTCCCGCTTTGAACCATCGAACTCGTGTGGAAGTTAAAATTCTGGCGTATGCGGATGACGTCGCAGTTTGTTGTGCATATAAAGAGAGTGTAGCTGCAGCTATCGCTGTAGTGAAAGGTTTTGGCAAGGTAAATGGAAGCATGGTAAACTGGGGAAAGTGCCTTGGCTTCTGGCACGGAGAATGGCGTTCCACCCCGGTCACTTTCGCCAACGTCAAGTGGCTGACGACACCCGTTAAATACATAGGCGTCTTACTGGAATATTACAAAAATAACGATGAGTATTGGCAAGATCAAACAAGAGAAACACAGATAAAGGCGGACAAGTGGAAAGGTGGACATCTGTCAATGTTTGCAAGAACTACAGTTTGCAATCTATTTTTTGTCGCAAAAATATGGTATGTAATGCAGGTATTACATTGTGCAAGGGTAAATATACAGAAGTTCCACCGAGTATTCGCAGTATTTGTGTGGGCTTCGAATTGGGAACGATGCAGTCGAACGAATTTGTTCAGGCGAGTTAAAGACGGAGGTTTGGGAATGACGCACCTTTTTATAAGACAGGTCGTAAACCGTTTTTTTTATTTTTCCGCGACTTAAGCGATCCTTTCTTGCGCACGGTGTGCCAAGTGAGGCTAAGGAGCGCCTTACCTGGCTATGTAGTCTGTACAGACAATATGAGCGGTCCTGTTTGTGGATTTCTTAAAGAAGTTATTTTAGGTGTTTTTGTCCGTTAGATTTTCAAATGAGTACCTTTTTTTCAGTGAAACGTAAAACATTGTACAAAGATGTATGCGATGTAGGTCTCCCTGTGCCAATGTACAGGGCCATATACAGTGGAGGCCAAGGGCAAGACGTGCTTAAGCGGGTGAAAAGAATGCAAGTAGCGCCAGAGACGAAGTCTTTCTTTTTTAAGCTTCACACGGGTACGTTGAATGTCAAAACCTTTTAGAAGATCGTGGGTTTTTCTTACCCTGGAGCTCGCATTGCTTGATCTGTAAGAAACTAGAAACTATAGATCATATATTTCTAGATTGTTAGGCGGGTGTCTTCTTTTGGGATGTACTTCAGAGGACTGTCAAAAAGGACTTTCCTTTAGATCCACAGGGTATGAGATATTTATCTATAGAAAACGATGATGGACTGCCATTTGACCTTATTATGCTAGCTGGCCTTCAATGTCTATGGCGCGCCCGTATGGCGGGGTATCACTGCAATCCGGATGCTCGGCCTGCACGAATGCTTTTCCGAGAATGCATGTCGAGATTTGTGGAAATTCAGGAAGCACAAGATTGTGTACCTGCGTGGCTGTCAAGGGCGGAACCCTTGACCGCGCTCAAAGAATTCTAAAATAGTCAGCCCTGTAAGGCTGACACTTGGTGCTGAAAACTTGCTAATTTAACTTTTCTCAAATGCCATTTGTTGTTTGATACAAAAGTACAAAAGAGGCAATAAAAAAAAAAACTCGTGGCTGAGTGGTAGCGTCTCCGTCTCATACTCCGGAGACCCTGGTTCGATTCCCACCCAGCCCATCTTGCAAGTGTTTTTTTTATTTATTTTTAATTATTTATTGAATACTGCGGACACGTGGTCCAAGCAGGGAGGGCGACATATGGTACATACAAAGAAAATCAAATTGACAAACAGAACAATGACAAACAAGATTAGGAAGTGGATTCAATTTATACAATTCCATTCGGTTACAGTTCGAGGAAAAAAAGAAAACTTATAAGTGTTCTTGCAAAGTAAGGGGTTAATGCATCGTGTCTGTGGTGGCGTGTAGTTCTGGTCGATAAATGTTCAGATGGGTCAAGGGATAAGTTGTTAGTGTGAAGTAGTTTAAGGAATTCAAGTCTCTGTTTTTTTTTTCTTCTAAGTTCGAGTGGTTCAAGGTTGTTAATTTCCATAAGTTCGGTGGGGGAATCACATCTGGAAAATTTGTTAAATATAAATCTGACCGCTTTTCTCTAAATTTTCTCAAAACTATTGATATTAGTTTTTGTGCATGGATCCCAAACTATGCTAGCATATTCGAGCTTAGGTGTAATTAGGGAGATGTAGCATAGCATTTTAACGTTAGGCGGGGCTTTCTTAAGTTTGTGTCTCAGCAGGCATAGTTTTCTGAAGGCTGAAGCGCAAGTGTTAGTTATGTGATCATTCCATGATAGTGAATTGTTAAGGGTCACTTCTAGGAATTTATAGCTAGTGACTTCATGAAGAGGTGATGGACCTAACTTATATGTATTGTCAGGATTGGGGGCTCAATCCCATCGCTCGTGATCCGTTTTCAAGATTGGAGTCTGGCATGAATTCGAAGGTAGCTGGCCCATGCCGTCGTCCAACTTATCCACGCTGAGGACGTTGATGAAGGGAAGGAGTGCTTCTCATCGAGAACGAGGAATATGGGTTTATTTACAGTATTTACATGCAGTCCATCAGTCTAGCATGACTGCGAGAGAAAGTACGTCAGTCTAACACGACTGCTTGAGAGAGTGTCTCAGTCCAACATGACTGCTTAAAAAAAGTGTATCGAGCATCCGCACAACAGCAGTTTTTAAACACTCGGTCTTCCCGCGATACAAGGTGACACGAACGTTCGTTTAGTCATCGTAAACTAGCCGGCTCTCCGAGGGACGGTTCACACACACCCATGCACACACACACGTGTTCACGGTCCGAAACCAACACCACACGAATTTCGTAGAACTCGGAGGGGACCCGGGTAGCACGCCCGGGTAGCCATTGTCCTGCCTCTTGGTCGGCGCTAGGGAAGGGGCCTTCGTCGGCGTTCCCGCGGCAACTGCCCCACTCATAGCAGAACAGGGCGGCGTTGTCGTGTTGCGCACAAAGCCTGCTCTGCGAACTCCTTCAGTCACAACGGCGACGAGGCTATAGCGTAACGGTGGCGGTTTCAGCACAAAGCCTGCTTCGTCAAACGCATCCTAGCTGAAGCGACGGAGAGTGGAGGATGCCCGTATTGTTCCCGACACAAAGTCGACTTATTCACGCCGTGGCTAGAGGTTGGCGGCGGCGTTCCAAGATGAGGTTGCCACCGCTGGCGTAAATGGCAGGCAAACTTGCACTGCAGCTGGCCGTTCTTAACAGTATAAAGGAGGGGGGATTTCTTATGTGTCATTCACAGTAGTACGCTTTTATCTGTGTTTAGTGTCCTTCCCCAGCACCCGCACCATGCAAGAATATTATTTAAATTACAACATAAACTAGTTTAATCATGGAGAGAAACACTATCTTTAAAGAGCACACAATCATCGGCAAATAATCGAATCTGTACACCACCTTCAACCGTGTTAACAATATCATTATTATATAAAACAAAAAGAAGAGGACCGAGCACACTGCCCTGGGGAACACCCGATGTGACCGGAAGGCAGCCCGATTTTTCGCGATTTATCTCAACGAATTGTTTCCGGTTAGACAAATAAGCAGAAGTACAAGAGATAAACATCTGAGGGATTCCTGCATTTTCAAGTTTTAGGATTAATTTATCATGAAGGACCGTATCGAATGCCTTACGGAAGTCAAGGAAAATTATGTCTGTTTGTCCATTCTTGTCAAGGGTTGATGCAAATGAATGAACTACAGTGTCCAGCTGTGTGGCAGTCGAATACCCTCTTCTGAACCCGTGCTGGAAGTTAGTTAAAATTGAATGCTTTTCTAGATAAGTGGTTATCCTTTTGGCTATGATATGTTCGATGAGTTTGCAGCCTGATGACGTTAAAGAAATAGGACGGTAATTGTCTACAAGTAGACGGTCTCCCTTTTTATAAATTGGTGCTATTCGGGCTGTTCTCCAGTCATTCGGTAACTCAAACGACAGTAATGAAGCGCGGAATATTATAACAAGAAACTTTGATAAGGTTACAGCATATATACGGAGAAACAAATTAGGGATATTATCAGGCCCACTTGAACATTTCGGTTTTAGGTTCAGCACCATAGACAGTACACCAGCATACGATATAAAATTAACCTCAAACGGTTGGTACGCTGGGCAGTTACGTGAACAATTACTGGGAGTTGAGAAGACACTGTGAAAAAGCATATTAAAGTGATGAACAAGTTCAACCTTCCCCGTAATCATCTGTCCATTTATTGTCATTTGGGATATTGGTTTCTTCTTCTCGGCAATGTAATTCCAAAATTTACTTGTATCGTTTGTAATAAAATTAGGCAGAGATGAGCTAAAATAATAATCCTTTGATTTACGCACGGCAAGTGTAAGCTTGTCTTGTAGTTCAGATATTAAGTTTGGCTGCGTACGGGCCTTTTTTTAATCTCTTAATTTTACGTTTCATATGAATGATGTTGCGATTGATCCATGGTGTTTGTTGCGAACTTGTTTTTTTTCTTATTTGGTATGGATTTATCAAGGCATTAATGACACATGTCCTTAAAGCGGGTCCAAAGTAAGTTAACATTATTTTCGTCAAAATCAGACAATTTTCCAAGTAATCAATCGCGCATGCGTCGTTCGCGCGAGAGTAATCTTTGACAAAATGGACAGATGATTTTTTAGTTTTAGCACAGGAAACAAGCTGTAAGCAAACACAAACAAGATAGTGGTCGGATAGCCCCTGCTCGATCACCACCGTAAATTCATCGAATTTCCGAACTCCCGGAAGGCAATTCAATGAATTGCCTTCCGAAATTTTTCGCTCATGGCCGACGCCGCCGATGCCGGCTTTTCTGCGACACGAGCTCCTTAACGCTATCGCGTTAAAAAGCGAAAACGAACAGGAAGGGCGACTCTGTTAGAGGCCTTCACACAGGCAGGCAGATCGAAAGAAGCCAAGAAGCGCAGTAGAGCTTGCACGGCCTTCTGATGCGATGATAAGTCCAGCCAATGCTGCAGAACTCTTTCTTCCACAGAGGCCGGACTGGTTGATTACGACGGAGAGTGGTTGTCTCTGTACATAGTACTGCAGGTTTGGGCGCATAGCATGACGTACAGTTTCCTCGTCACCACTGTGACCACAGCCAAGAGAGAGAGAGAGAATACAGGAAGGCAGGGATGTTAACCAGTCAATAGTCTGGTTGGCTACCCTACACTGGAGGAAGGGAGAAGGGGAAGAGAAAGAAGGGAGAGAGAAGGTGTAGGTACGTGTACGGACAGCACTTCAGTTAAAGTCGCTCGAGCAAACCAGAAGTTCTGAGAAAACACAAAGGTGCCTTCACTGCATTCTGAGCCGATGATCGGTCGGGACGGTGCCCTAATATTGTCTGTTCACTCAGAGGACGATCGTCAAGGTGTCGGCCATCCCTATGCGGAGCGCGTAAACGCGACGCCCAGCCATTGCTTGCACAAAAGGGTCGCATCTCTTCGGGGAAGTCTTGATGGGAATCTAAGGCTTAGAGCAGGGTAGAGTCTAGCTAATATAATCGCGTATGCCTGAACTGTAGTTCATTCCAATTAGATGTAGTGCAAGTGGGCGAAATTCTCCACGAATGGTAATCGCATTAAAAAGGAAATGATACGAAACAAAAACCGAATGGACGCGAAACCATGCGCACATATATATCTACTTATATATCTACTTATGTGTGTGTGTGTGTGTGCGTGTGCGTGTGCGTGTGTGTGTGTGTGTGTGTGTGTGTGCCGTGCACTGATCCTGAAAACCCGATAAAACATTCAGGAATTTGTTCCTCTCAGCACAGATTTCTTGGAGGATGATGGAAGGCCACTTTTTACGATTGAAGTAGGATTGCGCCGATTCGCTGGGGGTCAGGATCTGGACGTGGGAAACGTCAATTCAGCCGATGGCGTTTTTCAGGCCCTTGCCGCCGCTCTTCGCGACAAAGCCGGCCTTGACACGAGCCACTTCCGCACTCCTGGGCCAGCATGTTACTTCGCCGCTAATTGAGTGCAAGAAGTGTATGAACCGAGTCACGTAAGCGTGCACTGACGATTCTGTCGCATCAAATTTGTCGCCTATGGCGTTCATCGACACTTGCTAGCCGATGTACACGAGCGAAATTACGCACGTCTTTTCAGCGGATATTTGCTGACGCCCTTGCACCGCGTTTGTGTAGAAGGCCGAGATCCTGAACTTCCCACTGACCCAGTCAAATGTCTCCCTAGACAGTTTAAATAATCTCTTGAACTCATGGTCATGGTATCTGCTTACGATGTGTTCGACGATGTTCGATGTGCTCGACGATGTGTTTACGATGTTCGACGACGACTCCAACGAAGACTCCCACCCGGGAACACGAGTGTCATCTTGACGCACCAACGCGCATGCAATCAAAATGCACACCTCGTCGAACTCGTCGTGGGAGTCTTCCTTGGAGTCGTCGTAAAAGTCACTGTAGTTGTCGTCATCACTTTCAGAGTCGAGGAGCTCCAAGGCTGCTTCTAAGAGTGCCATTTCAGTCAAACTACGGCAAGCGGCAGACGATGCGCGGCGCACACCTGCGCACCTCGAGATAAGCGGCTGCTAGGCTTACAGTTAATAATAATATATAGGGTTTTACGTGCCAAAACCACTTTCTGATTATGAGGCACGCCGTAGTGGGAGACTCCGGAAATTTTGACCACCTGGGGTTCTTTAACGTGCACCTAAATCTAAGTACACGGGTGTTTTCGCATTTCGCCCACATCGAAATGCGGCCGCCGTGGCCGGGATTCGATCCCGCGACCTCGTGCTCAGCAGCCCAACACCATAGCCACTGAGCAACCACGGCGGGTTAGGCTTACAGTTGTGTACTCCTTTTGGCAGTGCTGGTGTCACGGCTGCGCTTGCACTAGGTGAACTGGTGCTGCACGCTGGCAGCACCACTGCGGCACTTCTCAGAACTAGTGCAGCCAGTGTAAGCCACATCGGAGAGACGACCTCTAGATAGCACAAGGCATATTCATTCCTATCTATGACGTCATGTTACCTGGCCCGACTGCCATATAATCTAATGGGGATGCGCCCAAGTAGGCAACAGTGATTTTCACGTCACCGCTTTCATCACGCCAGCCTTTTCAATGGAAATTTTGGGCCAGGTAGCATGACGTCATGGATCTGAGTAAACATGCCTTGTGCAGTCTAGGTGGTTTCGGCAAATCGCGCACCTCTCTTTCTTTCTTTTTTTTTGTGCATGCGCATGGGGTTGCGCCGGAGGAATTTTCGGCATACAGGCGACCGACAGACGGACGGACAGACGAATCGGCTAGCCAAAACTGAACAAAAAAATTCCTCTACGCCGACGAGGAAGCCCAGAGAAAGCTCACAGCCTGTCGAACGCTGCAGGTGTTTTCAAAAAGCGTGGCAGCACCTTTAATACCGCAAGCGGTGGGAATCGGTGCTGTCGAGGTACACGCCACAGTCGCGACGTAATAAAGTGTAAGCATTTTCGTTTTACACGTGTTTCTTCTCAACCGCTTTGGTTCAAATGTTAAGGTTGAATTATTCACGTCGGAGGTCGTCTGTGACGACAAAACTCTCGGCGACACCAAATACAGCCGAACTGGGATGCAGGAATTCGCCCCCGCAGCGTCGGAGCACCACTCATAATTCTCTTAAGGAGCTATGCTGGCGTCGTCTTTCATGGCTGCAGCATTATTTGGCGGGTTTCCTCCAAGCCTATATTCTCGGCTGCCATTAATCTGGTCAGAAGCACGCTTCTGTCGAGCCGTGCCAGAAAGATTTCACTCAGAAGCAGTAGGCGTGTTCATTACTCGGGGATAAAGCTCACTGCCAAATAAAAGCGCTTTCCTTTAGTTACGGACAGCTGTTTTTCTTCTTCTCCCCTTTTTTCTTTCGTGTTGAGGTGCACACCAGACTGCACAGTTCGCGGGGAGTATGGTAGACGTGAAGAACGCTTCTCACATGGCTCCCTTCACTCCTCCTGCAACGTTTTTCTTTTATGGCTCTGTCCTTACATTCAATGGACGCTTATTACATCCCTTCGCGGCATCCTTCTCCTTGTCGTATCCCTAGCTGTCGGAGGCACGCCATAACGTCCCATCACAGCGCAGTGTACCGCACCATCCCGTAATGGGTGAGAAGGGAGTCCGGACCACATGGAGAACGTGGTGATCCCGCGCAATTGCGGTTCCCTGTCGTATAATTGGAGCGTTTGCCGCGGCGGCGCGGGCACAGATTTGGTACCGCTGGGCCAGTGCCCGCCATGCCAGGAGGAGGTGCGCAGCGTTTAGTGCGCGGCTGGTGAGAGCATTAGTGCTAATAGCGACCGCGGTCTACACCCACTCCAACAGGCCACGGCTCGTTGCTGAGTGCGCGTACAGTCCACCGACTCTTGATAGCTAATGCGAGCCTTTGAACGCCGCGATTGACGAGGCGTTTGCCGTAGTTGAAGGTGAGCTGAGCATTGCTTGAGAAATTGAAGAGGTCCGCACGGAAATCCCTGAAGCAACTTATCAGGTGCACGTGATCACTGTTTTGCGACGTCCCATGTTTCAACGGTGCCTTATCGTCGCTAAACCTGTATGAATGTCCGGAATATATATTTACGCCTCGTACGGTACGGCAAGAATACAGCCAAGGAGGCCAACACACAATAAGCACTAGTTCAGTGGACAATAATGATTCGACACATTTCTTATCAGAATTTGAAATTGAAGACGCCGCGAACTATTCGGCCCCTCGTTAAGGTTACTTGAGGGCCAAACGAATAATGTGTAGCATACTTTGCAACAATGTATTTATACACCTTGTGATGGCTATCGATGGAGACCTGTGGTGACCGAAGCTTCAGTCCTTCGTAAGCTAAGTCACCCTAGCTTCCATTTCGTAAAGTGCGCTGTCTCCAGTCGTTCATTGCTTCCTCTACGGAGCCTAAAAAGCCATTTAGCCAAGAGCGAGAGCAATCCTGTCAAAAATCATCGGTGTCGAAGCTTGTATAGTCATATTGTACAGCCCTCTGTTGTGGTATTTCTACAACTGCCTTACTTGCTTAACACTGCGCAAAGTTCATTTCCAATCCCTTCCTTGAGGCGCTTTCCTTCTCGGGACTCCAACGCATTGGTCTTTACATATAAGATCACCTGGAAATGTTGCATTTTCAGCAGCGTATACGTTTTTGCCGTTCTTAATTCTTTTTTGAAGACATGTTCACAGTCAGGCGCATTGCGCATTCCACGTATATTTTATCTGTTTGTCTCTTTGTTTGTTTGTTTGTTTGTTTTTACAGAAAAGTACTAACTAGAATAGATCAGTGGTTTCATTGAATTCAGTTCAAGCATTAGATTTCATGATTAATTCGTTCTTGAAGGAAATCCGTGCATTGCAGACCACTAACTAAAGAATAAGACTTGATTTGATTCGTAATTACTTACTTTCAATGTAACGTGTGTAGGCACCCATAAAATACCGCATGATTACGCTGCTCTTGCTAGAAACCAGACTGCCTGCCATATTGCACCAAACCACAGAAATGGTGCTGTGTGATACGTGAACCAGCCATTATCTCCTTCCGGTTTAATACAGAACCTAAAATCTGTAAAAGTCAGAGAGCCGTCTACATTCTTACGTGGCGGCACATCCCGGCTCATTGAATATGCTGAGCCACTTTCGCATGCGCAAGGGTCGATGACTGTAGTCGAACTAACTGTATAGGTTTTCCTGCTTATATCCGAAATTTCTCTTCTGACATTTCTAGGGTTTTTCTTTTACTTGATGGCTCTTCTTGATTCTACGCCGACAACTGTTAAGGTTTCATTGCAGGGTGTATCGTCAGTCAGATGTGCGACGTGACAAGTCCTAGGCCGGGCGAGATGTGCAATGTTTAAGAACTCATTCAAAAGGACCATCGATATATCGGGGAGAAGAGTGCGGGAGCTTAATAAAAATACGTGTATAGATGTTTGTATAAGTAATAAATATTGCTTGGTTAAAACCTAAAAATCATGAGTCGTTGCTGAAGATCAACAAGTCCAGAAAGTGGCGCTTGTGAAGTGTAGGGGTGCTTCTGAATTTGTAAATGATTGTTGTGAGTAAATGGTAAGAATCGGAGGAAACCTTGCACAGTGATGATGTAGTCCATTGATGCTCATGGTGACTTCACAACATCGCGAAGGAAATTAGAAAACACTTGGAAGTGGTTTCGTCAGTCTTACGGCAGGTGGGAGGCACCTTATCGAAACACGTGGCGGCAAAATAGCGTGAATCGGATTAGGAGAAACAATTGGGAAAGGTGGCGCGAACCTGACATCATGTGGGAGCGTGAAGGCATTTCTGTAGTGGTGTCGTGGACGATCTCATGCTGGGATACAAAACGAGGCGTGCCCCTTACGTGTCTTGTTCGCCATGGCTCCAACCGCGACTCCAACGCAGAAGCTTACATACGAAGAGTTAAAGGCCAACATCCGGGTATGTGTGCAGTGTCTGGACAGTGCACGGACGCGAGCTGGATTCACATGACACGCCGGGTCGGTGGTTCAGTCTGCAGAGGAGCGTGGCGTCGTGTCACTAAAAAATCACGCTAAAGGATGACGCCTTTAAAGACATAAAGGCTACCGTTTGTCCTACACGTCTTCAACACGTGTCTAGGCTTGTTACAACAGGCACCATGTATTTCGTTAGCAGCTTGCCCGCGCGCCCTCTTGTGCGGTATGATTCAGCGCCACTGAGCCACGTCATATTTGTCCGCAGAATTCGGCTCATCTTGTTAATCCAGCTTAAGCGGCACCCTGGCGTGCTTGCTAAAAATGTAACTGCTTTTTTACAGCAAATTGGTGGCTATTGTGGAAGACAACAAGGGATTGCATGTAGAGTGCCTCTTTACCTTCTGTCTACGGCATATATGCATACTAAAGAAAACCTATACCTGCTAGGGCATTTTGTTTGTTTGTTTTATTTATTTATTTCTTCCTTTCGGTTTTCAAATATACTTCCTTCGCTGCACGCTGTTCGACAAAAAAGTTCAACTATGTACGCTGTACGCAATATAGAAAGGTGCTCTCCTGTGACTTATTAGTCTTAGAATAGGGGCCCCAAAAGTTTGGGGCCCCAATGTTGGGGGGTGTTAGCGTTGGAGCACGCAGGAGTGAAGAGCTTTAGAATAGGGCTTTGTGTTTGAGGATAGCGTCTTACGCTTCCAGCGCCCCTACGATCTCAAAGAAAAGCTATTATAAATAATTCAATAAAATTTGCCATTCTATGATAAGAAGAGTAAATTTGACAGGAGTATTTCCGCTTTAATTAATTGTTCTATTAGCAGCAAGCAAGTAGTTTCGCTTAGTTTTGAGTAACCAACTTTACATGCCTTCACCAACCAAGTTAAGCCGTGTTAGGCCTACGAGCCATGAAATCGACAATCAAATTCAGAATCAGCGGCGACTAATGAATCAATCTTCATAACACACGCTAGTGGAGAGAAAGCGACAACCTCAGTCATTTCTCATAGCCTGCGGCTGAGAAATGACTGAGACGCCTGGTAACAACCTATGCCCTGAGCAGGATCACCTATGTCGCCCCGTACCTTAGCCTCAATGCAACTGACAAGCTCAAACTCAATACCATGATCAAGAGAGCCTATAAACAAGCCCCACATCTTCCCATTTCCACCTCTAACGAGAAACTGGACGCCCTCGGCATTCACAACACCATAGACGAGCTTATTGAAGCGCAGCGTATTAGCCAATACGAACGACTCACCAATTACACCACAGGCAGGTACATTATAGGCACCCTAGGCATAACCTACACCACTCAATTCGGACCAAAAGTACCCATCCCTCCAAACATTCGTGCTCAGCTAGTTATCCCGCCCATGCCTCGCAATATGCACCCTGAACACAATCCGGAGCGACGTGCAAAAAGAGCCAAACAACTACAAAAGCGCTACGACCAAGCCGCTGGCGTAAACTACGTGGACGCAGCGGAATACCCCAACCAAAACGCCATGGTGGTCGTCGCAGTCGCGGGTTCGCAGTACCGCCTCGCAGCGGCCGC
This sequence comes from Dermacentor albipictus, assembly GCF_038994185.2. Taxonomy (NCBI): domain Eukaryota; kingdom Metazoa; phylum Arthropoda; class Arachnida; order Ixodida; family Ixodidae; genus Dermacentor; species Dermacentor albipictus. The sequence goes on from NC_091821.1 coordinate 95,292,020, forward strand.
ATCAATATTCACCACGCAACCCGAAGTAGGAGAAGAAACGGCCATCGCTTTGGCCTACGTGGCTACCAATGCACACTGCATCATCAGCGATGCAAAAACGGCCTTTCGTAACTACACAAGAGAACTGATAGCGCCCCAAGCGCAGAAGATACTCTCTGGCACTCCTCCCTCGAGGCAACGCCGCGTCCAGATCATCTGGGCCCCTGGTCACTCGAGTCTGGCTGGAAACGAAGCCGGCCACGATGCCACCCGAGCTCTCGCACACCGGGCGCATCATCATTCTCCTGCGTCTTCCGATCCCGACCAGCCCTCTGTTCTGCATCGCGGCCACGCGCGGGACCGAATGGTCACGTTCAGAGAAATTCTCCTGCACTACCGCCGAGACCGGTTACGCTACCCCCCAGCACACAAAACACTGAATAAATCTCAATCCACCACTTGGCGACTCCTTCAGAAACGAACTTTTCCGAACCCCGTGCTTTACAACTGCATTTACCCCGATGCATACTCCCCACTTTGCAAAGCGTGCGAGGTCGCGCTGACCTCGATCATATTATCTAGCAATGCCCCAAAGCCTGACCCACCAACACTTCCCGCACTAACAAACGCATCATAACTACGGCCGAGCAGTGGGGGACATTACTGCTCATCTTGGACCCAGAGGAGCAGCATGGACGCAAGGACTGGCAGAAAGCAAGGACTGGCCGCCGTCTGAGGAAGGGGGGGATTGGGGGTTCGTCTACGGACCCCCCCCCCCCCCCTGAACCCCATCAAGGACATAATAAAGTTTTATCTCTCTCTCGATGATCGTCCTATGAGTGAAGGTGGTGGTGGTGGTGGTGGTGATGTTGAAGCAGGCGGGGTTAGCCTGGCATACATAGCCGGCAATTGTTCCGCCTGATCCTCCTTCGAGTTGAGATCAGGGGTGTGTCACCAGCTGTCGATGAGCCCCGTGTCTCGCAGGAAGGCTATCAGCAGTCGTTGCGCTCTCTTCCTGAACGCCGCGGGCCCTCCGGGGAAAACAACGTCCTCAAAGGTCCTGTGCGTGATACCGCTTTTTTGTAGCTTGTCGACCATCGCTTTTCTTTCTGTGTCAAACTGCGGGCATAGACAAATGAAATGTTCGATGTCGCCAATGTCACCACAGAAAGCACAGAGTGGGGAAGCGCGAAGCCCACTCTTGAATAACCAAGCTGGGGTGTACGCGGAGTCGGTCCTGATGCGGTATAAAAGCGTCGCTTGTTCGCGTGTAAATCCATGAGTCACACAGGGTTCGTGTGGGTTCTTGTGCATCTCTCTAAAGTGAAGGCGGATTGCACCCTTAGAGTTTTGAAAAGGTTTTGGAGCTTTCACTTTTGGGATACATGTAAGCGCTAGGCGTGCAAGGGCGTCAGCTTCCTCGTTTCCATCAATTCCTACGTGTGATGGAATCCACTGAAACCTTATGCTAAATCCTTTGCTCGTTAGGTCGTCAATCAGTGCCAGAGACTGCCTTGTAAATTTCTCTAGAGGTAGGCCCCGATGTAATCTCTGTAATGCTGACTTGGAATCCGTCAGCACCACGACATCACGTGCAGAGAAGGCCCGTAGTTTCCGCAAAGCCGCGGTGATTGCGGCGCTTTCTACTGTTGTAGAGGAAACCACGCGATCCAGTCGGCCAGACCATGACACATCAAGGGATGGTATGCAGAATGCCGCTGCACAGCTATCTGTTTGTGCGCACACCGAACCGTCTGTGTATACTTGTAGGTGGCTTTGAAACACAGTGCTCAAGTGGTTCAGCACAAGAAACTTGGCTTCGGCAGTTGAAATGGTGCGTTTCGTCGGTAGGTGGGGTACATTAAGGCTGCAGGTAACGTCCGGAAAAGACCATGGCGGGTCAAGGCGGCTTTGTTTAGGCCATTGCAGTCCTAAAAATCGGAAGGTGTTCAGCGCCGCATGAAAATGTGAGCGAGTTCTTGCTCTTAGCCGTCGGAGAAGCGCCGTGCCAGCGCGTGACTCGCCCAGCCTTAATAGCTGCGTCAGCAAGGCCTGAGATGCCAAGAGGCGGAGTGGGAGAGACTCTGCCTCATTAGTGACTTTCTTGTTTGAAGCCGCCGTTGGAACTCCCATCGCCAAGCGAAGTCCCTTTCTGTGCACTGCCTCCAAGCGCTCGAATTGAGTCGCTGACGGTGATATCAGAGGGAGCTGATAGAGAATGCGGCTTGTTATCAGTGCAGCGTTCAGTTTAAGCATGGATATAGGATTGTTTCCCCAACGTACACCTGCCAATCGACGAAGTGCGTTGATTCTTTGCACTGATGCAGCCACAACACTTTCGACCGCACCACGCCAAAGTAGCTTGTTGTCGATGGTGACGCCCAGGAATCGAACATGAGTTGCACAAAGAATTGAATGCCCTCTGATATTCAGCGTCAGACGTGTTGACTTGCGTCTCACTCCCGGGAAAAGCATGAAGGCAGATTTTTCTGCTGATAAAGACAGGCCAAGCGTCGATAAGTGGCGATCGATAGTGGAGATTGCGGCCTGGGCTATCCGGGCCAAACGTTTGTGTTGGTACCCCGAGATCCAAATGCAGATGTCATCTGCGTAGATGGACATTTTAACTGCCGTCCGACCTACTTTCAGGGCATCTGGGAGGCTGGCCATGGCAACGTTAAAAAGCAAGGGAGACAGGACACTTCCTTGTGGGACGCCGAGGGAAATTCGTCGTTTGTCGCTCATTACACTTCCGAGCTTAACTTGGACACATCGGTCACTGAGAAATTCATGGACGAATCGAAGAGCATTTCCAGAGACGCCCACGGCTCGGAGTCCGTTGATGATGCCTGTGTGAAGCACACAGTCGTATGCCTTGGCAACGTCCATAAATATGGCGAGTGTGGAAAGGCCGTCTACGCGATGGTGCTCGATATGGCTTAGTAGATCCAAGACACTGTCCTGGGCACTCAACCGTGGACGAAATCCGGTCATACATGATGGCAGTCTGTGTGGACGGTGCTCTAGTACTGTCCTATGAGTGAACAGACAGTACTAGAGCACCGTCCACATCGATCACTGACTCACAAGGCAGTGAATGTACTTTTGTGCTTTCTCAGAACGTCTGGTTCGCGAGAGCGGGTTTAACTTAAGTACTGTCCGTACACGTACCTACATCATCTCGCTCCCTTCTTTCTCTCTCTACCCCTTCTTCCTTCCCGCAGCGTAGGGTAGCCAACCACACCCTTGACTGGTTAAAATCCCTGCATTCCTATATTCCTCTCTCTCTCTCTCAAGCAAAAGATCGCACAGATAACAGATGTCTTGAATAATTCTCAAAGTCACGTGTCACCACGAGCGACGTCACACTTCGTACCCGATTACGTAGCCTCGACTACGTCACCGTCCCTCTCCGGGCGGATTCGCCGCGAGTGAAGAGGGAAACTGCGTTCGGATTGAAATTTCAGGCCTTTCCGCGGCGCGTAGCGATGTAATTCTTTGCAAACACGATCGTTGGCGCGCACTGTATAGGATCTGCCCTTGTCAGCTCAAAATGGCCATACCTGGTGAGGGGCCCTTTAAGTTCGTTTTATCATCGGAACAGCGGTCTCGTATTTCGGTGAGTACACTCGATGATGTGCTATTACTGAGGTCATGCTCAGTGCTTTGAGCATGATCTCAGAGTTCATATTTCACTTGAGAAAAATAAACGCTATATTTTTGTCGTTACATTGTTTAGAAAATTTTTTCATGCGAAGTAAAACTGTTACGAATCGCTATGGAGCATTATTTGCTTTTTTTCGGTCCTGAGCAGAACCTGAACGGAACTTTTTCAGTGGAATGAAACTAAAACCAGAAAGAACAACATTTCGTTCCGATATCTTGTTAGTCGGGTTATGCTGTGACACTGTCTTCGTCCAGAATGCCTCGGGAACGTTGTGTTGCACGACTACTGTTCATGAATAATCGGTCGTTGCCGACACCTTTAGCGCCAGCAGCCATAGCTACAATATGGTCAATAAGTGCAATAGGAGCTATGAGCTTTTACTTAACGTGAGAAGATACCACGACAAGCGTTGCTGCTCCCGGTTGTTTTCGACGTCCCTGTGTTATATGAATGGTCTACGTGTACGTCACTTAACCATGGGTTACCTGTAGGATTTTCATCCACGATGATCACCAAGCCACAGGCGCTCCCTTGCTTCGGTCAGCACGAGCCGCGTGGAGAGGTGCGATCGGTTGGCCGCTGTCTCAGGTTTCTTGCCTCGACTTCCACCGCCAGAAACGAGTGCTTTCTTTTTATTATTATTATTATTTTTTCACGCTTAAGGGTAGGAGTGACATGTTGCGCCGCAAGAAAGGGCATATCATCGCGCCGGAGCAAGATACCAAAAAAAAAGAAAACAGAAAGGAAATATTGAAAATCGGAGCGCCTTGTTTTTCTTCGCCCCGCGGCATCACGTGTTGATTCAACAGCAGCTCATCCAAGCGTCCGAACCTCCGCAAACGCATATACCGTCCCCAAACGCACAGGCGCGCGAGTGTGAAGGAGAAAAGGTTGGCAGCCGGGGTGACCTGTACACATCGGTGGTACTTGCGCCCTCTGGTACACACACTATACTTATGCCGCGCCGCCATGTGGTGTCTGGCAAACGAATGAACGCGATGATGTTGGCAAGACGCCGGCGGCGCGGTGAGACCGCCCCCTACACTAAAGCACACCAGGAGAGAAAACAAGGAGAGCTCTTATTTCTGGTGGAACCCAGTTTCCTAGACAAGTCTTTACTTCAGATATTTTTTTTTCGCACTGTGTTCTCTTTTACTGGGCTATTTCTCCCACACCCTCCCTCCTCAGTGCATAGGATAAACGCAGCTACAGAGCTTTTCTGATGTTTACGCTTCGCTAGAGCGCTGGGTGTGAAATTCGCCGTTGCGAGCGGGCCTGGGGCGCTTCCGGCCTTTCGACACCGGCTTTGTTTGGACAAGTTTCTCCCTGAGGAACGATCTCGCGGCCCTGCTATTTTCGTTGGCGTTGCGTGCGTCGGATGGGCGATATGGCAAAAAAAAAAAGATATGTCCTACTGAATCCAGTAAGTGAAATTTTACTCCTTTCGCCACTAAAGTCCGCGACGCTGCAATTCAATGCCAGGACTTGGCCGGCGCAAGTAATTTAGGCGCTCATTTCTCGCTTGTTTACGCGCAGACTTATTGAATCCTGCGTAGCACCATCTCGTGCGATAATGGCACGTGTAGTTTTTTCTTGGTTGCTACGTGCTCCTTTCTGCTTGTCAATGACAACCCTTTGATTTAACGCATTATTGTAAAAACGTGGAACTCTTTATAGCACTTGCGGAGACAAATATCGTTCGTTCGTTCGTTCGTTCGCTCGCTCGTTCTTTCTTTCTTTCTTTCTTTCTTTCTTTCTTTCTTTCTTTCTTTCTTTCTTTCTTTCTTTCTTTCTTTCTTTCTTTCTTTCTTTCTTTCGTTCGTTCGTTCGTTCGTTCGTTCGTTCGTTCGTTCGTTCGTTCGTTCGTTCGTTCGTTCGTTCGTTCGTTCGTTCGTTCGTTCGTTCGTTCGTCTCATCATCATAACGGCAACTGTAAGCCATTCGATAAATAAAATACAAATAAATGAGTGAGCACAGCGATGCAAATCAGTTGTGCATTTCGGGCTTTTTAATTCAGAGCGTGGTCCTCCAGGCGGCTAGGCCAAGGGAACACCGGCGAAACGTGTGCGCTAAGAAAGATATAACGCCTAGTGGCAGAGCTGCGCAGTGTGCGCTGCGGTGAACAAGATATGAGTGAGCGGTGAAGAGCAGTTAGTCAAACACAGCCTTAAGGCCGAGGGGAAAACTAGGAATAGAGAAACGCCGAGAGCGTCTCCGAGCTAGCAGGAAACAGCCTGGCGTCATCGGCGTGCAGATGTGGGTGAATAAGTCAAGTCACGTGGCAACAGCGCACAACTGTTTCCAAACGTGTCGACTGAGAGGAGCCGCAGGGAATTCACCGTGGCAAGCGCATCCTTTACAATGAGGAAACCTTGTTCGTTAATATTAATGTCGTTACGTCATGCACTCAAAATGAATAAAATGTCTTGCGGGGCTTAAAACGGTCTAAATTTGTTGATAATTAGACTAGTAATCAGTTCGGATTTACAGCTGACTCGGTTTGTCCGATACGTAAACGCTCACCCTGAATCGAGCTTCAAGCGAGGCAAACAGCCTACTCCCTTCCTCAACAGCATTCAGTGCCGCCAAGAGAGGCAGCATATACGGGGTGATCATTTTTACGTTTTACAGAACTGAAAAAAAAAATCGCCTGTTGCAGACAACATAATTATAGCCCTTAAGCTGCATTGTTAAGAGATGTGGACATTACTTGCACGAGAAACCAAAACACATGTTAAACTAATTAACAAATATTGACTAATTAATAACTTCATTATTACCTTATGCCACATATTGCAATTTACGAATTGTAGCCGGTGAGTTTGCAAGGTGGTGGTGGTGGTGGTGGATTGTAGCAACAGGCGGGTTTAGCCTGGCGAACAAGGCCGGCAATTGCTCCGCCCGAGCGTCTCGCACAATACCGCTGAAGGGTTTCACCATGTGTCCATCAACCCAGTCTCTCTTAAAAACTCGATGAGGAGACGTGAAGTTTCTTTTCGGGCTATAACTGATCCCGCGGGAAATATAAGGTGTTGCAGGCGCGCATGCGGAAGGTTCTTGCTTTGCAGATTCTTCAGGAGAGTGTCTCTTTCATCGTGGAATTGCTGGCAGGACCACAAAAAGTGCTCAATGTCTCCTGTCTCGTTGCATGCCGAACAGTTCGGAGAATTGATTCGCCCCGTTTTAAATAACCAGGCCGGTGTATTTGCAGATCCTGTCCTTATTCGATATAGAAGTGTGGCTTCCTCTCGGTGCAATCGCTTGGTTACGCAGGGCATATGCGGTGGAACCCAAAGCGACGCAAAGTGATTTCGGATGTCAGATTTTTGCACTTGATTACTCTTTGGGGCCTTGATTTTGGGAGGATGATAGAGCGCGGCGTATGCAAGCGCATCAGCTTTTTCGTTTCCTGAGATACCAATGTGGGAAGGAATCCATTGAAACTTTACTGTGAAGCCTTTGTTGTTGAGCTCTTTCACGATGGCTAGTGATTTGCGTGGGAACTTGAGGGATGGCAAACCACGGTATATTTGTTGTAATGCGTCCTTTGAGTCCGTAAGGACAACCACATTCTGCGGAGGCAAAGTCTTTAATTTGTGCAGAGCAGAAGCTATTGCTGCGCCTTCCACCACTGTCGACGAGGCTATACAGTCCAGACGGCCAGACCACGTATATCTTAGAGAGGGAATATAGAATGCAGCTGCACAGCGGTCTTCGTCTGCCTTGACAGAGCCATCTGTGTATACTTGTAGGTGACTCGGGTAAATCGTGTTCAGGTGTTCCAGGACTAATGACTTGGCTTCTGCAGATGGAATGCAGCTCTTTGATTGCAATCGCGGTACACTTAAGTTGCATATGATGTCCTCGAATGTCCAGGGTGGTTCTATCCTTTCCCTTTGTCTCGAGCAGCGCAATCCTAATACGCGAAGCGTGTTCAATGCTGCATAAAAATGTGAGCGCGGCCTGTTACCTATACGTCGTAAGAGCGCTCTACCGGGCGTAGACTCACTCAATCGTAGGAGCTGGATCATCAGAGCCTGGGAAGCCTGAAGTCGTAGAGGGCGTGACTCAGCTTCGTAGAGCACTTTCTTGTTTGACGCTGGCTGAGGGACTCCAAGGCAAAGTCGGATACCTTTTCTGTGGATGGCTTCTAAGCGCTCGTATTGGCTGTCTGAGGGTGACATCAGAGGTAGCTGATACAGGATTCGACTTGTAACCAACGCTGTATGTAGCCGTAGCATGGACGTCGGGTGGTTGCCCCAGCGTATGCCAGCGACTCGCTTGAGCACGTGTAGCCTGGGTGACGATGACGCCACAACGTGGTCAACACAGCGGCGCCAGAGTAGCCTGTGGTCTAAGGTAACGCCCAGAAATCGGACGTTGGTGACTTGTCGAATCTGGTATCCGTCCAAATTCAGCGTCAAACGTGTAGATTTTCTTTTCACTCCAGGAAATAGTACGAATGATGATTTTTCTGCTGATAGTGATAATCCAATCGTTGCCAAGTGGCCCTGAATGGCTTTTACTGCTCCCTGGGCTATTCGTGCAAGGCGGCGATGCTGGTAGCCGGAGACCCAAATGCAGATATCATCGGCATATATAGATATCTTCACTGGTGTTCGATGGTTTAGTACTGTTGGGAGGCTACTCATGGCAATGTTAAATAATAAGGGAGATAAAACACTCCCCTGTGGCACACCACGAAATATACGTATTTCATCGCTCAACGTGTCGCCAAGACGAACTCTGATGCGACGATCATTGAGGAACGTATGTATGAAGTGCAAGAGATGACCCGTGACGCCTATAACTTGCAACTGGCTGATGATGGCGCTTTGAGACACGTAGTCGTAAGCCTTAGAAACATCCATGAAAACAGCAAGTGTCGACAGGCCATCCGCACTGTAATGCTCTATGTGGCTTAGAAGGTCCAGTACATTGTCTTGAGCGCTTAGACGCTGCCGAAACCCAGTCATGCACGATGGTAGTTTTCGACCCTGCTCGACATACCAAGTGAGTCTTGTGCACGCCATCTTCTCCATTAGCTTCGCTGCACACGAGGTCAGTGATACCGGTCTGTATGAGTCCAGAGCTGCAGGATTCTTTCCAGGCTTCAGAACCGGTACCACCCATGCTACCTTCCATAAATGTGGGATAGCCCCACTGGCCCAGACTTGGTTAAAAAATGCCAGCAAATCACGCCGTCTCTCAACCGGTAGGTTAGTCAGCATCTGATTACTGATGAGGTCAGGTCCCACCGCACAGCGACGTCGGAGGCTGCTCATAGCTAGTTCCAGCTCTCTGAGTGTGAAAGGAGCATCCATTACAGACGACGATAGCGGCGGTGGCGGGTTGGTTGCGCCAGCTGACCTTCCGGAAGAGTATATTTCAGCGAAGTCATTCGCAAGGCAAGCGAGTGTCTTGTCTAACTTCAATGCTAGGGCTTCAAATGGCTTGTTTGGTCGAAAGTTTCCAGCAAGGTTATTAACGACCCACCATATCCGTGGAACTGGCGTGAAGACCGATAGGCTTGCACAAAATGATGCCCATTGATCTCTTCTTAGTTTCCTTGTATAATGTCGAATTACTGCGTTAATCCTGTTATATATAGTCTTCATTGATGGGTTGCCTTTCGTCCTCATCAGCCTCCGTTCCGCTCTTCTACGGGCAGCGCATAGATTTTTGAGCTTTAGATCGGGAGCGGGGAAGTGGTCGGGTAGCTTCAGCTCAGCGGTAGCCAATCTCTTGCTACGTAGCATGTCCGCGAACAGGTTTCCAGATGATTCGCTTAGGCCGTCCCTGTATGTATCCCAATGCGTCACAGGACAGGATCTTCGGCCGTTGGTTCGATATCCAGCAATGTTAACGAAGACAGGAAAATGATCACTGCCCATTCTATCTTTACTAGTCGTTGACGATGCGAGGATGTCCGTTGAGTGTAACGTCAAGTCAATGACACTGTAAGAGGCCGGTGGTCGAAAAAACGTTGGATGTTTGTCATTTGCCACGCAGAGTCCCTCGGTGTTTAAAGCTCTAACAATTTGCTTTCCACGTGCATCAGTCGCCTTGTCGCCCCAGAGAGTATGGTGCGCGTTGAAGTCGCCACATATAATCCTAGGAGCTGGGCAGCGGCTGCAGAGGTCTCTGATAATTTCTCCCATCGAGACCTTCAGGCGAGAGCTCACATACACAGAGGCCACGCTGAGGCTTCGATTTCCCAGCCGCACTTGTACAGCAGTGACTTCCAAAGCACTGCTGCAAAGGTCTTGAACTGGAAGAACGTAATGTGGTATTTCACGTCTCACATATAGCATGGCGCTTCCGTTCGGAAATGTTGGAATACTTTGGTTTCCATGTGCGACGTAACCAGCAATTGTTCTGGAACCTGGAAGACCAGCCTCGGACAGGGCCAATATTGGCACAGGTATGTTGCGTAAGAAAAGCGACAGTTCAGGTAAATGGCACGCAAGACCCGCACAGTTCCATTGCATAATAAGTGGCACCTGTGGACGAGATGGTGAACATTGTGTCCTGACCGCATCCATGTTGTTAGGTGCTTTAAGAAGAGGTAGAGCTGAGAATCACTGACTCGAGAGCGAGGACTACTTCGAGCATTTCCTTCATCGAGCTAGCCGGCATCTTCTCTATGTGTGATCGCAAGGCCTTGAAGAGAGCACGTAGCACCTGCTGACAGTTCTCCTGTGGTGTGTTTTCATCGCAACGCGATTGGGGTCGCTGCAGTACAGACACATAACTTCGCTGTTCCGGTTGTTCAGCAGTCTTCTCTTCTACGGGGCCTCTGTTCATTGATTTGACTGTTTTAGCCGGTGCGCTGCGCGATGGCACCACTGTGTCCTGGATTCCTGGAGAAGGCTTCAGGCTTGGAAAATCAGTTTCACTCTTTGAGCTCAATTTCATTGCGTCTGACTCTCTGTGTCGTTCTATCGTTTTCTTCGTCGTATTTTTCTCATCGTTCCCTGTTGGCCCCAAGATAAACGTTTTCTTACGCTTTATTGCTGCTGCCCGCGTAGGACACTTGCTATAACTAGCTGGATGACCACCACTACAGTTTGCACATAGAACGTTCTCTCTGCACGCGCATGTTTTGAAATCGTGCGGTCCTCCACATCTCTTACACCGCTGCTCACCACGGCAGTACTTGGCCACATGTCCATAGCGCTGACACTTGAAGCACCGAGGTGGTGTCTCAACGTAGTCAATGGTCTCGTGTCTTGTGAAGCCCAAGTTGATCTTCTCTGGACGGTCTGTATTTGGAGCGAACGTAAGAACCACGGAGCTGGTTCGCCTGGACTCCCAATCGGTTTCGGAAATTTGGACGCGTCGCATGACTCTCCTTGCATGGTAAACTCCTTGTGGTTTAAGGTATAGCAACAGTTCCTCGTCAGTGTACCACTTCGGTACTCCTCTAATAATGCACGTGTTTTGCAGGTACGAATTGGGCACGCGTGCTGAGATTGCAGTCCCTGAGATCGACTTGCAGCTGAGAAGGGAATTCACATGCTCTTCTGTCTGTACATCTAGAAGCAGGGCTCCTTGAGCAGTAAATCGGCTCCTAACTGGCGATGCGCCAAGAATTTTTTCAATATCCGTAGACAGAACAATGGGATTTACTTTTTTCAGGTCGGCTCCTTCTGTAGCAGGCGTAACAATCACTGGGATTCCGATGGTCCTCTTCTTGCGGTGACGCACAAGCCTGAAGCCTTCATCGTCCAGATCTGTGATGTCAGCTATGTCACAAGCGTCAATAAGCGTAGACTCGTCGTCTGTTTCTGTAGCCTTGTATCGCTTACAGTCACGGTTGCTCTCAGGGTCAGTCGGTGGCCTCTGCCCCGGTGTCAGGTCAGGCGTAGTCATGACGGGGCGCTCGCCGCTACCAGATCGGGCTCTTCTGCAGGCTCCTATCGAAGCGACGGGAGGCGAAGGCCCCCCCGGCCTCCGGTAGGGAAGGTACCTTGGCGAGTCGTCCGACGTCTTCGACAAATCTATTTGACAAAACGTCGAAAAAATTCAAAAACACTAGGGAGCGAGACAGCAGTGCGACTGTGCCGAACCAAACTTCTTCTTCCCTTCTTCCTGAGTTTGCAAGGCGTATCCACGTGGAATGAATTTCCAGATTGCCACTGGTTTGGAGATATGCACCATCAAGCTCGCCTAAACATGCACTGTTGTTCCACTTGCTTTATTCACAAAACGCTCTTTTATGCTTCTGAACTTAATTGAATTTTGGGGTTTTACGTGCCATAACCCCGATTTGATCTTATGCATTTAAGCACACAAGTAACTGGAACGCCCGTGTATTTCGTCCTGCACTGGGAAATAATATCTAGAAACTGGTGTCATCCTACATGTTTAAGTGGATGCATCTTGCAAACTTACCGGCGACAATTGGCAAATTGCAGTATGTGCCGTAAAGTAATTAATTAAGAATTACTTATTTTGTTAATTTGTTGAATATGTGTTTCGATATCTCGCGCAAGTAATGTCCGCCCCTTCGAATAATCCAGCTGAAGGTCAAGAATCGTGGAATCTGCAACAGGCGATTATTAAAAATTCGCTAAAACTACAAAGTGATCACCCCGTAAATTATAGTTAGAATCCGCAGAAAAAGAACGAGAAACTTGTAGATGCCATGAAACGTCAGCAAGCATATTCGTATGTGCTATAAAGAAGTCGATGAAGGGGTTATCGGTATGGCTTTCAATAATGCATTGCTGAAGCTACTTACTTCACTTTCTCATTTTCTTTGTGCGATATTTATCGTGTCGCCGTTACCGCAGTCGCGTGCATGCACATACTTTGACACTTTAGCATCCAACAACGGCGATATTCTGTTTATTCATTTCTCAAACGTTGTCGCAAGTTACAAACAAAATAGCGGGCCCACAAAGCCTTCTTGTAGTGCCCTCAAAGAAAGTTAGAAAGCGGGCGAAAGAAAGCCGTCGAAGAGAGCAATCATCTTCATTTACGGTCTTACTCAATACCTCTACTGTAAACGCGGAGAAATTACGCACATAACAGGCGACACGTCACTTGGACACGAGGAATAATATACTGCTGAAATATAGCCACGCGGCACGGCGGACCACTCACGAGCGATCCCCAACGACGGGGCCGGCCGAGATTAAACCGCTCGATCAAGTTGAGGCCATTTTCTCCACGGAATAATAACTCCAGCTCGCGAACAACCCCGCCCGGGGCCGTCGCCTCTACACGCGCGGCGGAACACATTACGAGCCGCAAAAGAAAAAAGGCTCCTTCGCTCATGACTTGCACGCTCCTTGCGCAGTGTCCCTTTTCTCTCCATCCCCAGGCGCCGCCAGATATGCACACTGAACGTTCTCCGGGCGAACTCTGTTGCCCGATCGCGAGGAGTGAGGCTACAGTTTCGCGACCACTGCGTGGGGCAAGACGTGCAAAGATACGGTGCAAATAGAGCACGTGCTGATGACGGATACGCAGCGATGCGACGTAAAATACGTAGCCGTGAACAATCTTTCTGAGCACTTAGGCCATTTCTTGGCGTTCACGTCTTGTCCCAGTTATAACGTTTGTGAGAAGTGAGAAGGAAACTTGGCATTGGATGAACCAAGGTGTATGCACTGAAAGATAAGCAGGGTAATATCATCATCAATCTCGAAGATACCGTAAAAGCAGTGGAAGAATTCTATACTGACCTGTACTGTACCCAAAGCAGCCACGATACCTCCATTAGAAGTAGTAATGAAGTAGTACTAACTGTCTATCGACATCAAGGGTCCCAGAGAGCTGGAAGAATGCCAACATTATACTAATCCACAAAAAGGGAGACGTTAAAGAATTGAAAAATTATAGGCCCATTAGCTTACTTCCAGTATTATATGAAATATTCAGCAAGATAACCTCCAATAGAATAAGGGCAGCACTGGCCTGATCATGAGAAGGAAATTTACAGAAGAATAAAAATGGGCTGGAGCGCAAACGGCAGATATTGTCAGCTCCTGACTGGATGTTTACCATTATCATCAAAAAGAAAGGTGTACAATCAATGCATTCTACCAATGCTGACATATGGGGCAGAAACTTGGAGACTGACAAAGAAGCTCGAAAACAAGTTAAGGACCGCGCAAAGAGCAATGGAACGAAGAATGTTAGGCGTAACATTAAGAGACAGGAAGAGAGCGGTGTGGATCTGAGAGCAAACAGGGATAGCGGATATTCTAATCGACATGAAGAGAACGAAATGGGTCTGGACAGGCCATGGTAATGCGTAGCTTAGATAACCGATGGACCAGTAGGGTTACAGATAGGGTGCGAAGAAAAAGAAAGTGCAGTCGAGGACGGCAGAAGACTAGGTGGGGTGATGAAATTAAGAAATTCGCAGACGCTAGTTGGAATCGGTTGGCGCAGGACAAGGGTAATTGTAAATTGCAGGGAGAGGTCTTAGTCCTGCAATGAACATAACATGGCTGCTGGTGCTGCTGCTGATGAAGATAATGATGATGATGTCATTGTGCAAAAGAAATAAAATTGCCGCCTTGCAGTGAATGGCGTCTTTATGGCGCGGCCATTTCGACGCGACCAGTTAGTCGTCATGTTCTGCAAAGCGCTTGCGCACAACGTGCATTGTGTCACGGACACGGTACTAAGATTTTCTAATACCTGCTGCGTTGAAAGCAGCGTTCCCAACAACTGCTCCGTTCTATAATCCTGCGCGAGCGTATTCTAGCGCGCCCGCATCAACGTCGCAGAACTTTCATGCCAAAGGCTGTCACCAGAGGCAACCCCATCTTCTAAAGAACTTTTTCAAGATGCGTATAGCGTGATCTTCGTAGGCTACAGAATTGCGGGCTGGGGCCTCCGAAAGACATGCATGGACGCCACGACTATCAGAGTCTGCGTTCCGTACTAAACCCTGCGCAAACTACCATGCAGAGAAGCATAGCTCGAGAGCATGGGGGCTAGCGCGTCCAACTTCAAATTACCGCAAGGACTTGAGTTAGATCCTTATGGATTTAATATCATGGACCGCCGCCGCGGTAACTCAGTTGGTAGAACACCGCACCCGTAATACACAAAATGTAGGTTCGGCTTCCACCGACGGCAATTTGTTTATTCGTTCACTTTCATTTGCCTTTTCTTAGTTACGCTTAAATCAAAACACCACTTAATTTCCCCTACGCTTTCCTGGGAGTCCCTTTTTGTTGGTTTCATGTGGATGTAAATAATAAAAAAAAGTAGCAGTTTGTTCAAAAAGCGAAGCATTGGTTGCGATAGCAAATTATTACACAGCTATACGAAGTAAACATAGTAGTTTTATCGGCCGTATAAACTTCTAAACAGTTGCTTACTAACTAAATTAGCAAGCACGGTGTCACGTGCACACAGGTAAACATGACCGCATCTTGCTCGATGACCGCGGAAGCTCGCTGTCAAAACCCTGGAGTGAGTAAGCGCAGCAGCAGCAGCGAGCGAATTGACCTTCGTGCGGCCTCTCGCTACATCGCGAATTGAACGTCGAAAGCGCAGCGCATACGAAGCTACCAGCACTCCGCGTACTTTGTCGCTTTGTCCACATCGCAGATCACTTGCAAAATAGGGCGCCAGCGCGGCCGCGCCGTAAGCAGCAGCCGCCAGAGTAGAACGCCCCCCCCCCCTTCCCTCGCTTCCCCTCCATGCCTCGTTCGCTACAGAAGACGGCGCGCTTCCCGCTCAGCCTTTCGCCCTCGCGCGCACGATATTGAGCCGCGATCGTAGGCTGACCCTCGCAAGCTTTCACTCGCACGTACAGCGTACGGCGCGCGGCGACGATGTTATCGTGTTTGGACTTTATACGGAGCATCACGGCGACGGCGGCGGTGACAGCAACGGCAGAAATGCACTTGGAGTCTCCATGTAATTGCTATCGCAGTAAATATCGTGCTCCTCGGTTCCCTTTATTCTTCTCATTCATTCCCGTTAGTGCAACGTATTTATGATTTCTAGAGTACTCGTATACCCTTTTTCGCACATTCTCTGCTTATGGCTTGAGCTCCGTTGAAATACAGCGCGATTTGATAACCACCTGCAGGCCGGCAAACTTCCATCACGTGCGACAGGTGGAAACAACACGGTGATGAGTCGAATGGAGGTTCTACCTTTCTACTTTTCATGGAAGTATGGCATAGATAGGCAACGTAAAGGGACAAAATAAAACCTGCAGTAGCGTGTTCGAATATTCGAAGAACGCACATTTTTACTCGGCTGGCAAAGTGTTCGCCTATAGCACTTTCTGGGGCAATTGATTGGGAGAGGGGGGGGGGGGAGCGTAAACTGATAACCACACATAGAACAACAACACCCACTGTCCAGGAAACGTGCGAAACGAAAAGCACATACTTTCGACGCACACAGTCTGGGAAAGCGATCGAGACAACGGTCTGCTCAGCTGAATACGAAAAATGGCTGTGGCTTAGCTAAGGTTAAGCCCAGGATGCGAAGCATACTGGCCTTTATTTTAGTTGTTGAACCACTGTTTAGCCTGGTGAACTGCTGTTGCTTGCCTATATTTGGTTCGGCTAGACGAAGAAACAACTCATGCGCTACTCTGCTTCGCCTTCAAGAGTGGAACGCGACAGCGTTCCCGTCGACCCGCCAAGGGGTGTAAGACAATGGGCTACGGCGCAGCGACTACGCGCCCCGCATTGGACGCGGTGAGCGTCGAGCAACGCAGCGTTCGGCGCGGCAACGAAATGTGCGCCTGAGCAAGCGACGCACGCCTGAGCCTTAGAAACAGCTCGTTTCTAAGGCAACACCGCATTCACTAGAGGCGCTTTTGTACCGCTTTGAAGCATCGTACTCGTGGCTCAGTGGTAACGTCTCCGTCTCACACTCCGGAGACCCTGGTTCGATTCCCACCCAGCCCATCTTGCAAGAGTTGAGCCAAAGCCACCTAGAAAATCAGTCTCTGTAGCACGCCGCAACCTTCGCTTCTCATTCCAACGAGCAGCTCCGTCTCCAGGAGGCATCTCACCTCGTGAGTGTCTAGCAGAGGCAAGCGCAGCTGCTTATACCGCCGCGACGCCGCGAGCGACGGCGCGAGTTGGAGCCCCGTTTCTCCTCTGTCGTGACGTCACGGTGTCACGTGGTATTGAAGGCGACACCGCCGCGCCTAAGGAGCTGGGTTGAGCTCTCGTAATATGCTTCGCATAATAAACGAAAGCTCGCCGATGGCGGCTCAGTCGCCCTCTTGATAAAGTGCGCAGGCGAGCCCGAGACACCAACTCAACCTCACTAAAACAATACAGCGTTAAGGATATTAGAGAAAGTGTCAGACAATCGCAAGCCATGTTCCCAAAGTTATTCCCAGTGGATAAAGTCACGTTCATGACTGACCGGCACCCGTGCGCAGACCTTTCAAGATAATCTGCATGGTCACAATGGCGCCGGTAAACCACGAGCCGTTTGTGTGCGCGCGCAAAAAGGTTTGCTTATGTGTAGCATCAACAAGGCTGCCGCGTTTTAATCAGACTGAACAAACACGCCTTCATGCCGCTTAGACTCTTACTAAACTCGGACAAGGTGTTTTGTGTTTATCGGTTCATAGGCTGTTCACTTAGCTTTTTTCAGAACTGCGAAGAATGACAGCATCGTGCATACAGAGCGTCAGGCAAGCCTTTGAAGGGCGCTGGGCGTGACTGTTTTGCCTCTGTAATATATAACCGTCCGCAAAATCTTGAGACAATGCACAAATAAAGAGAAGGTTCAGAATCTCTTACAGTGAGATCATGCGAGGGGAAATCGACAGTGGCAATTTCTGCAGATTTCAAATACCATCGAAAAATCACACACTGCTGCGCATATGTGCGCAATACACAGCGCACTTATCTGCTGCCGCATTAGTGATAAAATTATGCGATTATTTAAGTTTATGTATCTATCTGTGTACTCCTTTTTCTTTTTTAATGCGGCGAGAGAGAAATTATAAGGCGGTAAAGCGGGTCGTCCGTTCCCTTATTCGATGAGGCCGTGACGTTCGGGGGTGCTCGTGTGCAATGACTCTGGTGTCTGGCAGGGGAGAGCATGGCGCTCAGCTGTTCGCATGCGATGGCGCTAACGTCAGCACGCTTTCAGCGCTAAGCTCGCACTCAGATTGCACATGGCGCGGCAGCAGCGAGGAGTGCGCAGGTCACACATGACGCACCACCCAGGAAGCCAGGCTAGTAGTGAGGGACAGCATGCGGGGTATCGCATGTGGAGGCGTCGATGACAATGCCGAATGGGGCGGCGTGTTCCCAACTCACGTCCATCTCGTAGAGCATGCACGCTCCTCTATATAGGCAGCAGTAGCAAACCACACGGCGATGATGCCTCTACGCATGAGCCCGAAGTGGATGGCGTCAACCACAACCGTCTCACATAACTCCAACGCAGAACAATAAATGTTTCAAAACTTTCCCATTGAGTTGTATGATATAGCCCGTTTCAAGTTCTTCTAGGCTTTCCTGAGGGGTTCGTCAAATGAGAACTTGGGCGGTAGGATGTGAATAAGGTATGTAGTAGTGGAAGAGGTATTACTGCCGAGGCATAGTTTGTGGAGGATAAATTGACGTGGTACTGGGGTCGTTTAAGTTATGCGCTCGAGGTCTGGCACTGGGGTGGCCATGATTCTGGCCGCTTTTTTTACTACGCTAAACACTTTTGAGATAGGAACCCGACTATGTATGTAACATCACACTCGAACGTCTCGGCAATGTAAATAAAGTAAGAAAAAAATTGAGATCAGTACAGCTTGAGCCAAGAAGCCATCGGCTGTGGTCAGGTGCTCATCCCCAATTCCAGAACATTCTCGCATTAATCCCCCCCCCCTCCTTTCTAAAAAAAGAAATAGAAGACGTTGCGGTATAATCTTACTCATGATTCACAAAATGGTATAAACAAGTCACATCAAACGCAGTATCCCAAAATATGAAATCTCTTCTCGTGTGCTTGAAATTGAACCTGAAGAAATCTGGTAAATTAACGAAACATTCTACCATTGATTGCGTTACCGATGATCGATGATTCCTAATGGCGTCCCTTTGAAACCGAGCGGCGACAAATAGCTACCTAGCCTGCTTCAGCTAATCAGGCTTTACTACATCTGTCGCCAGTCTAGCATTTCACCTATTTCTACTTTATATAATTTTTCTTGACTAAAACGTCTAATTCTATATTGTAAAGTTATATACCCTGTGTCCCAGCTAACGTTAGCCAAGTTATTTAAAGAAAAACAGTTATAAAAACGCCATAGGTCCGACTGTCGAACACCGTCAGTCGTATAGTTATATCTTGCACCCTATATTTAGGTTTTCTTTTTTAAACAGCTTGGCTAATGTCAGCTGGGACACACTATGTATGTTTGTAACAACCCCGCTCCATCTATTCTGTTTTTTCTTGTTGTTTTTTCACCAATGCTCACCAGTTTTTTCACCAGTTAACGCTCCCATCAGTTTTGCCCCTCAGTGCTTCTAGAAAGATGGACGTTCCCTACAATCCTGGCTGGGTTAAGAATTTGGCATTCCGTTACAATGTGCCAAGTCGATTCCAAACATTTACTGCAGAAGAAACGTGCCTCATCCTCCCTTGCCTCGCACATCATCCTACGTACATATAGGTAGGTGCTTTATGCGCGGTATCACGCTTAGCGTGCAGAAGAGTCGTAGCCAATTCCAAGGCCTCCGAGATTTATGACGCAGCGCTCTAGAGTGCATCCGTGTGCGCGCTTTTTACCTACCGCATACATGAAGAGCGTACACACTCTGTGCCTCCGTTCTTGCCGGAGCCCGTGCTGTAGGCTGCGTAGTCGAGATGTGCGTATTTGGAGGTGTTGCAGCAGGCTAAATCGTCTGTCTATCCGGATAACTTCAAATTACACGACGTCACTACTGTAACCGCCACTTGAGAGACCAATTTGCTCACTTGCACAGACACAAAGTGACAACAATTAATGAGCGTGCGCAGTAACCATTCAGACGAAGAAAAAACTTAAGCACTGCTTCTGTAAACATTCGGTCGGCCGTATGACTGCGGTTGGTATAGCTCACGCAAGGTGAGCGCCTGGAATTTGCCAGTCATTGACTCGGAGCTGCAAAGTCCGTGCGAAGTGTGTCGAAATTTTTTTCGTAGCTTCTGTGTTACGGAGCCTTGTGTGAGTGCTTACATATGCACTATATATGTGCTGTGGGTCCCGATGTGATCAGCAATAAGAGGCTGACAAATCTGATATATGAGCGAAGTCGAGCCCTTTTGGACACATTTAATCGCGTCTGGATCCCAGAAGCGGGAAAAACAGCATTGGTGGTGCCAGTGCTCAAGTCCGGGAAGGATCCTGCGAACTTTGCCTCATATCGGTCAGTATCGCTAACATCATGCGTATCAAGGTTGACGGAAACGCAAATATGTACGAGGTTAACGTGGTATCTTGATCAAATAAGTAGACTGCCATCATGTATGACCGGATTTCGTCCATGGTTGAGCGCCCAGGACAGTGTCTTGGACTTACTAAGCCACATCGAGCACCATCGCGTCGACGACCTTTCGACACTCGCCATCTTAATAGACCTTGCCAAAGCATACGACTGTGTACAGGCATCGTCAACGGACGCCAAGCCACGGATGTCTCGAGAAATACTCTTCGACGCGTCCATGAATTTCTTAGATATAGACGTGTCCAGGTTAAACTCAGAAATATACTAAGCGAAAAGCGCCGCAGTTCTCTCGGCATCCCACAAGGAAGTGTCCTATCTCCCTTGCTTTTTAACGTTGCCATGGCCAGCATTCCAAACGCATTGAAGGTATACATTGGAAGGCGGGTAAAAATGTCCATCTACGCAGTGACATCTGCATATGGATCTCGGGGTACCAACACAAACGTTTGGCCCGGATAGCCCAGGGCGCAATCTCCATCATCAAGCGTCATTTTTCGATGCTTGACCTATCTTCATCAGCGGAAAAATCTGCCCTGGTGCTTTTCCCAGGAGTGAGGTGAAAGTCAACAAGCCTAACGCTGAATATTAGAGGCCATCCAATTCGTCGTGCAAGTAGTGTTCCGATTCCTGGGCATCACCGTTGACAGCAGGATACTATGGCGACGCGCAGTTGAAATTGTTGCGGCTGTGTCAGTGCAAACAGTCAACGCACTTTGTCGGATGGCAGGTGTACGTTGGGGAAACAACCTTATGCCTATGCGTAAACTTAATGCTGCACTAATAACAGGCCGCATGCTCTATCAGCTCCCGCTGATATCACCATCGCCGAGTCAATTCGAGCGCTTGGAGGCAGTGCACAGAAAGGGACTTCGCTTGGCATTGGGAGTTCCTCAGGCGGCCTCAAACAAGGCTAGTAATGAAGCAGAGTCTCTTCCACTCCACCTTTTGGCATCTCAGGCCTTGATGACGCACCAATTAAGGCTGGGCGAGTCCACCGCAGGCATGGCGCTTCTCAGGCGGCTAAGAGCAAGAACTGGCCCCCATTTCCATGTGGCGTTGAACACCTTCCAATCTTTCTTTATTGGAATTGCCTAAACGGAGTCACCTCGACCCAGCACGGTCTTTTTCTGACGTTACCTACAGCCTAAGTATACCCCACCTACCGGCAAAACTGCCCAACTGTCGAAGCAAAGTTTCTTGTGCTAAACCACTTGAGCACAGCGTTTCAAAGCCACCTACAAGTGTAGACTGACAGGTCGATGTGTGCACAAGCGGATAGCTGCGCAGCGGCATTTTGCATACCGTCCCTTGATATATCACGGTCTGGTCACCTCGATTACGCAGTTTCATGCACAACAGTAGAAAGTTCCGCAATTACTCTGGCCTTGCGAAAACTACGCACCTATTCTGCACGTGGTGTCGTGGTGCTGACGGACTCAGTAAGCGTTACAACGATTACACTGTGGCCTAACTCGAGAGAAGTTTACAAAGCAATATCTGGCGCTAATTAAAGTTCTGATGAGTAAGCAATTTAACGTAAAATTTCAATGAATTCTATCCCACGTAGGAACTGAAGGAAAAGAAAAAGCTGTCGGTCTTGCACGTCTTGGGCTGACACGTGCCCCAAAAGTAAGAGCACCAAAGATTTTTCAAAACCCACAGGATGCAATCCTCATTGACTTTAAGGCGATAAATGAGACTGCACCAAGCCTCTGTCACCCATGGACTTACTCAGGAAGAAGCAACGCTGCTGTGCCGCATCCGAACCGACTCCACGTACACCCCGACTTGGTTTCAAGAATGGGCGGTGCGCTTCCCCGCTCCGTACCTTCTGTGGTGATATTGGCGACATCAAACATTTCATTTGGCTATGCCCGCAGTTCGACACAGAAAGAAAAGTGACGGTCGACAGCCTACAAAAGAATGGTCTTTCGCACAGGACCTTTCAAGACGTTCTTTTTCCCGGAAAGCCCATGGCAATGAGGAAGAGAGTGCAACGACTGGTGATCGCCTGCATGCGAGACACGGGCTCTTCGACACCTGGTGACACACATAATGACTCTCATAGGAGGCTCAGGCGGAACAGTTGACGGCTATGTATGCCAGGATAACCCCGCCTGCTGCAACGCCACCATCACTACCACCACCACTTATATATGTATATATAGATATACTGCAATACTGCGAGTAGGAATGGTGGAATTTGCGTTTCGGAATATTGCAGTTGACAGAACTGCAATATTCCGAAACGCAATTTTTGTTTGCAGGATTTCACTGAAGCTTGCAAAACTGCGATCACCGTTATTCCACCTATGTACCATCCAGAGTGTTTCCTCCAGCACAAATAAACCTCGGTGGAAAAAAATAAAGTAGTGGCCAGGCGAGGGCACATTTTGGCACCATTATATACAGTAAAGCTCGGAGAGTAACAACTCCATGACCGTACAGCTCCACGGTGACTCTATAGGACCAGCAACGAGTTGTGTGGGGCAAGTTAGGCAGTGTTCGTGAACTATACCAACTCTCGGACAGGCGAGGCGGAGCATGCGCCGGTAATTAGAGTACCGAGCCAGCGGCGGCGGCCGATGTGCTACAGCAGCGGCGCGCTACTGCGGGGCAGCAATTGTGTGCCGACCGGCCGCCTCATTCAATAACGCCCATCTCGGCCGCGACATTCGTGCCACGCCGCAAAAACTAGACTCGCCGGTGGTCGTGCTCCCGCCGCAGGCACGCCCCCCACATCGAGGGCTGTCAGGGAAAAAAGTATCGCAGGTGTTCTGGAAGCGGAAACAAAGAGGTCTAACCAGACGAGCGCTGCGCACCAAAGTTTTCGGCCCTATAGCTGCTTTGATTGGGGTGAGCGGGGGCGTGCGTCGCGGTGTTCGAGGCAGGTGACGCCTACAGGCGTCTACTGCGTCTACACCATCGAAAGAGGTGCGTGCAAACGCTCGCTGAGCAAGAGCGTTGTTCGTCTTTTGCCTGCTTCGCTATATTTAAGGGATGGCTACGCCCCGGCTTCAGAATTAGGCCCTTTGTTTAGTTTTATTAGCAAGTGAGACCGCATGAAAATGATAATAAGCAGATTTCAGCGATTCGTCCAGGTCTCAAATCATTTACTGCGACAACAGTTATTGCGAGGATTCCTCTCCAAACCCTGGGCACGTTTGCTAAAAACTGCAAATTTGATGGCGACTACGGCTGGCGGCATGACGACGACACAATGACGACGACGACAGAGGTGCTGGCGGCTTGAATACGACGATGACACAATCTCAGCTGCGGCGGCCGTATGACACTTCGTTGACTGATATATGAAACAGCGGAGAATCGTCTTCGCGAGAGGAACGCGAAGAATGTCTACTAAAACCGCGCTGCGAACAAGTACTACATAGCGCGCTATAGCTGCGCCGTGTGAGCATTACCTGTTGCTGCCTCCGAGTAATGTAGGTCTGCTTACTTTCACTCCGAAGCACACGCACACACGCCGACATTCTTAGAGTACTCATCGCGCACGCAATAAGCCTTGCACAAAGACCCAGGCGGTGAATTTTGCCCGTTAGTTTGGTGTCTATAGCATGTCTGGCTTTAAAATCCGCACTGCTTCAGTGGCATGGGGTGGCCGGGCAAAAATTAGGTTTTTCTTTAGGCTAGGATGTGGCATGATTACGGCACGATGACGGCGATAACGGCATGACAACGACAATAAAACAGAGCGGCCTTAAGGACGGATGGGCGGACGAAGCAAATAAAATTTCGAGCGTTTAAGATGCTGTAGCAGTAAAATAAACAAGATGTGTGCGCTTGCATGCCTCGCATTGTAGAAGCATGTTTTGTGAAAGACAGCTAGCGAGCTTTTTCAAAGTATGCAATAGTTATGCAGATTTACCCTCCAGTACGTTAGTAAATATGATTCTAACATGAAATTGTTCATGCCGTTGATAGGTAGAACGCCCTTAGAGTTGACCACCTTGGCCAGTCTTACGGCTAAAATACTTCACTGCCGAATGCAGATGATGTTGATGCCAACTGTATGGTCTGAAATTTGCGCAGAAAGAGTGACACGAGTGCCATTTCGCTGTGCTTCAACTTATTCCGAGACAGGCTGTGGCAAAGAAATAACCTCGGGCAGTGACTTCCAAGCGTTTTCCTTGTGCATGGCGACACCCTGAGGGTACTTGGACAAACGTTGCCTGAATACATGCTGAGTGCGTACACGTGTGTCTTGAGGCCGCAGATGTCGGAGAATAGATAAACAGATGGACATTACTGAGCTCATAATATCCTTGCCTTCGAATCGCTAAGCGACCCCTCTCCTCCCCCTTTCCCCCCACTCCTTTATTACTATAGTAAATACAGACGGGGGAGACATAGCGCTAGTTTGCCTAAAGTTTGGCAAACTGTAGAGCACAGAGATGCCAGTGAAAGAATATTATTATGCGAGGGTATCACAGTGTTTGGTGAATTTAAGAGCGCCGAATAGTTATGCAAGATTCGGTTTCCTTTGTGTTTGATACAATCGTCCAGTGAGTGGCTATTCAGAAATTTGTGCGATATGCAACTCGCTGGTATGGAGTGAGTATGAGATGGCCCAGATGGCACAGAAGTCGAGAAGGAGTGCTGCAGAACGTTGCTTCCTCACCCATTAAGGGTGCAGCTGCGCACACATATGCCTGTAATTTACAAAGGCGTAAGGCGCACTTATAGCATAGATAGATAGGCCGTGTTAAGGGATCATCGACCTTAGCTTGGCTTTCGGTCTCAATCTTTAAGAAAAGGCTCCATAACAATTACTTGCTAACGTCGACTTCATTTTTCTGGAAGCAAGCTTCAAGTTGTCGTTTTCCGGTGGTGAGCTTCCTGGTTCATCATCATCATCATCATCAGCCTGGTTACGCCCACTGCAGGGCAAAGGCCTCTCCCACACTTCTCCAACTACTCCGGTCATGGACTAATTGTGGCCATGTTGTCCCTGCAAACTTCTTAATGTCATCCACCCACCTAACTTTCTGCCGCCCGCTGCTACGCTTCCCTTCCCGTGAAACCAGTCCGTAACCCTTAATGATCATCGGTTATCTTCCTTCCTCATTACATGTCCTACCCATGCCCATTTCTTTTTCTTGATTTCAACTAAGATGTTATTAACTCGCGTTTGTTCCCTCACCCAATCTGCTCTTTTCTTATCCCTTAACGTTACACCCATCATTCTTCTTTCCATAGCTCGTTGCGTCGTCCTCAATTTAAGCAGAACTCTTTTCGTCAGCCTCTAGGTTTCTGCCTCATACGCGAGTACTGGTAAGACACAGCTGTTATACACTTTTCTCTTGAGGGATAGTAGTAACCTGCTGTTCATGATTTCAGAATGCCTGCCAAACGCACCCCAGCCCATTCTCATTCTTCTGTTTATTTCAGTCTCATGATCCGGATCCGTGGTCACTACCTGCCCTAAGTAGATGTATTCCCTGTCATGATTGGGGGTTCAATCCCATTGCTCGTGATCCGTTGTCAAGATTGGAGTCGGGCATGAATTAGAAGGTAGCTGGCCCCTGCCATCGTCCAACTTATCCACGCTGAGGGCGTTGATGAAGGGAAGGACTGCTTCTCATCGAGAACGAGGAATATGGGTTTATTTACAGTATTTATATTAGTCTAACATGACTGTTTGAGAAAGTACATCAGTCTAACATGACTGCTTGAGAGAGTGTGTCCTGAGCAGCCGCACAACAGCGGTTTTTAAACACTCGGTCCTCCCCCGATACCCAGGTGACGGAAACGGCCGTCCAAGCACCGTAGGCGAGTTGACCAGGCACCGTAGGGGAGACGAAGCACCGTAGGGGAGACGAAGCACCGTAGGAGAGACGACCCGGCACCATAGGGGCATTTATTCCCCGAACTGCAGCACGCCCGCCGGCCGCCCATTGTCTGGCGTCTTGGTCGGCGCGTGGGAAGGGGTGTCAGTAGACGTTCCCGCGGCTCAGTAACAATAGTTGGTCCGCCGAGCCCGTTTAATTACAATGGCGACTTCGTCAAACTCGGCTCCAGCGACGGAGAGTCGAGGACGCACGCATTGTTGTTCACACATAGTCGACTTAGTCACGCCGTGGCTAGAGGTGTGCAGCGACGCTCCCGGAATGTTGCCTCCACAATCGCAACTGGTTGGAAAAACTTACACTGCAGCTGGCCGTTCTTAACATCCCTTACCACTTCCAGTGCCTCGCTCGCTATCGTTAACTGCTGTTCTCTTCCGAGACTGTTAAACATTACTTTAGTTTTCTGCAGAATAATTTTTAGACCACCCTTCTGCTTTGCCTCTCCAGGTCAGTGAGCATGCATTGCAATTGGTCTCCTGAGTTACTAATCAAGGCAATATCATCAGCGAATCTCAAGTTGCTAAGGTATTCTCCATCAACTTTTATCCCCAATTCGCCCCACTCCAAATCTCTGAACACCTCCTGTAAATACGCTGTGAATAGCATTGGAGAGATCGTATCTCCCTGTCTGACGCCTTTCTTTATTGGGATTTTGTTGCTTTCTTTATGGAGGACTACGGTGGCTGTGGAGCCGCTATAGATATCTTTCAGTATTTTTACATTTGGCTTATCTACACCCTGATTCCGCGATGCATCCATGACTGCTGAGGTTTCGACGGAATCAAACGCTTTTTCGTAATCAATGAAAGCTATATATGAGGGTTGGTT